>NC_082738.1:21607930-22282930 GCF_030144855.1 Hypanus sabinus | reverse complement strand
TTGATAGAGGTGTCCAAAATAATGAGTATAGATAGGGTAAAGGCAAGCAGGCTTTTTTCCACTGAGGTTGGGTGGGACTTCAACCAGAGGTCATAGGTTAAGGGTGAAAGGTGAAAAACTTAAGGGGAACTTGAGGGGAAACTTCTTCATTCGGGGGGCTGTGAACGTGTAGCACAAGCTGTCAGCATAATTGGTGCATGCGAGCTTAATTTCAATGTTTAAGAGAAGTCTGGATAGGTACAAGGATGGTAGGGATACAGAGGGCTATGTTTCAGGTGTAGGTTAATGGGAGTAGTCAGTTGAAATGATTTTTGGCATGGACTAGATGGGCTGAAGGGCCTGTTTCTGTGCTGTGTTTTTCTTTGACTCTATCAATTAACCAATTAACTTGGACCTTTATTCTTATGGACTTAAGCAGTCCATTTCATGCAGGTTGAGGACTTGACTCACCACTGAAGAACTTAATACTAGATGCCTGAAACATGACATTTCCTCATGAAATTCATTATCCTAAGGAGTAATTAGTTCACGACCTTCCCATATATACTGTCAGGTTATACTCCACTAAACCACACAGAGGCATTAAAGCTAATACATAAATACTGTGATAAGTCCTGTGCTTCCTCATGTGCAGGCCAACCAATTCTCTACCTTTGTATCCTATTCCTGATGTAATCTCCACAGGGGCAGCCTGCCCTTGTGACTGAACCCTTTATTTATCATGGGTTGAAACCTTGAAAGAAGAACCTTTCACACATATAACTTCACAGTATGTACCTAGCCTAAAAATTTCAGTTCTAGTTGCCATTCACATTCCGACATGTCAGTCCATGGTCTCTACTGCCAAGATAAGGCCACACTCAGGTTAGAGGAGTAACATGCTGGGCAGTCTCCAACCTGATGGCATGAATAAATGAATATCAATTTCTCAAACTTTTAGTAATTGCTTCCCCATCCCTCACCATTCCCCATTCTTGTTTCCCTCTCACACCTTCCCTTCTTACCTGAATCACCTCCCTCTGGTGGTCCTTCTTAGCTCTTTACTTAACCCCTGCCTGGTTTCACCTATCACCTGCCAGCTTGTACATTGTCCTCCTCTACTCCCACCTTCTTTTTCTGACTTTTCCCCTTCCTTCCCAGTGTTGATGAAGGGTCTCGGCTATTATCCTTGACTATTTACTCTTTTCCATAGATGCTGCCTGACCTGCTGAGTTCTTCCAGCATTTTGTATGTGTTGCTTTGGACTTCCAGCATCTGCAGATTTTCTTGTGTTTCTGAAAATATTGCTGTCTTCTTCGCTCTATGTCGCTATTTACGTTTACTAAATAAAAATGAAGTAACACTATGTACTAGTGGATGGACTAATTGTTCTCAGTGGCAGGTGCATTTGGGATAATTCAACTATATACTGTGCTTTTCCTTCTCCCTATTCTTTGCCTCTTCCCAGTAAAACCCTCCTATGCCCATCCCTAATTGCACATGAGGATGTACCCCTGTAGTTATTCTCTTCCAATCTGTTCTTTGTCTTGATCTTTTTTTGATGATTTATTAGGACCACAAATATAACTGAAGGAGCCCAAAATTATATTTACAAATCAATTTGATTGAATCATCCTTTCTGGGAATAGAATTTAATCTGACTCTATTGTGTAGGTTAATCATTTAATTCTTAAGGATGGAGTGAACATTTAGCTCAGTGGTACCATTTCAAGCCTGTTTCATGTGTGGAGTTCAAACCCCAATCTAGACAGCCCAAGTGAATAAAGCCTGGAAATCCAGCCCTGACACCCAGAGGATCATCGCATTCAATGGGGTGTGGGAGCCCATAAAGCTCACAGTTTGTATGAGGCACTCCATTACAGCTCCCTCCTTCCTGAAATTGGCTGGTGTAAAGTTAGTTATGGTCATATAAATATGGGAGAAGTGTATATTTTGTGGCATGTTGGATTGCTAATGAGCCCACTGATCCCTCACACCCTTCTCCAAGCAAAGAGTGCAAGGATACAGAAGCCAAATGTTGTGGGATATCAGAGTATGAAGGCTTAACCCATTTAGCTAATGTCTCAACAAATGTATAAAGTACCTGAAGGATAAACACATAAGTATGCGTGCACTCATAGAGTACTGTGTAATTACAGGGCTCTTAGAGGATACAGCACAGAACTAGTTAAAATCTTGGTGCCAGTTGAGTTTTCTCCTTTATTTACTTTGAGCACTATCATAGGTTCAGTTTGAGGGTAAATTCTGTTGTAGTACTCACTGATCCCAAAATGTTTTCACATGAAATGCAGAATTTCTCATTTAACCTTGAGACTTTCCTATGAAAAGTAACCACTTACCAAAATATGTAAGAATCTGAAGGGGGTGGACAAGATAGATGCTGAAAGGATATCCCCTCTAATGGGAGTATCTGGAGTTCAGGAATATAGTTTGAAAATAAGGGCTTGCCCTTTTCAGATGGGTCTGAGGAAGGATAAGATGCTCCAATCATCTTATTTTCGCTATGGATGTCTAGTCCCTATATACCTCCATCCCCCACCAGGAAGGCCTCAAAGCTCTCCGTTTCTTTCTGGACACCAGACCCAACCAATTCCCCTCCATCACCACTCTCCTGTGTTTAGCAGAGCTTGTCCTCACTCTCAATAATTTCTCCTTTGGCTCCTCCCACTTCCTTCAAACACTCACATGGGTCCCAGCTATACCTGCCTGCTTGTCGGCTACATGGAACAGTCTATGTTCCAAGCGTACCCTGGTAGCTGTCCCCACACTTTTCCTACGCTACGTCGATGACTGCTTTGGTGCTACTTCCTGCACCCATGCTGAGCTCATCGACTTCATCAACTTTGCCTCCCACTTCCACCTGGCTCTCAAATTCACCTGATCCATTTCCGACACCTCTCGATCTCTCTGTTTCTATCTCTGGAGACAGTTTATCTACTGATGTCTATTATAAACACACTGACTCTGACAGCTACCAGGACTATAGCTTTTCCCACCCTGCTACTTGTAAAAACTCTATCCCCTTCTCTCAATTCCTCCGTCTCTACTGCAACTACTCTCAGGATGAGCCTTTTCATTTCAGAACTGAGGAGATGTCCTCCTTCTTCAAAGAAAGGGACCTCCCATCCTCCACCATCAACACTGCCCTTAATCACATCTCTTCCATTTTGCACATGTCTGCTCTCACCCCATTCTCCTGCCACCCCACCAGGGATAGGGTTCCTCGTCCTCACCTACCATCCTACCAGCCTTGTATCCAGCCTATAATTCTCTGTAACTTCTGCCTTCTCCAATTGGATCCCACCACCAAGCACATCTTTCCCTCTTCCCCACTTTCTGCTTTCAGCAGGGATTGCTCCCTATGCGACTCTCTTGCCCGTTTATCCCCCCCACTGATCTCCCTCCTGGCATAATACTTGCGAGTGGAACAAGTGCTGCAGCTGCCCTTACACCTCCTCCCTCAATACCATTCAGGGCCCTAAATAGTCCTTCCAGGTGAGGTGACACTTGACCTGTGAGTCTGTTGGGGTCATCTACTGTATCCAGTGTTCCCTGTGTGGCCTCCCTGTGAGACCCAACACAGATTGGGAGACCGCTTCACCGAGCACCTAAGCTCTGTCTGCCAGAAGAAGCAGGATCTCCCAGTGACCACCCATTTTACTTCCACTTCCCATTCCCATTCTGACATGTCTATCCATGGCCTCCTCTACTGTTGTAATGAGGCCACACTCAAGTTGGAGGAGCAACACCTTATATTCCGTCTGGGTAGCCTCCAACCTGATGGCATGAACATCAATTTCTTAAACTTACAGGTAATGCTACCCCTCCTCTCCTTCATCATTCCCATTCCCTTTTCCCTCTCTCACCTTGTCTGTCCATCACTTCCCTCTGGTGCTTCTCCCCTTTTTCTTTCTTCCATGGTCTTCAGTCCTCTCCTATCAGATTCCCCCTTCTCCAGCCCCGTATCTCTTTCACCAAACAACTTCCCAGCTTTTCACTTCACCTCTCCTCCCCCTCCCGGTTTCACCTATCACCTCGTGTTTCTCCCTCCCCTCACCCCACCTTCTAACTCCTCGTCTTTTTTTCGTCAATCCTGATTAAGGATCTTGGCCCATAGCATCAACTGTACTCTTTTCCATAGATGGCCTGCTGAGTTCCTCCAACATTTTGTGTGTGTTGCTTGGATTTCCAGCATCTGCAGATTTTCTCTTGTTTATGATTGGTATCTTGGAAACTCGGGTTGCCCTCTTGGAACCATGGGCTGGAATCTCAGAAACACAGGCTTGTGCTGTCCTCTTGGGGCTTCCAATTGGCTTCTTGGGATCTCTGGCTGATCTCTCAGAATCTCCGATTGGTCTCTCAGAGCCTTTAGAATGACAACTATTCTGCCAGAAAACCAATTAATACACAGATATGGAAAAGTAACCATGGGTATCCAAGGATTAGGGGAATATCTGGAGATTGAGTAAGTTGAAATTGAATTGCCTCCTCATGTATATCAATCATTAACAGGCAAAGAACAGAAAGATAGGAAATTTGTCCAGATTCCAACAGTCAACTGTACAGGCCTGAATCAGTGAGTGATTGGTCGAGACGTAATTTGGGAACTTAGATCCTCTCAGCAAGTCCAAGATCAAAAAAAATTCCTCGCCAAACCAGAGTCTACCAGTACTCCAAGGGAATGTTGATGTTCCCCCCAAGACAATAGGGAAGGTAACACCACTCCAGAATTTGTCGAACTGGGAGAGTAGACTGGAGACTATCACAGTTCTCTTCTCACTCGACAGTCCTGGGAGTTGCCTGACATCTTGAGCCAAGAGACTTGAAGATGGCCAGCCTTACCCCAGTATAGACAACTGCACTGCTTCAGACATCTCCTTCACTCTGCTGAGGAGAGCCGGGTCCTTCCAGTTGCATGGGCTCCTCTGGAGAAGATTGCAAGGATCTGGCCTGAGTCTCAGATTGTGGAACTGGAGAAGGCATTGTGAAATTTTGAGAGCTGGCTCTCTGGGCAAACTCACCTCACCTCTCTCTCCTTCTCTCAGACATGCGATTAGCAATTCTAATAGCCATATGCATAAGCTCCTTCAAATCCTTGACCAGGTCCCCGGTCACTAGAACATGCTTGAGTTGGTCATTTAATCCTCATTGAAACAGGGCAACCAAAGCCTCTATGTTTCACCTGCTCTCTGCAGCTAAGGTCTGGAACTCAAATGAATAGTTGGCAATGGATTGTGCCTCCCAATGCAAATGGAGAAGTTAGCTGGCTGCCTCTGGGAAACTTAGCGGGATGTAACTCGAACGCTAGAGAACACAGAATTGGAAGTTAATTAATCCCACACAGTAGTTCTGGGCAAATGTAGCAGGATATGCATAAGCGAATGTTCAGAACCCGAGTCCATCCTTGAAGAACACAACTCTTGCCTACCGGTTTCAACGTCTTTCTACAATGATGCTAGTGCCTCCTGGAGTAAATGTTCATGCCATCCAGCTGCCTCTCTTTGGCAGGTCAATGCCATATGTAATTGATCAAATTCTGCTGGGTCCATGGTGGCTGTAATGAGATCTTCAGGCAAGCAAACCCAGGTGCGGAGTAAACTCGAGGCTTGAAGGTTGAAAGTAACAGAGGAATAACAAATGACTCAGAGCATGCTTACTCAAGAGGACCAGAGTACACAGAACCCAAATCCAGGACCCAGCAATGAACGCTCGTCATGATGAACTTAAATAGTGCATATAACACAGGAAACTCCTGCGTACCAAAATCAAAATTCAATAAACTAAAAACAGGATGCATGAGGAAACAGCATTCAAAAAACAAGCAGCACAACAAAACACAAGGAAAACTTAATGACTAAACCAGTCACTTAACAAGTTCTAGTTAAAACAAATCAGTGATGTCCAGGTGTGTCAGTGTGCCAAGGCCTGTTGCTCTGTAGTGCTCCACGCTGGTCTGAAGAATTCATGACATGTATTGCAGGCTTGAGGGGCTGATTGGCCTTTTCCTACTCCTATTTCATAGGCCCTTATGCCCCTGTGCACTAAAGGGCAACTGTGTTCAGAGGCATAATAACCATTACATCATCCAGTAAAAGAAAATAATACTATCAAAAAGGAAAGCTTACATGAGCCTTATAGAGCTTGAATGAAAAACATGAACATCTAACTGCAGTTCATTAGAGCTGAGTGGGACAGATTTTTACCCAGTTTGTGGGCAGTGACTAAAAAACAATTTCAAAAATTAGGTTATCAGTTGTTTTTTAACTGAGGCTGCTGGCGATTGTGTACCACAGCACTGACGTAAACACTGCCATGTGTAGAATTCATTTATCTTACAGAAAATTACACCAACTTCCAAACTGCTGCTACATTTTCCCTGAAGAGATGTTTGACTTGTAGCCAAACCAAAACTTCACTATGTGCTGGTCATAAGACAGCTCATTAATTTTATTTTCTTCTCTTCCAAAAAAGCTATAAATTCTAACTCGGCTCTTTGAAATCAGTTAAGAATGAGGAGATGCCCACCCTTTGTTTTCCTCTTCATTCCTTCTTTGGGAATGCAGAAAAGCAAATAATATTACTTTGAATTACATAGATCAAACAGGATAGGATCAGGCATCTTTCCAGGGTGTAAGCTCCTTTCAGAACTCTTCCCACCATTGCATTTTCCCTAATCAGTATCTCTTTCTATTTTGTTACCCCTTGTGTGTTTATCCAGCTTGTATCTGTCTTTATAACATGCACATACGTTGACTTGACTGAAACTATTTTTATCTTCCTGGATTCCCAAGAACTTTGTTCCCCACTGAGTTACAGAGCTACAGACAAAGGCTTGCTAAATCCTTGTATGTACATTTCTATGCACTGTAAGTTTGGTGTCTGGAGGCCATCAAAAGTGCCTAAGAGATAGTGTAGACAGAAATTTTGGTTTCAGGTCAATAATAGTTCCCCCTGGAGGAACTGTGCAGCCTTTGCATGGGTCGGAAGCCATTCGGGTGCACTGTATATTGATACATGCTGTGAATTATAATTGAAGTCATAAGACAGATCCTTGTTGCTCATAGTTGTGCCACAGTGATCAGTCCTGGGCCCTCAGCGACACACAGTTTACATTACGTGAAAAGACACTGTAGCATTTCCAAAGTTCCTGGTGATATAAACCAAGGTGGAAATGTGGACGCAGAGTGATTGAAGAGGATGTAGGTGGAGCAGTGGGCAAGGGCTTGACAGATGACATATATTGTAGGAAAATAGTAAGAAGAATGAAAAAGTAAAATACTTTTTAGCAAAAAGTATTGACAGAGGGATCTGGTTGTGCTGGGAGAGGTGACATGAAAAGCAATATGTAGGTACAGCAAGCAATTAAAAGGGCAAGCAGTATATTGGCTTTTATTGCAAAGAAAATACAGGTCACAGATAAGAAAGTCTTGCCGAGATTGTAGAGATCTTTGGTGGGACCTCACTTTGAAGTACTGTGTGTAGTCCTGTTCTCTGTACCTACAACAGACTACTGTGGAGTGTACATTTACAAGATCATTTCCTAGCGTGAGGGCTTATGAAGAGGAAATGGTTTGCTGCCCCTCTCTGGCGTTCAGAAGGATGAGAAGTCATATCATTTACATTTTACATCAAAGATTCTGAGAGGGGTGAAGAGGCACTTTCCCTGGCTGGACTGTCTACGAGTATGGGATATAGTCTTGGGATGGTGAATTAAATAAGGAGAAATTCCTTTGTGCAAAGTTGTAAACCTTTGGAGTTCCCCACCTCAGACAAATGATATTGTTACATTTTCTGGGCTCTACACGGTATCTGGTGGTATCCGTTAGTCTTGCAAGACCAGGGATCTGTACCTGGAATGGTTTCCAGAGTGCAGGCCTGGGCAAGGATGTATGGGAGACCGACAGTTGCCCAAGCAGCAAGTCTCCCCTCTCCACGCCACCGATGTTGTCCAAGGGAAGGGCAAGGGCCAATACAGCTTGGCACCAGTGTCGTCGCAGGAGTTGCCAGAGTGAGGTTGAAGACAAGGCCGGACTGCCTTTGGGACTCCAGCTCCGGATTTGTCCTCAGGGTTTACTCCCGAAGACTCTCCCATGACTGGGTAAGGCTGCAAGGCAGCAGAGGTTTGAAATCAGAGTTTTCCTTCTCTTAGATGGACTGCCTTCCCAGGCTGACGAGCTCCATCTACCTGAAGCACTGGTTTTTTGGCACCATGACCCACCTTCGCTCCTTCTCCTGTCAGTAGAAACAGTTCCACCGGGCTTAGAGGCTAAGCCACACGAGAAGGCCAGGAGTTGGACTTGGTTGTCAGAGGCTACTTGAGGCACATGCCATAAGGAACATTTTTAGGTAGTGGGACCTTGTCCCCACTACCACCCCTCGGCTTAACAACCTTGGAATCTAGAGATATAGGAAATGAGGGGAAGGTGTTCTTGAGGCACAGGGGCAGCCCTGGCACTGACCTGTGGTGGAGGTTCAAGGAGTCTTATGGCTATTCTCTGATTTACTGTATTTTTATTTTCTTGTATCAAATGTGATAGAGATGGGGAGAGAGCTGCTAGATTTGGAGGTTCCCAAAGTGTTATCATGTAAATTGACATGCTATAAACATTTCTCTCAGTGCAGTTTAGAGGAATTTTCAGAAAGTTGTGTGCACATTTTTGATGAACTTTGTTTCTTCTTACAACTTCATCAGTTTTCTTACAAAATATTTAATTTTTGGCTTTAATTTTGATTCATGGAAAATGGACCTAGAGTGAACCTCGAAAGTGGTGTCACAGGTAGATAGAGTCGTAAAGAGAGAATTTTGGCACATTGGCCTTCATAAATCAACGTATTCAGCACAGGAGTTGGGATGTTATATTCAAATTGTATAAGATATTGGTGAGGCCTAATTGGGAGTATTATGTGCAGTCTTGGTCACCTACCTACAGGAAAGATGTAAACACTGTTGAAAGTGCGCAGAGAAAATTTACAAGAATGTTGCTGGTAATTGAGAACCTGAGTTATAGGAAAAGGTTGACTAGGTTAGGACTTTATTCTCTTGAGAATAAAAGACAAAGGTGAGATTTGATAGATGTATAGATAAGGCAAATGCAAGCCGACTTTTTCCAGTGTGGTTGGGTGAGACTAGAACCAAAAGTCATGAGTTAAGGATGAAAGGTGAAATGTTTAAGGGGAACATGAGGGGGAACTTCTTCACAGAGGCTGGTGAGTGTGTGGAACAACTTGCCAGTGGAGGGGGTGGATGTGGGGACGATTTCAACATTTAAGATAAGTTTGGATAAGTACATGAATGGGAGGGGTATGGAGGGCAATGGTTCAGAGGCAGGTTGATGGCACTAGGCAGAATAATAATTCGGCATGGACTAGATCAGCCGAAGGAGCTATTTCAGTGATGTAGTACTTGATGACTCTATGACTCTAATAGTAGCTTTTAAAATTATTTTGGTTCTTTGTGTCTTTGCTGTGAAGTGAAGGGTCTTTGGAAACATTTTAACTTGCTGCCTTTTTCCTTTCTCTCCCCTTACCAGGAAATTTGGTCAGAGCTTAAAGGGACTTGAGACAATGAGCCAGAATACTTGGGAGATTGTACCTGTAGTAGCAAGGGTTGTTCATAATCTTTCACTCCTTTTATTCCTCTTTTTCCCTTATTCTCATGATCTGAGAAAGTACTGGAGGTAGCCTGGTGACAGCATGAGATCGCTCATGAAATAAACCTGTAAGGTCCAGTGGAAAGATGCATGTTAAACGGATTGCTGTCTAAAGATTCATTAACAAGAGGCTGAATCCAGGGCTGTTTGCCTTATTCATAACCAAAGATTTTCATCAGATGCTGTCACAATCCAAGAGGCAAAATTCAGAGTTTACTATCCTCTGGAACATCAAAGAGATTCCTGATGACAAATATGTTTGCTCTGGTTTCCCTCTTTCAGCCTTTAGCTCCTAAATTTAAATCTTATTTCCATGCTGACCTTTTAAAACATACACAAAACTCCACATGTGAGACAATGTCAGCTTCCTTCTCCATTTTTGGGTCAAATGTACTGCAGGGTAAATCGGGAACATTACAACTCCCCGTGAATCAAGTTTAGAAAGCTCTTCTGATTGTGGGTGGGTTGCTGAGCAGGGCCCCAGTTTCTGAGTCTCTGAATTACTGATCTTGATGAGGACAATATTTGGAGCCATTAAATTGGTTCAGGGCTCTAAAGTTGGAAGGGGTGTGAAGACAGGGTTCCTCCTCCTAGAGAAAGCCTCATTCCTATTTCTCTTCGTCTTTGTTTCTCCCTTTCCTCTGTCTATCTGCCTCTTTGTCTTTCTTTCTTGAGGACCTCCAGTTTTACAGTCATTTTCCATTGGCACGGGCTGGTGAGAACATTTCACCCAGCACATCAATGACTGTGGCAAAGAGTGCAGGACAGGGTATGGAATATCTTGCCGATTAAAACTGAAGTCTGAAAGCAACCACTTTGGTCAAGCAGCAGAGGACATTGCATGGAATTTTACCCAATGCAGAGGAGCCGGAATCTGGGGTTGGGGCTGTAGAGCAAATAGATTGTCCATGCCTAACATAGAAACAGTATGAACGTGGCATTGTAACAATGAGTCTCTCTCTCTCTCTCTCTCTCTCCCTCTCTCTCTCTCTCTCTCTCTCTCTCTCTCTCTCTCTCTCTCTCTCTCTCTCTCTCCCCTCTCTCTCTCCCCTCTCTCTCTCCCCTCTCTCTCTCTCTCTCTCTCTCTCTCTCTCTCCCCCCCTCTCTCTCTCTCTCTCTCTCTCTCTCTCTCTCTCCCCCCCCCCCCATCTACTGCTGGAGATGCCTTTTTTTCTCTCTAACTTAATCTTACAATTATCTGGTTGCTTCTTTACCATTTTCTGCAAACAAGCAAGTGGTTTGTTATAAATGAAAAGAAAACACAGAAGGTTACAAAGCCCTAATTGGAAACTGTCCTTAGCAGTAACAGGGTAGAAGTGTGTGACAGGCTCCTTGGTTAAGACTGCAATTGAGATAACTGGAGGAATTGAGTGATTTCAGGGACAGGTTACTGTTACAGGTACTGCTGCCTAATGTTAGGGTTGTTGTATGTTACAGGGAAGTACATTATTTCTCTGTTTAGCATTAAATGAACTACATTTCTGTAATCTCAGAGTTTATTCAAACTGTGTGGGTTCCAAGCGCATTTTTAAAACAGAGATTCCAGTAGTTCATCAATGTGCAAAATCTTCAAGCAAGCCGAATCCTATGCAACCACTGGAGGTGCAACATCTGCGCCTTTACCCCTCCATTCTTATCCTCTTGGCTTCCATTCTTTTAATTTGCCATATATGTACAATACGTACTTGGTCAGCTGGCGCATGACCAAGTGGTTAAGGCGTTGGTCTAGTGATCTGAAGGTTGCTAGTTCGAGCCTCAGCTGAGGCAGTATGTTGTCCTTGAGCAAGGCACTTAACCACACATTGCTCTGCGATGACACCGGTGCCAAGCTGTATTGGCCCTTGCCCTTCCCTTAGACAACATCAGTGGCGTGGAGAGGGGAGACTTGCAGCACGGGCAACTTGCCAGTCTTCCGTACAGCCATACAACAATCAAAATCGATGGACAGCCGAAGAAGAAGATATGTACAATGTTTAGTTAACTTGAGATAATCTCCTCCACATTAGGCTGGGTGACCACAATATCTCAATTCATTATGGAAGTGATTCCCTGACCTTCCAATTGTCTCTTCAGTTCTCAGTCCCAGTCTGAGCTCTCTTCTTCCATTTTAGCATTTAACCGAATAGAAGCAACAGTGATAATAGATCTGGGTTAGTTCAAAATTTGCTGTATCTTGGTTAGGATCATAGCTTCAAGAGTGTTCACAGGACACAAAGCAGAATTGCAACAGGGTCCATCTGAGCTTTTGTTACTTTAAAAGATTTCACATGGGTTTCTGGGTTTATCATTGTCTATCTCACCGGTGAAAATCGAAATCTGTCACTTCACTGTCTATTAAGAAGAAGCTTTTCTTTTGAAACAAAAAGTGTCAGCAGGTAGTCAGCATCTATAAAGAGTGAACCATATGAATACGGGGTGGCATGGTAGCATAGTGGTTAGCATAATGCTGTACAGTTTGATTCCTGACACTGCCAAAAGGAGTTTGTATGTTCTTCCCGTGACTGCGTGGGTTTCCTCCAGGTGCTCTGGTTTCCTCCCACAGTTCAAAGATGTACCGGTTGGTAGGTTAATTGGTCATTGTAAATTGTCCTGTGATTAGGCTAGGGTTAAATTGGGGGTTGCAGGGCAGGTGCGGTCCGAAAGGCTGAAAGGGCCTACAGTATACTGCTTTGTATCTCACTAAAATAAATAAAAATACAAATTAGTAGCAGGGGTAGTCCATCAGCCCCTTGAACCTACTCTGCTATTGAATAAGAGCATGGATGAACTGACCTTACCTCAACCCGGTATATCTCTGCCTTAAAAATATTCAAAAACTCTACTTCCACCATCCTTTGAGGAAGCGAGTTCCAAGATTCACAACCCTCTGAGGGGGAAAAAAATCACCTCCTCTCCATTTTATGTGAACAATCCATTCTTTTTAATCTCTAGCTGAATGCTCTTACACAGGAGGAAGCATCCCCTCTGCATCCTCTTCAGGCTCTTAAACATTTCAGCTTATATGACCTTTCATTAAAACAGGGAAAAAATGGAGCCTGAGAATGCAGGACAAGAAGTGAGGGGAGCAGAGAACTAAAGATGAAGGTCTGTAATAGGATAGAGACAAGGAGAGATTGAATGAAAGAAGGGGTGATGGTGCAAAGTGTAAGTGGGGTAGCTTTGGGATAAAAACAAAAACAAAAACCAGGTGGGTAGATGAGTTACAAATAAGACTGGCAGAATCACCATCTGAAGCTTTGAACTCAATGTTGAGTCTGTGCCCAAATGACGTGCTGCTCCTCGAGTTTGAATTGAATTACTATGGAACGCCATTGGAGACTGCAGACAGAGAGATCAGAGTGGGAGTGGGGAGGGAAATTGAAATGACTGGGAGCCGGAAGATCAAGATCATGGTGGCAGACTGAATGGAGGTACTCCATACTGCAGTTTGGTGTCTGGTGTAGAGGCCACACCTTCGGCACCAAATGTAATACACAAAATTGGAGAATGTAGAAATAAATTGCTGCTTCAGCTGGAAAGAGGGACGGTAGGAAGGGAAGAACTTGGTAGGTTAATTGGAGATTAGAGACTGTGAATTATCCCTTTGTGTGTGTGTTGCCAGGTGAATTGGGGAGGTGGGGACTGAGGACAGGTCAAGTGGACAAAGCAAGAAACAATCTGTTGGAGGAACTCATGGGGTCAGGCAGCATCTGTGGAAGATTCCCCACCATTGAGGAGATCTTCAAAAGGCTGTGTCTCAAGAAGGCGGCATCCATCATTGAGGGCCCTCACCATCCCTCACATATCCTTTTCTTGCTACTGCCAGGTGGGATACAGCAGCCTGAAGCCCCACACTCAAAGTTTCAGAAACAGCTTCTTCTCCTCTGCCGTCAGATTTCTGAATGGACAATGAACCCATCAACACTACCTCAGTATTCCTCTTTTGTTCTATTTATTTACCTTTTTTATTGTAACATTGTAATTTTTTCTGTATTACACTGTACTAGTGCCACAAAACTACAAATTTCATGATCTATGTTGGTGATAATAAGCCTGATTCCAATTGTGTGAATCATGTCTCTGAAAATCGGATAGTTGACACGCAGGGTCCTGGTGCAGTGTTCGGAGCAGAACGGTTGACTATCCCACCTGCCTGACCCGCTGAGTTCCTCCTGCAGTTTGTTTTCTTGTTCCTCCAGTATCTGCAGACTGGTGTCTCAAGCGGACCAGGTCCTGTGGCAGGTGAACTGACTCAGTTTAGCATTTGAACCGAAGCCTATGTGAAGGTGAAACACATGCATGATGATATGAGCGTGAAAGTCTGGTCATGGAATGGAACTCTACAGGAATGTGCTTCAAATAGCAGCACCAGGGCTCGAGGCTTGAGACTGTCCAAATAAGGCAGGGAGTTTTAATACAGTTAAGGGACAGTAAACTGCCTAAAATACCAACAGCACAATAGGGCTCTGTACTACAGTTCACTGGGGAATGCCGAAAGAGTAAAAGCACAACACTTCTCCTTAAACTGGGTTTATACTACAGTCAACAGTAGATAAACACATACCTGATCCAATCCAAGCACTGAATTCCAAACAACTAAAATCACTTCTCATTCATTTATTCTTGCCGTGCATGACTTTCGATCAAGGGATCGAAGGAAAATCTAATCCCAGACCAAGCCTGTTCAATTTATTGGTTCCCTTTCTGAAGGATCAGTGTATATGTGCCCCGCTTCTGAGCGAGAATAGCTCATACTCGATCTCCAGTCTTTTCTGATCTTTGGCAGAGGGCAGTGAGGAGCTGGTGAGGTGAAGAAGAGGCATCTAGGGTTCCTGGTCTTCATCACTGGCCAGTGTTGCTGGCCTCAAGGTGTATTATTAGACAATAATTAATACATTACTTACTAATACATTAGATATTGATAGGTATGTTAGATAATATACATAAGACATTAAGATAATAATGCCTTTAAAAATAAAATACATTATCTTAAAATCCACTGATCCTGAAATTGGAATGTTCTAAGGAAATTGGTTGAATTATGGGTTCAAGCCTGAGATGTGAGTGGCTGTGGATTGATGGGGGCGAGGGGAGTGCTCGGCGCAGTTTCACATGTCTAGGCTCCTTGTGTTAGTGTGGTAGATGCAGAGAAAGAAATCACAGACTATGTGGACTTTGCAGTGAGTCCACAATTTTCCTTTCAGGTTGACTTTATTTTGCTGAAATTGAAATGCAGAGTGCACAACACAGTCCAATTCTGAGCCACTGAAATACTTACCTAAGGGAATTGCACAAAATTTGTGTTGTGGAAAAGGAAGTCAGCCAATCCACAATTGTGTCTTAGTACATCATTAAGAACTCTCAAACCAAGCAACACCGTTTTTTACAGTGAATACACAAAGTTTTCATCAGTTTACAGATTTCGAGAGATTATGCTGGAGAAAGCTGTAAAACCACGGCTTCCCTAGAAGAGCGAGAAATCATTGATATATTTCCTGCACATGTGGCTACTCCAGAAGTGGCCTTCCATTAGAGGAGCGGACAGGAGTTTCTGTGGACATGAAAGAAACACCTGGATGGTATATTGCCTCTTAGGTGCCAGGGTCAAGAGTGTCTTGGATCAGGTCTTCAGCATTCCAGCTGGGGAGGTTGAACAGCCAGAAGTCATGGTACATATTGTAACCAATATTATAGGGAGGGAAAGGGATGAGGTTCTGAAGAGAGAATATAGGGAGTTAGGTAGAAAGCTGAAAAGTAGGATTTCAAGGGTAGTAATCTCTGAATTGCTGCCTGTGCCACATGCCTGTGAGGGGAAAATAAGATGATTTGGCAGATGAATGAGATGATTTGGCTGAGGAATTGGTGTTGGGGGCAGGGTTTCAGATTTTTGGATCATTCGGATTTCTTCAGGGGAAGGTACGACCGTACAAAAAGGGCAAGTTACTCCTGAACTTGAGGGCAATATCCCAGTGAAATCTTTAAGGAAAAGGCAATTCTGGTTTGGGTGTTGTGTAATGGACCAGATTTGATTAGGGAGGTTGGGGTAAAGGAACCCTTAGGAGACAGTGATCATAATATGGTAGAATTTACCCTGCAGTTTGAGAGGGAGAAGCTAAAAGCAGATGTACTGATATTACAGTGCAGTAAAGGGAATTGCAGAGGCATGAGAGAGGAGCTGCCCAAAACAGATTGAAAGCGAACACCAGCAGTGATGATGGTAGAACAGTAATGGCTGGAGTTTCTTGGAGCAATTCAGAAGGCACAAAATAGATATATCCCAAAGAAGAAGTATTCTAAAGGCATGATGAGGCAACCGTGGCTGACAATGAAAGTCAGAATCAAGTCTATTATCACCGGCATATGTCGCAAAATTTATTAACTTAACAGCAGCTGTTCAATGCAATACATAATCCAGAAGGAAAAAAATAAGAATAAATAAATAAATAAATAAATCGATTACGTATATTGAATGGATTAAAAATCGTACAAACACAGAAATACTGTATATTTTTTAAAAGTGAGGTAGTGTCCAAAGATTCAATGTCCATTTAGGGATTGGATGGCAGAGGGGTAGAAGCTGTTCCTGAATCGCTGAGTGTGTGCCTTCAGGCTTCTGTACCTGCTTCCTACCTGATGGTAACAGTGAGAAAAGGACAATGTCTGAGTGCTGGGGGTCCTTAGTGATGGACGCTGCCTTTCTGAGATACCGCTCCTTGAAGATGTCCTGGGTACTTTGTAGGCTAGTACCCAAGATGGAGCTGACTAGATTTACAACCTTCTGCAGCTTCTTTCAGTCCTGTGCAGTAGCCCCTCCATACCAGACAGTGATACAGCCTGTCAGAATGCTCTCCATGGTACATCTACAGAAGTTTTTGAGTGTATTTGTTGACATACCAAATCTCTTCAAACTCCTAATGAAGTATAGTCGCTGTCTTGCCTTCTTTATAAGTGCATTGATATGTTGGGACCAGGTTAGATCCTCAGAGATCTTGACACCCAGGAACTTGAAACTGCTCACACTCTCTGATCCCTCTATGAGGATTGGCATGTGTTCCTTCATCTTACCTTTCCTGAAGTACTCAATCAGCTTTTTCGTCTTACTGACGTTGAGTGCCAGGTTGTTGCTGTGACACCGCTTCACTAGTTGGCATATTTCACTCCTGTATGCCCTCTCGTCACCACCTGAGATTCTACCAACAATGGCTGTATCATCAGCAAATTTATAGATGGTATTTGAGCTATGTCTAGCCACACAGTCATGGGTATAGAGAGAGTATAGCAGTGGGCTAAGCACACACCCCTGAGGTGCACCAGTGTTGAATGTCAGCAAAGAGGATATGTTATCACCAATCTGCACAGATTGTGGTCTTCCAGTTAGGAAGTTGAGGATCCAATTGCAGAGGGAGGTACAGAGGCCCAGGTTCTGTAACTGCTCAATCAGGATTGTGGGAATGATGGTATTAAATGCTGAGCTATAGTCGATGAACAGCATCCTGATGTAGGTGTTTGTGTTGTCCAGGTGGTCTAAAGCCGTGTGAAGAGCCATTGAGATTGATGACCTATCGTGGCAAAAGGCAAATTGCAATGGGTCCAGGTCCTTACTGAGGCTGGAGTTCAGTCTAGTCATGTAGAGCAAAAATTACTGGGAAATTAGATGATTGGCAAGCTTTTAAAAACTACCAGAAGGTAACTAAAAAGGCAAGAAGGAGCAATAAGATGAAATATGAAGCCAATAATATAAAAGAGGAGTCCAAAAGTATTTTCAGATATATATAGAGTCAATAGGGGTTAGCCTGTCTCCATTCCTCCTGTAGTCCACAACCAATTCCTTTGTTTTTGCGACATTGAGGGAGAGGTTGTTTTCTTGGCACCACTGGTCAGGGTGATTACTGCTTCTCTGTAGGCTGCCTTATTATTATTTGATATTCGGCCAATCAGTGTGGTGTCGTCAGCAAATTTAATTAGCAGATTGGAGCTGTGGGTGGCGACAAAGTCATGGGTATACAGAGTTTAAAGGAGGATTGGGAAGATGTTGCAGTCTATTATTAAGAATGAGTTTTTGGGGTATTTGGAGGCGTATGATAAAAAGGGCCAAAGCTAGAATGGTTTCGTTCAGGGGAAATCTTCCCTGAAAAACCTGTTGGAATTTTTTTGAGGAAAAAATAGGCAGGATAGACAAAGAAGAGTCAATGGATGTTGTTAGGCCTTCTTAGATTTTCAGAAGGCCTTTTACACATGAGGCTGCTTAATAAAATAAGAGCTCATTTGTATTACAGGGAAGATACTAGCTTGACAGGGAAGATATCAGCTTACTGGCATGAGGCAAACAGTGGGGATAAAGGGGGCCTTTTCTGTTTGGCTGCCAGTGACTAGAGGTGTTTCACAGGGATCTGTGTTGGGACCACTTATTTTCACATTATATGTCAATGATTTGTGGCCAAAATTGCGGACAATACGAAGATAGATGGAGGGGCAGGTAGTGTCGAGGAAGCAGGGAGACTGTAGAAGAACTTAAACTGGGAGAATGGGAAATAAGTGGCAGATGGAATACGGTGTAGGGAACAGTATAGTCATGCACTTTGCTGGAATGAATAAAGGCATAGACTGTTTTCTAAATGGGGAGAAAATTCAGAAATCAGAGGTGCATAGGAACTTGGGAGACCTCGTGCAGGGTTCGCTCAAGGTTAACTGGCAAATTGAGTTTGTGATAAGGAAGGAAAATGCAATGTTAGCATTCATTTCTAGGGGACTAGAATATAAAAGCAAGGATGTACAGGTAATGCTGAGGCTTTATAAGGCATTGGTCAAACTGCACTTGTAATATTGTGAGCAGTTTTGGGCCCCTTATCTGAGAAAAGATGTGCTGGCATTGGAGAAAGTCCAGAGGAGGTTCTCGGGAATGATTCCAGGAATGCAAGGGTTAACGTATGAGGAGCATTTGAAGTCTCTGAGCTTGTACTCACCAGAGTTTAGAAGAATGAGCAAGGGTTTTATTAAAACCTATCAAATATTGAAAGGCCTAGATAGAATGGATGTGGAGAGGACGTTTCCTATAGTGGGAGAGTCAAGCACCTGAATAGAGGGACATCCCTTTAGAACAGAGATGAGGAAGAATTTCTTCATCCAGGGAATGGTAAACCTTTGGAATTCATTGCCACACACTGTCAGGAAATGTAGAGGTAGCTTGACCGAAAAGCAGAGCTGCGGAAATGATTCAGCAATGAATGATAACTTTGGTAATAGACTTTAAAAAAAACTATGAGCCATGAGGGGGCCACAAAACAAGTGAGAACAAACGCCACAGACAACAAGGTAACTGAAGGCTAGGAGCAACTGGTTGAGGCTAGCTGGTTCAATGAGTGAACAAAGGTCGAAGGATAAGAGGTTAAAATAGGCTTCTGGTGATGAATTAGAAATGTGGTAGGTGACTCCTATTAGCTGGATGGAGATTGAGAGAAGCCTGCAGGTACAGGCCTGTCACAGATGGCCATGGAGGCCAAGTCACTGGATATATTTAAAGTGGAGCTTGATAGTTTCTTGATTAGTAAGGATGTCAAAGGTTATGGGGAGAAGGCAACAGAATAGGGGAGAATAAATCTGCCATGATGGAATGGTGGAACAGACTTGATGGGCCAAATGACCTAATTCCGCTCCTATGTCTTCTGGTCTTATGGCTTAATGTCTCATCCGTATGTCTGTGCCTCCCACTCTAATATACTGGAGCGCCAGCCCAGATTATATGTTCACGTCTCTAAAACGAGGCTTGATCATTATCTCTAAATGAGAAGCAGTGTTACTCTCCACTGAGCCATGGTTGAAAGTCTGCTTTTGTGCCTTGGTTCTGGTTGAATTGGGTGTGGTGCCAATCAGAGAAGCCATTCAACGGATTGCCCTCTGGGAAGCTGGCACATCAGTGACCACACTCATCCTACTTCTGGTGTTCACACAACTGATTGTCTCACTGTAAGGACCCTGTTACATTGTTATTTCATACTCATTATTTATTGCTATTTATTTATATCTGCATTTGCACAGTTTGTTGTCCATTGATCCTGTTTACAGTTACTGCGCTACAGATTTGCTGAGAATGCCCGCAGAAAAAGAATCTCAGTGCTGTATGCGGTGACATGTATGTACTCTGATGGTAAGTTTTACTTTGAACTTTGAACTTGGCATATCTTGGTGTCTGGCCTGTGACACCAGGGTACCAGCTGATGTCATTGAGATAATCTCAAGCTGACCAAAAGATGTTAATGAAAGGTTGGGTGGCGTATTCCAGTTAAAACTATTTACCGACGACATAGCAGAGTCCTTCGCACAGCCGAGCTCCGATTGCCACTCAGAAACTGAGTTATATATCCCTGATGTATATTGTCTGTCAGTCTATTGCTGCCACACTCTAAAATCCTTTCTTTTGTTTATTTGCAGGATTTTGATTGGAGCACCTCTGGCTCGTGCGCAATCGCACCAACATGCAAATCGCACTGGAGGACTCTTTGCCTGCCCAATAACCGAAGACATTGACTGTAATCAAGTCAGCATTGATAATAATGGTCAGAGCAAGTCTTTCTGTTAACCATTTCATTCAGTTCTCTTCACCCATTTTAAGTTTGTAATCCTTGCTAATTTTTATATTTATTAATTCTGGAGAATGTAGAACCAATTTCATTTCAGACTTTTAAAATATTTTTTTTCATGTGGCTGCTCTAGCTTTCTGATTGAATCAATACATGTCCATGCCTGAAATTCCTTCTAGATTATAGCTGTAAGCTAAAACATTGACCCATCATTCAGAGCAGTGCACAATGAGGTATCTTTCAGCTCCCTGCTTAAAATCTAAAGCTCGGCCACTAAAACATGCAAGGAGGAAATGAACAGTTGGAAAATCAGGTGGGAAATGTTACAAGAAGCCACCCTTGCTTATCGTTTCAACACCCCAACCTTGTCATGTTTCTGTTCTGAGGACACTTGTCTATTTCCTGGAAAGCTTTAACTAATAGAAAGATTTGGACAAAATGAGAGACTTCTCCCTCATAATTTTCCACATAATTTTTGAATGAATGACATTCTCACTAGTTTACCACAACTTACCTTCATTTTGCATCTGTAGTGTTGGAATATATCTTAAGGTGCTTTTGGGGACAAAATCTGATACCAACGTGCAGAAAGACCTTACAGGACCTGTGGTCAAAGGCTTGATTAAGTAAGTTTTAAGGAATGAAAACAAAAAAAAACCTGCTGGAGATCTGAAACAAAAGCAGAAAATGCTGTAAACACACAGCAGGTCAGGGCTCTTCTGCCGAAGGATAGACAGTGAATGTTTCGGGAACAGATAGGTTGAGTGAGCTAGGGCTTTTCTTTTTGGAGTGAAGGAGGAGGAGGGGTGACTTGATGGAGATGTAGAAGATGATGAGAAATAGTTTGGGTGGACAGTCAGAGAGTTTTTCCCAGAGTGGAAATGGTTAATGCAAGGGGGCACAATTTTAAGGTGATTGGAAGGAAGGACATGGGGATGTCAGAGGTAAGTTTTTTACAGAGAGTGGAGAGTGAGTGAAACGCACTGTCATGGGTGGAGATTGAGGCAGATACATTAGGTACATTTAAGAAACTCTTAGATAGGCGCATGGATGATAGAAAAATGGAGGGAAAGTTTGGATAGGTCTTAGCACAAACAAGAGAAAATCTGCAGATGCCGGAAATCCAAGCAACACACACAAAATGCTGGAGGAACTCAGCAGGCCAGGCAGCATCTATGGAAAAGACTATTGTCAACATTTTGGGCCAAGACCCTTTGGCAGTACTTTTTTTCCATAGATGCTGCCTGGCCTGCTGAGTTCCTCCAGCGTTTTGTGTGTGTTGTATGGATAGATCTTAGAGTAGGTTAAAAGGTCAGCACAACATCTTGGGCCAAAGGGCCTGGACTGTGCTTTACTGTTCTATCTTCTTTGTACAGGATCCTTTATCAGGAATGTCCATTGAGGAGGAAAGAGAGGTTTAGTGAAGGAATTCCAAAGCGTCAGGTTCAAAAGCTGAAGGTGTAGGCTAGCAAAGGCAGAGGAGATTAATAAGCAGGGCTCTGCAAGAGGACAAAAATTGAGCAGACTAAAGATTTAAAGATTAATGATTAGCTTTAGTTATCACTTGTACATCAACGCACTGAAACATATATTGAAATTGAATTATTTGCATCAATAACCAGCACAGTCCAAGGATGTGCTGGGCAGCCTGCAAGTGTTGCCATGTTTCCAGCACCAACATGGAGTGCCCACAACTTGCTAGCCCTAACCTGTATGTTGTTGGAATGTGGGGGGAAACCAGAGCTGGAGGAAATCCATATAGTTACGGATAGTGGCGGGGACTGAAGCCCGATCAGTGATTGCTGGTGCTGTAAAGCATTGCTCTGACTGCTATGCTACCGTGCCGTGTATTTTCAGAGGTCAAAAGGGCTGAGGGGGTCAGTAGAAGAACCTGAAACCCAAGATGAGAATTCAGAAAATAATTCATCCCCATTAATTCCTCTTCAGTTATGCGTTGCCTCTCTATAGTCAGAACCGTTCTGTATGTACGTGACATTTCGGGTTTCTGCCTGTATGGAGCCTTGAGTGTTATGGATTATTTTAAATGGGAAAGACCCAAGGATAGTGTCAGTGAAGATTAACTAATAGAGTTAACGTAGAGTTAATATTATTATTAATAATAGTAACTAATCAACCTTCAAGGTTGGAAATGGATAGAAGATGAGTTGAATTGAAGAAGTGATGGTAGAGTAATGTCAGGCCTTTGCTCTGAGGCTGTGGAGGTGGATTGCAAATCTCAGGGTCTTCTCTTCCGATGAAAGTATAATATACTGACTTATTCCTGCCCCTATGTCGGAGTTTAGATTTATTGAACTAAGCCTGAGGTTATCCATCTGAAGATCCTTTTATTCATATTTGTATGTATGAAGGAAGCCAACTCCCAGAACAATCCCATTCATGCTATTCCCCTACTTATTAATTATATTCAATAAAGCACCTGTGAAGCTGCTCGTGATGTTTATTACATTTAAGGTGCTATATAAATGTTTGTTGATGTTTGAAGATGGGCTTGATTATTATTTTGGGATTGACTTTGACATCTTTGTATGTTGTACTTTAGCAGTTTTATCTGTTACAACTGCTTTTGCTTAAATATGATTTGTTTCAGTGGCATGAAACATTCTGTGCAAAAGAACTGGTGAATATGAAATCAAATAACTCATTAAAAAGGTGAAAAATGCAGCCTGAACTCATGATCTGAAAGGAGCAAATATGCAGTGCCTTGTAAAAGTATACAGTGCCCAATCCATTTTCACATTTTACATGATTTTAAACTCATCGCCCAAGTTTAAAATATATTGAAATAGGATATTTTGAGCTAATCTACAAAACATTGTGCATTATGTCAAATCAAAAGAAAAATTCTAAAACCTGTCAACAATTTATTAAAAATTAAAAACCAAAATTGTGAAGCTGACGAAGTATTCATCCCCTTTGTAATCACTATGCTACCTTTCCTACCTTACCAACTCACTCAATTTGTTGATGTAGAAAAATGGAGGATCACCTGTTTTCACCGAATTCATAAGAATAAATACTCCCTTTCTGTAAGGTCCAACAGTATTGTAGATTTTCAACAGAACAAACCAAAATGAAGTCAAAAGAGTATTCAGGACTAGTCAAAGAAATGATAACACAGAAGCATGAATCTGGGGAAGGCACAAGACCATCTCAAAGGCACTGTACATACCTCAGAGCTCAGTGTAGTTCATTGTGAAAAAGTGGAAAAATATCAAACCACAGGCACACTGTCCGGGTCAGGCCACCCCTCTAAAATTAGTCACTGGAGAACTTTCAAGAGAGGCTACTGTGACACCAACAGTCACTCTGATGCACCATCAATAACTCTCCCAGACGTGAGGTGAGATATAGGCTTTTATTGACTGGAAGAAAGAACAAGCAGCAATTGACCACCACACTACATCCTGGAGACTAAGGCCAGGGCTCAGGCTCCAATCACCTTTATACCAGGGTCAATGGGAGGAGCCACGGGAGCAGTCAGCAGTGGCGGCATGTCCAGACAGGTATATGTAGTTCACCACACACTCTGAATGAATTGTAGAAGCCAGTGGCTGTAACTGGAGATGAAGTTTGTGGTTTCACAATCTCTAAGGCCTTGCACAAAAACGGTATTTATGGAAGCTTGGCAAGGAAGAAGCCCTTGCTAAAAAAAATGTATATCTTTGCCCAGAAAGGTTTTGCTAAGTGTCACTTAGGAGATACTGTAAAGATGTGGAAGAAGATCTTGTGGTTGGATGAGACTAATTTGGCCTCAATACTAAGTTGTATGTGTGTTATAAATCTAATTCTGCGCATCAGCCAAGTAACACAATGGGGATGCTTTGCAGCAGCAGGGACTAGAAATCTGGTCAGGATTGATGGGAAGGTGAATGGTGCGAAATACAGAGAGATCCAGGATAAAAACCTGATAGCCTCTGTCAGAAAGTTAGTCTTTCAGCACGACAACAATCCAAAGCACTCTGCAGAGCAACAATGGAGGAGGCTTCAAATGAAGGAAACTGATGTCCTTGAGATGTCAGTCCTGATCTTAACCTGATCGAACATCTCTGGCAAGACCTCCAGATTGCTGCCAAATAACCTGGCACAATGTGAGCAAGTTTGCAAAGAGGAATGGGCAAATCTTGCTCCATCATGTGCAAAGCTAACAGAAACTTATCCAAAAAGACCACTAGCTATAGTAGGTGCGAGAGGTGGTTCAGCTAAGTACTGAGCAAAGGAGGGTGAATACTTTTGAACTGCTGACATTTCAGTTTTTGAACTTTTAATTTTCCATGCTTTACCATTTTCCCTGTTTTTTTCGACAGTACTGTGAAGAGGAACGTGTGATTCACAAATAAAAATTCTCAGTTAAATTGATCAAATTCCCTGGTTGTAATACTCATTTATGTGAACAAAGGGTTGGGGGCTGAATATTTTTACAAGGCTCTGTAGCAGTTCACAAGAAGGGAGTTCACTGTTAAATGTTTAAAAAATGCAAGGCACTTTGTACAAAAGATAAAGCTTGTTGGTATTTGATACTGTGCTGTTTTCAGTGGGGAAGCCATGTTCATGCATTAGCTGGTGGGATCTGACTAACAATCGGGCCTGACACTCTGTGCGTTTCTGTCTTTTCCAGTTGACCTGGAGAGAGAGAGCAAAGAAAACCAGTGGTTGGGGGTGACTGTCAAAAGCCAAGGAATTGGAGGGAAGGTTGTGGTGAGTTGATAACGAGAAGCCAAGGAATTTGGAATGATTATATAGTGTATCTGCTGGAAGACACAGTTTGAGCAGTTAAGCTATGCCTTTGAACAGCTGTGAACTAGTAACCGATCAGACATGGAGCGACTGCATTCAAAATCAATTTAATCCTTAAATATTGCTTTGATTATTCAAGAATGGAGTCAATAATGCTGGTGCAGGGATGGTTGGAAAATGTTTAGAAGGCTGTAAAAGGGTAAAGGGAAAGGTGGTTATTAAATCTTAAAAAAAGAACGACACTGAGGTGGAACTCGATGCTTCCTTGGTCATTGGCTGGGCTAAGCTTTTTGTTGCATTTTAACAGTTGCAGTACCTTAGGTCTGAGAGGTATGTTCAATTCAGAAAGACTGCATGAAGAGATTAGGATTAACCTATTTGACAGGGACACTCCTTGGCTGGAATTATGGAAGTGACAGTATCAGGAAACTAGCTTGGAGAGGATTCAGTTTCAAATTTATTTATTTTTCAAATTTACATGGAAACATAGAGTAAAATTGCGTTGTTTGTGTTAACAATGAGCACAACCTAAGGATGTGCTGGGGGCAGTCCACTAGTGTCACCACACATTCAAGGTAGTTTGGCCACAATGCTCAGCTGAACAACACAGAACACACCAAGTAACAAAACAACAACAACAAAATGAGCCCACTGCGGTTTCTTGGCTTTCGATCTCTGGTGGGATTGCTCTGCTACTGGAGAGGGGAGAGCCTGCCACTATGCCTGGAGAATGTTCCCCAGATTTTCTGCATTTTGGATAAGGACTTGGACTATAGACTTTTTTCAGTCATGGCTTTTTTATATTCTGCGTTTTTTGCCCAATCTTTCTCGTTTTTGTGGGTGGGGAGGGATGAAGTGCCTGTTCTGATTTTATTCCATTTTTTGTGTGAGGAGAAGAGATTTGGGGGTTGATAATCATGCTGCCATTCTTTCTTGGTTTCATGACTATCTGGAGAAGATGAATTTCAGAGTTGTGTACTTCAATAATAAATGAACCATTGACCTTTGGACTCCAGCCTAGTTTCGAACTCCTCCACGTTCCTAAATCCTAATACGACCTCTAACTCCACCACATCACTGTCCCTGAACCCTAACATGACCTAACCCCTAACTCCCCCGACCTGTCCCCAGAACCATCACATACAAACTTAAAAAAAGCAACTAGGTCTGAGCCATCATCTTGGACGGACACCGCAGCTTGGTACCACCTTGACCAGAAGAACCCCAAAAGGAATGGGCAGTTAATTTACAATCATTGTTTGACTTCTGGGATCCACTTAAAACGCGAAAAACAACAAGAGTTACTGAGCTTAAAGGAGCGAGAGAGTGGAAAGGATTGTTGGCAGCAGTGGTTCAGGGATAACCTATCTCTGATACTAATGCAGCTGCAGTGTCAGCCTGACCCTCCCCTATCAGGTTTCCCTGACAAAGTTGTCAAAATTCACCATGTAGGCAAAAGGCAAGCAGAAATATCATCAAAAGCTGCTAAAAGCAACCGTTTCCCTTTTAAATGGTTTTGAACTTGAAAGGATGCCTTGATGAATGATCACGAGACCCATCAGAGAAAATAAATGAGGAAAATCTCATCTTAAAAAGGCACACAGTCTCATCACATAATCAGCATAAAGCTCATCCCATGATCAGATGTTTGTGGGTTCAAATCCCAGTCTGGTCTGTTGCTTAATTTTTTCTGTCACTCTGTGGTTGAGATCCAAGTGGGCACAGTCAAGTGATATTACTTTCATGTTACTTTGCTGCAAGGTCACCTCTTACTGGTTAGCTGCACAGTATCTTTAAATGCATTTGGCTTTAGCTGAAGCTATTTTGCAGCCTGGGATCAAGCAGAGCACTATTTTGATAAGAATGGCTGTTCCTGGCATTAACATTAAGATCTCCGATATTGAACCAGACTCCAGGAACAATAAACGTTTCCTCAATACTGATCAGTTGTATTTTGACCTTGCCAATTTTCTGCCTCTGTTTCTTTTTTTAAAAAAATAGTGACTTACAATTTTGTTTTTGTTTTCTTACCACATGTTGCCTCCTGTAGGCTTAGGATCCTTCAGCTCTCTCACAAGTCATCATTTTACTGTATTACCTGTGCTACTGTGCGTTAACATTGCGGGCAATTTCAATGGTTCAATGGTTCCATTTAATATCAGTGAGTGTACACAGTATACAGCCTGAAATTCTTGCTCTTTGCAGACATCCACCAAAGCAGAAGAGAACTCCAAAGAATGAATCACAGTAAAACATTATAACCTCAAAGCCCCCCTCCCCCCTCCCACGCACAAGTGGCAGCAAAGCATCGACCCTCTCCCTCCCTCAGCAGGAAATGTCAACACCCACCACCCACCAAGCAAGCAATAGCAAAGCCCCCAAAGAGCCCCATGATCTGCAATCCAACAAAAAGCTATTGTTCACATGCCACAGTCTCTCTCTCTCTCTGACTCTCTCTCCCAAACAAGGGACAGAGAGGTGCCATCCCTTTTCCACAGCGAGAGGGGAGACCAGCAAAATGCAACAGCTCGCTGATTGTGATGTTACAGTCTGCTGTGTCGCTTTTATTCCGAGTTCTCCAACTGAAGAATCGACAGCAAACTCTACCCTCTCCATCGAGAGAAAGAGAGAGAGATCGCCTGAGTACAGAGGTCTCCGCTCGCAATGTTCTGTTTCTCCTGCGACGCCTCAGTTGGTGACACTGGCATGGAATCTGGTCTGCCACAGGGCTGCAGGGCCTTACCACAAAGGTGCACGTCCTCCAGGCCGCACCCTGAGGAATGTTGAAATATGACCATTTGGCAAGCTCTGCACCATCACCGCAAAGAACTGAAGTTTGAATGCAGCTGGAGATGACAGACTCCAACAGAACTCCATCCAAAAAGAGACATGAAAGGGAAGAAATTGAACTGTTTTGCAGACGAGCTTGAACAATCTGCTCTCTGGCGACAGCTCCAGTTTGACTGCAAAATAGTTAACGGCTGAAACTGATCTTGCCTTAACCCAAGATTCAAGCATATCACTTGCAGTGGGAACTGCTGACTGTAATGAGGAGCAGAGCATTGGGCAGATCTAGCTCAGTATGACCACTCAGCGCAACAAAGGGTCTCCATACCCTTTCTATGGCCACCTCCCACTCGGACACCAACACCCAAGAAGGGAAAAGTCAACAGGAAATAGTGAAAACATCTCAGTCCATCATCGGCAGAGCCCTCACCACCATTGAATATATTTACATGGAGGGCTGCCGCAGGAAAGCAGCATCCATCATCAAAGACCCCCAACATCCAGGCCATGGCCTCTTCTTGCTATGACCATCCAGAAGAAGGTGCAGGAGCCTTAGGTCCCACACCACCAGTTTGAAGAACAGTTATTACCCTACCACAATCAGGCTCCTGAACTGGCATGGATAACTTCACTCACCTCAACTCTGAACTGATTTCCCATTTGCGCCACAACAGTGTAGCGGTCAGCGTGACCCTAATATGGCTCAGAGTGTTGGAGTTTGGAGTTTCCAACGACACCTGTAAGGAGTTTGTCCCTTCTCCCCGTGACCATGTTGGATTTC
Source organism: Hypanus sabinus (assembly GCF_030144855.1). Classification (NCBI taxonomy): domain Eukaryota; kingdom Metazoa; phylum Chordata; class Chondrichthyes; order Myliobatiformes; family Dasyatidae; genus Hypanus; species Hypanus sabinus. The sequence goes on along the minus strand of NC_082738.1, from coordinate 22,254,401 downwards.
TCTGGGTGCTCCGGTTTCCTCCCACGGTCCAAAGATGTACCTTAATTGTAAGATGTAATTGGTCATTGTAAATTGCCCTGTGATTAGGCTAGGGTTAAATAGGTAGGTTGCCACTACTACTACTACGTCGATTCAGGCCTAGGGGGCCAGCGTTGGGCAAATCGTTGGGCAATCATTGGGACAGATGGCCTATTCTGTGCTGTATCTGTAAATAATAAATAAATAAGTACATAAACAGCCAGATAAGTAAATAAAAATCTACAGACTCAAGGACTCTGCAACTCATGTCCTCAGTAGCATATAGTAATATATAATATATAACTTTGATATTAATCCACTGAGCCATAAACCAGTGATCTTGTGTTACTCTATGAGAAAGCTCACAGGGCTGACAACCACAGCTATCAATGGTTCTTTAAGAAGAGCATAAACACCTGACCTTTCAGGATATTGCAGGCAGCTAGCGGTTATCCTGAGATGGGGGAAGAGTTAAGTGACTCAATTAAAGGAGTGAGTTTCAACAGCTGTAGGAAAATTGTGTCTGTTTACCGGAGACTCCAGAGCCAATAGTCTTACATTTGGGAGTGAGAATTTAGAACTTGCCCACACGTGGTGTGGGTGAGCGGAACAGAAGGGATACGTTTAGAGTAGTAGATGATGGAGGATGGAGAAATGAATGGAAAAGTGCAGTGGAGAAGTTCTCATGGACCATAAATGTCAGAATTGACCTGTTGGGCCAAATAACCATTTATTGCCATATAAATTCCAAGTGAGTGTCTTAAATTGGTTGCAGACATGTGCCCATCGCTATGAGGTGAGGCAGCGCGTGAATCAGCCGGAGGAAACCCGGGACATGATTGGCCGTTGCTACGTCCTGAACCAGGATTTAACGATCAAAGACGAGTTGGAGGGCGGGGACTGGAAATTCTGCGAAGGCCGCTCGCAGGGTCACCACCGATTCGGCTACTGCCAGCAGGGCATCGCAGCGGGCTTCACTCCTGACAACCACTACGTCTTTTTCGGTGCCCCAGGCACGTACAACTGGAAAGGTCAGTCACTTACAAGTTTTGTGTGAGAAGGGAATTGATGGCCTTCTTGCTAAGGTGACCAAGATAATGGACATTGTTGAGTGATGAAATCATCACTGTCACTTACTCATCCTGTGAGTCATAAAATCACTTTGCAGGCACTGAGCTATCTATAGTTTGCATCTTAGTTTCCTTTTCTGACCAGAGACACACTGCACTGTCACTTTGAATTCTAAGGTTTGAAGCAAGTGGGCACTACTCTCTCAGAGCTTGTGCCTGAGGCAGATGCAGTCCTTTCTCTTGATACTGTGTAGATGTATGTCAGGTGAATGGCAAGCATAGGCATTACTTTAGCCAGTTTGGTGCTGAGGAATTTTAACCCCACCCCCAACCAAAAACTTCCCCCTGCCTGCCACAGTGGTTGATGGTATGAGCAGCTAGCAGAAATATCAGCGTCTTTAATGGGCTATATCCAGCTACTAGGAAACACTGAGAAATTTGTGGGTGGGGCAGAGTTATTCAGCAAGTTACATAATCCGCTGCCTACAGCGGACATAGGGCATTAACACAAAGATATCTACTTGCTTGCTCCATATCCATCCTCAACACTTGGAGTTATGGCCACTGTTTCATTCAACTGCCTGCAGTGTAGCCAGGTTTTGATTAGAATCCAACTCAAACCGATAGTGTAGAAAGTCAGCTCACTGTCAGAGGTCAAAACTGTCGGACTGGGCATATCACTCCGAGAAGTTCTGAGAATTGGTGGTGTAGGGAATGGCAAGATGCCATTCATACGAAACAAGATGCTTTCCTGAGCTTGGGTTATGTATGCTACAACTGATCTTGAAAACACAAAGTAATTGAATCTTTCACCATTGCAAATGCAAACATTAACCTGAAAAGGACAGAACCATCCCTGTTAACAACTGAACAAGGAGGTTATGTGTTCAGATCCATTATTTAAGAGGGATACAAGTTGTAACTGTGTGATGGCCACTCATGTTGAGTTAAGCCTGGGAGGATTCTGAAGGAGTCTCTTACCTGCTCATGTATATTCCAGATGTTTATTCCCTAAAACTTTATTCCTGAATCAGGAAGAAGTTTTCCTTCCATGATCTGCAGATGACCCATTTTGCCTTAAAGTAACATTTTGCCATTTTTGTTGTCAGGCAAGAATTTTAAAGGAACATCTGTAAACTCTAACAATATGCTGTAAGTAGCAAGCATTTGCCTATGTTTTCCTGGATTTCTTGTATCCATCCGTGACACTTTCAGGACATATTAAAAACTATTGGTAAACATCCAGGGAGTTCCTTGATTTGGCTTCAAAAAGTTTGTCAGCTGCCCAAGCAAAAAGCAGTGCTCAATTACAGTATAAAATATGCTTAACTGACACTGTAGAATAATCTGTTGATGGCAGTAGCAGAGCCACTGGAACTCCTGGCAGTACCAGAAGCGATGACCCGTTACCCTCAATCATTTTGAGGTGGGCCAATGAGATTGGTTCCATTTAAAGCCTAGGACTTCCCTGTCATCCATCTTCAATCTCCATGTTGGGCCTGCAACTCTTGACCGACTCAACTTCTAGGCAAGGTAAGTCACCATTCCACGTTTCATGATCTAGTCCACTTCATTGATTTCCCCTCCTGCCAAGTTGGCCAAGTTTTGCTTTCAGTCTCTGTGTCCTCGCCCTTTACCCAGTGTGGATTTGATAGGAAAGACTTGTGTGACATGCGACCCAGGAGCAAAGACCCTGCTCGTAACGCAGGTCTTAACCTGGGCAGTGTACCGTTACTCACGTACAATGTTGAGAACTAATGCAGGTGTATGGTACATCTTCTGTTATTTTTTGCTTCATTTACCTCTCAATATTTTTAGGTAATGTTCGGGCAGAACAGCTCAGTCATACTTTGGTCTACATGGGCATCTATGACGACGGACCATACGAAGTGGGTGATGAAAGAAAGCAGCTAGCTGAGCTGGTTCCTGTACCTGCCCATAGCTACTTAGGTAGGATATTTGTCCAGTGCAGACAGAGAGCGGTGACTGGAGGTATTCCAAGAGAGCTGAGGGTTCCATTTAGAATCACCACCAAAATACTTGGCTTGACCATTTTGGGTTCCCAACACCTGTTTTGATTTTAGTTGTTCTCATTTTGCTTTCTGTACCTCATGAGCAGGCTTATTGTAAAATGTGAAAGCACTCCTGCTGGATTTACATTCACCACCAAGTCACATAAGCTGTGCACTGGTATTGTATTTCTGCACGGGGCATCACAGCGTGCAATACCATTAAAGGGCATGGCCTTTCTTGATGGTGCACTGTCTCTGCACCATGCCCATCATGGTAACCTGACAGCTGAGTTTTTCAGATAACAGTGGCTCTGATAACAATGGCCTTTAGCAGTTTCCTGAAACCAGGGACTCCAGTGAAAATAAAGAATGAGTTCCTGCTTGTGGTGAAGTGCAAAACATTATTTGCCTCAACCCCACACTGCCCTCTCTGATTTATGACTGGAAATTCAACAGTGCTATTATTAAACCCCGTGGAGCCCTCAGCTGCTTGTCCAGTCACCGCCCTCTGCTGTACGCTTCCTTCTGAAGTCTAACTCATCTTCTTCTTTTCCCCCTTCTCCTATTCCCTGTCCGTCTCGAATGCACAGGTTTAATATTTCTGTCAACAACCAGTAGTTCAGACCCTGATCAGCTGGTTTACAAGACACCGGACCCTGCTGAGAAAACAGCCAGAAGCCCTCATGACGTAACCCAACATAGTTACTTAGGTTTGTAACTGAGCATGTGCCAGGGAAAGTGTGCAGCCATTCCCTCTCGTGTCTTTATCTGTGTCGAAACATTTTGTGCAGGAAAATTGAAAAGGCAAAAAGCAAAGCACATGTTGTGTTTCATTTACAAGGCTCCATATTTCTGCACATTTGATGGTCACATGAATGTCACTGCTTCCTGTTGGTCAGGCTCCTTAGAACAACCTGATAACCAATCATTTGGAGGCCTACCATGAATGTTGATCAAGACTAGAGGTGAATGCCAACTGTAAAATAGGAATAGTGGGGGAGAACTTTTTTGTCAGCAACAGTGAGATTACTTTGACTTCAGTTAGGAAAGCGATAGAGTACAAAATGGATTGAAAAAAAGAGCAGAACAGCAAGCAGAAATGGAATATGGATCCTAAGATCTTGGAAAATGTCCTAATTCCTACTATTCTAAGAAAGGTGGGAAAATATGAAGTTGTCAGACTCTCAATCGTGCTCTTTTTAGTTGAGTTGAATTGATCCATTAGGAGACAGATTTAAGCTGAACAACTTTACTAAATGTTAACAAGATTGAAAATGGGAAGAGTGAAAGTTTAGCTTCCTTAAAAGCTCTCGGGTGAAAGCCGTGTCCCTGAGTGTACTTAACTGCAAGGAAGCTGTCTTGTTAAAAGTGACATTACTGATGTTCAAGGAACCATATGGAAGCAGTGATGTTGCGTGTGAGATGTGTGCATAGCTCACAACGTCACAGTCTGTTGAATTGACTTCAAGCAAGCTGTTATGATCCAAGCTCTGGTGACACCAAAGGAACTTTTGTGCATTAGTTGGAAGTATGCCCAATCAAAAACAACTTCACTCAATTCTGGTAGTATATTACACAGTTGGCTGTCAGAGAGTATGGCTGCCTGCCATTGTGCCTGCAAGGAGTGCTTCTGATTATTCTGCATGTAATGACACCAGCATGTTTCAGTTAACTGCTCTTAGTGCTGAAACCTGGTGCCCCCCCCCCCACATGGAAAGGGTGAACCTAAGAAATGGCTCTCTGTGGTTGTCAAGGTTGGTCGCTCGAGATATATCTCAAATGCTTGTGAATGACTTTGAAAGATTCCCAATTAGACATGTCAAATTAAGCTTCTACAAAATCATATCCTTCCTATTACCCTTGACGATTTGAATGAGATAGAAAGTGAATCCAGCGCATATGGCTTCCACAGATATTTCTGGGAATCTAATTCTAATTCAAATTACCAAAGTTATGAATTTCAGGTTTGTGACTTGTCATTGTCAACTGAGGCACTTGGAAATCGGACAGCTTTGTGCCTGTTTTATAGGTGTAAAAAAAAAGTCCAATTTTGTTAGCTAACATCCTTCATCCTCAAAAATATTCAAAAAATATCCAAAGGCTGTTAGCCAACCTGAAAACTGCCTAAGACAGTTGCAGTGAGGGTCCTGGTGAATATTGTAGGATCCCTCTGGGGTCCTAAAAAGGCCTATATAAAAAGGTTTGGTTATTACCAGCCTCAGTTGCTGCTTCCATTGGCAGTGGGACCTGAAACTCAGTCCTGTTGAAGAGCAGAGATCCTTGTGGAGCTCTCACTTGCTCCCAAGATTATTTATATGAAGCCCAGGAACATAATTGAAATCAGACTCAAGCCTCACAGACCAGGCACCTGCTGGGGCTACGTCCCTCCCTTTGTAGCTGATACCAGGCATCAATGAATTCCTACCCCAGAATTGCTTGTCCATTGTTGTACCAAAAAACTCCAACCCCCACCCAGTGCACCTGAACTACGTTTTTAATGCACTTTTTTGTGCATGTATTCAAAAGGATAATAAAGTAGGAAGTGGTTGTGGCAGGAAAGAACGCTAGCCTAAGCTTGCATCCAGTGAAGATAATTGGGAATAATGTCATCTAATGGATGTCAGGCTTGAACAATAGAAACCACCTGTCAATTAATATTGGAACTTAGGTATGTTGCTGAGCAGTGTAGTGGGAGCCTTCCTCAGAGGCCTGAGCTACTCCTGGTCTGAAAGCACTGATACAGGTGGAAAATATTCCTCTTTGTAGCCATCCCTCATATTGAAAGTATCATCAAAGGGCAACATGCAAGAGCTTAAAGGCATGTTTCTGAGAATTCCAAGTTATATTTAAAAAGACCAATTGCAATTAGTAATGCACACCCAGTCCATGTGGATGGTCATAATCTGCTTGTGCTTTGTCCATGTGATTCGCTGTCAGTGGCATGTTAGTGCCTGTTGCATGTTTCTTATAGCTTTCTGTGTTAGTTGGATACTTGTCATGTCATTTCCAGTCTCTATTTCCGCCCTCTTTGCACATGCTTTAACAGTTGCACTGACCACCTCCTCTCCCTGTCACTTTGTCAGATTGTGGACTAGTAGTGTACAGCAGTTCGGAACCAGCCACGAAATTCCAAACAGTGCAGTCCCAGCTTTGATTCCGTCATGCTGCAAAGCAAGTTGACCATTTGAAGCCAAGACAGTGGTGATGGTTGGCTTCAGTCCCACTAGGCCATCCAGAAGTGAGCTACACTGCTGCTCTTCATTGATGATGACAACTGCATGTCCCACATGTTCAGCTAGTCAGACTAGACTTATAGCCTGAAGAGTGGCCAAAATTATCAAAGGGAATCTGGAATCTGCACCCGTAGATCAGTAGCCCAACATGACTCCTTCAAAAGAAAGAAAGAGAGAGAGAGAGAAAGTAAGAAAGACCAAGAGGGTTCAAATTCCAATTTGCCTTGATGAGACCCTGGTTCATACAAGAGATGAGCTCCAGGATACCAATTATTTTCATTTCCAGCTTGAATTCGAGTAATTAGTTTTGGACTTGATGTTCTTAAAATGGGTGGTTGGTAAAGTTAAGGGCTGGTTTACTCTGAATAACTCTAGTCCTCTCATTGGCCAGTACAGTTCCATCACCATACTTCATAACTAATATTTCCATTGACTCATGCCAGTAATTTGACCTGTTAGTTTCTATCAGTTTTAATTGCTGCCTGATTTAGGAGCCAAACATTCCATCCTTTAAATTGCTGCCAGCTTGCTTGAGTTGGACAAATAATTGCAGTAACAGCAAGAATACAATCATCTGCTTCACTCAATTAATGACCAGCCACTAGGTGTCTTCATTGCACTAGCCTCTCAACATCTTGGAGAGATACTGAATGCCTGTGATGCCTCATTTTTTTCCCAGCACACCTTTTCACAACCCTCATGGCTACAACTCAGCGCACCATTTTTTGACTTGCATGGGTTGAGGAATTGGAGTTGGCACTTGCATAAGTTCATCGAGTGTTTATGACTTCATACTTAACCCTACCTCAGCATCTTGAAGATTGCTTCACTCTTAAGCCACTGTGGCAACCCCTCAGTGAGAAAATTCAGAAACCTACTCTTTACAGAATAAGTACTTGTTAAAAGATGAATTATCATATTTGCTTCATCAGTCTGAGGGAGTTGTGTATCCTGTTACTTTCAATGATTGCTCTGTAGGTCTACACTGAATACTTCAAGGAGCATTATTGTCCTTTTGGGAGCTTGTGATAGGCTTCTGGTCATTGGATCCTTTGAAGGAGATCCAAATTGTACAAGATGTTTTTTTCTGATAAGTTACATACTTTTATCATTACATTGTTTATAAATGAATTTCTATTTTCAAGGTACTTCCACTTTTGAATGAAAGAAGATGAGCAGATTGAGCATGTGTTGTGCATATTTTATATTAATTTTAAATGCTACAAGTCTTTACCACGGTATGGCTGGATGTGAGCCTATGTCTTACCACTCCATGGTTTTAAAGCCTGGAACTCTATTAGAAATGTAATTTACTACAGAAACCTTGTAGCAGGGATATAGTCAACCTAGAAGAGCTGTCCGCCAGACTGCACAGGTAACAGCCTGACAGAATTCCAGTACAGGCGAACCCATCATTGGAAGCATTTTGGGGTGGTTGCATTCCAAGAAAATGGTCTATATCATGATTTTCTATAATGCCAAGGCATGTCATCTGTGCAGATGTCAAGAAACGCAAGTTAGAAAAAATTTGTCTTTATTTACTTGCTTTCTAATATTTTATTCTATATATCAGAATTTTTACATAATGTTTTGTGAATTCTGTAAGCACAAGTTTCTATTACCTGAGAGGCCATAGTGTGGGGATTGCCTGTATTCTAGACTCCTTCATCACAATTCCAGAGCACATCTAATCCCACAGCCTCGGTACCTCCTTGTGCAATTAGATCCTCAATTTCCTCACTTGCAGACCCCAGTCATTTTGGATTAGCAACTACATCTCCTCCATGGTCTCCATCAGCACAGCTGCACCGCAAGTCTGCATGCTTAGCCCCCTGCTCTACTCGCAGTGTGTGCTCTACTGTGTGCTCTACTCTACTGTGTGGCTAAGCACAGCTCCAATGCCAATTTCAAGTTTACTGACATCACTGTTGTAGGCTGAATCAAAGGTGGTGACAAATCAGCATATAGGAGGGAGATTGAAAACCTGGCTGCGTGGTACCACAACAACCTCTCACTCAATGTCAGCAAGATCAAGGAGCTGATTATTGACTTCAGGAGGAGGTGGAAAATGGAGGTCCATCAACCAGACCTCATCAGGGGAATCAGAGGAGGAGAGGGTTAGCAACTTTAAATTCCCTGGCATTAGCATTTCAGAGACTCTGTATCTGGGTCCAGCATGTAAGTGCTATTATGGAGAAAGCACAACAGTATCTCTATTTCCTTAGGAATTTGCGAAGATTCAGCATGACATCTAAAATTTTGACAAACATCTATAGATGTGTGGTGGAGAGTGTATTGACTGGCTGCATCACAGCCTGGTATGGAAACACCAATGCCCTCCCCACCATTTTGTCGCAGAAAGCAGCATCCATCATCGGGGACTCCCACCACCCAGGACGTACTCTCTTCTTGCTGCTGCTGTCGGAAAGAAGGTACAGGAGCCACAGGACTCACACCACCAGGTTCAGGAACAGTTATTATTCCTCACCCTTCAGGCTCTTCAGCCAAAGGGAATAACTTCACTCAACTTCATTTGCCCCGTCACTGAAATGTTCCCATAACCTATGGCTCACTTTCAAGGACTCTTCATCTCGTGTTCTCAATATTTATTGCTAATTCATTTATTTTATTTTGTATTTGCAGTTTTTTTGTCTTTTGCACAGTGATTGTTTGTCCATCGTGTTGAGTGTGGTCTTTGATTGATTCTATTGTGTTTCTTGGATTGACTGTGTATGCTTGCAAGAAAATGAATCTCAGCGTTGTGTATGGTGACGTAGATTTGATAATAAATTTACTTTGGCTTTGAACTTTGAACAGGCAGTGACAGTGGTGTGCAGATAGAAAGGAGTAAGCTTGGAAGTCCTGTACATTGAATTAGGCTCATGAAGTCTCATGGCATTAGATCAATTAAGGATTGGCAGTAAATGCTGGCATTGCTAGTGACTACCAGATTCTGAAAATACATTTTAAATAGGAGCAACTGGTATTGCACCATTTTCTCAGCACTGCCCTGAACAGCTTGTTATAGTAGATTTGCTCAGTACTGCCAAACCAAATAGATTAACTCAATAAATTTCCTCTGGTTTTGAAAGCACTATAGAAATGGAAAAGAGCATCATAAATCCACACAGAGTAAACTTTTAACCACCTGTGAGTTTATATGCAAAGAAACTAATATGAAAATAGTCCTATTCACATGAATTTTCCATCAATTATATTGAGAGAGCCTCAGTGGCAGTTTTCCTTTTGAATCTTCCTCTGAGCTGCATCACCTCCAGAGACTTTTCCTAGTCCACTGGTTACCCTGACTCCAAAACCTTTGGTGGGACTGGAGTCATATATATGCCAGACTTGGTTGACGATAATAACATTCTTTACTTGAAGGGTATTAGGGAACCATCCATGGTCACCTTACAAAGGCCAGCTTTCACTCCAGCTGCCATGGTGGGATTTGAACTGCTGCCCCTGTAGCAGTCATCCAGAGCTCTGGTTGTTAGTCCAGTAACTTAACATTTATGCTAATGTGCCTCCACATCTGCACTGTACTAATTTGCATCAATTGTAATAAAACATAAAAATAGATTCCTGGACACAACTACCAAAACAAAACTAGCCGGCTGATCTGTCTGGATGGCACACAAAGACTTTCACTGTATATGTGGCATTGATAAATCCATATGAATTACCAAAGAAATACCTCACAAGAATTGCCTCTGTGCTGGCTTTGGACATCAGGTGTGTTTTGTAGAGAATTAAACTGTCCCTCTGTGGAATCCTTGCAGAGAGAGTCCTCGCCATCCAGAGTAGACACCTCCGTTTTCAATTGGTTGGCTCCGTACAGGATGCCATGCCCTTGATACCATTCTCCTCAGCACCCACCTACCCCCGGCTAGCCTTTGAGTGCGGTTAACCCTCTCACAAGTGGCAAGGTGGTAATTGATAATTGGTTTATTATTGTAACATGCACTGAGATACAGTGAAAAGCTTTTATTTCATTCCATCCAGACAGGTAATTGCTTACATACTGTAAGTACACTGCGCTGGTACAGAAGGTGTTACAGTTACAGAGAACGAGCAGTGCAGGTAAACAATAAAGTGTAGGGGTCATGATGATGCACATTGTGAGGTCAAGAGTTCATCTTTATCATACAATACGTCTATTCAAGAGTCTTATGACTGCTGGATAGAAGCTCTTCTTAAACCTGGTGGGTTACATATGTATCTTCTACCCAATGGACAGAGAAGAGAGAATGACCAGGATGGGAAGGGGTCTTTGATTATGTTGGCTCATTTCCTGAGGCAGCAGGCAGTGTAGATGAAGTCCATGGAGGAGAGGCTGATTTGCGTGATGGACTAAGCTGTGTCTTGGGCAGAGCAGTTGCCACACCAAGCTGTGATGCATCCAGATAGAATGCTTTCAGTTATGACTGGTTTAGTAACAGGGTATAGGTGTTAACACTTTGTAATGCGCTTGCTCCGTTCCTACCTGACCCATTCCTTCCTTTACCTCTGCCAGTCGGGATAATATATTGAAGAACCTCTGAAATGGCCTAGCTCTCTTACTGATACCTCTAGTATGTTCCTTTGAGCCTTTAATGCAATGGCAGAGCTGGAGAGAGTGATTTTCATTGTTATGCTCGAGCTGAGAATGATGGGAATGAGCGAGCCAAAGGGAAGCTCGCTTTTGACCTTTTGTTTATAACAAGCAAGAGAAAATCTGCAGATGCTGGAAATCCGAGCAACCCACGCAAAATGCTGAAGGAACTCAGCAGGCCAGGCAGCCGCTACGGAAAAAGTAGATTTAGAAAAAAAGCTGGAGTAGATCTTAAAGGTGGGGAGGGGAGAGAGAAACACCAGGTGATAGGTGAAACCTGGAGGGGAGTGATGAAGTAAGTAGCTGGGAAGTTGATTGGGGAAAGGGACAGAAGGCCATGGAAGAAAGAAAAAGGGGGGGGGGGAGGAGTACAAGAGAGAGGCGATGGGAAGGCAAGGAGATAAGGTGAGACAGGAAATTGTGAGGGGGGGGTGTGGTGGTATGGGCCTTTTTTCTCCAGTCCTGCTAAAGGGCTTTGGCTTGTACTCCTTTCCACAGATGCTGCCTGGCCTGCTGGGTTCCTCCAGTTTTTGTGTGTGTTGACCTTTTTGTTTATGTCAACTTTCTCTGCCCACCTACCCTGGCTTTTCCCCATGAACTCAATGCCCTCTCCTCCACACCACAATCCAAACCACAAGCTAGTAATCAGCCTGCCAATGTTTTCAGATGTCTTCATAATGAAATGTGCAAAACACATGACCAGACAGCTCTGCTGTTCATCAAAAGATTGAATTGTCGGCTACTTGGAAGAGTAACTAGAAGTTGCAGACTGGAAAGTTAGCTGAGCCAGAGCCTCACTGGAAGGGTTGCTCTGGACTTCAGCTTTGAAATTCCTTCCATGACTTCGCTCTCCTTCAGCTCTACCACCCTCTGAGATATTTTCCAATCCTGACCTCTTGATTACCCATGAGTTTAGTAGCCTGGGCTTTAAAATTCTGTAATTCTGTAATTCTTTTTTAAACTTCTCTGCCTCTTGTAAATTCTGATCCCTCTTTAAAAAAGCTCTTTGATCAGCCCTGTGGCTGTCTCTTGACATTTCTGTCTGTTTCTTTGTACAAAATTTTATTTTATGTCATTCCTGTGAAACGTCTTGGGACATTTTGCCAAATTAAGTGCATGATGTTGTTGGTGGGCTACGTAGAGATTATTTATCAAGAACTTCTTTCTGAAAGCCTCTTTTAGGCCCCAGTTAATAACCTTTAAAGTGCATTTGATAATAACTCAAAGAAAAGCACATTCTGGTCTCCTGACCATGGATGTAATCTATAATGGGCTGTCAAAACTAGCCTGGTTTAATCATAAAGCAATAGTCTCAGTAATGTAATGATTATAAATGGATGTCACTTAACTGCCTTTATTTTATGAGGAGTTAAGGTGCCCTTGAATATATTTGAAGAAATAAGGTGTAGAAATCAGACAGGAGGTACCCATGTATAGAGTATTTTGACTTGTTCATAGTCATAGTGATAATAGACAATAGACAATAGGTGCAGAAGTAGACCATTCGGCCCCTCAAGTCTGCACCGCCATTCTGAGATCATGGCTGATCATTCACTATCAATACCCGGTTCCTGCCTTGTCCCCATATCCCTTGATTCCCCTATCCATCAGATATCTATCCAGCTCCTTCTTGAAAGCATCCAGAGAATTGGCCTCCACCGTCTTCCGAGGCAGTGCATTCCACACCTCCACAACTCTCTGGGAGAAGAAGCTCTTCCTCAACTCTGTTTTAAATAACTGACCTCTTATTCTCAATCCATGCCCTCTGGTACTGGACTCTCCCAACATCTGGAACATATTACCTGCCTCAATCCTATCAAATCCTTTAATTATCTTAAACGTTTCAATCAGATCCCCTCTCAATCTCCTCAATTCCAGCGTGTACAAGCCCAATCTCTCCAATCTCTCTGCGTAAGACAGCCCTGCCATCCCAGGAATCAACCTAGTGAATCTACGCTGCACTTCCTCAATTGCCAGAATGTCCTTCCTTAAACCTGGAGACCAAAACTGTACACAATATTCCAGGTGTGGTCTCACCAGGGCCCTGTACAAATGCAAAAGAACATCCTTGCTCTTGTATTCAATTCCCCTTGTAACAAAGGCCAACATTCCATTTGCCCTCTTCACTGCCTGTTGCACTTGCTCATTCACCTTCATTGACTGGTGAACTAGGACTCCTAGGTCTCTTTGCATTTCTCCCTTACCTAACTCGACACCGTTCAGACAATACTCTGCCCTCTTGTTCCAGCTTCCAAAGTGGATAACTTCACATTTATTCACATTGAATGACATCTGCCAAGTATCTGCCCACTCACTCAGCCTATCCAAGTCTCCCTGTATTCTCCCAACGTCCTTTTCGCATGTCACACAATGATGTAGTGAAATTAATAATTCGATTGTTGGCACTCAATTTGGCTGAATCTCATCAAACATTTGACCCATGTTAACAGGTTTTCTGAAAAAAGTCCCGATATTCTGTGAGGAAGAAAACATTGAGCATTTGGAGCAATCTGCCATTTTGCAATAAAATGGCTGCCTCATCTCATGAGATTGCACCTTGTGAATCCAGTGTTTCCTTCTTTACTTGTTGCATACAGTGGAGCAGCTGAGATCTGAGAGCTGCAGCAGTTAATTCATTCCCCCAAATTAAAGGGTTATTTGTGCCACTGAATTTGCTTGCTTGATTTGATTTAACTGATGTACAGTTTTGGAGAGAAGCTATTTTTAAACTGCACCAACAAATAATCTATTTACCTTTTTTGTTGAGGTGGGCATTGCACTTGTGGTCAGTCTAGCTGAGAGGAAAGATATTTGGGAAGGAAACCAGGTTTTTTTAAATCCCAGTTTTGATCTCTGTGGATCTGTTATGTGAACAGAGAGCCATTTGCTTAGTGTGATCATGTTTTTGCATAGTGTACAGTTTTTTTTCTCTGTAGCCTGCACTTGTCTTAACTGAACCAAACCCCAAATTGAAGCAAACCGGCATAAAATCACTGTGAACTAAACTGAGTGCATTGCATGTAAATTCAGTTTGGGTGCCTATAGGAAACTCAGCTTTACTCCCAGTCACCACGTAACAAGGGCTCAGGAAGTCAATTCAGCTTGTTGGCGGTACCTGTCCCGATGAGCCAGGAGCTTGTGAGTTTGAGTCTCAGTCCCGTCTCTGAGTCCATGGGTTCTGCTGATGCTTGGTTTAGAGCTGAGAGAGTACAGAGCAGTGTTTTTGAATGTGGCTCAAATCTGAGCTTTGTTTGCTTGTTAACCACTTCTTGCCTCTGGCTTGTGGAAAGCAATGGAGTTCTTCAGGGGGTTGGGATTATGGATTATTCCAAAATTTATCAATTGGATCTGGCTGCGGATGAACTGGCAGCATTCAATTCAGGTTTTGCAGCAAATGGCTCTAGATCAAGTCTCTGTCCACATGATACATTTATGATCCTGTGATGCCTCTGTATTGTATTTCCCTTTGGTTTACTTGTTCATTAACCAGTTTAATATAGTTCATTAACTATATTCATGGTCCGAGTTCCTGTCCAGCCATTAAATCTTATTTTATCTCTTGCTGTCCAGTCAAGAAGCCAATTCCTTCAGGAATCAGCCAGGCAGCTTTTGGAAACAATGTATTTTGAAGCCCATCTCAGTTTTTTTTAAATACCTTGCTCTTAGCTGTTTAGTCAAACAGATGTGCATCATTCCAGATTCACCAGACTTCACTGGGACGGTAATAAGCATTTCACCATTCCTGGACAAAGGCCAGATGAAAGGAATCTTATCTTGCTGCACCAGCTGTGATTTCTCCCCATAGTCACATAGTGTGCCTGACCTCAATAGAACGGCTAGTGAATAGTCACCAGAGGGCTAAGTATAAAATTCTATAGTGATTCTCACTCAACAGCTGAGGAAGAAAGTAAGCAAACTGAAGGTAAAATATGCTGATATGTATGGGAAGCCATTTTGTTCATTTCCTGTCATGCTACCCAAATGAGTGTCCTGGGCCTTTCACAAATGGTGGTGTGGGTGGTGGCTGAACGCCCGAAGTAGATGTGGTGTGAGGGAAAATAAACAACAGCGGAGGTTGAGCCTCTCGTGTGGTGAGGCCCAGCAGGTCAAGTTACTGGGGCTGCACTGAGGAATCGCATAAAATGTTTAATAATTGAACAGTACAAGCCTTATTGTGAGTACTTCGTTAAATATGAGGATAAAAAGGATGGAGGTGTTATCAATATTGACATTTCTTCCTCTTTGTATCAAAACCGATCAGATATCGGAGAGCTGTAACCCAGGCTGGTTCCTCAGCAGCTGCAAATTGCCTCCAGTTTGAAGGCAAGTGGCAAAGCCTGGAAGAGTACCATAGGATTAGTGCAAATGGATGGTTGTTAGTCAGCAGGGACTCATGGACAAAAGGCCTGTTTTCATGCTGGATGACTCTCTGGCACTTCTCCCAGAAAGGTAGATTGTTCACCTTGGTGTAACCTGCCCTAAACTGAACAGACGACATTCTGCATTTACAAAAAAAGAATCAATTTCTTAATTGTTAATTGCCATTTGACATTGCACACATCTTCACACAAAAGCAGTTACAAAGACTGAGACTGGCTATATTTATGGCCAATTCACATCCACAATTACTAGAAGCCATTTCTTTTCCCCACCTGACTGTTCCCAGGTGTAAATCAGGTCCTACTGCCTTTGTGCCATTCATTCTTCATGCTGTAAATTACAAGGGACTGGGATGGGGAAATGTTCGGGTCAACAATGCGGCTGTCTGAAGCCCTGCTACTTGTCTGATATTGTGGTGATCTTTCAGACTGGGTGTAGGTCCTGGCATATTGCTGCATTGTTTGGGAGGTGCACCCTTTTGCTTTTCAGAGCTGCCCTACTGAACTGGGGTACTGCCTACTGAGCCCTGTTCCGGGGCCACTTTCCACTTCCATTTACTCTGTATTGAAGGATTACTCTGTATTGTAGCTGGATCCTGTTGCTTGCAACTCTCTCACTAGTGAAAATAACTTCAGCATTTATCCTGTAAAGACCCCTTCAGACTCTATAAAAGGAAAATCACCCCCTCATTCTATACTCCAATAAGTGCAGACCCAGGGCTTACCCCAATCTGCTGATAATCACTGAGTATGTAAAGGATTTTTGCATATTCTTGCATGTGTAATGTATATGTGTACTTGCTTATGTAAAGCTCAAATATGAAGTCCTGTGCACACAACCTGGCTAGACATCGTCAACAACAAATCTGGAAATTAAACTGGTTGAGGGATTGGTTCACGTTAGAAGCTATCTTTGCTTGTGGGATTGGGCTGGATTCCAGCCCAAAATCAGTGAGATGGACAACTTCACGATCTGCTGGTTATAAGGATGATGTGTGATCTAGGTAGTATGAACCTAGTCTTAGATGGATGTGAGCCAAGAGCAGGGGTTAGGCAAACCTACTGACCCTCAGAGCAGCACACAATAATATTCCGATATCCAAGAGCTACAAGGCATACAGGACTCTTATACATGAATTTAATTGCTGACACTCCACCTTATAAAAAAAGACAATTCAGTAAATCGGTGCCTGTTGCATTATGACTGATTACTGCTGGTGTTGGAGGCCCTGCGAGTCTCTACCCTAGCTGTAAGCTTTGGGAAATCTGGTGTTGGTCTATTACTGTCACTTGTACGGAAGTACAGTGAAAAGCTGGTCTTGCGAAGTCCTACAGATCAGATCATTACACAGTGCATCTAGGTAGAACAAGGTAAAGCAAAAACAATGCAGAGAAAGTGCAGTGCAGGTAAACAATGAGGTGCAAGATCATAACGACGTAGATTGTGAAGTCAACGGTCCATCTTATTGTATCAGGAAGCCATTCAATAGTCTTATAACAGTAGGATAGAAGCTGTCCTTGAGCCTTGTGGTATATGATTTCAAGGTCTTGTATCTACTGCCCAATTGGGGCTGGGGTGGATGGGAGAGATTGTGTGGGTGGCCAGGGTCTTGGATTATTTTGGCTGCTTTACTGCAACAGTGAGAAGTATAGACAGAGCCTATGGAGAAGAAGTTGGTTTGTGTGATGTGCTGAGCTGTGTCCACAACTCCTTCTTTGAGTCAGGGAGCTGAGGCGATGTGGCTAGTAAGGTCTGAGCTCACAAACTCCATTGTGGAATGCAGTGAGTCACCACAGGATGTGCTGAAAATTGAAATGAATCACATGCTACTTTTCTTCATTCACCGAATGTGGATATCACAAACAATGCCTTCTTTAATAGCCACCATAATTGTCCCTGAACTGAGAAGGCAACCACATTGGTCATATTTAGACCATATTGGGTAAGGACAGTAGATTCCGTTCCCTAAAGAGTGTTAGTGATCTGGATGGCTTTTTACAATAATCCTGTCATTTCATAGCTACTCTTACCGAGTCAAGCTTTTGATTTAAATTCTATATTTATTAAATTACTTGAAATTAAATCTTCAAACTGCTGTGATGGGATTTGAACTCACACCTCTGGATCTGTCCAACATTCTGACTGCTAGTCTAGACACTTAACTGCCATGCTACTGTATTCTGTTCTTGAGCAGAAGTTGTTTTGCTTCCAGAATCCAATTGTAATCAGTGATTTATGCAACATCTTTGGAGTGGAGTCCAACTGGAGTTCCACTAATTCCTTTCCCATACTCAGTGCTTCTGTAACCATGATTTTGGGAATCAGGGAGCCTTCAGTGAGCACAGTAACCATAAATGGATATATAAGAAATGTGAGGCAGCATCTCCACTTCTGCAAGTGTTCAAAGAGTTCAATTGGCATGTGATGTTCTTGTGAGTTCCTTAGCCTCTTCTTTGGTGCCTTGCAAAATTTTCCTCACCATATATTTATCCATTTCCCTCTAGAAGGTCTCAATTGATCCGGTTGTCACCATATGTGCAAGTAGCGTGTCCCAGACTCCAACAACATATTGCATTAAAAAAAAAGCAATGCATTTTGCCACTCGCAGATGCCCCATAATGTCAAGGGATAACTTCAGATCCTGGACTAATTGCTTGTCTTGAAGTTGTCTGTAGGATTTCCCCTTTCTTTCAGAAAACTACTGATGGGCTCCAATAATTCCATGGACCTATACACCAATCATTTCACAGTGCACTAATGAGCAATGTCAGTAGGCTAGTCTTCATTCCAGCTCCTTGATGAAAATTTTCAACAGTCGGCAAGTCTTCCCATGTAAGCGGATAAGATTGACAATTTCCAGGATAGTTTAAGTAACATTTTAAGCATCCATTTGCATGAAATTCTGGAAATTTGGGATCAAAGTTTATTCAACCTTTAAGAGCCTACATCTTTTCCTATCGTTGCTGGTACTTTGCCCACTGTAACACTGAATGGTTTATGGAGTATTACATCAGCATTTTCCAATACTAAGTCAAATACGTTCTTTGTCAACACTGTAGGTTTTAGTGCCACTAAGTTCAATGTTAGCACTCATGTCTGTGGAAACCTTGAAATCAAATATTACTGGTTATAGTTTATCTTCTGTGTCTGGGTTCATCGGGAGCAGGACTGAGTGGTGGAAAATTCTTCACATAACTTCGTATGCTGCTTGCAAAACCAGGACTGATGTGTGAGATAATGTCTCTCTGTAGCAATTTGTTTAAAACCAAGTATTTTAAGACACCTAGACTGCAGTTGTACATTCCAGTGAAGCACAATTGATCCCCAACACTGACACACAATGTCACTGATGCAGATTTTTTGAGTGGGAAAAGGTTGTTCCTGGTTGCTGTGGCAACCCACCCACCCTATAAATGACCAAATACAGCACCACGGTCTCTTGTAATCAAAGCCAAAAACAATTTCCATCATTGCATACTTTGAAAGTTGGGCATTGTGGCCACTGAACACTTCCAAATGTCTAGAATCTATTTTAACCCAGTTGTTGCCACTCTCCTCTCAACCTCCTACTAACCCGATTAGGAAAATGATGTAGGTAGGAACAGTCTACCCGGTGTTCCCTCCAGCAAAGTGAGTGGAGAGTAATATTGTGCATAGTGTAAAATAGGTGACAGAACCACTCCTATTGGTTTCTGGCCAGTGAGCTTATTAGGATTAGCCCCAGTGTCCTTTTACACTCTATGTTTCTAACAAATGTTTGCTTAATTTGCTGGCTCAGGTAACATGACTGATACGTCCTGCACCATACAGCATATTGTGGTTTATACTAGAGTCCTGAGCAACGCCTAATCAAGGTTATTAAAATAAATGACTTTACCTCATCCCCTTGATGACACCCTAACTGATCCCACCCCAGGTCCTCTATGCCCAATGCTCTGTTCCTAAAATTCCTTGCACATTACTCATGCCAATATTTCCATAGCCAGTGCTTTTTTGTTTATTAACTGCTTGTGCCTCTTTCAGGATTCTCTGTCGATTCAGGTAAAAGTCTCATTCGACAGAACAAGTTGAGTGTCGTCTCTGGGGCACCAAGAGCCAACCACAAAGGGGCAGTGGTGATCCTGAGGAAAGAAAGCGTCAACAGGCTAGCACCCGAACACATCTTGTGGGGAGAGGAACTCGGGTCATCGTATGGCTACTCCGTTGCCACGGTGGACCTCAACAGTGACGGGTGAGTGGAAACCCGTGAACTTCTTAATTGTCTCATTCCCAGGTCTTAGCTCTGTGACTCCACCGAGATCCCTGTGTTCCTTGAATTCAGGCCTCTTTTGTTCATCCTCAATATTCTTATCTTTGCCAACAGTGGCTGCCTGATCCTAGGCTCAGAAATTCCCTCTTCAAACCTCTCTGCCTCCGTTTCTACAGAAGAGTAAAAGAAAATGGCAGATGCTGAAAATAAAAACAGAAAATGCTGGAAACACTCAGCAGGTCAGGCAGTATCTGCAGAGAAAGAAACTGTGTTAACTTTCTAGGTCAGTAACTTTTCATTAAGACTAATCCCTTAGATACTGCCATGGGCAAAGCAAGCCATCTCCATGGAACATAGACTACATTCTCTGCAGACCAGAAGATGATTTCTACATTCTATGTTTTTATTTCTGGACCTCTCTCTTGCTTTAGCATTTCCCTTAAGTCCTTCTTTGTCCAAGCTTTGAGATCTGCCCAGGTGCCTCACTGTGGAAGTGTAAGACTTTGGAATTTATTGCAGACTGAGTGAGCTGAGGCAGTACCATAAAGCTTTGGAGTGCTTGAACTGAATTGGTGATGTATTGTGTGGCAACACACACAAAATGCTGGGAAGGCTCAGAAAGTCAGGCAGCATCTATGGAAATGAATGAACAGTTGACGTTCCGTGCTGAGACCCTTCATCAGGACTGGAAAGGAAGGGGGAAGAAGCCAGAATAAAAAGGTGCGGGTAGAGGAAGGAGGACTAGCTAGAAGGTGATAGGAGGTAGGTGAAGTCAGGTGGGTCAGAAAGATAAAGGGCTGGAGAAGAGGGAACCTGATAGGAGAGGAGAGTGGACCATGGAAGAAAGGGAAGGAGGAGGGGACCCAGGAGGAGGTGATAGGCAGATGAGAAGTGGTAAGAGGCCAGAGTGAGGAATAGAAGAAGGGGGAGGGGGAGGGAAAGTGCTTTTTTTTATCAAAAGGAAGAATTGATATTCATGCAATCAGGTTTGAGGCTACCCAGATGGAGTAGAAGGTGTTGCTCCTCCATCCTGAGGGTGGCCTCATCGTGGTACAAGAGGAGGCCGTCCATGTCGGGATGGGAATGGGACTTGGAGGCCTCCAGAAAATTCCGCTTCTGGCAGGTGCGGCAGAACTGCACAGCAAAGCAATATGGCTGTTTTCATAAATGAGATATGGGCTGACTCCACCATAGTCAGATCAAGGATAGCCCAGGGAAAAGTCAACAAGCTCATGGGTAAACATTCCTTCCACATTGTTTTGCAGGTGGATGGACCTTGTAGTTGGTGCTCCATACTTTTTTGACCGAAAGGAAGAAATTGGTGGTGCTGCCTATGTCTACATCAACCAGGCCGGCAAGTTGGATCGAGTAAACTGTGTCCGTCTGAATGGGACCAAGGACTCCCTGTTTGGACTGGCTGTGGCTAACATTGGGGACATTAATCAGGATGGCTATGAAGGTAGGTCTGTATTCTTCATGTACAAAGAATTCCCGGGGATGGGAACAATTTTGCACAATTTTTGTCTCAATTTGGTGTAAGTTATTTATCATATAAATTCTGAAATAAAAGAAGGAATTAGACCTATAAGCTCACTGAGGGTCCAAGAAAAAAAAAGATACCTGAAATTCTAATTATGTTCTCTTTTAAAATGAAGAATGTTATTGGGGTTGAGTTTACAGCCTTCCAGGGTCAAGAGAGAATGAGCCCCTGGACATTGCCAGAGGTATACCTATTGGAAATCCCTTGGGAAAAAATTAGATTTGCCTTTCTGTTTCTTTTTGAGCAATTTCATTTAATAGTATAATAATATTGGACATGAGAAGAAAAACAGGGTGGTGCATTTGATAAAACATTTAGGAATACATACAACCAGAGAAAGTAACCCTAATTAAGGCCTTCATGATTCATTGTTCAACTGGCAAAAACAATGAGCTGCAAGCCTATGATTTCCCACACAGTGAGCTTCAAGCATCAGCTGTACCAGCCTAGGGAGCCAAGGTGAGTAACAGGTTAAAGGATAGAGAGCCAGCTTAAACATCTCTTGCTGAATGTTTGAGAACCTGCTTGGTTTGGTACTCATCATGGGATAGTGTTTGAATAGGTTGCACAAAAAAGATATTTTGTGCTAGAAATTTCAAAGGCTGGGAAAACAGTACTAACATTATAAATTGAGGGGCACCTACTTCCACTCGGTGTCTGCTTCATTCAAAAATTCCAATGGAATGGGACCTTACAATTCAAATGTAATGCCATGGATGGAGGTGGGTGTGGTGGGATTATATTTCCACCTGAAACACCCATCAGTAGCTTCTTTACAATAGACATTTTAACATTTCTCCCATGTGAAGTGAGCCAATTTACTTTAGACAATCTCAGCCATATATTGCCAATGTTGGATTTTCGGTGCTGACCAATTACAGACCTGTGGTTAGAAAGGGACAATATGCAATGCATTTTTAAAAAAGGATTACCTTTGGCCTCAAGGTCTACACGCCAGCATAATGCCAAGGTGAAACTTTGTTTTTCTTGCACTTTCTGTGAGGTAGAGGCCAGAAAATTGCTTTTAAAGCTGTGAGTGCTTTTCCATCAGACCATAAGATCATAAGACATAGGAGCAAAAGTAGGCCATTCAGCCCATCAAGCCTGCCAACCATTCCATCATGGCTGATTTATTATCCCTCTCAACCCCATTCTTCTGCCTTCTCCCTGTAACCTTTGATGCGTTTACTTTGAACCCATCAACTTCAGCTTTAAGTATACCCGATGACTTAGCCTCCTCAGCCATCTGTGGCAATGAATTCCACAGATTCACCACTCCCCTGGCTGAAGAAATTCCTTCTCATCTGTGTTTTAAAGGGACATCCTTCTGTTCCAAGGGTGTTCCTTCTGGCTCTGGACGTCCCACTGTAGGAAGCATCCTCTCCACACCCACTCTATTTTGGCCTTTCAATATGAAGCTGAGTACCAACCACAAGCCCCATCTCCCCAGTCAGGGTTTAGGACAGTGTTGGTGTTGGACGTTCTGCTTGAGTGCACTCCCAATGGAGAGTGGCCCTAGGAATTCTGATGTGCCCTGTGTCTAACTTTAACATTCAGAATGTTTCAAACAAAAAAAAAATTAAAAATATATAAAATGGTCTGAACAGTTTAGGTATGGCAAAGTTATTTCCCATAGTAGGGGAGTCTAGGACAAGAGGGCATAACTTAAGGATTGAAGGACATCCATTTAGAACTGAGGTGTGGAGAATTACTTTAGTCAAAGGGTGGTAAACCTGTGGAAATTGTTGCCATGAGTGGCTGTGGAGGCCAAGTCATTGGGTGCATTTAAGGCAGAGATAGATAGGTTCTTGATTAGCCAGGGAATCAAAGGGTATGGGGTGAAAGCAGGGGAGTAGGGGCGACTGGAAGAGTTGGATCAGCCCATGATTGAATGGCGGAGCAGACTCGATGGGCAGAATTGTGTAATTCCACTCCTATCTCTTATGGTCTCATGGTCTAAATAAAATTGATTGCTCACATTTCACAAGCTTGAATAAACTAATGGATTTCCCCCTTTTTTCATATGAATTGATTTTGTGACTGATTTTATGAAAGTGCTGCAGAGGAGGAGATTGATTGTCTGGCCCCATGAGCAATCCAATTGGTCCCAGACTAGCATTGTAGTCCTGTAGTCTTTTTGCCAGTTGAATCTGCTGCACCAGCCTGTAAGAAAGTGCCTTGTAGATTATCAGTCATCATTATGCATACACCATTTTCCTAGTTAATAACTTCGTAACGTATTTTTTTTAATTGCTGCAAAGTAACTGTTTCCACCTTATTGTATGGCATTTCCTTCATCCAGCTTGTGTCTGCTTCCCCTGAAACTTTTTGAGAAAGTGCGCCATCTGGTGTCAAACATTACGAATGACCGCTGCTGCAATGTGTTACGGACAGGATGACACCAAACTGTAATTTCTACAGCCATGCAACCTGTTGGAATTTATTCATCAGGCTTGCAGTTGAGCATGGTGCAGACGGCTGATAACATTTTAACCCAAGCAGGCTTAAGACGTTGACCAAGGTACCCACCTGAACCATTTTCCCACAAGTGACCCATATCCCTTGAAACATTTCCTTTCTGTACCTGTCTAAGTTGTAAATGGACCCACCTCTGCCATTTGTTCTAGGAGCTTGTTCTGGGTGAAAAAAATGTCCATCAAATCCCTTTGAAATCTTTTCTTCTCACTTTAATCTATGCCTTCTAATTATAGTTTTTCCCACAATCCTGGGCAACAACTAAAAAGCCCAGCTAAAAAGATGATGTTCTGGGAAAACTGTGGCAACTCTCCAACAAATTGAGACTGTGTGATGGTATTGGTTTATCATTGGCAAACGTAACCAGATACAGTGAAATGCTTGTCATACAGATCAAATATTACGTAATGCATCGAGCTAGAATAAGGTAAAACAATAATAATGCAGAATAAAGTGTAAAAGCTGCCAAAAAAAGTGCAATGGAGATAAACGATAAGGTGCAAGATCATAACAATGTAGATAGTGAGGTCAAGAATCTAACTCTTAGTATAAGAGGTCCGTTCAAGAGTCTGATAACAGTCAGATTGAAGCTGTCCTTTAGCCTGGAGGCTTTTGTATCTTCTGCCTGATGGGAGAGAGGAGAAGAGAGAATGCGGTGGGGGGATTTGATTATCTGTTGAACATCATTTTGATGTACCTTGGGCTCAGGATGGCAGTCATAGTGGGAGAAAAGGAGTACAAGACACACAACTGGAGATTGCTGGACGTGTTTACAAATCCCAAACACAAAGGTCTGATTGAGGACAATGTAGCAGCAAAGTGCTGCTACATTGCTGGGAAGTGCTGGGAAGCTGAGGAAACACAGGAGGCTGTTCAGCCTGTCCCACCAGCCAGTGGGATCATAAACTGTATCCTAGCTCCATGTGCCTGCTCAGTCCAGTCTGGAGGGTGATCTATTATCAATCTCACATTAAAAACGGTTAATGAAGTCGGTACCTGCTCTTTGAGAGGGAGAGTTCCATCCTTCCACTTCTTAATGCGTACAGAGATGTCTCTGAACTTCACTCGTGATTGGCAGGGCTCTGATTTTAAAGCATCATCCTCTTGCACTAGATCCCGACAACAATAGAAATAGTTTCCGAGCTGCATTTTACAGGATAAATTTGTGCTGATTGATTCCAGCAGTCTGGAAGTGTTTTGCTCAGCATGCTGTGTCCTTGCCTGTACTGACGGAATACCTTTTTCTTGTTTTATAAGACATTGCTGTTGGGGCCCCATATGACGGACAGGGCAAGGTCTACATCTACCATGGAAACAAGTTTGGACTGAATCCAATTCCTGCTCAGGTACCCAGCAAGGATTTACATGTTGAATTAAAGCCACAACTGAAGCTGTTGATAACGGATCTCACGTGAAGCCTTAGGTCCTATTTCTAACCAAGTCAGCTGACCTTTGCAAGCTTTGCTGTTTTATAAGACATTAATGTTGGAGGGCCAGGTGATGCAGCGGGTAGTGGGGCTGCCATACAGATCCTTTGCGTAGGGTGGTAAATCACGGGGAGTGAGAGAGGATAGGGAAATGAGTGCAGGAATGAGATTGAAGGAAATCAGGGAGAATTGGTGGGCTGGCACAGACTCAGTGAGGGACCTATTGCTGTGAATCCAGTCAGGGAATTAGGACCTCCTTTGCCTGTTGTTAGGATCCAAATGAAACAGGTTGCTTTGGTGACAGCCTGAGTGCAAGGTCATGCCACAAAGCTGTCTGTAATTTGGGACAAAATTTAAAAGATTAAAGATTTGTCACATGTACATCGAAACGTTGACACGTTGTTTGAGTCAACGACCAACACAGTCTGAGATTGTGCTGGGGGCAGCCCGCAAATGTTGCCATGCTTCCGACACCAACATAGCATGCCTACAACTTACTAACTCTAACCCAAATATCTTTGGAATGTGGCCAGAAACTGGATCACCTGGAGGAAACCCACACAATCACTGGAAGAACCTACGAACTCCTCCTGGACATGGGCAGGAATTGTACCCCAGTCTTACAACTGGTACTGTAAAATGTTATGCAATTGTGCTACCCTAGATTCACTAGCAAATCAGAGGGTGTGATCCCTCCCTGCCCGCAACAAAAAGGCTGAGCTGGATCAATTTACCATGAGCAGGCATTGAAAAACTCTAGTTGTCCTGCCTTGAATTAGTGCACTTTGCTGAAGTGCTTAATCTGACCCTCACCTATATTATATTTGATCTTGGAGTTCACAGCAGAAAGAGTGAGGAAGTTTTCCTTTCCTCAGTAGAGGAGAAGAATTTCAATATGATAGTGGGCTTTGGAAGGCTGAGGAACAATTTAGCAATGGAACTCCAATGTTCACTGATGAGCTCCTTTGGCATTGGACCCAGTTTTCCATGCGTCCAGTGTCAAGACAAGTGCACAACTGATTTATATAGAATAGTTGTATAGAAGGCTGGAGGCAATGAGTATCTCTACTGAGAGGGAGCCATTTTGACTTTGACTAAATCTATAAGACAAGCAATATTTGATGAGCTGCCAAGTTACTCTCAAACTGAGGTTGAATCAGGAGAACATGGGTATGGCCGGCTTGTCCGACAGCAACTAATTTACACCTTTGCCCTGAATGAATAAATAGATGAGGATTGTTGTTTCAGGGATTTTTTATAAGGACTGAGTAAGAGTGAAATACACTTGTTTACCAATGTGATGCTTTGCATTTCTTTGAATCCTGAACTATGTTTCCTTGTCATAGATAATTGAAGGAGAAACGGTGGGAGTGACAAAGTTTGGGTACTCCATAGATGGAGGAATAGATATCGATGATAATTTTTACCCAGACATGGTGGTCGGGTCACTTTCTGACTCTGCAGTTCTGTTCAGGTGAGACGTCATGGCGAACACCTACCTACATGGGGTGCTCAGCAGCTGGGGAAAGCGGCAGAGGCCAGGAACCCTAAACATGGAAAAATTTGCAAGCCTATAGAGAAATAACTGGGTTTTGGAACTAGTGAGCTGGTTTGATAGAGAGCCAGCATTCGCACAATGGGTGGAATGGCCTCTTATTCTATGACTGTCTTATGATTCAATGTAAATGAGAGGCACCTTTGTAGGTATTCTGGAAGAAGAACTAGTGCATAAATCATCTAGGCCAATCCTGTGACTAGTAAGTGGAATTGGGATATAATATTTATTGTGCTGTTAAAATGTGCGAAGTGTGATTTTAAAGTAGTGTGCTTTTGTGGTCACTTTAATCTGAAGCATAAGGAGAGAGAGAGAGAGAGAGAGAGAGAGCGAATAGATACAAAAATGCTCAGCTGACCCAAAAGTTTAGAAACATAGAAAAACATAGAAAACCTACAGCGCAATACAGGCCCTTCAGCCCACAAAGCTGTGCCAAACATGTCCTTACCTTAGAAATTACCTAAAGTTATCCATAGCCCTCTATTTTTCTAAGCTCCATGTACCTATCCTGGAGTCTCTTAAAAGACCCTATCGTATCCGCCTCCACCACCATTGCCGGCAGCCCATTCCACGCACTCACCACTCTCTGCATAAAACACTTACCCCTGACATCTCCTCTGTACCTACTCCCCAGCACCCTAAACCTGTGTCCTCTTGTGGCAATCATTTCAGACCTGGGAAAAAGCCTCTGACTATCCACATGATCAATGCCTCTCATCATCTTATACACCTCTATCAGGTCACCTCTCATCCTCCGTTACTCCAAGGAGAAAAGGCCGAGTTCACTCAACCTGTTTTCCAAAGGCATGCTCCCCAATCCAGGCAGCATCCTTGTAGATCTCCTCTGCACCCTTTCTATGGCTTCCACATCCTTCCTGTAGTGAGGCGACCAGAATTGAGCACAGTACTCCAAGTGGGGTCTGACCAGGGTCCTATATAGCTGTGACATTACTTCTCAGCTCCTAAACTCAATCCCACAGTTGATGAAGGCTAATGCACCGTATGCCTTCGTAACCACAGAGTCAACCTGCGCAGCAGCTTTGAGTGTCCAATGGGCTCGGACCCCAAGATCCCTCTGATTCTCCACACTGCCAAGAGTCTTACCATTAATACTATATTCTGCCATCACATTTGACCTACCAAAATGAACCACTTCACACTTATCTGGGTTGAACTCCATCTGCTACTTCTCAGCCCAGTTTTGCATCCTATCAATGTCCCACTGTAACCTCAGACAGCCCTCCACACTATCCACAACATCCCCAACGTTTGAGTATCAGAAAATTTAATGTCCCATCCCTCCACTTCCTCATCCAGGTCATTTATAAAAATCACAAAGAGTAAGGGTCCCAGAACAGATCCCTGAGGCACTCCACTGGTCACCAGCCTCCATGCAGAATATGACCTGTCTACAATTGGGTTGGATGTTTATTTAGGCACCTACCTGTTCATAACCTGAACCGTTTGTCATATGGAAATGAACAACCACAGTGTGTAGGAGAGGTTCACAGAAGTTGTGGGAGAACGAGCAGGCACAGGGAGAGCAACAGCCGGCCGGCCTCACTGACTCAGTGAATGAGTGTTCCTGGATCTGTTCAGCTCCACCCAGACTTCGAGCGTTGTGGCCCTGAGGTGGAGAGAGGAAGCACAGGGAATTGCCCCAATCCCACCCGGCAGAAGATGCTGGAGATCCCAGCAGCTGGCAAATCCATCTCCATCTTTCCCACCGGTCTCCGTAATGCTCATCCATATGTAGAGGTTGTCCACTGATAGAGCATTCATAGCCCTGGATGCTGAATCAAATTGCATCATTTGAAACAGCAGCCAGCTAGGGATTTGACAATGTCAGAGGTGCATTAATAGTCTGGAGTTGGGGAGAAGTTGGTTGGCATTATGCCAGATTTCCAGCATAAATTGAGTACAAGGTGTCCACTTTTACAATGAGACAGCCTGTGCTTAGTCTGCCAGTTGCTGAGCATATTTTTCAGGCATTCTTGAGACAAACATTAAGAGCAGGCCTTATGCCTCTGGAATGAAGACCCCTTGGTTGTCAGTGAGCTATGTGTTTCCCAATCACACCAATCAGCACAGGACTTGCGCATTTTCTATATAAAAAGGGGTACGAGCTCTCCAGCTTACACCGAAACTGCTGAAGGACCTCAGACGGTCGTGGAGTATCTGTGGAGGGAAAGGAATTGTCAACGTTTTGGGTCAAAACCCTGTGTCAAGATTAAATGCAGTGTTTCAACCCAAAATGATGCTTTTGAGACTGCAACTTTAACTCTTGAAAGATGTCAGAAAAGAAAGGTGCACTGAGAACGCCTAAGAAGTTCCAGATCCGAAAGCTGAGGTTAATAGACTGCGGTCAAGCCTATGTTCAGTTTTCCCCAAGTGAGTTCTGAATCTTTGTTTTTTTTCCTCAGAGCGTGTCCTGTCATTAATGTGACAACACAGGTTTCCATCAATCCCCAGCAGATTGACCTGGAGTTAAAGAGCTGCAGGCATTTCTCAGGGATCTGGTAAGAATCTATCTCAAAAAGGACAATGGAACCCAGGGGGATGTTTCCCTGAAGCAAGGCAGCAGGAAACATCTGCTCTGGCTGCACCAGGGGTCATTTAGTCTGCTCTCCCTTGAAAGGAAATTGTATTGCAATCACCTATTTACAGATTCTCCAACTTGTTAAGATTCCTAAAAGAAGTCAAAAGAGAAGACTGAGGGGTGAGGCTTGATTAAGGCTTCCTCTTGAAGGTAGATCCAAAACTTAGGCCGTAAATATAGTAAATGCAGGCAACATTTCTGGAGAAAATTCTTTCTCCAGAGAGTGAGGAAACTCGCTAACCTGTTTCTCTGCTGTACATTCCATGTGGTTCAATGTGAAGCAGAGATTCCTGTGGCTTGATGAGTCAATGCACATCTCTGCACTGGTGAGTCAGTTAAAGAGGGAAAGTCGACTTCAGCACTGGCCTCAGTACTCCTGGTCTGAGGTAAAAATCAGCCTAGACACCCCCCATGTACTGGGTGAAGTCCTGTTGGGGAGGGAAGGAGATTCACTCCTTGCTCATCATGTAATGACGTTAGTCTGCTCACAAACAATAAGGCTTACAGCAGACAGGGCCATGTGAATAGGCTAAGTTCTGGGCTCAAATTAGCCCACTTATCGCACTGCATATGAAGGGTATAGCCAGGAATGGCTAGTGCAAGGGGGCATAATTTTAAGGTGTTTGGAGGGAAGTACAATGTGGAGTCCAGAGTTAAGTTTTTTCACATAGGGTGGTGAATGTGGGGAATGCCCTGCCAGGAGCATTAATGAGAATCTTAGGTACACGGATAATAGAAAAATGGAGGGTTATGTAGGAGGGAAGGGCTAGATTGATCTTAGAGTAAGTTAAAAGGTCAGCACAACATCATGGGCTGAAGGACCTGTAATGTTCTATGTTCCAATAACAAATGAGGGTGGGTACACAGACACTGCTTGTACCCAAGGAAAGATGTCCCACCAGCTTTCATCACCTTGAAGGAAGGAGGGGAAAACCAAAGGAAGCCCACTGCCCCCACCCCCACCATTTCACTTCATACCAGTCTCCTGTTTATGGACGGAAGTTCCAGCATCCTTCCCTGTGCACATGAAAGTTGCTGCCAGTGTCACAGTGAAGACCTGCGCAAACCAAGCACTGCCGAGTAGCAGCAGCAAGAAGGAGGACGCGGTCTGGCAGCATCTTTTTGCGCTGAACTTGTGTTAGGCTAGGTGAAATTGGCATAATAGCCACATTTCAAATGCAAGCATCTCTCAGACTCCCACTATGGTAGCAGTTGGTGTGTTTTCAATCCCTTAGCTGCACTGAGTGGTCTTCGAATTTGAAGAATGATGAGCTCTTGCCGACTGCATATTGTGCAAATTGAGTATTCCATTCATTAGCATGGAAGGAGAACCAACAAGTGCAAAATGTAGGGCTCCCTGTGTGGCAAGGTGCCACATCTCAGTGATCTTGCTGGAAGTGACTGAAGAGAATAATACCATCCATAGGAACCTATGGTTAAGGAGGAATGTTGTGTGGCCTCCTGGTTAAGAACCAGCTAACTTGAGATGCTCTCAACAAAATGGAAGGCCTCAGGTTTCATGGGATCTTTATAGGTTTGCTTGATGGACATCGCCAGTGTCAGCTGGTCTGTTGTCCAGGGGATGATATCCTTGCAGGGCATCACTTTTGCCTGCAGAGTTAGCAAAAACAGTGGGAGAAGAGGCCACAGAACTGCTAGAGGACACAGGCTGAGATGCTAAGGATATTATGGTATAGTGTGGAACTGGTAGGTGACCACGCTTATACAGAATGATGGGAATACTTGCCCTCATCACTGGGGAGCACTTTAGTGTCTGGAATGCCCATCTTTAAGAGGCAGAAAGACTGGAAAACCAAAGGTACCTGATAGAAAATTAGTTTGGGGTATCTTTATGTCAGAGCGTGGGTGAAACCTGGATCATGCTACAACCAGGGTGACTCATTAATGTGCAATGACGCAACATTTGGCTCAGTTTAACACGTGTATTTAACACGTGTATCAGTCTCCCCAGCCAAAGGGCTAGAAACAGGCTACCTGCAGAGGGATCCAGTAAGTGACAAGAAGTGTTCCACCAGGCCTCCCACGGCAGGAAGACTTGATGCCATTCTGCCTGAAATCCCCAACTGCAGATGAACCTCACTAAGCCTGTCAGTTCCTTGTACCCTGACTCATCCCATCCTCACCAGTCTAATTTATAGCACTTAATTGACGTTCATGTGATTTACGGCTCATTTGCCACTTTAGCCTATGGCCTCTCCTCAGTGGCCTTGAAGGAAGTGAGTGTGTCGGCCTGCAGGATTTTAGCATGAGACTGGGGTAGTAGTGTTAGCTGTTTTGATGGTTTGAGCCATGGATGCCCAGTGTTGTGTGGGCTGCATGCCGCATGGCCCTGCTCATGGTTTCTTGATGCTGCTGGCCTGATCTGTAACTGCCTCAGGCATGGTGGCCAGTTCCTCTTCGATCTTTGCACTGCAGCAAAGTCTGTACACGCCTGCTTCAACAAGTCTCTGCTGCACCCCGATCCTTGCTCTGTACCTCAAGCAGGCTCAAATGTTCATGGTGCTTCTCAGTTTACAAGAGTACGGTCTGCATGCTCTAGCAGGTGATTAGGTGGAGACTCAGAGTCCAATGAGTCTGACTGTGCTGCACGTTTTCCTGTGCGTCTGCGCTATTGGCTTCTTTTGTTAAATCTGACATAATTTTCTGTTCCTATTCCCGTGGGTTTAAGGGACTCCAATGAGTCTTTCAATGATTTCCTTCCCGTAAGCGTTAAGGGTCAGGGGCAGAGATATGGAGTTGGGTCGCGGATAAGCTGTGATCTGATTGATTGGCAGAACAAGTCTGAGGATCCGAGTGGCCTGCTCCTATGTGCACTAGAGCCTGGGAGAGATGGGGGTGGGGAGCGCTATCACTGATTTCCTTACCCCTCTTCCAGAGCTGAACCCAGCATGGATGATCTCAGCATGGAACCTGCCTTGCAAAGCAGTCATGTAGTCGGCACAGCTGAGGGTCAGAGTGGATGCTGGGTGCAGTCAGCGAGTGGGTAGCACACTATGTGGCCACTTGCAGAGTTTCTGCTAGCACCAGACTGGCTTTGGAAGACTGAAGCAATGCTCATTTAACCCTCGCATGGCTCTGGGCGAGGCAGAGAGGGAAGTGACTCAAAGGAAATTCTCTGACCCCTGAGTTTTCTGTGTGACAGAAATCATGGTCAAACCAAGCATGACATGTAGGTCACCTGGTGTTTATGCAATAAATTTTCCCTGCTCTGAAGCCAAGCCAACAATCACCGCCAAGAAAAGCAGGGATGCATGTGGCCAGGTGCACCTTTTATAAAACACCTGCACAGTTTTCAATGTACACACACTTCTCAGCTCTGTTTCGATATAGTGTCACCTGCAAGCCTCTGATACATCCAGACCTGTCTATCGGGAGGGAGGTCCAGAAGCCTGAAGACCCTCACTCAGCGATGCAGGAACAATTTCTTCCCCTCCGCCATCAGATTTCTGAACAGTCCTTGAACCTATGAACACTGCTTTTTAATGCACTATTTATTTCTGTAATTCTATGTCTTTGCACTGTACTGCTACTTCAAAAACAACAAATTTCACTTTGTGTAAGTCAGAAACAATAAAGCTGATCTGGTGAGTATCCAGGATTGGAACTGAAGCTTCTGACCATGGCATGCTTTACCATTCCCCACTGAATTGCTGCTGGATTAGGATATATCTGTTGCTTTGAACCGTGGGAACTAAGAGAAGGGTAGGAATCCACAGTGTTAACAATTATATTTTGGTGGTTGTTTATGTTCTAAGTTACAATGTCTTTTCTATCCCACAGTATTGATGTCAAGGCCTGCTTCAATTATAAATCAAAGCCTGAATCCTACAACCCCAGGATTGGTAAGTTCAACAACAGAATGGCCCGTGTCATCCATGTGGTGTTTTTTTTTTAAAAAGGGGTAATGGTTATTTCATGATGCATTAACTTGTGTGGAAATCCACGTTCCAGATAGGACAGGTGAAAGACTGAGCAGTAGCCAGACCAGGGTTTTCTATGGGGTGCTGAGTGCCAAAAGGTTGTCCTTGAGAAAAATGTTGGCACAAGTTGTTGAGGCCAATCATTAATTGAACCTTTACTCTGCAGAACACTAAAGGAGTACAACATCACAACAGCAAATATAACAGGGAAGGAAAGAAAATGGTGTCGTACCACATCTTATAAAATATCCAGAAATTCTTTATGTGGTCCAGATTCTTTTTTTAAAAAGAAAAAAATTATCAACCCTTCCCCCCTCCCCTTAACCCCTCCCTCCTATCATAACCCTATAAAAAAAGAAAGAAAGAAAGAATGCCTGGATAGCGGAAGATCCCCACATGCTCCCTGGAGTTCATAATAGCTTTAATATGTATGTTTATTTCTTTCCCCAGATAACCAATAATCTTTTCTTCCAGATTCTTGTGAAGTGTTGTGATAGTTGTTGAGCTGGCAAAAGCAGCAGCAATATTTTGTGCATGGTAGAACTCTTGCTAACAACAATAAGTTGACCTATTTTGTGTGAGGGTCAGATGTTGGCCGAGACACCAAAGCAGAACCCCCAGTCCTTCTCAGGGATCAGTAAGATCCTTTCCACTCCATCGAATTGGCAGATAGAACCTCGGCTTATCATCTCTTTAGTAACGCAGTGCACCTTCTGATCAGACTACATGCGCACTTTCAGAAAAGCGGCTTTGAGTTAACATCATTCAATCTCGGAGGCAAGTCTGCTGCTAACTGAGCCGAGCCAACATTTCCTGTGGGACTGTGAGCCCTACCGGATGACTGGTATTGGAGCAGTTACGAAGTGGCAGGAAGGAACTCCTTGAACTTTCACCTACCATTTACGCCCCTCTGCTAAGGATCTAGCTGAGGAGCAGTATTTATGGGGGCGTGATATGGTGGCCAAGCTTTGCAATCTACTCTGGGCATAACTGGCAGAGTTGATATGTTACACCATGAGGAATCCTGCTTTCTCATGCATATGGCCTGGCGATCGTGCTGGCTGTTTGAGGCAGGCAATGGTGTGATTGTATATTGCAGCTTGAAAATCTTAGTGCTTGAAGGAAGCCTGACTATAGGCCTCCTTCAGTCAGGAGCAGCTCGGCACCCAACCGAACAGTATCATCTGGGAAATGTATCAATCTCTCCGGAATGCTGTGCTCCCTTTCATAACGCCAGCTGCTGGGTACTGTGAGTGGAGTGTGTCGCAAATTGCTGTCATTTTCACTATATTGTGTGAAATGCAGGAAAGAAATGAATGCAAACTAATTGAAATGGAAGACACTGGCTTTTTCATTTACACTTCTCACCTTTAGTGTACAATATGCCATGCACACCTACAGTGAGGTGTTCTAAGTTTCCTGCCTGCATTCTCCATTTGTTATTTCCATTCCTTTCATTTTCACCTTGCAGATTCTCACCTCTCAAAGCACTTAATTTGCAGTGAAGTTTCGTAAACTTCCACAGGCAAATGCAGCAGCTTTTTTGCGCAAAGCAAGATTAAACCAAAATGGCGGCAAGGTGTGTTTTAATTAGGGAATGAATCCTCCCTGTTCTTAACATGGCATGGAATTTTCAGCATCCGCCTAAACTGAGGTTGGTTTGGGGCGCAAACCCAAAAGCCTCTGCGCAGAGGCAAGTGCAGCAAGCTAGCAGTTTTTTCTTATTTGCAACAATTGATTGTTGGCGCTGAAGGGATAGTGCTTCAGGTGCTCCCTGCTGGCACATGAATGGAGAGGAGGGTCGCAGATTCTTCCTCACCCCCAACCTGCCCCCACTCCAATCCCTTCTCCAGCCAGCCCTCATTGAGGAAGAATGATCTGTGATTCATTGTCGGCCATCTTTAATGCTCAAACAACTTCTGATTTTTTTTAATAAACAATTCTATTTTTGTAAATTGCACTTATGAAATGAAAATACTTGGCATCAGTGAGGGTACCAGAAGGGAGGCTTCTGGAGAAACCATTCCAGAATGGATTGACCAACAAGTGTCTGGTTGTGTGGCAGTCCCTGGGATATGTTGTACCATGTGCTGTCCTTGTTGCTTTCAGTTCTCGGGTTCACAATTGAGGCTGATGCACTGGAGGGTGATGGGCAGAGGAGGAGACCTCCCCGCGTGTCCTTCCTGAACACGGAATATCTGGAAAACCAATACACTGGCGAGGTGGTCCTGAGAAACCAGAAGGAGGATAATTGCACTGATGTCACAATGAAACTGCAGGTAAGGCTGAAAGCTATGGGTGACATGGGCACAGCAGATGTGAATTGGAAGTGGGATGCTGATGATTACCATTTGCTTTGGCTGACAGGAGAACATCAGAGATAAACTGCGGCCCATTCCCGTGACGTTGACTTATGTGATCAAGGAAGCCAAGCGCAAGAAGAAGCAGGCTGAGAGACAGCTGACTAGTTTGATGCCTGTCTTAAATGCTGATATTCCAAACACAGTAAGAGAGGAGGTAGGTGCTCCTGAATCTCCTGCTGTGGACCTGCACAAGGCTGTGAGTGGGATTTCAGAATTAAAGTGTAATTAGTTTGCCTGGAATCCTTCATGGGGAGGGGGGAGGGGCACAGAATCATTGACAGAGTCCTGTACATAATCCCAAGACAGGATCAAATCACGCCATGCCAACTAGAGGCCGAAGTGGGCAGTTGAGGGTTCTGCTCGAGCTGCTTGCCTGCCCCTCTTCTGGGATTCCATCCTTGGAGAAGGAGTATGCGGCACTAATGGGTACTTTAGGGACCTTCTGGGACCAGTGGGCACTTTGGGGGCTCGAATTTGTTATGGATAGTGATGACTGTGTTATAATTTGAAACTACTGACTGTAATATTTGAATCGTGGAATACTATGGTACTGTAATTATGTGATGCTGTAATCTCTGAATAATTCTCCTTTGGAAAAGAAACAAAATGGCAACTGGGGAGTTAAAACTGTTAACTAAATAAATTTGCAATTATCTTTAGTGACGGTAGTTCACTACTGACCTTCTGGAGAGGAAATCTACCACCCTTGCCTGGCCTGGCCTATGTCCACCCTTAACTCTGAAATGGTCCAGCAAGCCATTTTGTTTAGGGGCAATTAGGACTGAGCAAAAAATGCTGGCCTTGGCCACATCCCATTAATTGATTTAAAAGAAAACAATTATGTAGGAAATCTATCTCCTTGTAGGTTGAATGTTTTGGAATGTTGGTCATAGTGTTCAATTAGCAGGATGGGTGATTTTCTGTAACTTGTCTCATCATGGTTTCAACACTAAGAAAGAAAGACGTAGTCCTACAGCATGCTTCATGATCCCAGAATGCCTCAAAGCCCTGTAAACCCAATCAAGTATCTTTAAAACATACTTATGATTAAAATTGGGACATGCAGCAACTATACTGTACACAGCAGACTCAATGGGCCGAATGGCTGACTTCTGCTCCTTTGTCTTATGGTCTTACACAGAGTCTGGTGCTGATGGCCTGGTAATCTGTTTAACTGAAAATAGATGAAGGATAAATATTGGCCAGGCCACTTAAAACACCTTGGTTTTCTTTCCAAGCACCATGTGAGAGCGTGTGGGCTCTTGGCCTGCCTGTTCATTCAAATGACAGCAAGAGCACAAAGCTCCCTCAGTATCATGCGGCGATGTCAGCTGAGATTTCAGTGGTCAAGTGTCAAAGTGGAGATTGAGCCTCAAACCTACTGGTGCAAGAACATTTTTGAGGGCTGACATAGCCACCAGGTTGGACTTTAATGCTCACAAATCAAATTGTACTTTGCTGACAGGTCTCCTGTTGTCTGCTTGCAGGTGAACTTCCTGAGGGAAGGCTGTGGGCCCGATAAGATTTGTCAGAGTAATTTACAGTTGAATTATAGATTTGGCACCAGGGATGATGATGATGTTTTCCATCCATTGCCACTGTACGTATGGTTCCTTGTATCTATATCCACAGTATTGTAAATGTCATGTTTCAGTTGCCACTATATCACTTATTTTCTGTCCTACTTTTCCAACTCAAAGTGTACAATACATAGGAAATCTGAGATTACATGTGCATTGGACTCTTAGCAAATTTCACATTTGCCCCTTATTGTGCACTCCTGCTGTGCCTTGGTCAGTTACAATTTCAATCCTTGACTGTCACTGTGAAACTCAGCTCTTCACAACAGTGAGTTCAACCTGGTGTCCAAAGAAGATGGCAATGCTGCTGGCTTAATGCAGCCTGCCTAGCATGTTTTTCCAACTTGAACCCATGTTTGGAACTTTTGTTACCGCAGTGTCCACCATCTCTGCTACCCTATTTTGGCCCAGGGGTGAATCCTGCTTGCCCTCTTCCTGCTCATAACTTCTGCATATCCTCTGTCCCACTCCAGCTTGCCACCTGTGTTTTCTCTTTAAAGTTACTCCTGCCTTCTCTAGCCTGGGCACTTGCCCTGCACGTCATCGTTGAACTTCCTCCTTACATTAAATGCATGCCCTTTAGTATTAGACATTTTGACCTTCGGAGAAAGATACTGGCTATCTGCTCTATGTCCCTCATAATCGTATAAACCTCTATCAGGCCTCACCTGAGCCTCCACTGTTCCAGAGAAAACAACCCAAGATTGTCCACCTCTCCTTGTAGCACATAGAACCATAGAACATTACAGCACAGAAACAGGCCTTTTGGCCCTTCTCAGCTGTGCCGAACCATTTTTCTGCCTAGTCCCACTGACCTGCACCTGGGCCAAATCCCTCCATACACCTCTCATCCATGTATCTGTCCAAGTTTTTCTTAAATGTTAAAAGTGAGCCCGCATTTACCACTTCATCCGGCAGATCATTCCACATTCCCACCACTTTCTGTGTGAAGAAGCCCCCCCAATATTCCCTTTAAACTTTTCCCCCTTCACCCTTAACCCATGTCCTCTGGTTTTTTTCTCCCCTAGCCTCAGTGGAAAAAGCCTGCTTGTATTCACTCTATCTATACGCATCATAGTTTTATATACCTCTATCAAGTCTCCCCTCATTCTTCTACACTCCAGGGAATAAAGTTCTCTGTAACTCAATTTCTCAAGTCCCAGCAACATCCTTGTAAACCCTCTCTGCACTCTTTCAACCTTATTAATATCCTTCCTGTAATTCAGTGACCTCACCAATGCGTTATACTACCTCACCATAACATTCCAACTCTTATACTCAATACTTTGATTTATAAAGGCCAATGGACCAAAAGCTCTCTTTACTACCCTATCTACCTGTGACGCCACTTTTAGGGAATTTTGTATCTGTATTCCTAGATCCCTCTGTTCTACTGCACTCCTTAGTGCCCTACCATTTACCTTGCATGTTCTACCTTGGTTTTCCTTCCAAAGTGCAATACCTCACACTTGTCTGTATTAAACTCCATCTGCCATTTGTCAGCCCATCCTTCCAGCTGGTCCAGATCTTTCTGCAAGCTTTGACAACCTTCCTCACTGTCCACTACACCTCTAATCTTTGTATCATCAGCAAATTTGCTGATCCAATTTACCACATTATCATCCAGATCATTGATATAGATGACAAATAACAATGGACCCAGCACTGATCCCTGTGGCACACCACTAGTCACAGGCCTCCACTCAGAGAAGCAATCCTCCACTACCACTCACTGACTTCTCCTATTGAGCCAATGTCTAATTCAATTTACTACCTCACCATGTATACCTAGCGACTGAATCTTCCTAACTAACCTCCCATGCGGGACCTTGTCAAAGGCCTTACAGAAGTTCATATAGACAACATCCACTGCCTTCCCTTCATTCACATTCCTGGTAACCTCCTCGAAAAACTCTTAATAGATTTGTTAAACATGACCTACCACGCACAAAGCCGTATCGACTCTCCCTAATACGTCCCTGTCTATCTAAATGCTTGTAGATCCTATCTCTTAGTACTCCTTCCAATAATTTACCTACTATTGACGTCAAACTTACCGGCCTATAATTTCCCGGATTACTTTTAGAGCCTTTCCTTAATGTCCCTAATTCAGGCAGTATCCTGTGAGCCTCTTCTGTACCCTCTCCAAAACCTCTATATCCTTCCTATAATGGAGAAACCAAAATTTATTGCAATATTTCGTATGTGGTCAGAGTTCTTATAAAACTGCAACATTGTTTCCTGACTCTTGAGTTCAGTGTTTCAATTAATAAAAGCAAACATGCCTGCCATATGCCTTATTTATCACCCTGTGAATGAGTGCAGACACTTAAAGGGAGCTATGGACTTGAGCTCCAAGATCTCTCTGTACATAATGTACTTTCCCTTTACATTTGCTCTCCCAAAGTGCAATACCTCACACTTACCTGAATTAAAATCCAGCTGTAAGCAGACGAATCTTAAGGTTCTATAATTTATAAATACTTTGAACTTTGCCATTTCTCCAGTCATAACTTTCACTGATCTATATCCCACTGTAACCTTTGGCAATCTTCTGCATGATTCATAACCCCACCGATCTTTGTGTTATCTCCATACTCATAAACCCACCTTTTTATGTTTTCATCCAGGTCATTTATATTTACCTGTATATCACAAACAGAGTAGGTATCACTAACACCAGTATGGATCTCTGTGAAACACCACTTGTAATGGACCTCCAGCTGGAATAAGTTCCATTGAACTCTACCCGGTGTCTTCTCTGGGCAAGCCATTTCTGAATACAATCAGCCAAATTACCTCAAATCACACTTCCCGGCACTCACAGAGCATGCCCACAATGCTCGGCAGAGCAACACAGAACACAACAAGCAACAAATCAACAACAGCAAAACAAGCCCTGTTCCTCCCTCTCTCCCAACCCCTACCCACACACATCCCAGATCTGCTCATCCTCCAACTCCAGAACTATGCATCTTCAGCCTCCAGCATCCAGATGACTCGGACTCACAGACATTGAAGTCCTCAGCAGACGTGCAGCGGTCTCTGGTATCATCTAAATGTTGAACAATGTCCTGTACTTTCAAACTTGAGGGTAGATGGCCGCCTTCTGTCACTTACACTAGACATGCTAGATATGAGCAGTGGGTGTCTTCTTCCACAACACATATCATTTTAAATTGATGGAACTGAGCTTAGAGATGTTGTGTTCACTGGTGTATTTCAAGTTGTGCACAAGTGACCAAGGACAGTTTTCTATCTGCTCGTGTTCGGGTCCTGAAAATCCACATGCGGGGAAGCACTCACCTATCAGTAAATTAAGATTAACTTTTTGAGAAAGATTTTAATAGAATGCGTGTTTTCAGCTCAGACCAGATTATGGATCAGGAAGCTTGCCAGAAGCTTAAGGTTGTTACTGTGTAAAATTCATTCTGAAACAAAACAGAATAGTGCTTATGGATTCAAAATGTCAAATGTCACAGAAACGTAAATGTTCCTAAGGTATACAATATGAAGGAAGTAAATAATTTTGCTGAAATTTAAGATGCAAGGCATGATATTATTTCTTATAAGTGTCTTTACAGATACCGTACGTAGAAATTACAACCGAAGCTGGCGTCCTCTCTGATGCTAATTGTGGATCCTATTCCTTGTTCTCTCATCTGTTTGCCCAGCTTCCCCTTAAATACCTCCTGAGTCACCTCAGTCACACCTTGCGGAATCAGATTCCTCATTTCCCCATTCTCACCACTCTCTCGTATTTCTGTTCAATTTCCTACAAGGTGTTCTAATAGTTTTAAACCTGAAGTTTTCACCCTTTACGTCATCATCTTAGTTCTGAAAATCTGTTTTGTGACGTGTGGATGGGGGTGGGGGGGGTGGGGGAGGGAGAGAATAAGGCAGAAGCTTAACCTAGTTTCCTTTCTCTGCCAATTCCTCGTTTAGGCTGGCCTTTTTGCCCATTTTTCCTAGATGGAATCATGTTTCCACCTCCTTTTCTGCTCCACAATGCTCTGAACTAACATGCTGAAGGATAAGGTGCAGTTGTGAGTGTAACCTTACCTGAAGGGCAGTGGGTTAGTTACTTATGCTGCACCATCTTCATTGCAGAGATGAACAAAGAAGGCAAGTCTTTTCCCTCAGTGACCAGAAGGACATTGCTCTGGAGATCAAAGTCACAAACTCACCGTCAGACTCCAAGAACCCAACTAAAGATGGAGACGATGCTCATGAGGCTGTTCTAAACGCAAGCTTTCCAGACACACTCTCCTACTCTGCCTTCCGATCATCTCAGGTACAAGAATACTGTCAGCTTCCCAGCAGAAGGGCCTGGAGCTTTCTTTCTGCATAACAAACAATCATTCAATACAAGTCTATTTCAGTTGAGAAAAGCTTATGGTGCAGGTGTAGTGGTAGGTTGCTAGATTGGTATCCATGGAACCACAGATTGTGTGCAAGTCCCATCATGACAGCTTGGGATTTGAAATCCAAATAATTGGGTCAATTTAGAAAGCAAAGTTGTTAACAGTATCGACGACCACAAGAGCTTCTGTGTTATCCTAAAGGCCCATTGCTCTTCCTAAGGGAAAGAACTCAGCCTTTCCTTGACTGTATGTAAACCTAGACCCACTAATTGATAACACACACAAAATGCTGGAGGAACTCAGCAGGCCAGGCAGCATCTATGGAAAAGAGTGCAGTTGATGTTTTGAGCCAAAACTCTTTGGCAGAACTGGAGAAAAGAAAGCTGAGGAGTAGATTTGAAAGGTGGGGGGAGGGGAGAGAGAAACGCCAAATAATAGGTGGAACTTGGAGGAGGAGGGATGAAGCAAAGAGCTGGGAAGTTGACTGGTGAAAGAGACAGAAGGCCATGGAAGAAAGAAAAGGAGGGGAGGAGCACCAGAGGGAGGCGCAATAGGCAGGCAAGGAGATAACATGAGAGAGGGACAAGGGGATGGGAAATGGTGAAGGGGGGGAGGCATTACTGGAAGTTTGAGAAATTGATGTTTCTCAAAATGATGATGTTTCGTCTGGTTGGAGGTTACCCAAACAGATTATAAAGCATTGTTCCTCCAACCTAAGTGTGGCCTTATCTCGACAGCAGAGGAGGCCATGGATGGACATATCGGAATAGGAATGGGAAGGGAAATTAAAATGGGTGGCCACTGGCAGATCCCGCTTGTTCTGGCTACTACCACCAATTGGTAGTTGACTTTTAACCAGCCTCTGCATGAAGGAACTCAGGATCAGTAGACAAAAGTAGTTGGCTGTGTTCGTACCAAGCCTATGGCTTGCAGGGGAAGAGCCAGCTGAGGGAGAGGAGGAGCTGCAGGGATGGTCTGTAATGGGCAACAGCTGCCTGCAGTTTGGCACCAGTTTGCTCAAACCTGGCAGCCTCAGTTGGAGAGGCTTCAGGGAACCTGACTGATTTGCAGCGTGAGAATGCACCAGTTTCTTAGAGGAAGAAAGTGCCACGGCTGCAGTAAGGGGTGTTTCTCTTGCACATGGGGCCTTTATTCTGTACATGGGCTGGAACCTCTTTCGGAAAATATTGACACCAGATGCGAAAAAATAAAATCAAGGCCGATATCCCTTTGGTCATTGTTGACATTTTTTACTTTATTTAGTGATACAGCACAGATTAGGCCTTCTGGCTCTTTGAGCTGTATTGCCTAGCAACCTCTGACAATCCCGATTTAACCCTAACCTAATCGTGGGACAATTTACAATGACCAATTAACTTACTGATACTTCTTTGGAATGTGGAAAGAAACTGGAGCACCCGAGGAAAACCCACACACTCCACGGGGAGGACATATGGACTCCTTACAGAGGATGCTGGGATTGAACTCTGAACTCCAACACCCGAGCTGTAATAGTGTCATGCTACACTACCGTGGCACCCGCCATTGCTCACCGTAAACTTCCCAAAGTAAATTAGGAAACAATCTGGGTTCTAAGCTCCTCCACCATTGAAGCAGTCTATTTCCTCCATAGGTCTATGCCAGTTAGCCGGCTGGTGTTGTAGTGGCATCGGCACCGGACTTTGAGGCAAATGGTCCCGAATCCGGCCCGTTCCTTGCACGCTTTCCATCCGTGCTGGGTTGAGCATCGAGCTAGCAACTCGGCCTTGGAAAAAAAAAGTCAAATGCTACAGAAATGGTAAAAATGCCACCCGAAGCACCCCAAGGCGTGAAAGGAGCCAGTGAATGCTCCATATATGCCTCCTCCTGTTGTTCTTCATCTCACCCCATCACCACAATCATCTCTCTTTCTCCTTCAGTTAGATATCTTACTTAAAGGTATCTATGCTGTTTGTCATAATTAATCCTTGCAAATGTGCATTTCATCTACGTACTGTTCTCTGGGGAAAGAAGCGATTCTTGAATGGGCTTTCTTGATATTGTGCTATTCCAAGGATTAAGTTAGAAGGTAATGTTGTTGCCGTTAAGGAGAGGCAAGCCAAGTAAGTGGAAACATGTTGTCCACATCTACCCTACCAAAAAATCTTTTTGAAGAGCTCTTTACTGGGGAAGAGAACCCCATGCTTTCTTGGTTGTTATAATCTTTCAGTTCTGGTATCATTTTTTGCCAGTATTCTGGGTCTGTAATAGGCCTCAGATGTCCTAACACTGAGCCAAGTCAATGCACAGCCCAGTTTTTATTAAAGAAACATTCCCCTCATTTAACTGTTTAGTAGTTACTTTCATTTGTTTGGCAAAACTGAGATGAAAGGACAGACAGCCTCTTCTGCTTTTCCCTTCCCCAAAAGGGCTTATCCCACCTGACCCCTTTTTCTTCAGAACACCATGGCTACCTTAATCTTGTCTCAGACTTTCGTTATCATTCAAAATTTAAAAAAACAATAAACAGTCCTCAAACTGAATTGGACATATGTAGTACAAGCTGGGGACCAAATACACACATTTCTAGTTTAGAACATAGCTAACTGTACGAATAAGGCTCACAAATAATTTGAAAGAGTTAACACATAACCTCTCCTTGCAGGACAAGAACCTGGTCTGTGTGGCAAATACCAATGGTTCTCTGGCTGAATGTGAACTGGGAAACCCCATGAAGCGAGACGCTCAGGTACGCAAGTGTGGCCCAGTGTTTTCTCCTGGCAGACATTGAGGAGCATGCTGTACTCGATCTTTCTCATGAAAGAAAATTTTTGAAAAATATTTGAAAAATGTAATTCATTAAAATACATCAAAAATATTAGAGTGGCATAGGTGAAACATAACTGACCTTTTTCACTCTGCATCTTCAGGCTGGGAGTTCCAATCCAGGGAGTGTGTGATGGGACGGTGTGGAGGGAGCTTCACTCAGTGATTGACCCTGGGAGTGTGTGATGGGACGGTGTGGAGGGAGTTTCACTCTGTGTCTGACTCCGGGAGTGTGTGATGGGACGGTGTGGAGGGGGCTTCACTCTGTGTCTGACACCAGGAGTGTGTGATGGGACAGCTTGGAGGGAGCTAGACCCTGTGTCTGACTCCGGAGTGTGTGATGGGACGGTGTGGAGGCAGTTTCACTCTGTTTCTGACCCCAGGAG
This sequence comes from Hypanus sabinus, assembly GCF_030144855.1. Lineage (NCBI taxonomy): Eukaryota > Metazoa > Chordata > Chondrichthyes > Myliobatiformes > Dasyatidae > Hypanus > Hypanus sabinus. The sequence continues at coordinate 22,209,810 of NC_082738.1, read as the reverse complement.
TGTGTGATGGGACGGTGTGGAGGGAGCTTCACTGTGTCTGACCCCGGGGGTGTGTGATGGGACTGTGTGGAGGGGGCTTCACTCTGTGTCTGACCCCGGGTGTGTGTGATGGGACGGTGTGGAGGGAGCTTCACTCAGTGTCTGATCACGGGAGTGTGTGATAGGACAATGTGGAGAGAGATTTGCTCTATGTCTGACCCTGGGAGTCTGTGATGGGACAGTGTGGAGGGAGCTACACCCTGTGTCTGACGTCGGGAGTGTGTGCTGGGACGGTGTGGAGGGAGTTCAATCTGTTTCTGACCCCGGGAGTCTGTGATGGGACAGTGTGGAGGGAGCTTCACTCTGTGTCTGACCCTTGGAGTGTGTGATGGGACGGTGTGGAGGGAGATTCCCTCTGTGTCTGACCCCGGGAGTGTGTGATGGGACGGTGTGGAGGGAGTTTCACTCTGTGTCTGACCCTTGGAGTGTGTGATGGGACGGTGTGGAGGGAGCTTCACTGTGTCTGTCCCCGGGGGTGTGTGATGGGACTGTGTGGAGGGAGCCTCACTGTGTCTGACCCCGGGAGTGTGTGATGGGACTGTATGGAGGGAGCTTCACTCTGTGTCTCACACCAGGAGTGTGTGATGGGACAGTGTGGAGGGAGCTTCACTGTGTCTGACCCCGGGAGTGTGTGATGGGACCATGTAGAGGAAGCTTCACTCTGTGTCTGACACCAGGAGTGTGTGATGGGACAATGTGGAGAGAGATTTGCTCTATGTCTGACCCCGGGGGTGTGTGATGGGTCGGTGTGGAGGGAGCTTCACTCTGTGTCTGACCCCGGAAGTGTGTGAAGGGCCAATGTGGAGGGAGCTTCACTGTGTCTGACCCCGGGAGTGTGTGATGGGACTGTGTGGAGGGGGCTTCACTCTGTGTGTGATCCCAGGAGTGTGTGATAGGACAATGTGGAGAGAGATTTGCTCCTGGGAGTGTGTGATGGGACAGCGTGGAGGGAGCTACACCCTGTGTCTGACTCCGGAGTGTGTGATGGGACTGTGTGGAGGGAGATTCACTCTGTTTCTGACCCCAGGAGTGTGTGATGTGACGGTGTGGAGGGAACTTCACTCAGTGTCTGATCCCGGGAGTGTGTGATAGGACAATGTGGAGAGAGATTTGCTCTATGTCTGACCCTGGGAGTCTGTGATGGGACAGTGTGGAGGGAGCGACACCCTGTGTCTGACGTCGGGAGTGTGTGCTGGGACGGTGTGGAGGGAGTTTCAATCTGTTTCTGACCCCGGGAGTCTGTGATGGGACAGTGTGGAGGGAGCTTCACTCTGTGTCTGACCCTTGGAGTGTGTGATGGGACGGTGTGGAGGGAGCTTCACTGTGTCTGTCCCCGGGGGTGTGTGATGGGACTGTGTGGAGGGGGCTTCATTCTGTGTCTGACCCCGGGAGTGTGTGATGGGACTGTGTGGAGGGAGCTTCACTCTGTCTCACACCAGGAGTGTGTGATGGGACAGTGTGGAGGTAGCTTCACTGTGTCTGACCCCGGGAGTGTGTGATGGGACTGCGTGGAGGGAGATTCACTCTCTGTCTGACCCCGGGAGTGTGTGATGGGACGGTGTGGAGGGAGCTTCACTCTGTGTCTGACACCAGGAGTGTGTGATGGGACAATGTGGAGGGAGCTTCACTGTGTCTGACCCCGGGAGTGTGTGATGGGACTGTGTGGAGGGGGCTTCACTCTGTGTGTGATCCCGGGAGTGTGTGATAGGACAATGTGGAGAGAGATTTGCTCCTGGGAGTGTGTGATGGGACAGCGTGGAGGGAGCTACACCCTGTGTCTGACTCCGGAGTGTGTGATGGGACTGTGTGGAGGGAGATTCACTCTGTTTCTGACCCCAGGAGTGTGTGATGTGACGGTGTGGAGGGAGCTTCACTCAGTGTCTGATCCCGGGAGTGTGTGATGGGACGGTGTGGAGGGAGCTTCACTCAGTGTCTGATCCCGGGAGTGTGTGATGGGACGGTGTGGAGAGAGATTTGCTCTATGTCTGACCCTGGGAGTCTGTGATGGGACAGTGTGGAGGGAGCTACACCCTGTGTCTGACGTCGGGAGTGTGTGCTGGGACAGTGTGGAGGGAGTTTCAATCTGTTTCTGACCCCGGGAGTCTGTGATGGGACAATGTGGAGAGAGCTTCACTCTGTGTCTGACCCTTGGAGTGTGTGATGGGACGGTGTGGAGGGAATTTCACTCTGTGTCTGACTCAGGGAGTGTGTGATGGGACGGTGTGGAGGGAGCTTCACTGTGTCTGACCCCGGGAGTGTGTGATGGGACTGTGTGGAGGGGGCTTCACTCTGTGTGTGATCCCGGGAGTGTGTGATAGGACAATGTGGAGAGAGATTTGCTCCTGGGAGTGTGTGATGGGACAGCATGGAGGGAGCTACACCCTTTGTCTGACTCCGGACTGTGTGATGGGACGGTGCGGAGAGAGATTTGCTCTATGTCTGACCACGGGAGCGTGTGATATGATGGTGTGGAGGGAGATTCACTCACTGTCTGACACCAGGAGTGTGCGATGGGACAATGTGGAGAGAGATTTGCTCTATGTCTGACCCTGGGAATGTGTGATAGGTCGGTGTGGAGGGAGCTTCACTCTGTGTGTGACTCCGGGAGTGTGTGATGGGACGGTGTGGAGGGAGCTTCACTCCGTGTCTGACTCCGGGAGTGTGTGATGGGATGTTGTGGAGTGAGCTTCACTCTGTGTCTGACCCCGGAAGTGTGTTATGGGACCGTGTGGAGGGAGATTCACTCTGTGTCTGACCCTGGGAGTGTGTGATGGGACAGTGTAGAGGGAGCTACACCCTGTGTCTGATCCCAGGAGGGTGCGATTGGACAATGTGGAGAGAGAATTGCTCTATGTCTGACCCTGGGAGTGTGTGATATGATGGTGTGGAGGGAGATTCACTCACTGTCTGATCCCCGGAGTGTGTGATGGGACAGTGTGGAGGGAGCTACACCCTGTGTCTGACCCTTGGAGTGTGTGATGGGACGGTGTGGATGGAGCTTCACTGTGTCTGACCCCGGAAGTGTGTGATGGGACTGTGTGGAGGGAGCTTCACTCTGTGTCTGACCCTGGAAGTGTGTGATGGGACGGTTTGGAGGGAGCTTCACTCTGTGTCTGACCCTGGAAGTGTGTGATGGGACGGTTTGGAGGGAGCTTCACTCTGTGTCTGACTCAGGGAGTGTGTGATGGGACGGTGTGGAGGGAGCTTCACTCTGTGTCTGACCCCGGGAGTGTGTGATGGGACTGTGTGGAGGGAGCTTCACTCTGTGTCTGACCCTGGAAGTGTGTGATGGGACAGTGTGGAGGGAGATTCACTCTGTGTCTGACCCCGGGAGTCTGTGATGGGACCGTGTGGTCCAGGGGTTCTCAGCCCATTTCTTGCCATGGACAGTTACCTAAGACTGAGAGTTCCGTGGACCCCAGGTTGGGAACCCCTGGTGTAGAGGGAGTTTCACTTGAGTCTAGGTTGTTTTTTTCCCCCCATTTTATTTCCTTTAGCTGTCTTTGCCCCATTTTGTGTTTCTTGGGATAGTGTGAAAGATGATTTTCTGGACAATTGCTGATTGGAGAGTTGCTCGGTGCGTTTGTGAGTTAAATAGATCAGAAAGCACTGATGCTACGTTCTTTATCTGCAGGTTACGTTTTACCTGATCCTAAGCACTTCTCTGATCACCATTGAAACCACCACTCTGCCAATTATTCTTCAGCTCACAACGTGAGTGTTTTTTTGGATTTTGAAGTAGAGCAAAATTGTCTTTGATGATGGTGGCTGCTTTCCTGAGGCAGCAAGAATGTCGGCAGAGTCCATGGAGAGATACTGGTTTCTGTGATGTGCTGATCTGTGTCACATGTCTCTGCAGTTTCTTGTAGTTGTCATATGGTGCTGCATGTGCCTGGATAGGATGCTTTCTGTGGTGCATCTACAAAATCTGGTTTGGGCCAAAAGAAACATTGAGGAAGTAGAGCTGTTGGTGAGCTTTCAACCTGGATGGACCAGGACAGGCTGTTAGTGATGTTCGCTCCTGGGAATTTGAAACTCTCAACCGCTCAACCTCAACTGTTGATGTAACTCAGAGAATGTGCACCGCCCACCCTTCCTGAAGTTAATAACCAGCTCCTTTACTGACACCGAGGGAGAGGTTCTTACCATGACACCATGTTACTAGACTCTCTATTTCCTTCCTGTTGCAGCAGAATCAGAATTAACCTTAAGAGAGTACTATTTCCAGTTATTAGCCAACCGGCTGTGTACTTGCACTCTTTTCCTTCCCTTTTGAGTGCAGATGTGATTACTTTTGCAGCCTTAGCTGAACAGCCATCATCTTTCTTCAGGCAGTGAGTGACATAGGTTTATAGATTTGCTTCTGACTCTGTTAGAAACTCCGTTATAGTAGGGCACTTCGAAAAGTTCAAGGTAATCAGGCAGAGGCAAGATGGTTGCAGTGGTCTGAGATGCAGAGGTGTCAGTGCATGATCCATGAAAGGTTAGTATGTGGGTAGCAGGGAAACTAACAAGATGTATTGTTATTACTCGGGGTGAATACGAAATAGAGAGGTTGTACTTCAATTGTAAAGGGCTTTGGTGAGACCTCAGCTGGAGTATTGTTGAGTATTGCTCTCCTTAGTTAACAAAGGATGTAGAGTAAATGTGTTGGAAGCAGTTTAGAGAAGGTCTACTGGAATATTGGAGACACAAGAGACTGCAGATGCTGCGATCTGGAGTAATGCACAAATACTCAGTGGAACAAGCGGTATCTGTGGAAGGAAAGGGATCGTCACCGTTTTGGATCGAGACTCTGCATCAAAGATGGGCATTGAATTTTCCAAATTCACATACCCTACACTCCCTGCACTCCCTTCTCTCACTTGATCTTGCTACTGCTCCCCCACCCTCTGTCACCCAGTTTCAGTCCTCTCCTCCATCTGGTTCCACCTGCCTGTCTCCCACACACTGCACTTCCTGGTTCTCTCAACTGGTTCTATCTGCTCAACATCTCCCCCTTCTCTGCCTTCCACTTGTCACCTTCCTTACTTCTTGGATTCCAGTATTTGCAGCCCCATGTGGTTCCACATCACCTTCTAGCCTCAATCTCTCCCTCCACCAGGCGCCACCTGCCTATCATTCCCCTCCTCACCTGGCTAGACCTAGAGGAAGCCAGTCCCTACCTCACCATGTCTTCTCACCTCTTCTCACTCTCAGTCTTGATGCAGGGCCACGTCCCAAAACGTTACCATTCCTCTGTTCCCTCAGATGCTGCCTGGCCTGCTGAGTTCCTTCAGGAGTTTGTGTTTTTTACTGAAATAATACAGAATGAGCAGATTTCTCATGAAGAAAGGCTGGATGTATACGACCCTGAGGGTAGGTGTCGGAGAATCTATATCTAGGGGCTGCTGCTTCAAAATGTTGCATAAACCAGTTAAAACTAAGATGAGGCAAGACTTCTTCTCTCAAAATGTCGTGGGTCTTTAGAACTTGTTTCATCCAGGGCAATGGAATATTTATAAGTCAGGGGTCAATTTCAAAGAATATTTATTATTAAAGTACATATACTGCGTATGTTACCATATACTACCTTCAGATTCATTTTCTTGCCAGCATTTACAGGAGAAATAAATACAGTACTATGGACTATAATGAGAAACTTTATATAAATTGACAAAGACTGACAAACAACCAGTGTGCAAAAGAAGGCAAACTGCAAATAAAAAATAATACTGAGAACATGAGTTGTAAAAGATTCCTTGAGAGTGAAGAAGCAGTTTGGAGATGCGGTGAGGAAAGTTATCAGCGCCGGTTCAGGGGCCTGATGGTTGTAGGGTAATGCAGACCGGAGGATGAACAAGAATGTGACGTTGCAGATGGAGTCAGATTAGCCATGGTCTTATTGAATAGTGAAGCAGGCCTCAAAGGTCAAGTGGGTAGACCTGCTTCTGACACATATGTTTGTACGATGTGCACTTCTTCCTGTTGCTCAGCATTTCTCCATAGCAGCCAAGATCAAGGAATACAGATCTTATCCTCACCCCCCACCACCACCCCTACCACCCCCAGTGCCCTTTGGTAAACTATGTTGGTGATGTCACTCTGTGTCAGTCTGGGGCATGGCCATTTTGGTCCCTTCCTGTTGAAGGAGCCTGTTGCCTGTCAGTCGCGGTTGTACTAAGTCTCTCAGCAGAGGGGAGTGTTGTCGTGATGCCCCTTTCCTCCTGGTACAAGGGCGCCACCTGGTGCAAGCGATAACTATTACAGCATGCTTTTGCTTATTTCTAATTTTGGCAAAAATTAGAACGGATTGTTTTGATTTAATAATAAATTATCAAGTTTATTACGAAGATGCCTCTGAAATTCTTCTTTACTTCTCTTCACAGCATAAGTGAACAGAGCAATTTGAACCCTATCACAGCCACTGCCCACGTGATGATCGTTCTACCACTTTCCCTCTCTGGGTAGGTGCTTCTTTCTCAACAACACTATTCCATTGGTGGCTGTTGTTTAACAGACCAGTGTCAAAGTTCAGAGGGTCATACAACAGGTTAGTTGCTGACTTGGATGTAAACCTGAAGAAGAGAGAAGGTATAAGAGGTGCCATGGGATGTCGGCTTTGGACGTTTTGCATAAAATAACTTCGAGCAGTCTCATTTCCAGAAATCCTCTGACATGCTCCCAATGTATGAGAACTATATGGGCAAGCAAAGTGTGGTCAATGTTAACAGGTCATTATTGTTGTTAATGAGATCTTCAGAATCAGAATCACAATTAGATCTAATGTCACTGGCATATGTCATGAAATTTGCTAACTTTATGGCAGTAGTACAATGAAATACATGGTAAATAAATATAGAGAAAAAACTGAGTTACATTAAGCATGTAAATAACAAATCAAAAATAGTGAGGTAGTGTTCATGGGTTCAGTGTCCATTTAGAAATCGGATGGCAGAGAGGAAGAAGCAGTTCCTGAATCGCTGAGTGTGTGCCTTCAGGCTTCTGTACCTCCTACCTGATGGTAATGGTCAAAAATTTGAGAAGCTGTGAGACTGTGAAAGGCACGAAAGAGATGTAGGTCTTTCTTTCTTGCAGGATCCCAAAAGCCTCAGGAGAATGAATAAACACATGACTTTATGTCAGTGATATTAGCTGAGGAATTAACAGGGCACTGGGGCAGGCCCTGACGCTCTGCATACCAGGACTTTTAAGACCTACATGAGAGAGTGGATTTAATGTCTCATTGGAAAGGCATCACCTCCAAAGGTCACCAAAGAGTAAAATTCATCTTTTAAAAGGAAGCCAACAGAAGGTGGTGCCTATGAATATTATCCAAACATAAAGAGTTGCTGTCACTTGTGCTTTTAAAAGACACCATCTCCTCAAAACAGTTTGCAAGGAGTGAAGTGTGCTATGGCTGTGGGGCAGGCTTCAATTAGTGCCTGATAACAGAGGTGGAAAGGCAGATGACGGAGAACGACAGTGGGGTGGGGGGGATGTAGCAGCATAAATGGATGATTGGGGTCAAGTTTGGGGGTGGGGTTCATTGAGACGCTACTGTGAACGAAAGGGAGAGGTAGGGAGGGCCGGCTCAGCAGGAGATTCAAGCCCTCTCAGGGATTTTTAAAAAGGCTTTAAAATGGGATGCAGTAAGATCTGGGCAGCCAGTGTAGGTCCATGTGGGGTTACAATGCCTCCTTGTGAGATACCAATGACTGTAGTCAGGTTTCCTAAATTACAAGCCATTCCTCTCCTTGCACCCAGCACTAATTGTTATCTTCCAGGTGTCTAGGACCTTTCGATCATCAAGGAGTTGAATCAATTGCCTCAGAAGATTATAACTTCTCCCCTTCCTTTCAGTCCTGACAAAGGGTCTTGGCCTGAAACGTCGACTGTTTACTCTTTTCATAGATGCTACCTGACCTGCTGAGTTCCTTCAGTACTTTGTGTGTTGCTTTGGATTTCCAGCATCTGCAGATAGTCTCATGTTTGTTATAATTTGGTGCATTTGTATTAATTGCCAGTCTGTTCCATTGTCTCCTGATGTTGACCCTCTTTAACAATTTGGTCACTATTACAATGGCGTTATTCATTGGGAATGTACAGCAGAGTATTCAGTAGATTTTCTTTAATGCTGGCTCTTTCTACCTTTCACAGATCTGTTACACCGAATTATGTCTCTTTTGGAGGTGAAATTGTGGGAGAGAGTGCAATAGAAGGAGAAGATGAAGTAGGGAGCATGGTTGATTATGAATTAGTGGCAAGTATATAACACTTAACTGTTCTCAATTTTAGTTGTGGCTTGCAGACATTCATCATTTTTCCCACATTGTTTCTGGAGAGGGATTTCTTCCAATCCCATTGGAGGTATATGTATGCTACTCCAGATAAATTTGTCAGTCACTAAGTTTTTTGGACAATCTGGTAGTTTCATTACTGAAAGTGGCTTTTTAATTCCAGGGTTTTGGTGCACTGGAATTCATTGAAGAGGGAAGGGGTTTGACCTGGAATAAGGATGGATTTGTTTCACTGGAATCCAACGTATGAGGAGGGAAGGGGAAATAATTTGGATTCTTGAATGCAGAATATGGTTTACAGTTTTGGTTTTCCAAAACAAGGGAGTGGATGGAAAGTTGGTTTCTGCTGAATTCACTAAAACAGCAATGTTTTGTCCTCAAAGAGCATGGCCTACATATAGTTGTGTGTCCACACATAGTTATTTTGAATGAGATTACCCTTTGGGAATGAGTAATTTATGAATTTATCTCCTTTTGCTCTACATTAGAATTGCATTTGCAAATTATCTTGGATGATACTTTTTGCTTAATGGTTCAAACTTAGCCTACCTTGTTATACCCTTGTACCTTATTGCTTGTCTGCACTGCACTTCCTCTGTAATTTTAACACTTTATCCTGCATTCTGTTATTGTTTTCCCTTGTGCTACCTCAAAGCATTGTTGTAATGACATGATCTGTATGGATAGCATGCGAAATAAAGTTCTCACTGTATCTTGGTAGCAATATGTAAAAGACAACTGTGCAAGTACAAACGGAAAGAAAAAAATGTTGATAATAAATAAATAAGCAATAAATATCTAGAACATGAAATGAGGAGTTTGTGAAAGAGAGTCCATGGGCTATGGAATCAGTTCGGTGATGGGGCAAGTGAAGTTAATCCCTTGAGTTCAAGAGTCTGATGGTTGAGGGGTAATAACTGTTCCTGAACCTGGTGGTCTGAGCATTGAGGCTTCTTCCTGATGGCAGCAGTGAGAAGAGAGCATGACCTAGTGGTCTGAGTCCTTGAAGAAGGACTTCTTTCCTACGACAATGCTCCATGTAGATGTGCTTAGTGGTAGGGAAGGCTTTAACTGTGATGGACTGGGCTGTGTTCACAATTTTTCGTAGGATCTTCCATTTAAGGGTAGGCAGTGATGCTCTCCATGGTACATCTATAGAAATTTTTGAATATCTTTGGTGGCATACTGTACCAATTCTCCTAAAACTCCTAACGAAATATAGCCACTGGTGTGCCTTCTTCGTAATTTCATGAGTATGTTGGGCCCTGGATAGATGCTCAGAAATATTGACACCCAGGAACTTGAAACTGCTCACCCCTTCCACTTCGATGAGGACTGGTGTGTGTTCCCTCGACTTACTCTTCCTGAAGTCCACGATAAGTTCTTTGGTCGTACTGACATTGAGTGCAAGATTTTTGCTGCAACATCACTCAACCAGCTGATCTATCTCACTCTTGTTTGCCACCTTATCAACATTTGAAACTCTGCCAATAATAGTTGTGTTGTAGGCAAATTTATCAATGGTGCTTGAGCTATGCCTAGACACAGCTATGCACATCCTTGAGGTGCGCCAATGTTGATTGTCAGCGAGGAGGAGATGGTATTTTTGATCTACACAGACAGTGGTCTCCTGATGAGGAAGTCAAGGATCCAGTTGCAGAGGGAGGTACAGAGGCCCAGGTTTTGGAGCCTTTTGGTTAGAACTGAGGGTGTGTGTTACGAGATGCTCCCAGCTGCGTTAGCTCTGGGATTTAGACTTTCTAGCTCTCCAGAGTAGGATAACTGTCCCTTTAAGGGTTCAGGACAGTCCTGCCAATAGGCAATCATGTTTTGGAAGCCAAGAATTGAGTATTCAAGGAACAGCTGAACTGTCATTTGGTGCTCAATCATAAAGCCTAACTAGAGACACCTTTTAGCAATTTGTTTTTGTTCAGTTCTCATTCCAACTTGATATTGTGTCTTGATGCCAGCCTCGGATACTCCAGCACTTGGGTCCAAACCACCCTCGTCAAGGTCTCGTCACAGTATGATTGAGCCAACATGGACCGAGCAGGGTATCAGGGTCTCTCGGTCGCTGTCAGTGAGAGGATTTCCAGACAGAACCTGGAGATAAACGATTGCCAGGTCACCGTTTACCAGCTTTCACAAGGAGGAGGCCAGAGTTGCTCAGGTGAGTCTGTCAGCCACTCTGTGGAGCTAGTACATCTTCTGACCCCAGAGAGGTTTGACAGAGACCTGATTTCTTGCCGTGGCTTACCAACTCAGTGCCCACTGGTGTTCAAACTCCAGACATCCTGGTCCCTTTTGGAGTGCAGAAAAGTGGCCTTTATGATCTCTCTCCTGACAGGGAGAGCCCTCGCCTGGACCACCACACATTTGGAACGAAGATCGGAGATTTGTGCAAATTCAGAGGAATTCATGGCCTCCGTGAGAAAGATATTTTATCATCCCGCCACCGCAAACAGAGCCTCAGATGTTCTGATGAAGCTGTGTCAGGGAAGTTGGTCAGCGGCTGACTACGCTATTCAGTCCCAAACTTTGGCACAGGAGAGTGGTTGGAACAGGGAAGCCTTAGCCATGGACTCTGGGTTGAACTAAAGGATGCCCTTCCTTGGGAGAATCAACAGGGGACTTAGAGGTCCTCATCGACCAGTGCATCCGCCTTGACAGTCAGCTGGCAGAGCGTGAGAGGGATTACATTCCGTGGCCGAAGAGGGCTAGCCCAAGCCCAGTCTCAATCCATTGTGGTTCCACCACCCCCTCCCGGATTTCGGACCATGACTCTGTCGAGCTCAAGCAGATCGGTTACACAAAGCTGTCAGTCGATGAGAGGTCCCAGCATTGGAATCTAGGCTGCTGCTATTACCGCGGGAAAGCAGGCCAGCTCTGGGCTGAATGTCCGCAGCTGCGGCCATCTGGGCAACCACTAAGATCTGGAGGATCTGGAGGACTGTTATGATAGCAGCCACTACTCCCAATCCCATGGATTCTAGTTTCATGCTGAAGGAGTTCACCTAGGGTAAGAACTTGAGGCAGGTAAAGGCTTTTGTGGACTCTGGGGCAGCGAGTAATTTTCTGGACTTGGGAACTTCATGTTGGCTCAACATACCACTGTGAGAGTCGAGCCAGTCCATGCCCGCAACTGTCTTGGGCAGCTGCCCACTAGGTTCCGGGCAGATCCAGCAACAGACTGTGGAATTAAAGATGAGGATAGGGGATCATGTGGAAGACACTAGTTTTTACATTATTGACTCTCCACTTATACCCCTGATCCTTGGGTATCTTTAACTGTCTCAGCATAACCCATCTGTGGACAGGAGGGAGGGGAGAATCATTGCTTGGTCCAATTATTGTGACAGGGTATGTTTGCAGCTGGCATGAATCTCGGAAAGCTGACATGGTTGGGAGTGACTCGTAACACCGGGCGTGGTGTTCCGACACCCAGACTCTCCTGAGACCAATGACCAGCGAGGGAACAGACTTCAGTGGGAGGTAACCTGAAGCCCAAGGGATCCAGCTGCCAGATCCCGACTAAAGGGAAGACTCCTAACCGCAGACCCTTGGAGCCTGATCCTGGGAGCACAGGGACCATCTGTAATCCCTCGTTGCAGTCGCCTGAAGATATGACAGAGTCTAGTGAACCTAGGGAGTAGACTCAGAGATTGGTTGAACCATCTCTGCCATCTAAGAAGGCTCAGGAGTTGCCCTTGAAGGAGGGTTTGGAAGAACTTGCAACACCCAGGCCAGTCGAAGTTCCTGCTATGTACAAGGACTTGGAAGAGATCTTCAGCAAGGGAAAGGCCTTGCTTTCACCACACTTGTCTTGTCAGTTAGACGAACCTGGAAGAAATGATCAGCCTACCACCATTTTACCCCAAGTGAAGGTGATAGCACCAATACGATGGGAATCAACGAGCTTGGTTGCAAAGCCCAGGCACAAGGACAGACTCTGAAGGGTGGCCCTCTGGGTCGACTGTTTGCCCCAAACCCTGTCAGGTCACCAGCACTCCAGCGAGGACATTTAACCATATAACCATATAACAATTACAGCACGGAAACAGGCTGTCTCGGCCCTTCTAGTCCATGCTGAACGCTTACTCTCACCTATTCCCACCGACCTGCACTCAGCCCATAACCCTCCCTTCCTTTCCTGTCCATATACCTACCCAATTTTTATTTTAAATGACAATATTGAACCTGCCTCTACCACTTCTACTGGAAGCTCATTCCACACAGCTACCATTCTCTGAGTAAAGAAATTCCCCCTCGTGTTACCCTTAAACTTTTGCCCCCTAACTCTCAAATCATGTCTTGTTTGAATCTCCCCTACTCTCAATGGAAAAAAGCCTATTCACGTCAACTCTATCTATCCTCCTCATAATTTTAAATACCTCCATCAAGTCCCCCTCAACCTTCTACGCTCCAAAGAATAAAGACCTAACTTGTTCAACCTTTCTCTGTAACTTAGGTGCTGAAACCCAGGTAACATACCAGTAAATCTCGTCTGTACTCTCTCTATTTTGTTGACATCTTTCCTATAATTCGGTGACCAGAACTGTACACAATACTCCAAATTTGGCCTCACCAATGCCTTGTACAATTTTAACATTACATCCCAACTCCTATACTCAATGCTCTGATTTATAAAGGCCAGCATAACAAAAGCTTTTTTCACCACCCCATCCACATGAGATTCCACCTTTAAGGAACTATGCACCATTATTCCTAGATCACTGTTCTACTGCATTCCTCAATGTCCTACCATTTACCATGTATGTCCTATTTTGATTATTCCTACCAAAATGTAGCACCTCACACTTATCAGCATTAAACTCCATCTGCCATTTTTCAGCCCACTCTTCTAACTGGCCTAAATCTCTCTGCAAGCTTTGAAAACCTATTTCGTTATCCACAATGCCACCTACCTTAGTATCATCTGCATACTTACTAATTCAATTTACCATCCCATCATCCAGATCATTAATGTATACGACAAACAACATTGGACCCAGTACAGATCCCTGAGGCACACCACTAGTCACTGGCCTCCAACCTGACAAACAGTTATCCACCACTACTCTCTGGCATCTCCCATCCAGCCACTGTTGAATCCATTTCACTACTTCAATATTAACACCTAATGATTGAACCTTCCTAACTAACCTTCCATGTGGAACCTTGTCAAGGGCCTTACTGAATTCCATATAGACAACATCCACTGATTTACCCTAGTCAACTTTCCTCGTAACCTCTTCATACAATCCAATAAGATTTGTCAAACATGACCTTCCATGCACAAATCTATGTTGACTGCTCCTAATCAGACACTGTCTATCCAGATAATTATATATACCATCTCTAAGAATAGTTTCCATTAATTTACCCACCACTGACGTCAAACTTACAGGATGATAATTGCTACGTTTACTCTTAGAACCCTTTTTAAACAATGGAACTACATGAGCAATATGCCAATCCTCCGGTCAGGACCCGGAGACTTATCCACTTTTATATTCTTTAAAAGCTCTAGTACTTCCTCTTCTTTAATCCTCATAGTTTCCATAACTACCCTACTTGTTTCCCATACCTTACATAATTCAATATCCTTCTCCTTACTGAATACCGATGAAAAGAAATTGTTCAAAATCTCCCCCATCTCTTTTGGCTTCACACATAGCTGTCCACTCTGATTCTCTAAGGGATCAATTTTATCCCTCACTATCCTTTTGCTATTAATATAACTGTAGAAACCCTTTGGATTTATTTTCCCCTTACTTGCCAAAGCAACCTCAAATCTTCTTTTAGCTTTTCTAATTTCTTTCTTAAGATTCTTTTTACATTCCTTATATTCCTCGAGCACCTCATTTGCTCCATGCTGCCTATATTTATTGTAGATCTTTCTCTTTTTCAGAACCAAGTTTCCAATATCTCTTGAAAACCATGGTTCTCTCAAACTTTTAACCTTACCTTTCAACTTAACAGGAACATAAAGATTCTGTACCCTCAAAATTTCACCTTTAAATGACCTCCATTTCTCTATTACATCCTTCTCATAAAACAAATTGTCCCAATCCACTCCTTCTAAATCTTTTGGCATCTCCTCAAAGTTAGCCTTTCTCCAATCAAAAATCTCAACCCTGGGTCCAGTCCTATCCTTCTCCATAAGTATATTGAAACTAATGGCATTGTGATCACTGGACCCGAAGTGCTCCCCAACACATACCTCCGTCACCTGACCTATCTCATGCCCTAACAGGAGATCCAACACTGCCCCTTCTCTAGTTGGTACCTCTATGTATTGCTGCAAAAAACTATCCTGCACACATTTTACAAACTCCAAACCATCCAGCCCTTTTACAGAATGGGCTTCCCAGTCTATGTGTGAAAAATTAAAATTCCCACAATCGCAACCAGTGATTCAGAAACTTGAATCCCTGCTCTCACTGTCGCGTGGCACAAGCAGTAATCCCGAGATTACTACCTTTGCGTTCCTTCTTCTCAACTTCCTTCCTAACTCCCTATGTTCTCCTTTTAAGACCTCTTCTCTTTTCTTATCTATGTCATTGGTACCTATATGTACCACGACCTCTGGCTCCTCACCCTCCCACTTCTGGATATCTTGGACACGATCAGAAACATCCCAGACCCTGGCACCAGGGAGGCAAACTACCCTCCGGGTCTCCTGATCGCGTCCACAGAATCGCCTATTTGACCCCCTAACTATAGAGTCCCCTATTACCACTGCCTTCTTCTTCCTTTCCCTACCCTTCTGAGCTACAGGGCCTGACTCTGTGCCAGAGGCACGGCCACTGTTGCTTCCCCCAGGTAGGCTGTCCCCACCAACAGTACTCAAACAGGAGTACTTATTGTCAAGGGGTACAGCCACTGGGGTACTCTCTATTACCTGACTCTTCCCCTTCCCCCTCCTAACCGTGACCCACCTGTCTGCCTCCCGTGGCCCCAGTGTGACCACCTGCCTGTAACTCCTCTCTATCAACTCCTCACTCTCCCTGACCAGGCGAAGGTCATCGAGCTGCAGCTCCAGTTCCCTAACTCAGTCCCTCAGGAGCTGCAGCTCGGTGCACCTGGCGCAGATGTGGACGTCCGGGAGGCTAGGAGACTCCAGGACCTCCCACATCCAACACCAAGAACAAGAAGCTGCCCTCGCACTCATAATTCCCCCTTTCCTCAAATAACAGGAAAAATTGAAACCTAAGCCTGCCTTGCCAGTTTCCACCTAAGCCCGTTGAGCCAAAGCCCTTAAGCCTTCACTCTGCTCCCGGCTCACTCTGCTGCCCGCAATCAACGCTGCCCGCTGTATAAGGCTGTGTCCTTTTTAAATCTTCCCCGCTTCACTGCCCAACGTCACATGCCTGCGCAGTCCCGTCTTTCTTAACGCCAATGAGAAAAAGAAAAAATCAAGATGAGTCCCGCTGCTCTCCCGTTCTGATCCTCCAACTTCCTTCTCCGAATTCACCAAGAATGACCTGTCACTCAGGGATTGCCACGACCCCCGAGTTCCTCAAGAGAAGGTATTTGTGGCCCGGAATTGTGAAAGGGGTTCAACAATACATGCAGGCATGTGAGATGTGCGGCTGGAACAAGGAGCCCAGTACACAACCTCAAGGGCTCCTCCATCCTCTTCCGGGCAGACCAGGGGCATGCATCTCCATGGACTTTGTCACGGGTCCTCCACCTAACAGGGGGAGGTCCATAATGGTAATTGTCAATTGATTTTCAAAGGCCTGCAGATTCATTGCCTTGAACAAATTGCCACCTGTGGTGGAGACTCTTGAAATTGTCCTAGACCATGTCTTCTGAATCCATGGTTTCCCGGTGGACATTATCTCTGATTATGGTCCAAAATTCACGTTGCATATCTGGAGGTTGTTCTGTAAGCTGATAGGGGCAACAGCAAGCCTTTTGTCTAGGTTTCACCCACAGTTTAACGGCCAGACAGAGCGGACAGAGGTTGCCCACCACACCTTACAGCATTCAGCACACAGGATGCCCCCAGGACCCTAACTATCAAACCCACCTTCCACATCACTAAATAAAAACTTGTCTGCACCAGCCTTCAGCCTCACCACTATCAGCCCTGCCACCCGGTTTATCGATGGGGAACGGGTCTTCGTGGTGAAAAGACTTTTGGACTCACTTACTGTTCAGGGTGGTTGGCAATACCTCATGGACTGGAAAGGACTCGGACCCGAAGAGAGGTGTTTGGTGTCTGAAAGAGCCATTTTGGATCCGGCTCTCATCCACATTTATCATCACTGCCTTTCTGGGCTGCCAGGGCTGTCAGAAGTCAGCCTTGGGGAGGGGATTCTGTTACAAGATACTCCCAACCGAGCCAGCTTCTGGGATTCAGGCGCTCTAACTCTCTGGAGTATGGATAGCTGGTGTGGCCCCTTTCAGGGTTCAGGACGGTCCCACTAATTGGCAAACATGCTTTGGGCACCAAGAATTGAGTGTTAGAGGAGCACCTGAACTGAGGTTCGGCGCTCAATTGTTTGCCTAACTGGAGAAATCGTCTAGCGTTTTGTTTTTGCTCAGTTCTCGTTCCAGCTTGATACTGTGTCTTGAATCCAGACTCACATACTCCAGCACTTGGGTCCAAACCATCCATGTCAAGGTTTCTCATCACAGTACGATTGTGTTCAACACTGAGCTGTAGTCAATAACAGAAGCCTGACTTAGGTATTACTGTTGTCCAGGTGATCCAAGGCTGAGTGGAGAGCCAGTGAGATTGCATCCGCTGTAGACCTATTGTGATAAAAGGCTAATTGCGTAAAAGGTGTTGAGCTCCTGTGGAAGTGAAGCCATCCATCACAGCCATTCATGATGTTAGACTTCACTTTGTGGGAAGTAATGGCGTGCAAACCCTCCCAGAGCTGATGTGCATCTGATTCTGTTTCTAACACTTAACAGAATTGTTTCCTCGCTCTTAAGATAGGTCGTACCTGGACTTCTTGTATAGTTCTGGATCATCAATCTCGAATGCCACAGATCTAGCTCTCAGCAAACTACAAATCTCCTGGTTCATACATGGCTTTTGATCTGGGTATATCCAGTATGTTCACAAAGACACATTCATCCACACAGGTCTTGATGAATTCAGTGACAACTGCGGCATATTTGTTCAGACTCAAAGATGAATACCTGAATACAGTCCAGTCCACCGACTCAAAGCAGTCCTGTGAGCGCTCCTCCGGCTACCTTGACCAGACCTTCTTAGTCCTCACTGCTGATGTTGTGGTCTCTAGTCTCTGCCTCTACACTGAGAGTAGAAGTACCGCCAGGTGATTGGACTTTGCAAACTGAGGGTGTGGATAGCATGGTAAGCATTCCTGATGATGATATAACAGTGGTCAAGTGTGTTGGCTCCTCTGGTTCCTGGATATGTTGGTGGTAGCTGTTCAGAGACTTTTTCAACCTGGCCTGGTTGAAATCTCCCCCAATGATAGGGAAGGCATCGGGGTGTGCTGTTTCATGACTGCTGATTATGGAGATTAGCACTTCCAGTGACTGCCAGATGTTGGCCTGAGGTGGAATATGCACACCTACCAGAATGATGGTGGAAAACTCCCTCAGCGGATAAAAAGGATGATATTTGACCACTTGATGTTCCAGGTCCAGTGAGCAGGATTGAGACAGAGCCACCACATCTGTTCACACCTCTTCTGCCTTTAAAAGACTTAGCTGTTCTGTCTTTATGGTGAATAGTGAAGCCATCAAGCTGCAGCGCTGCGTCCAAAATGGCTGAGGATTTCCATCTTCTGTGAAGCAAAGTACACAGCAGTCCCTGATGTCCGTCTGGTACAGCAATCTTGCTCTAAGGACTTCAATTTTATTTCCCAGAAACTGTACATTCACCAACAGAATAGTGGGGGTGGGGGTCACAGTCTCTGTGTTTCAATCTTACTTGCAACCCAGCACGCTTTCCGCACTTCCCCTTTCTTAAAGAGAAACTTGTTACGTATTCAGGCAACAATAAATATATGAGTTCGGCAAGGGTTTCTTATAACAAACAACACGTTTATTAAACACCGAAAACAAACCCCCCAAAAGTAAACAAACACTACCGTAACCGGAAACAGCTGCTGAGCGGCTGTTCAAACAGTTCGTAAAGTGATATTCCAAAACAGTTCTTAAAGTGATATTGCCAAAAGTTCGATATGCTCACAGTCCATTTAAAAGGAGAGACTTTACAGGACGATTTAGGTTCTCTTTCACGTCGCTTGCTTCGATCCCCGACGTCGAACTTCCCACGAAGAATTTACGAAACAGAACGGCTTAAAGGCACTGACCTTTCCTTCCTCACTATCCTCAATCCTTTCTGGTAAACCCAGGGATTAACACGAAGATAGTCAACGAAATCCTTCCAAATAAGGATCAAACAAAGGTCGCCCCCGTTTCACCGTAGAAAGCGATTCTCCTCGATCTTTACTTCCAACCTTGAATCTTCACTCTCCTCTAATTGCGAAATAACAGAATCATAAAGAACCTGTTGGCATTAACCTTTTAAACTTTAGGCATTAAATAAAAACTTCATCCTTCAACTAAACTGCGTCATCACTTCAAACACGCAGTGGCATGAAGTCAACTTGGCAAATCCAGCCACGAACTGCCCCTCCTCACAGGGTGGGGTCTACCTTTTATAACCTGTAAAAAAAAAACTGTCACATGATCTCTACTGGTGGGAAAATGACGTCATTCCACCATCACAAGACCATCACCTCAAGTCCAGTACAGCTTCAACTCCAGTCACATGACAAGGGCACCACTGTCATGTGTCACGAGTATGTAACAAACTGCACTCACAACCTGAGTCTGCAGTCCAGGATCTGTTGATTTCAGTAATCGATAGAGTTTTTAAAAAAACATCTTAAAATGATTCAGCTTACTGAAGTAAACATGGCTGTGACTGTGGATTTCAGCTCTATAGTCCTGAATGGGAATATCTGATGATTCCCATTGGAGTTGCACGCAGCAAGTCGCCCCTTATCGGCGCCATCTTTCTGCGAATAGTGTTACCCCAATATCACAGGACCTTTCTGACCTTGCGTGTTTCTGCAAAACTATCAGAAAGATGAAAACCTGCAGTAAAAGTGACTTCTAAATCATAATTTTACCGAGCAACTTTCAGCTCTCCCAGTTAGTTCTATTACTCCTGTATACAGTTCAATAACCACACGTGACAACTTTCCAACAAGAAGCAGACAGGAGGAACAGTTGATTCTCCTTTTGAATAGTTGCCAGGAAGGGGGGTGGAAAGGGTTTACTTGGCCTATTGTCAGCTGTGTTTGAACATGGGGAGGAGACCCTCCCCTGTGCATGGCAAGAGCCAAAGATAATTGTCCACCTTCTCAATCATCAGGTGCTGAACACGGGAAAACCTTTGAAAGCTTTGAGCTCTGCTTTCCTGAATATTCGATGGCCTCACGAGATCAGCAATGGCAAGTGGTTGCTGTACCCAATGAAGATAGAATTTAACGGCAATGAGAATACGCAGTGCTCTCCATTCCAAGCCATCAACCCCCTTGACCTGGTAAGCTTCTCTGATGTAATGCGTGTCTCCCTTTATGCATCAGCAGACATCGAGATGGTGAGAAGGTAAAATGACCAAGCAGCTTGCTCACTTTACACTGTTAGACCAAGTTAACATCTTTCTAATCAGTTGCATTTTCTGTACCAAAAATGCATTGCTAAGAGATGTATTATTGGTACAATGATTAAGTCGAAGGTAAGAAAGCTATAAAAGCAGGAGGGCTATATTAATGGGGATTGTAACTTTCCAACATTGGCTACAACTACCATAGTGTAAGGATGTGAAATTTATTAAGTGCATGTAAGACAGTTGTTTTTGAAACTTTATGTCACTAGTCCTGTCTTAATCTAGGAAATGAAACCGGACATGTAGTGGAAAAGTCAGCTGGGGACCACATTGCGGTCAGTGACCAATGTGAGCTTCAAGGTATATAAAAAGGGAACACAAGATGTTCTACAGATGCTGGAAATCCACAGAGAAACACACAGAATGCTGCAGCAACTCAGCAGGTCAGGAAGCACCTTTGGAGAGGAATCATCAGGACTCATGTAGTCTC
Source organism: Hypanus sabinus (assembly GCF_030144855.1). NCBI lineage: Eukaryota > Metazoa > Chordata > Chondrichthyes > Myliobatiformes > Dasyatidae > Hypanus > Hypanus sabinus. The sequence continues at coordinate 22,189,385 of NC_082738.1, read as the reverse complement.
GGCCCAAAACGTCGACTGTTTATTCCTCTGTATAGATTCTGTGCTGACCAGCTGAGTTCCTCCAGCACTTTGTGTGTGTTGCAATATAAACAAAGATTAGGAAAGTCATCAAAGTTAAGATTCTTATTTGAGGGAAAGCTGATTTTGAAGACCTGGTAGAAAGTAGAAAGAGAGCAGATGCTTATGGGTAAAACAATATCTGACAGGTGGAGTCTTTTAAAAGGGTTAGCAAGTGTTCAGGGACTGCATGTTCCAGTAGTGGTAAAAAGCAATGAGCCAAGATGAAGGACTCTTGAATGAAAATGTTATTTAAGGTTTGATTAGGAAAAAAGGAAAGCATATTAGAGTTGTAGCTAACAAGTGAGTCCCATAAAGAATATAGAGGGCATAGAAGAGAACTCAAGAAAGCAATTAGGAGGGCGAAATGAGACCATGAAAGATTCTTGGTAGGCATGATCAATAAGTCCTAAGTCATTCTATAAATGTATTAGGAGGAAGAGGGTAGCAGATAAGTGTGGGTCCCTGTAGCAACAAATGGGATCATCAATATTTAGAGCCAGGAGATGTGGGTGAGGTCTAGAATGAATACCATCTGTATTAATCAAGGAGAAGGACGTGGAGGATTTTGAGTTCAGGAAGGGATACGTTGATGGTCTGGAGTATGTCTTATTGAGAAGGTGGAGGTGGAAGAAGAAGGTGGAAGACAAAAAGGCAAGAGGAGATCTATCCCAGGTACATAGGAGAAATAAGGTAGAGATTGCTGGGGTGCTGCTGGAGATTCTGTATCTTCATTAGCTACAGGCACAGTACCAGAAGACTGGAGGATAGCTAATGTTGTTCCATTTCTAAGGATAGCAGAAATAAGCCAGGCTGGCAAGCCTTACCTTAGTAGTAGGTAAATAATTTGAGAAAATTCTAAGGGACAGAATTTATGTACATTTTCAAAGGCAAGGACTGATTAAGATCAGTAAGTATGGCTTTGTGTGGGGCAAGTCCTATCTCATGAATTTGAGGAAAAGCAAAGGAAACTGATGTAGGTAGGACAGTAAAATGTTGCCTCGACATGCTTGTCCAGAAGGTTAAGGCATATGCGATTCATGGAAAAGTGGCTAATGGGATCCAAAATTGGCTTGGTGACAGGAGGCAGAGGGTTGTAGTAGAAGGATGTTTCTCTGATTAAGTGTAACTGGTGTTGCTGGGGCCTTTGCCATTTGTGGTATACATGAACATGAATGTAAGAAGATTCAGTAGGTTTGCAAATGACACAAAAGTAGGTGGTTTAGTGCAGAGCGTGAAAGTTTGTCTAAGCCTACAGCAGGATACAGATCCGATGGAAAGTTGGGCAGAGAGATGGCAGATGGGATTTAATTCTGACAAATGTGAGGTGATACACTAAATCAGATGGAATAGGACATGTACAGTAAACGGTAGGGCATAAAGGAATATGGCTGAACAGAGACACCCAGGAGTATAAAGCAAAGATGTAATGCTGAGACTTTATAAGGCAATGGTCAAACCACATCTGAGTACTGTAAGCAGCTTTGGGTCTCATATCTGAGGAAGGATATGCTGGCATTAGAGAGGGTCCAGAGGAGAATTACGAGAATGATGCTGGGAATTGAAAGGGTTACCATATGAGGAGTGTTTGATGACCCTGGGCTTATATTCACTGAAGTTTAGAAGAATGAGGGGCTATCTCATTGAAACCCATCGAAAATTGAAAGAATAAGATAGAGTGGATGTGGAGAGAATGCTTTCTATAGTGGGAGAGTCTAGGACCAGAAAGAACAGCCTCAGAATAGAAGTATGTCCCTTTAGAACAGAGATGAGGTGGAACTTCTTTAGCCAGAGGGTGATGAATCTGTGGAATTCATTGCCTTAGATGGCTGTGGAGTCCAAGTCATTAGGTATATTTAAAGTGGAGGTTAATAGGTTTTTAATTAGTAAGGGCATCAAAGGTTATGGGGAGAAAGCAAGAGAATGGTGTTGAGAGGGAAAATAAGTCAGCCATGATGGAATGGAGATGCAGACTAGATGGACTGAATGGCCTAATTCTGCTCCCCCACGTCTTATAGTCTTATGGAATGTCTGTGACAGGGTGGAGAACAAAAGAGAATGAATGACACAGGTACTGTTGGTGCTATGGTCAAGGTTTTGTTATTCTCACAACACACACAAAATGCTGGATAAACTCAGCAGGCCGGGCAGCATCTATGGAGAAGAGTAACCAGATGACGAGGTAGAGCATTGCTGGAACTGTAAGAAACAAAAATCTGCAGCTGCTTGAAATCTAAAACAAGAGTTAGAAACTGTTTTATCAGGGATTGCAAAGAGGAATTAGGTAGACACTAATTATCAGTGGCACAGGGAAAGGGCAAGGGAATTGGACCAACAGGATTGGACTACAGAAAGCTGACATGAAGCCAATGGGTTGAATGATCTCTTTACTGTTCTGCAATGGGTTCTATGCTTCAGTGTGCCAGCCAAGTCGCCTTACTTCAGGTACATAGTTCTGTTACCCGACTGTACACATGCATTAACATCTTTCTCAGTGGATGTTGGAATGAAGCTTATTAACAGAAATTTGGAAGTGGGTTTGACACAGTATCATGGAATCTTTCTTTCCTCTTTGTAGACATTTAGCAACAGAAGCCAAGCAAAACCTCGTGCAGAACGGCTGCAAGGAGACAGTGGAAGCCAGCGACAAATGGTGGCTCACCAGACAGGAACAAAGAAGAGTCTGACCCTGGTAACTGACCAAACTGTTAAACAGACTTAACGAATGTAGATAGAAGATAACTAAAAGACACAGATGAGTGAAGTATCTCCAGAAATAACCTCAGTTCATTGCCTTGTTCCAACACAGGTCTGATTTATCCATAATCATGTGAGTTTTTATTGAGTTTAGTGACCGATCCACACCAATACCTAACCAACACATTCCTGGTCACATGTGATACAGCCATGCCATTTATGACAACTTTGGCTCTTGATTGGCTAAGATTGGAGCCACCCTGAGCTCTTGAGTTATTTCCACTTCCAAAGTGAACAGGGAATGAAAGATCAAGAAATTAAGAGATTAAGTATGAAGGACAAGAGGCATAGAATGTGAGCCATTTGCCACAATAGGTCACTTTACAAATCAGGTAACAAATGACCTTACCCACTGTTTTCACAGACCTGTCAGTAGTAGGTTTTAAATTGTAACTGTTCTGAGTCTGACTTTTATTTTACTTCAAAGAATATAGGAAGTTTACTGAACTATTACAGCCCAAAAGTTAAAATTTCCATTTCTCATGTGTCAGACAAGCTTGCAGAATAGTAATTTCCCAGTAGATTAAATTAACGCCCACCAGCTCAAACCTGCACACAATATTTAATGAAACTGCAATGCCTGTTGCAGAGCATCAATGTGAAAAGTAGGTTTTGTTTCTAATAAAAACACAAAATGCTGTCAGAACTCAGCAGGCCAGACAGCATCTGTGGGAGGAGGTAGTGACGACATTTCGGACCGAAACCCTTCATCAGGAGTTAGGTTTTGTTTCTAATTGTTTTTAACATCTACCCACAGGACTGTGATCAGGGGACAGCTAACTGTGTTGTCTTCCAGTGTCCCCTGCAAACCCTGGACACAACCAAAGTGAAAGTAAGAGCACGACTGTGGAACAGCACTTTTCTGGAGGTAATTTTACAAGCACTTGTAATGCCAGATCATTCCGGCCTAAAATGCTGTGATGAAGGTCTCCCAGCACTGCCCAAGGAGGTTTGTCAATTAAAAGTCACCTCATTCTAATTGTTAGTGACCATGACTCCAAGATTTAAGACTTAACAGAATTCAGGACAAATATCATGAAGTTTTACAGAAACAGAATGTTTAGATGATGATGCAGGTTGATTGAATCCAATTCATTGTCAAGTAGGCTTGAGTAGGCTCCTTCTGTTATCATCCATTTCCAGCTTCACCAATACCAGAAGCACAATTGATATTGGAAACTGAAATGTCACATCATTCAAGTTCAAGGTTATTGTCATACAACCATACACACTTATACTGCCAAACAAGACAACGTTCCTCCGGACCAAGGTGCACAACACAGGACCTATAACTCACGTACGTAACACATAAAGTAATATCACCACAAATAAATTAACAAATAATAAGGTGCATTTAGGACAGAAGTTAAAAAGTAAACAGTATAATGCTAGTAGCGCTCCATACGTGATGAGACCTGGGGGGCGGCAGGAAATTCAGTAGTCTTACGGCCTATGGGAAAGAAGCTGTTTCCCATTCTAACAGTTTTTGTCCTAATGCTACGGTACCTCCTGCCTGGTGGTAGGGGGACAAAGAGATTGTGGGATGGAGGGGACAATGCTAAGGGCCCTCATACGCAGCAGTCCTAGTAAATATCTGATGGGTGGAAGAGAGACCACAATGATCCTCTCACCAGTTCTCTCAGGGTAAGTATTTTCTAATGAACTCAGATACTGGGGCAGAGTAGTGGGTGTAGCTTTCAGGTTCCAAGGTCTAAGCACATGTTGCCAAATTTGGCAGTGGAGAAAATGTTGGCCCACATTCCTTTCCCTCATGTCTGTCTATTGACCACTTTTTGCTTCATTCTTTTACATAGATATTGAAGGAAAATGGTCAGGCATGGTGGTGTTGACTACTCCACAGAGGAATCATCTTGTGTCGTATTTGTCTTAATTCAAACATTGGTTGCGGGGGCGGGGGGGGGGCAGAATTCAGAAAGGCTTTTCAGTTTTATTGATGCGTTAACCTGTCTTTGAAATTACAGGAGTACGCATCACTCAGTGAAATACGTGTGGTCATTCGCGCTGAGATTAGTGTGAAATCAAGCATTAAAAACCTTCAGAAGAAGACTGCTGCACAGGTATGGAAGTAGCTACAAATCCAGCCTTTACTGCCAGTTTAGGCCAGCTTTTAGATCTGGCACAGTGGGTTAGACTTGGTGAGAATGTGTGAGATTGTTTAAATTGCATTCCAGGTGCACCATGTACAACAGAAAGATTCACTGAATGTCCCATTAGGGAATGGATTAATGCACAAGGCTGTATGACCCATGTCTCACCTCTGCTATAACCATGACAGAACAATCTGCCTGGATATTGCCCAGCAAGAGAACACTAGGGACTAGACTCACTGGCCTCCTTCCCTCACTAGGGTCACCTTCTAATCAAGTTTGTCTGGAAATATCTAAAATGGAAACCAGACAAAAGAAGTCATTAAAAAATGTCAATTTCTCTCATAAGTTCCATAATATTTATAGAGTAATTATTAAAAAATTCAGTGAAGTTGTAGCATCATTAAAGGGTGCACTGCTGTCTGCTCCCCATCCCTTGATTTTCACAACCCCTCACTCATATTCCTAAAGGTGACCCATAGAACCTTTGTAGTAAAAATCTCTTTGATGGAAGCACTTTGAGACTTTAACCACAGCACTGACTTCATTGCTTGTGAACCTTGTCTCCTTGTAGCTTTTCCAGACCCATTTCAAAACCTAAACACACCTCAGCACGTATGTGCATAAAATTGCTACATAGCCAGAGATTTTAACTTCTAATTCTGTGAGAGTGTATTAGAATTACCACTTTAATCTCTACAGGTTACCTTGCCAGTATATCCAGAGAAGGCAGGTGTAGTATATGGAGAAACACCTTGGTTGATTATACTGATTGCAGTCCTAGCAGGAATCCTGGTATTGGCTCTGCTTGTTTTTCTCCTTTGGAAGGTAAGCACAGATCTCATCTGTACATCTGGGAGCTGGTGGTGTCGACCTATGAGGTCTGAGGCTTCAAACTTAGAACCTAGATATAACATTACTGTAAAAAAATACAAAGCATAGTCCATCTGAGCCTGGTCCAGATTTTACTTTCAATTCAAAGCATTATGAAAGATTTAGAAGGTGCAATGCTGCCTTTGGTGTATATTTCATCAACAGATGAAAGTTATGAGGATGATTGCCTTCAACTTTTTTGATCCGTTTAGTTGGAGTCACCATTTCTCAATCGGTCAGTTGTAATTTGTTGGTGCTTTCTGTAAGGCCTGATATTGAAATGCGGCATTTGTTTTCTGTTCATCAAGTTAGGTCAATCTTGGGGCATCTTTGAATATCATAGAAATCAACTTCACAGTATCACACATTCCCTCCCACTTGTGAGGGGCAGATTTTTTTAAAAATAGAGAGTGGTAGGTATGAATGTGCTGCTATGAACGGTGGTGGAAGCAGAGGCAATAGTGGAGTTTAACAGGCTTTTAGACAGGCACACAAACATATAAAGAATGGAGGGATACAGGTCATGTGCAGGCAGATGGAATTAATTTGGTATCATGGTCAGCACAGATTTTGTGGGCTGAGGACCCTGTTCCTATATGATATGATCTTGAAACTGCTTCACTTATCCTTCTGTGTATTAGCTACTGTCGCCCTATCATAGATTGCGATTTACTGCGATCCTTCCTGATGATAATGTGCCAATTTGGCTATGGCTTTATTGTTCTCTCACTTTTTACTATCTTTGTAAGTTAGATATGAAATGTAGAAGTAGTTTCAAGCATGTTTAACATACAATTGTAATTTCAATTCTCGATTGTAAGGGGTGGATTATGTCAGGGCACCATTCGCAACTGAATTGTAAATGTTCTTTGAGAGTAGGCCTTTTACTTTGCTACATGTATTGCCCAGAAAAGATCTTCCCAAATGATTGTTAAAAATCTATAGAAGGGGTTATTGTGCTTTGAAAATGTGTTCTGAGCAGAACAATGTGGTTGCCTTGGAATGAAAAAGGAACAAACTGGGGTTAAGGTATTGAGGTGTTTGTAGGGTTCTGAATTCCTCTCATTTCAGGAGTTATTTCATGGGATCCAGAGATTTTGCCATCAATTTGAAGTAAGGAGGCATTCATGAGGGAATTTGCTGTCTGTTAAAGATAAGAAATCCCAACTCCAGTCATGTTCTGACCATTGATGTCTCTTAAAACTGAGCCAAACTGAATTCCACTTGCTATTTTATTGACCACATTCCTGAAATGAGAGCCTCAATTCCTGCACATACCCCTGTTGTTCCTTTGGATGCCGGATAACTCGTCCCTACTTGGTTTGCCTGCCATAACACTGGACCAACGTTGCTTCCTTATAGTGCGGTTTCTTCAAGAGAACAAGCAAAGAGGCTAAGTATGAAACTGAATATCACAGGGCCCATCTTCAAACCCAGCCATCTGACCAGGACAAGCTGGCCACGGAGGCATAATGCTGACTTCTGTAGCGGTAATTGTAGTGCCAGATCCCTGCTTGATCCGGGGTATAGTGATATAGTGTGTGTCTTTTGCACGGTATTGAGTGCTTGTTCTGCAGGTGGAGGAGGTATGGTGTAAGGATTATAAATAAATAAACTATAGATATTATGTTTAATGATAGCTGCAGTTTAAATGATTTGGACAGAGGATTTCACCCCTGTTGCATTTCCCATTGAGCAGCCAAAGATGTCTTAAAGGGATGTTCCCTAATTCACAGTTTCAACCCCATTATAAATCAGGAAACTGACTGAGAACATAAAGATGACCAAACTCAGTACTCAACTCACATCTTTATCAAATTGTGAAGTCTTTAATGCAAATGCAGTGAATCGCCAACCGCCACTTCAGATTAACACTGTCTTGCGTTGTAAAGCCACCTATTCTTTACTGGGTTCCACAAGTTGTTTGCCTTGATAATGTCAACGAGGTTTTGTGTGTGGTCAGAGGGAGAGATTGGTGGTCAGGAGCCATATTCACTGTATATGCAGGGTCAGAGCCAAAGGCCACTTGAGATCTTTAGCCCATTGTGAGCACTAGTGGGGACACATTCACCTGCTGTGATGGGGCATCATCTGCGATGTTTAAAATAGTCCTTGTGATTTGCTTAAGTAATAATCCTTACATTCTTCACCACTCCCTGCACTCTGTGTATCATTAGGCAGCAATGGACGGGTTTGCGATGTGCATTAGGCATGCATTTCTGTTTATTTCTGTGACTTTCCTCCCCCCTACACCTCGTGGTTTGGATTTGTTTTCAGTGTGTACACAGTAGGATTAGCCTGAGATGCTTTGCATGAAACACATTTTATTTGAATGTTTTATATCCCCAAGGAATCTGACATGTCCTCTCACATGCTTGTGTGTGTGTGCTTTGTTTCACTCATTGAAATAGTTTTTTCCCTTTCTGGTTGAGATAAAGCTCACCTGGACTGATAAGCCATTTGGATTTAATTTGCATGAATTAACATTGCCACAAAGCAACAATTTCACTTTAGGAAGTATTAAACACTCTCACTGTTTCTGTTTTTCCTCCTTTGCTTTCTTCCAAGAGTTTCCCAAGGCTGCTTCTGAACAGGTTGGCTCTACTTACGAGACTCTGTAATTCAGCTCAGAGTTAGTGCACAGGGCATGGAACATCTCCCATTTGGGGCTGTATGGAGGGATGGCAATGTTTACCATTCTCAGACAAATGTAGTTAGAAATAGCCTCAGCATCAAAGGTTTGACTGTGGTAGAAGTCTGCTGTAGAAAGAGAAAGATTAATGTGAAGGTACTGTACATCAGGATCTCCCAAAGTGCTCAGGGCCAATGGAAACCCTTTGAACTGTGGTAAAGCAGGGCAGACAATTTATACACAATATGCTCCCACAAGTATCAGTGAGATACTACCTAAATAATAAATCTTTTACCATAGTTGGTTAAGGCGCAAATTAGGACACCAGGGGTAAATTTCCCTGCTCTTTCTGAACCCATGAGATGGTTTACATCTACTTGAGAACACAGATAGGGCTCTTAGTTTAACATTGCAGTGAAAAGGGTATGCTTTTGACAAAGCAGCACTCCCCAACACTGCACTGAAGTGTCAGTCTGATTTATTTAAACAAATCTCTGGAATGGGAGTTGAACCATAACCTTATAACTCTGAGGTGAGAGAGTGAAACCAAGTGAATTTCCTGTCAGACATATTTGCACAGAAATGGGGTAGCGTGTGGAGATTAGTGGGGTGATGGTGGTGAGGAGGCTGGGAAAGACTCACATACAAAGGTAAATGCCAAGCGTTGCTGAAAGAAACTGCCCCTGGCCAGATCCCATTTTGCTGATTGGTTTTACACAGTCCAGGAAGCAGAAATAAATTGCATTCTCTCTTCTCGTCCTTTGTAGTGTGGATTTTTTAAGCGCTCCCGTTACATCGATAACGTCCCTCAGTACCACGCCGTGCGGATAGGAAAAGAGGAGCGACAGCTACACGTTGATGAAAAAAAGACACAATATCAGAAGGAATGGATGACTCACTGGATTGACAGTGACGGCTACTCATGAACCTTATTTATTTTTATATACTTTAATAAGCAGCTTAAAACAATGCCCTCCCCAACCTCACAACTCCCAACAAACATGTATGTTTCTGATTATAGCACCTACCAGCTGCACTGAAAACGAACAAGGTGACACTCTGAGACAGTGAGAGCGGCAAACTTGAATCCTGAATCCAGAGCAGATGCTTGACTACTTTCTGTTGGCGACGCTTCCACGATCTCATTGTGCATCACAATGGTGCTTACCACTGCTGAATTAGAAGACTTGACGTCATTCTTATTAGTTTTTTTTACATACTGTAGGTAGTAAGCACCCACCCCTCTGCTAGTGTCCACCTCTTTTACCCCGACCTAAATCATGTTATCTGTTGTTATGCCACTGTGGTTCAGATGCCCAACAAAATATTCTGTGATTTGGTTTCCAGAGTTGAGTGTGAGGGGAAGATAGTAGAAAAAACACCAGACCCTCCTCAGGTGTGACTAAAACAGGACCTGTTGACTGCCCATTTAGCTCTCATTCAGAGCTGATTGAACTGGCTGTATGATATTCTTAGTTGATGGCTTCCTTTTCAATTTACTTCCAGAACAAGAAAATAGGGTTTTGCTTATCAAGCCAGTCTGATGCAGACTGTCTGTGACACAACAAACAAAATGTCAAAAGTGAAGGGATAACACGGAACTGGGATTTGAGGTGATGAAATCACTTCTTAATATCACATTATAATATGAGAAGGGTAACTTATATTGATGAGATGCTTTCATGTCCCCTGGACTTATCAAAACAGTTCACAACTAACTGAATTGTTTATTTTTAAGTGGGATTGGTGCTGTTAAGGGAAGAAATGTGGCAGCCAATTTTAGCACAGCAAGATTCCACCAAAGAAAAGGGAATGAGGCGACTGACCTAGCATAAAGGTCAACCATTCGGCCAATTGGCCCATGGGAGTATTTTTGTGCTGTGACAAGCTTCCCTCCACCCCATCAGCATAAGCTCCTTATCTGATTCTCTGCCCTGTACACTGTTTGAGCTGAGTCACCAAGACCGCAACTGATTTATCATACAGGTCGAGCCTCTAAGTGCATGAATAAGACCTTCAGTCTTGTCTTAAAATGGCCAAGGCAATCACTTTGGCAGCCATTAGGCACTCATTCCCTAATAACTAAAGTAGACCAGAAACACATTGCGTCACTTAGTGCAATCATGTTACATTTCATTTAGTGACACCATGTCAGAGTCATGTCTGGCTTCACATTAGAATGGTAAATTGCAAAATAACTCCTTCCAACAAAGTAAGTGTCTGTTACTTTTTGTGAGATTCAAATTTGATATCTGTTTAGTCATTTGTTTGGATCTGATATTTGGATCACATGAACCTGCCAGTATAACTGTCTGGTTTATCTTGTGGAACACTTGATGAGGAGAATTAGACAATCATGGGGAAGAGATAAGTATCTTCAGTAAACCCACCCCACCCCCATATTTTAATGTTTCCCTTGCAATATTTTAAACCTGTGTGATACCAGTTTTTTGAAACTGAAGCAATCTTTCTCTCCTCTATGTCCTTGTATTTTTTTCTGTCCCTGTTGATTTTCACCTTCTCACTCTTCCAGGCCACACCACTCTTTGTCTAGAAATACATCTCAGACAGAATTCTGGGTACAAAACCATACCTAAAGACTGCATGGCACAAACAAACTTTGCTTCAAAATTGTTATCAAATTGTGACCATTAGAGTAATAATTGCCTATATCAGTCAATTTTGTCTTAATGTCTTAAGCCATGATCCTATAGTTGCATAGTTTATGCTTTGCAATTGAAATAATTGTATCCATCATAACCCACGATTAGTGATGTTATCTTACACTGCAGTTGCAAATAAATAAGGTGAGGTACTTAGCAAAGAATTGCCCGAAAAGGTCCACTTAAGTCATCAGAACTAATAGCTGGACCTGAGTAAATTAGATTTGTCAGGTTTAATGCCATAAAACTTTTGCTGCTGGTTCACTCCAGAAGCTGATCTCAACTGCTGAATTCAAGTACCTGTTCACTGTTTCACTGTCAAGTAATACTTGGCATGAATTCTGCACTGTCATGCACTAGTCATAGCTCCAACTCTGTTGTTAGTCAGTACCCTCTGATGATGAATACCAAGGACAGCTAACTGATACTAGTTTTAGACTTTCTCAGACAGAACAGTCTCTTAGCTTGCCCATTCGAAAATCATTTCAATGCTCCTATCCTTGCTAGTTTCTTCCCCACAGTATAATCAGATCAATTCCAGTGCACTTTGAAAAAAGGCATTGATTAAGGTTTCAGGTTTTCCTGAATTAACATTCTCCTCCATTGTTCCCTAAGATCTACTTTGATGACCATATTTTCATACCTTCGGGGGTATATAACACATGTCATGCTCTCTTTTTGTTTAATTTTTGTTCCTTAGAGCAGTGAAGAGATTAAGAAATGTGCAATGGATGTGCAACGAACACCAAGCATTCACTGCTGCAGAGATATAAACCAAAAAATGATGGAAACACTCACTGGGTCAGAGAGATCCTTTGAAGAGAGTGAAAGAGTTGATCTTTCATGTCAATGGCCTTTCAATGATTAGAAGCATTCTATATCCACAGATGCTGTCTGACCAGTGAAGTGTTTCCAACATTTTTGGGTTTTTTTTTTGTTTCAGATTTCCAGCGTCTGCAGTGTTTTGCTTTTAAATGCCCTCAACCAGTCCCACTGGATAGTGCTTCTCAAAGAGATCCAGGGCCTGTGGGCAGGCACTTCAAGTCAAGTACATGTCAACAATTTGCATTGTCCTCAAACCTTGGAAATAGCTATGAGTGGGCTCTGTTTGTGGATAACCATGCCCTCACTTGACCTCCACTGCCATTAATTGTGGATGGAAAATGTGCAAACCCAACCTAGAAATATTTGAGAGTTACTCTTCCATTAAACCGGATCAATCTGATTTTGATTGGGCATCAAGCTTAAATACTCCACTGTGGTAATCAGAAACATATCAATATGCCTCCTGATTTGCTTCATTTTCTATTGTCTGAATGAATCTGTGCATTTGAATGTCTTGGCACATTGAATATGATTAAGAGACTTATTCACAAAACAGGCCAATGAACAGGACTAGACTACAAGTTTGTCACCTTTAATTTGGCACTTTCTTTTCCAAAGTATATTCCATGTTTCAGAAATTGCCTCTTGGCATCCTCTTTCTCCTGCAGAGAATGTTAATTCTGTGGGCAGGAGATCCACTTCCACCTCTCATCAGGCCAAAAGCTCTCTGGCTGATTATTCTGGGAAATGCGCTTTAAGGGAGAACCAGAGTGTATTATTGACCACCAGCTTATTTTGAGATTCTCTGCATCCCAGGCCAGGTTGCAGAAGGTGTTATGCTTCCTGCAACACAGCATCTTTTGCTGTTTCTCTGCAGTTTTCACTCAGTGCATCCTGATGCGGAGGCCCTGAGATAGAATTGGTCTTCAATGTTTGTACAAAGCAGGTCTGCTGTCATCTACACTCCATTATTCTCTTCCATTGCCTTTTTAAAAGCAAAATTAAGCAGCTCCTCACAACTCAGTTCCACTCCTTTTACCTTGACCCAATTTCAATCTCAGACTGCGAGATGTGGAATTGGCCAGAATCCACAGGATTGGGTGATGGTGGGGATGGGGAGAATGCTGAGGGTGCAGGGAAAATTGGAGGGGCTTCCTATTCCTCAATGTTGTCCTGCCACCAACCGTACAGAAGCCTCTGTGCCTACAAGGTGTCTCATAGCTTCATGACTTTATCCTGCATTGGCTTGTTTGCATTTGACTGATCCTGTTGACCTTGGAGCTGTATTGTGAGTACAGACACTGAATTCCCATCTACTGAATCTTTAAAGAAAGTCTTTATTGTGCAGCAACAATAGTTATTAGTGACCTGAGTGACTTCAACTCAGTTTAGTGTATGGTACTGTACAGTGTTAAATCAAATGTATGCATCAGTTGAACATTGTACAAGAGTGAAGCCTTGGTAATGTCAGGTTGGTGTGCAATGTTTCCCAGACTATAAAGACGACCAGTGTGACTATATCAACAAGGACAGTGGCAACACCCCTTTTCAGTAACCCTTTAATCTTTGTTTCAAGGTTAAGATATTCATACTTGTATATAGTACTTTGAGGAAGCCACATTCCACTGTCTTACATTTTAGCCCTTCTCAGGAAATATGTTGTTCCATGGCAAAGACAGGTGGCTAAACTTCAGGCTAGTATCAACCTAAAGTGCCCAAATGCTTAGTTTTTTTTGGACATGAAATGGACACATTTAATCTAGAACCAATCCCACAGATGTGGGTTGGTGGGTTAATTACCCTTATTGTGTGAGTGGTAGAATCTGGGAGGAGTTAATAGGAATGGAGGGAGAAGAGGTTAAAGGGATTGCACTGTGAGTCAGCAATGACTTAGTGGACTGAAATGGTGTCCTATGTTTTAAATAAATAGGGAATATGGAGCAGGATGTGAAATATGGAATAAATGACATTTTCCTCCAAAGAGCCCTTTCAGATTAGCTGAGATTTTATTGAATGACAGAACACACTCAAGGCCAATTGACCCACTCCTGTTCTTACTTCCTATGTTCCCTGTCTTGTCCCATCTATGTCTTGTAAGGCAGATGGCTTGATTGGGAATTGAACTCAGGCCGCTGGGTTGAAAGTGCAGCACACTACCACTGTGGATTGTGTGGGAATCCTGCAGACTGGAGTTGACGTGCAGATTCAAAAGCAAGTTTTACTTTCTTTTAGTCAAGAAGGACAAAAAGCAGGCAAGGGCAAAAACAGGCAACCAGTCCAACTCAAAAACGTAGTAATCCACACACAGGTTCCAAGATCCAAGATCTTGATGCACAAGGATGATCCAGAAATGACAGGTAGTAAGCAGACAAAAAAAAAACACAAAGCTCAAAAAAGGAAAAAAAAACATATGTATCAGAGGTTTTTGCTACTTACAAGATCACACTGAAGACTGAGCATAGATATAGGAAGCGGGATTTGAATACACACATGTTATGTGCATTCAATGATCAATAACAAGAGAGTCCAATCAGTTCTGTAAATACCCTTGGGGAACAGTGTCTGTCCCTATTGGCCAACCCCAGAATAGACCAGAGTCCTAACAGGACCCCCCTCTCCTAGGAACGGCTCCTGACTTTCCCCAGGGACGATCAAGGTGGTGGTAATGGAACTCCTGAATGAGATCAGGATCCAAAACATTCTGTGCCGAAACCCAAGAGCGTTCTTCAGGCTCGTGACCCTCCTAGTTCACTGGATGCACCAAGAGTCCAGCAGGTGGTGGACTGCGTATACAGGCTGACCATCAACAAGCCTTGAAATGGGGGTGGGGGGGGGGGGCGGTGTGGCTTGTAGCAGGAGCCAAATGACTGGCAACCATAGGCCTAAGATGGAAAACATGAAAGGTGGGGTTAATCCAAATTGATCAGGGGAACAGGAGTGAACTAGAGCCACAATCCTGGAGCTGAAAACAATGGGCTCAGGGTCCCCTTTTGGAACCGGAGGCTGGAACAGGCTGAACAGGACAAAATTGAACCTGTTGAAAAACAGAGCCCACTGGGTTTAGTCTTTTGACTTGCTGAATGTACTCTGGGTTTTTGTGGTTGGTCTAGACAGTGAAGGGATGCTGGCCCCATGCAACTAGTGTATGCATTCTTCCAAAGTTAATTTGATAGCCAAGAGTTTCTTTCTGTAGGTGCAAGACAATGCGAGTAGAAGGCACGTGGATGTAACTTGTCAGAAGTCTGTTGAGACAACACTGCTCCAACACCTACATCCACTTTAGCTATGAAAGCTATGAAAGGGAGAGTAGGATCAAGGAGGTCCAGGAATGGGGTGGTCCTGAGCTCTAAGAAAGCTCTTTCTTCTTCAGAGGTTCAGGTGAACTGGGTGGTGGCCTCTTTTTGGTCAGGGCAATGAGAGGTGGTGCTATAGAGCTAGAGAAGTGGATGAATTGTTGGCAAAAGTTGGCAAAACCAAGGAAGCATTGTACCTGCATGACAAAAGAGGGTTTGTCACTAGTCCCTGAATGTTTTGATCTTCCTGGGATCCATCTGGATTCTACCCTGGGGGATGATGAGCCCTACGAAGGAGAATTCAGATGCATGGAATTCACATTTCTCTGATTTCAGATAAGGTGGCTCATGAGAAGGCACTGGACGATTAGTCAAACGTGATGAACATGCTCATGGAGTGACTTGGAGAACACCAGAATGTCATCAAAATAGATGAAAACAAAGCGGTTTAACATGTTGCGCAGGACATCACTGATGAGGGCTTGGAACACAGCTGGAGCATTACTAAGTACGAACAGCATAACCAGGTACTCAGGGACCGGTAGGGATGTTGAATGCCATCTTCCACTTGTCTCCTTCTCAGATGCGGACCAGATAATAGGCATTCTGGAGATCCAACTTGGTGAAAACTCTGACTGCTTGGAGTAGCTCAAATGCCAATGACATCGATGGGAGGGTAACGATTTTTGACAGTGATTTTGTTCCGTCCATGATAGTCAATACCGGGGTGAAGGCCTCTGTCCTTCTTCCCCACAAAGCAAAAAAACCTGTTCCCATAGGGGAAGTAGATGGTCGTAAGATACCAGCAGCGAGGGCCTTAATGTATTCATTCATTGCTACCGTCTCGGGACCAGCAAGAGAATATTCTACTTCAATGAGGGCAGGTACCAGGGAGTAGATCAATGGAGCAGTCTTATTGGCAATGAGGAGGAAGGGTTGTGGGTCTTCCTTTACTGAAGACCTCCTTCAGGTCCTGGTACTCGGGATAGCTCAGGAAGATCAGAAGACTCAGGAGATGTAGAAGGTGGTGTAGAGAAGAGGCAGGCAGCATGACCGTAGGGCCCCACTCAAGTACAGTTCTGGTTGGGAATCCTAAGTCAACAGGGAATTGGGGGAATGGATGAGATGAAGTTGGATTTCTTCATGATGATTATTAATAGAGAGACGCAACGGGACAGTGAGGTGATGAACACTGCCATTACCCAGAGGTCTTCCATCTAGGGCATTTACAGCCATTGGGGACTGTGAAAGTGTTGAAAAGATTTGTCGCAAGGGGAATGTCCATGAAACCGTCTGCTGCACCAGAGTCCACCAGGGCTTGGAGGGCGTGCTGTTGGTCCTCCCAGGATATGGAGATGGGAAGGAGGACACCAGTGACTGAGGTCTTGGGAGTGAAAGAGGACCCTATCGCAGCCCTCCCTCCTCTGGATGGGTTTGGGCTTTTCCCAATAGCTCAAGACAGGTTGACCTAAAGAGGTCCTGTTTTCCACAATAGAGGCAACATTTCACCCTCATTCTACGGTTTCACTCAGCCTGAGCAAGTCGCATTCCTTCTAAGCTCTTCCAAGGCAGTGGCCACTTGAGGGCTCTATGGTGGAGGTAGTAATGTCCATACTGTGGTCTTGAGTGCATTAGGAGCTGAATGGGGTTCCCTCCATCTCTCACAAAGGCGATTGTTCAGTTGAATGGAGAAGTCAATCAGTGTCCAGATCGCTCAGCGCATCCCTGGATGCTAACTCATCTTTGATGGCATCTGAAAGCCCATGTTGAAAAGCAGCAATGAATGCTTCTCAGTTCCATTGGCTCTCAGCAGCTAGGGTGCAGAAGGAAATGGCATAATCAGTGACACTGAGGGTGCCCTGATGGAGTTGAAGGAATTGTTTGGCCGCTTCACGACTGCTGACTGAGTGGTTGAAAACCCTCTCCAACTCATCCATGAGGGGTGTGTGGGTATGTACACCAGAGGCTCTTGCTACTCACAAGATTGCACTAAAGAATGAGCAAAGTAAGGTACAGGAAGAAGGATTGGAATACACTGACATTAATTGAGAACATGTTCAGTCAATGATCAATAACAAGAGAGTCCAATCAGTTCTGGAAAAACCCTCAGGGAACCTTGTCTGCCCCAGCTGGCCAACCCTGGAATATGGTCTATTCATATTTCATATTTAAGAGTCCAAACACTTAAATGCAACACAAAGAAGAAATCTTAGATCAACATCAGGGCAGGTGATTCTTTCTGAACAGAGGGTTGAGGAGATACATGTCTAGGTGCTGTAATTAGTTCAAGATTTCTCCCATCCCTCCCCTTCCACCCTCCCTCAAATTCTGATTGCAACCTGCACGCTCTGCCAGTAAGAATTGTTTAGCAGAGCAAGTACAACATTGTTTAATCTCCTAAGTGTTAATGCACTGGAAGATGAGGAGGTCTCAGCTAATGTCAAGTTCAGCGGCAAGCAAATGGTCACCTAAAACTGTCCTTGGCAAAGAATATTTGCTGTTTATTGCCACTGGATTCAAAACAGGATGGAGCTTAAAGAAAAATGAAGAAAATCTGCACATGAACTCAGTCAGTGGTAACAGATATAGGGGCAAGTGTTTGTGTGGGATGCCTATTTCAGGACTTCTGTTAGTGTAGTGCCAAAACAGCAGTAGAAGCATCAGTCCCTGATCAGCCCTCCCCAAACCGCTCCTTCCCTCCCTTAGCTTGTTATTTCACATATAATGCACTCAGTGGAGCTAATTGATCTTTTTCATTGCCTTAAACCTGATCAAAGGAACCTCCTCCTACAGCTTTCTGGGGTTTTTGCAAGACACTTCTCTGCCAAAGAACCAACTATTCAACAAACAGGGGACTGGCAACAGTATTTGCTGGCCAGGCAGCGTTTGTATAGAGCAGAGGTGTTGTTCAAACAGGCAAAAGGGGTGTTATCAGTGTCGGAGCACTACATGCAAAATTATTTGACAGAGCTTTATTCTGTCCAATCCTGGAGACTTAGAAAAACTAGAAAGGTTTTAGTTGTTGGTATCACTGCAGTCAAATGTTCCATTCCAGCTTCTCTCAACCTTCCCATCACCCTCTGAAGGATTCCAATGAAAAGGTGCATTGTCAATAAATCATAACCATAACCATATAACCATATAACAATCACAGCACGGAAACAGGCCATCTCGGCCCTCCTAGTCCATGCCAAACTCTTAATCTCACCTAGTCCCACCTACCCGCACTCAGCCCATAACCCTCCACTTCTTTCCTGTCCATATACCTATCCAATTTTACCTTAAATGACACAACTGAACTGGCCTCTACTACTTCTACAGGAAGCTCATTCCACACAGCTATCACTCTCTGAGTAAAGAAATACCCCCTCGTGTTTCCCTTAAACTTCTGCCCCCTATCTCTCAAATCATGTCCTCTCGTTTGAATCTCCCCTACTCTCAATGGAAACAGTCATTAAAGGACATTTGTAGTAATTATCCATTGGAGGTAATTCTCACTTGAATACCATTTAATTACCTCACCAAATATTGACTGCTCACCAACTCTGCAGCACTTATTGGAGCTAACAGTTACAAATCCTAACCAACTGGTGGTGACCAGTGTTTCCAATTAATGAGTGCACTTGTCTTACCATATGCAGGGTGCATTGTCTTTTATTATTTTTAGCATTTATGGGAATGTGCTCTAATCCAAGCTGCTAGTAAGGAGGGGATACAGTCAGAAATTTGGTCCCGTAGATGTTGTAATATTTTTAATGTGTGCTTCCTTTGAACACAACTACCTGTAGGAAATATACACAGTCAAATACCTAATAATGCCAACAAAATTCTTCAAGTCATTGGAACTTATTTTTTCACTCTGCTCCTTTTTTAGCCTTTAGAAATGACCTGGTATCACTGCAGGTTCAATGCTGGACCAGTCCCTTTGTCCTTGGGTGGCACAGTACCCAAAGGGAATTAGAAGGCAATAGATGCTAATTTAGACCAAAGCAATGGCAAAGGGTCAGACTGAGGTAAATCAAGAAGCAGTGGTGGTTGACTGATAACCAACTTGGAATTTTACAGCCCACAAGAACAGATGATTGACAGGTGGGGTACCCACTGCAATCGGGTCCCAGATGAAGCTGAGTTGGCATGGCCAAATCTTAACCTTCTCAGAAGGAGGTGAAAGAAAGACAAGTAAATTAAAAACAATCCCACTGAATGTCAATCCATGTAACTCATGAGTACAAGCCTAAAAGGAAGGATATTTTATGTTCCTTACATCACAAATTGGTTTACTGATAATAAACCACTGGTTACAAATTATTCCCTGGTTGCATTTCCTTGAGAAATTAGTTAACAGCAAATGTCTGTAACTGTTCTACCTTATAATTTTGTGCCTTAACTTACCTGCTTCAATGCTCCCTTTTGTTATACACTTTGCATCGAATGTGTTTAAATATAGACATTTTTCTCTAACAGTTGATGTTCAGTACACTTTATCGTGCCCGGTGATTGACCAGTTCCTACCTTTAACACGATTTCTTCATTAGACTCTATGGTTGGGTTAGAAGAGATAAAATGATTGGTTCTGTGTTGACACAAATACACCAATCCAATGTTACTGCTCTTTGATCATCTCTCGTGGAGACTTGCTAAGAGTGCCATATCTTGGACAATGCCAACAGACCCCCACTCCCCATACTCTCATTTTTTTTAATGGCCTTGCCTTTGCAGATAGGCCATTGGTGCAATATGGTGCTGATTTCTCAAACTGGTGTCCTTCATATTGGAAATTACTCTGTGAGGAGTAAAGTTCAACCACAAGCCAACAGATTCTCAAGAAAAGATTGGAAAGAGAAGAGGGAGGGGGGAAAAGAGATCTCAGTGCATTTCATCAAAATTTCCATGGATAAATTATTGCTGATTTTCTCTACCTCCCACAGTGAGTGAACTTGGTCAAAGCAAACAGCCGGGGAATGAATATTAGCATATACACTGATTGTGCATCTGCACTGGTCGATCACTAGTCATGACCTTTCACCTGAATATTTTGATGTCAAGTGATAATGTACCCACGTCCAAATACAACTGTCAAATATTAATATAGCTCAGATAATCAAAGTGCTCCATTTTTAAAAAATGTGGTTGTATATAAATCTATATTTGGGTGTGGTTGCTTTGTACATTTTGTTAACAAATTTCATTTCTTTATTGAATGTTTGTCAAGCAGTTTACTTATTTAATGTTCAATTCTCAGAAGTAATAAAAGTTAGAAATGTCCAATATTGTGTTATTTCATCTTTTTGTTTTTGAAGTCTTAGAACAGAAAATACTGGGGATACTCAGTAGGGCAGGCAGCATCTGTGGAATGAGAAATTAAGTTACTGTTTCAGGTTCTGTAATGTTAACTGTTTATCTCTTCTTGTGACCTGTTGAACATCTCCAGCTTGGTGTTTTTGAATTGCAGATTACCAGCATCTGCAGTTTTTAAAAACTTTTCAATTGTTTATTTATTTATTGAGATACAGCACTGATTAGGCTCTTCTGGGCCTTCAAACCACACCATCCAACAATCCCCTGATTTAATCTGAGCCAAATCACAGGGCAATTTACAATGGCCGATTAATTTACCAACCAGTACATCTTTGGACTGCGGGAGGAAACCAGAGCACCTGGAGGAAACCCATACGGTCACGGAGAGAATGTACAAACTCCGTGCCTGCCTTTCTTGGGAATACTGATTCATTGCTGGGGTAACTCTTGCAGAAGTTCCACCTGCCTGGGTTATTCCACCAACACCTAGAGATCTTGTCCGTGTGAAAAATAGTCACTAATCAATCTAGCAGAGAGTGGTTATAATATGGAATTCATTCCCACAGGGAGTGGTTGAGCAAAATAGCAGAGGTGCCTTTAAGGGAGACTGGGGAACCCAATAGGGAGGAAGTTCTAGAAGGATGTGCTAACAGAGTTCCATGAGAAGAAATGGGAAGAGGCCCTTGCGGAGGTGAACACTAGTATAAAGCTGTTTCCAAACTATGCATTCAACTATTTGTTGTTGATCAGATGTGGGCCTTGGGGAAAAGCCATATTCCCTGTGTGGTGATGCTGGCTGCTTTCCAGTCTTGACTGCATGTATATCCAGGAGTAGAAATTCATCAGCACCATATTAGCAATGCACAAGGGTCTTTGCTCATTGCACCAATTGCTGTTTTGGTTGTAGACTCATCCCAGCAAAATTCAGTTGCACCTGAGGCTTCAGATGCTGTTTAATCTGGCCATTAAATACTTACCTCTGTGTGCTGTGCCATTGTGGATTGTACAAACTCCCATGCAAGTCCAGGCTATCTTTAATTCAAGGGACCAATGGACAAGAAGAGATCAGCCAGTCACATGTGCAATCCTTAAAGGACTGCCCTCCCAATATTATATAAACCACAAGCAGTATGCTACAATTTGTACCTAAACCCAGCAAACCACAGCCAATTACATGTTCTCAACAAATATCCTGACTTTGCACAGAACGAAGCTATCTACTTGTTAACAAAGGATACTGGTAGTTCCCTCAAAGCTTTTCTCACACAGATGTTTTATAAGCTGACACTAGAGAGGGTTCAAAGGAGTCTCAGGAAAATGATTCCAGGATTGAACGTCTTGTCATATGAAGAGCATCTGATAGTTTAGGGCCTGTATTCACTGGAAATCGAAGAATGAAGGATGACCTCATTGAAACTATCGAATGTTGAAGGGCCCCAATAGAGTGGATGTGGAGAGGATGTTTCCTATGGTGGGAGAGTCTAAGACCGGAGGACACAGCCTCAGAATTGAGGGGTCTCACTTCAGAATAGAGATGAGGAGGAATTTCTTTAGCCAGAGGGTGGTGAGGCTGTGGAATTGATTGCCACAGGTGGAAGTGAAGGCCAAGACATTGGGTATATTTAAGGCAGAGGTTGATAGATTCTTGATTAGTCAGGGCATGAAGGGATACGGGGAGAAGGCAGGACACGAGCTGAGAGAAAATGGATCAGTCATGATGAAATGGCAGAAACAGACTTGATGGGCCAAATAGCCTAATTCTGCTCCTATATCTTATGGTCTTACACCAAGAACTTCAATATGGTCAGTATGGAAATCTGGTGCCTAGCTAGGGTACCTAAGACTTTTGCACAGTACTATATTTCTTGATTTATCTGTGTAAATGGTTAGAATGCTACGGAGGCTAGTACCCACGACGGAACTGTTACAAGAGTCACCCCTTGTAATAATGATCAGTGAGGCACAGAGAATTTGTAGTTACTGACAAGTATTTCTTTATTATTTCAACTACGAAGGTAGGTGGGCTCACACTCTTATCTACCTGTGTGCTCCCTACTAGAACCCCTGACACTCCATGAACAGTCAATGAAGAGAAAAAGATATTATCTGGGAAAGGAGTCTATGCTGGCCAGGCGTTCCTCGTGGTCCCGATCTCCACGTGTCCGTGGGGTCCTCCTTATCCGTGATGGTTGGTCTCTGGCCGCTGGAGAGTTATCCTTTAAGCAGTCCTTTAAGGAGCGTATTTGGAGCTCCTGAGTCTTGTACTGTTCCTCATTAATTGAACCATTGGATCTCCATCCCATTGGCTCAAGGTCACCTGGCCTACCCGGGTCACCTTCTTACTGGTCATTGTACAGGGCTACAGCCAACATTGTTTCATGGCTCTGTCCACCCCAGCCTTGTGTATTTGTGCCTTTGCTCTCCGACTGGCCTAAACCAGTTAAATGAGTCTAACGAGATTACTGATTGCAGGTCTGGCATTTTACAACCAAATAACTACTCCTCTGAGAATGGTCTCAGGTTTATTGCTCTCATTAGATTGTCCCAGAGTCAAGAATCAGCTCAGAAACCATTCCCTTTACATACCAAATGGCTACTTGTTTGAGAATGGTCTCAGGTTTAGCAGATCATCACCTGAAGCTTCCTGTGTCCACATTCAGTTGCTCTGATTAGATTATCCAAGAGCAAGAAACTGTTCAGAGTCCACAAAATGAGGGGGAAACAAAGTCAACTGGTTTGTCTGCTTCCCCTGTCCTTGATCAGACTGAAGTTTCTTCTGGCCAACAGAGCTAACTAAGTATACAACTCTACGCAGTTTATTTAGATCCTATGCGGTAGCCACCCACCCCCGTACCAGACAATGATGCAGCCAGTCTGAATGCTCTCCACGGTACACCTGTAGAAGTTTTGAAGTTTTTGAGTGTTTTAAGTGATAAGCCAAATCTCCTCAAACTCCTAATGAAATATAGCCATTGTCTTGCCTTTATAGCTGCATCAATATTTTGGGACCAGGTTAAGTCCTCAGAGATATTGACACCCAGGAACTTGAAATTGCTCACTCTCTCCACTTCTGATCCCTCTATGAGGATTGATTTGTGTTCCCTCGTCTTAACCTTTCTGAGGTGCCCATTCAGCTCTTTTGTCTTACTGACGTTGAGTGCAAGGTTGTTGCTGCGACACCACTCAACTAACTGGTATATCTTGCTCCTGTACACCCTCCCATTACTATCTGAGATTCTGCCAAAAATGGATGTATCATCAGCAAGTTTATAGATGGCATTTGAACTATACCTAGGCACACAATTATGGGTATAGACAGAGTAAAGCAGTGGGCTAAGCACACATCCCCGAGGTGTGCTAGTGTTGATTGTCAGCAAGGAGGAGATACTATTACCAATCCACACAGATTGTGGTCTTCAAGTTAAGAAGTCAAGGCACATAGGTCCAGGTTCTGGAGTTTTTTGATCAGGACTGTAGGAATGATGGTGTTAAACACTGAGCTATAGTCAATGAATAGCCCCCTGACATAGGTATTTCTATTGTCCAAGTGATCCAAGGATGCGTGAAGAGCCAATGAGACCGCATCCACCGTGGACCTATTGTAGACCTACTGTAGACTTGAGACTTCTGTCTCAGCAAGGACCTGGGCCCAATGCAATGTGCCTATTGCCACAATAGGTCTACAGCGGATGTGATCTCATTGACTCTTCATGCTGCCTTGGATCATCCGGATAATACGAATAATTAAGTCAAGCCGCTGTTCATTGAGTACAGCTCGGCGTTTGACATAATCATTCCTACAGTTCTGATCGAAAAGCTCCAAAACCTGGGCCTTTATACCTGCCTCTGCAACTGGCTCCACAGCTTCCTCACCAGAGGACCACAGACTGTGCAGATTGGAAATAGCATCACCAGCTCACTCATAATCAACATTGACACACTTCAAGGATGTATGCTTAGCCCACTGTTCTACTCTCTCTGCACCCGTGATTATGTGGCTAGGCACAGCCCAAATGACAACTGTAAATTTGCTGTTGATTTGTTGGCAGAACTTCACATGGTGGTGAGAAGGCATACAGGAGCAAGATATACAGTATCAGCTAGTGGAGTGGTGTCACAGCAACAACCTTGCACTCAACATCAGTAAGACCAAAGAACTGATTGTGGACTTCAGAAAAGGTAAGATGAAGGAAAGCATACCAGTCCTCAAAGCGGGATCAGAAGTGGAAAGAGTGAGCAATTTCAAGTTCCTGTGTGTTGACATCTCTGAGTATCTATCCTGGACCCAACATATTGATGCAGTTACAAAGAAGGCATGACAGTGGCTTTATTTCAATAGGATTTTGAGAAGATTTGGTATGTCACCAAAGACACTCACAAATTACTACAGATATCCCATGGTGAGCATTCTAAATGGCTGCATCACCCTCTGGTATGGGGGCATGGAGGGGGGTGCTGCACAGGATTAAAATAAGCTGCAGAAAGTTGTAAACTCAGACAGCTTCATCATGGGCACTAGCCTCCCCAGCATTCAGGACATCTTCAAGGAGCGATGCTTCAAAAAGTCGGCATCCATCATTAAGGACCCCTGTCACCCAGGACATGTCCTCTTCTCATTGCTAGCATCAGGAAGGAGGTGCTCAATTATTCAGGAACAGCTTCTTCTCTTCTGCCATCAGATTTATGAATGGACATTGAACCCATGAACACTACCTCACTACTTTTTTTGCACTGCCAATTTAATTTAAGTGCATATACACTTCTTACTCTAATTCACAATTTTTATTATTATGTATTGTAATTTACAGCTACTGCAAAACAACAAATTTCATGACATATGCCAGTTATAATAAACCTGATTCTGATTCTCTGAGGTGTCAGTTTGTTCTTGCTTTGTGCTTTATACTATTCCCTTTGCATGGAGAATTGGACAGATTCACATTATGTCCTGGGTAAAATTCCCAGCAGGATCCTTCATGAGCAACATCTTAGGCATTGGTAAAATAGGGAGACTGAGTCCCTCACTGTCACACTATCTCTGTCCTTGAGCATGTCTTGCTGCTTTGTCAAAGACCTGTTATGCTTTAAAATAGGCAAAAGTTAAGTTGCTATTGGCTCTTCTGAATGCCACATCCATCCAATGCAACACATTGCTGCAGCTTCTCCTTAATCTAGGAAGTTAATGATAATAAGTTACAGCCCTTGTGTGGTCAATCAATTCTTCAGTTATATTTGTGAAACTCCTTTTTACTGGGCATCACTAGAGATATGGCTTATTAGCCCCTTGCTAACAGTCACCGAACTCAGCAGTGAGAAACCACCTTTTCAGACTCCATATGTCGAGGGTCGATATGACTTGAGTCCTGCCAAACCCGTGAGGTTGGGATGGCTCCCCTACCTGAACCCCAATCTGTGTGAATACTGTGTAACTTATTGCCCCCATGCAATCGCCCAGCAGCAAGAAATAACAGACTGTACACTGCATACAATTATAAAGAAAGTATATTTATGAATGTTAGATTAACCAAATAGTTATTAAAGAAAAGAAAGAAAAAAACAAAAGGGCCCATCATAATTAAAGAGTCAAGTGTGCACAGGTTGGAGCTCAAATCTTCCAAACTTTGTTGTGTCCAATGACCTCACAGCGCCAACACCTAATCACCGATCTCCAGTAGAATCCCCCTTCTTGGACTCCATTGAATCACCCATTCCTGCCGGATCAAATCTTATGGCTGGTTTTCTCAAGCTTCTTCTCTCTCCATCTCCCACTGAAAAAGACTTCGATGCACATCAGTGTCCGTCATGATTCCTCTCCCCCAGTGTTCTCTAAAACCTTCTCCCAGTTCCACCATACTGATTGGATGACACAACATTCCTAAGCATCCCTTGATAACCCAAATACTACTAGCAGAACACACTGCTTCTACAGAAAACCATTACATGAAATACCCTACAACATTATCAGTAAAATCTTTATCAGGGCATTACATTTGTAAAATTTAATAGAAAGCAAAGCCCTAAAGATAACACTGGTAAAGTGTCGATAGAGTGAAGGCAGTGGGCATCACAAAAACAAGCCAAATTTAAAACACATTACCAAAGATGAAATATTGGTGGTCCTAAAGCACATTAAGGTGGACAAATTTTCAAAGGCATCCTTAGACCTCATGTTAAGCTAGGGAAGAAATTGCAGAGGCCCTTGCAAAGATACTTGTATCATCTTTAGCCATGGGTGAAGTTCCAGAAGACTGGAGGGTGACTAATGTAAGTAGGGCAGTGAGCCCAACATCATTGGCAAGTAAGTTACGGGAGGAAGTGCTAAGGGACAGGATCTACCTGCACTTGCATGTTCGGCACAGCATTGTGGGCCAAAGGGCCTGTATTGTACTGTAGGTTTTTCTGTTTT
Organism: Hypanus sabinus; assembly: GCF_030144855.1. Taxonomy (NCBI): domain Eukaryota; kingdom Metazoa; phylum Chordata; class Chondrichthyes; order Myliobatiformes; family Dasyatidae; genus Hypanus; species Hypanus sabinus. Next base: position 22,162,473 of record NC_082738.1, on the reverse strand, counting down.
TCTATTATGGGCAATCAGTATAATTTAAGTGTGTGGGAAATGATGTCTCACAAATCTGTTAAGAGTTTTTTGAAGAGCAGACCAAGAAGACTGATGAGAGCAGGATAGTTGACATTGTCTAAGTGAACATTGTCAAGGCCTTTGACAATGTCCCACATTGAAGCATAGTCTGTGACATTAGAGTGCATGGGTTCCAGGGAGATCTACTTAAGTAGATACATAACTGGCTTGATGGTTGAAAGTAGTGAGTGATGGAAGGAGGCAGTTTTCAGACTGGAAGCCTGTGATTAGCTCCATAGGGTTCAATGTTGGGCCTACTGTTGTTCATCACTTACTTAAGCAATTCAAGAGAGAAGTATAGTTAGTAAGGCATTGCACGGTTATGGGAAATGGATTTCAACTTAGGTAAGTGTGAAGCAATGCATTTCGGATAGTCAAATCAGGACAGCACGTATACAGTGAATGGCAGAGCACAGACAACTGTGGTAGAAGAAGGACCTGAAAGTACAAAAGCTCAGTTTGCTCAAAGCGACTGCACAAATAAACTGGATGGCGAAGAAAGCATTTAGCATGCTAGCTTTCATCATTCAGGGCACTGGGTTTAGGCATAGGGACATTATGTTGCTGTTATAAGTCACGAGTGAGGCTGTACTTCGAGTATTATGTATAGTTTTGGTCACCAACTTATAGGAGAGACATTGTCAGGCTGGAGAGGATGGATAAGAGATTTACAAGGATGCTGCCTGGACTAGAGGGCCCGGGTTATAGGGATAGATTAGCCAAGATGTATCTTTATTTCTTGGAGTCTAAGAGTGTGATGGATATTCACTTTCTAGGGCCTGAGAAGCTAACCTCAGTTTTCTAGCACAGTAGCATGACCTTTCTGAAGGGTCAGAGTTGTTTGTGACAAGAATAAACTTCTAAGCAATATTCCTTGCTCAGCTTCTTGTTGTAAACAAGTAAACAGTGAGATCTTGTAGGCCCATGTTTAATTAACATAAAACAATGGTGTTATGTTAACTGGGCTGCTTCAAGCCAGACAACACTGGCTAAGTTATTAGCACCATTGTGACTGAGTTCAAGGAAGCTTGTAGACCAGAATGATGTTGTCACTTAGCACATCAAACATGGTCACAGGTTTAGTTGGTCGGGATATTTGTGTACTCAGAGAGTCAGCTCTCAAAACATTAGTTTTGGGTGTCTAGGATCTCAATCCCCAGAACATTTTAGACCATCTGTGTGAATTATTTTATCTCGGCAGAAGTATCTGAAAAACATCACATGCAGATAATGTCAACTAGTAGCAACCAGTATAAATATTGGAAAGCATTGGGGATTGTTGGGAATGACAAGGAGATTGACGGGAAGATGGGTGACAGAAAGAAGAACTAGAATTCATTCCTCAACCTTTGGTTTCGGTGACAGGCAACTTGTTTATCTGTAACTCATTGGTATGTTCCTTCAGTTTGTAAGAATTGAACTTATGTTTGGAAATCCTTTGTAGTTTATAAATCCTTTGTAATTCAGAAATCTTTTATTAAATCAGAAATCCTCTGTGAGGGTTAAATGTATATTAAGAATTATTTATCTAAATTTAAACAGGTATCATTAAAAATAAAATGAACTGTGTTTAAACTTCTTTGTTAGCTGTAAATATCTCCTCCTCTGTAGGGAGGGAGGAGCAACCACTCAAGCAGTGGGTATTGGCAACTAGATTGCTCTGCAGAGAATCGACAGAGAAGTAAGCTAGTCTTTGAAGAGTAGGTTGATACCTCCCTGTAGTGAGGGTACCTGTAGATACCGATATCAGATAGGGCTAAAAATCACCTTTTGAGTTCTGGGCTTTGTAGACAGTGAACCCAATAACATTATAGTTGCATTTTGGAAAGTTAACAAGGGTAGGTCTTTCACAGAGAATGGTAGAACCCTGGAGAGTGCTGTAGAACAGACGGAACTACACTGTTCCTTGAATTTGGCATCACAGGTAGACAGGTTTTTGAAGAAGGCATTTTGGCATTCTGGCTTTTATCTGTCAGAGCACAGAAGGGACTCTCTTTGGTGTAAAGTTGAAGGATTGGATACAAACTTTCCAGCCCCTCAGTTCAGCACACTAGTTCTCTGGCTTTGGACTTAGGCTGAATGGAGCAGTGAGTGGGAGGGTGGTACTGCAGATGGAGCAAAGGTGCTTATCTATCATACCAGCTAGGATCTCCCAATGACTAGCCATTTTAATTTCATCTCCCATTCTTACACCAACATGTCTATCCACAGCTGCCTCTATTACAGAGATTAAAGGAACAACGCCTCATATTCCTCCTTGGTAGTCTCCAAACTGATGGCATGAACATCGATTTCTCCTACTTCAAGTAACTATTACCCTCTGTTCCCATTGTGTTTTCTCCTGACCCCACTAGAACCCATCTGCCCATAACTCACCTATTCCTCCTAACATTTCCCCTCCCTACCTCCTTCCCTTTATTCCATTGTTCACTTTCCTCGCCTATCAGATTCCATCTTCTTCAGCCCTTTATTACTTCCATCTATCACCTCCCAGTTTTCTCTCTCTCTCTCTTTCATCATTCTAACTCTACTTCCACCCCCTTTCCGCACCTGCTTATCACCCTTCTCAGCTGAATCCACCAATCACCCACCACTTGCTTCACTCCTTTCCCTCACACTTTTATTCTGGCTTCTGCCCTCTTTCTTGACCCAAAGCATTGACATTTAGTTTCCCTCCACAAATGCTGTCTGGCCCATTGAGTTTCTCCAGCATTTTGTAGATAGAACAATTTTTGCTTTACACACATTGAGAATTTGCACATATTTTTCAGCATTACATTCAAAATAACAGAAAAATTGTGTGTATATTTTTTGTGAAATATTAAATAAGAAATAGGAAATTTGACCCACTGTGCACAAGTTAGCTATATTGCATGGAATTTCCCAAATATATTTTTCCACAATGGAGGAGGCAAATATGTACAGTTAAAAGCTACATTTAACCCTGTTATGTTTTGTAACTCCAAAAATGTTAAAGTAATTGAAAGGAAAAGACGAGAGCCCAGAGAAAACATCTCTTAGTTTAGTTTTTACTTTAGTGAGATGCACACATATTACATGGTGGTGTGATGACGTACGCCATTCACATGTATTTACATATAACCCATAATGAAATGAACAACAATGCATAATCAAACAATATGTTTACAATATTACTCAAATACTACTGAACTATTAAATATACAACAAACTCAACATCACATTAAAACAAAACTAGGATGTTTATTTAGCGTCAAAATCAGTCCACAACAGTTGCATTCCACAGACAAACCTTCCATGATTGTTTTAAACAGGAGATGCAATAACCAAATAAAATGACTATGTGACTGAAGTTTAACCTACTGCTTTGATAGGACTGTGTGTGTATTGTTCTGTTAGTTTTGTTTTCAAAGAAAATGGAGTCTACAGTAGATGCTCCTTATAAGGACCTCATTACTAAGGCCATTGGCCTAGTAATGCTTATCCATCCAGTTGATTTGGAGGACATGGCAGGGATAATTCTGCTGTTGTCTCTCCAGTGCCTTGACATGCCTGCTGCAGGCAGTCCAGATGTCGGAAGCATAGGGATTAGACCACAAGTTTTGTGCTTGGTTTGAGGTCTTGATCTCAAAACAGCTTCAGATCAAAGACTGTGTCAGCACATTGAAGGTAATCACCTCTAATCTTGATGCTTTGAGATATCTAACTCACAAGCCTTGCCCATGTGGAATATTCTTGTATAGGAATTTGCTGCCAATCAACAAATTCTCTCCTACATCAAAAGAAAAGTTACTGTGCTGATCTCATGAGCTTCTATTAAAACTGGTGTTCAGCTTGACTGGATCTTCTGATCCACTCAACATCAATAGGATGGTTCCCATAAGGCCAACAATGATTTTGATGTCTGTGTCAGGATTCTCTCATGTTAAGAGTAACTAGTTTGGTTTTATAATAAAATATGCACAATCATAAACAGCAGGGGTATCAGAAAACAACCATTGATAAACTGCTACACTGTATGTAAGTCCCCAAATTAAGTTCCACAACAACTAGCCTGCAACATCTCTGCATTATTAAAGAATAACTCATCCTTGTCAGTTTTCTCAAAGCTTTTCACTGAAAAGCAGCAGGTACCTAGGGTGATGTACCCATCACCCCACTCTTCAACCTTGGTTCCCTCTCAACGCCTGCCTGAGATTATTAGTAGATTCATTGAGTTGTAAAGTACAAAAACAGGTTCTTCACCTAATACGTCTATGCCAATCAAAATGCGTATCTATGCTAATCCTATTTACCTGCATTTGGCTCATATCCATCTTAACCTTTCCTATCAAATGTTCTTGTGTGAATGCGATTTAAATATTGTAATTTTACCCACATCTACAACTTCCTGTGACAGCTCATTCCATAAACCTACCACTTCCTGTGCGATACAGTTTAGTTTAGGTGAAGTTTATTATCATATGCATGTGCAGTAATATATACAATGAAAAACATAGACAAACACAACAAATTACACAGTGAAGAAAAAGACTATTCAAAACAAGACATTAATGCAAAAGTCACAATTAGAAGCGTCAATGGCAGTGCAAAAGGTGATCTGTAGTGTTCTGTTGTTGGGGCAGGTATATGATTCTGCAGATTAATTCAAGAACCTAATGGTTAGAGGAAAGTAGCTGTTCCTCAACCTGGTGATGTGGGACTTCAGGCTCTGTATCTCCTGCCCAACAATGGCATGCCATGAATCATGGGAATCCTTGACAATAGTGAGGTGCATTCTAGAGGCAGCACTTCGTGTATATTCTTTTGATGGTGAGGAAGGCTATGTCTGCTATACCCTGCAGCCTCTTGTGTTCCTGTGCATTGGAATTGCTATATCAGGCTATGCTGTAACCAGTAAGAATGCTTTCTATGTTGCCCCTAAAGTCCCTTTTAAATTTTTTCCTGCTCCTTAAATCTGTGCTCTCTAATTTTAGTCTCCTCTACCCTGGGGGAAAGACTGTAAGCATCCACTTATCTATGCCCCTTATAATTTTATAAACCTTCAAGGTTAGGGCATCAAGTATGGAAGTTGAGATGCAATGTTGCAATTGTGAAGGATGTTTGTGAGATCACTTGTAAAATTGTGTTCAGTTTTGGCCACCTTGCTATCGGAAAAAATGCCATTAAGCCAGGATACATGGACTATAGAGAGGTTGAGCAGGTTGGGATTTTATTTGTTGTAGCATAGGAGACAATGGTAATCTTATAAAGATGCATAAGATCATGTGGGACATAGATAAGGTGAACATGCAGTCTTTGTCCTAGGGTTGAGGAATTAAGAACGAGAGGGCAGAAGCTTAAGGTGAGAAGGGCACGATTTAATAAGATTCCAAGGGGTAATTGTTCCACCCTGTCCATCATCAGTATATGGAACCAGCTGCCAAAAGTGGTTGAGCAGGTACATTAACACTATTTAAAATGTTTTCAGACACATATATGGACATGAGTGATTTAGAAGAATATGAATCAAGTGTGTACAAATGGAACTTTTGGGCATCTTGGTCTGTATAGAGCAGTTAAGCTGAAGGGCCTGTTTCCATACTGCATGATACAATAAGGTCACCCCTTCACTCCAGGAAAAACAGTCCCAGGCATCCAATCTTTCCTTATAACTTAAGCCCTCCAGTCCAGACAACATTGCTGTGAACCTTTTCTGTGTAGTAGTGTACTGTAGACAACTTTTTGCCACCGCTGAATTGTTGGGCCAGCCACCAAATTCGCGCACAGCAAGATCCCAGTACTGCAAGCAATCCCTGCAAATGATCCCGTGCCGGTTATGGATCATCACCCAAGCGCTCGGGATTATCCGCCTCTGTAAAACGGCACCCCTCGGGTCTTGTTGGCATCAGTTTAAAGACAGACCTGCCACCACTATCTTGAGGAGCAACAGTCGCTTCACTCTTTGGTACGACACAAAGCAGCTTCAAAATAAAATAATACATTTATGTATCCTGCACGCCAATAGGTACTAAAATTATTATTTTATTAACATAATAATAGTGTGGTTTCATTTTGTCTACTAACTATATAAATCACAATGAATTATGTAATTGCGAAGCAGGAGGTCGGGGTCATGACGAATTCCTGTCGTGTTATGTAAGGAGAGGCTGGAGAGAGAGAGAAAAAGTGAGCGAGCGAGCGAGTCCCACACTTCCTGGTCCGTCACTTAAAGCGTTTGCGGCAACTCGCTTGGAGGATGTCAAGCCAAACACTCGGGCCGAAGCGGACTACACAGGGAGCGCCTTCACACCCCGGCCTCTGCACTATGATCACCACCACGAGGAATATTTTTATGGGCAGGAAGAGGAAAAGAGCTAACCCAGGCTCCAAGAGGTGAGTGTTGCTAGGTTGGCATGGCGCCTTCTCTCCTTTCTTCAGGGCGCCGTTTCTTCCCTGTGCTCTGACGCAGCGCACAGGTACCGAGGAGGGGTGGGGGACTCGTGCTCCAAAACCCGCGAGGAGAGCTTTCCACGCGCGTGGCTCGAGGGCGAATCTGGGGGCGGGCGAGGGTTGGCGGCACCAGGGCTGAGGGAAGTTCAGCAGGGACCGTAATGGGGATTGTCTGCCTCTTGTATTCCTTGCAGTATTGGATCCACAGGTGTCTGCATTTTGTGTGTGTTTATTATCGACTTGAGCTGATTGATTGGCCAACCTACGCTCTCAGATTGTTTTCGAAGCCCTTTGCAGCGAGTGTGTGTCTAATTATTAACTGGCAGGTAGCCAAGCTCAAATGGGTTCCAAGGGGGTTCTTGTTCTTCGACGTGCACCGTCATAAATAAATATTTCCATTAGTTTTACTTGTTTGTGGAGTATTAAATTCCTCTCCCCTTTGCTTATTTGCTTCTGTCTTCGATCGTTTACCTGTGCGTCAGCCAACTGCATCTGTTTCTTTAAAATAAAGCATTTGCTTTGAGTGTTGTACTTTGCTGCAAGTCTTGAGTTACCTTGGAAGCTGAAGTGTTTTACGTTTCCCAGTAATTTTGATACGAGGCGGTGTTATTTACTGGGCGGATTGTGCAACCAAGTTTCCCGCATAGTCGACATCCCGTGATTTACCTTCAACACATGTTTTTTTTGAGACAAAATCCTCTGCAGTTACTCGGCCCGGTTACTCCGGGTAGTGCCTCCCAAGCCAGAAACCTCTATTGCCAAGAAGGATAAGTCAAACACAATACCCCCAGAGTCACACATTGTGCTAACCTGCAAATGTATCACCGATCTCTCATTGTCACTGGGTCTAAATCCTGGAAAACTGTCCTCCGTAGCATTTTTTGAGTACTTTAACCATGTTTGTAGTGTACAGTGCTGTTGCTTTAAAAAACTAATTTTCATCATATTTATACCCTGGGTATGCAGCAGTTCAAGAAGACAAGCTCATCTCCACCTCTTCAGGGGCAGTAAGGGATAAGTTCTGATTGGCAGTGATAAACACATCTCAGGATTAAAGTTTTGTTCTCAGATCTGGTAATAACTTATCTGATGGAGTTCTTAACCCTCACTACAGTAAGAATGTAGCCTAGCTGGAAATGGTACAAGAGAGACATATTTGAATAATTATGAGACTGGATGATGAAAACACACGTGATTCAATTCATTCAGTAGGAACTCGTCATTGGAGAGGGAAAGACTAAGGGGTGGAAATATGACTTGTATTAATACCGAATCTACAGGGCCGTCAATGATACTCGATTGTAGATGAGACTGTAGAGCAAGAATATAAGCTATAAAGAAATGATTAAAAAGGATGCTAGATAGCATTATTTAACTGAGGGTGGTTGGATTTTGGAATAGCTCACCAGTAGAGAATTCAGGGGCACCAGGGTGAACTTACAGTCTTAAAACTTTTGAAGAGAACTGGAATTTTCCTGGTATCCAACATCCAATATTCAGCCGCCAGTCAGTACAATAAGGAGTAAATTCTCTAGTCATTTTTTGGCATCTTGCTGTGTGCCATTTGGTCCATTGTTTCTCCCTCTTATACAACAGCAACCACCCTGCAAAGTATTACATTTGCTGTAAAGCTCTTTGGGAAAGCAGGCTCTAGGTAAATGTTAGCAACACACAAAAAGCTGGAGGAACTCAGCAGGCCAGGCAGCACCTATGGAAAAGGGTACAGTCAATGTTTCAGGCCGAAGGATTTCGGTCTGAAACATCGACTGTACTCTTTTTTCATAGATGCTGTTTGGCCTGCTGAGTTCCTTCAGCATTTTGTGAGTGCTGCTTGGATTTCCAGCATATCCAGATTTTCTTTTACTTGTGCTAGGTAAATGTCAGTTCATTCTAATCTTATCAATCCTGGGGAAAAATAATTTGGATTTGCACAGTGCATTGCATAGTGAATTCAAAAGTAGTCACTGCTGCTTTTAAGAAATGCAGCAGCCAATTTTCACGTGGGCCTATCCTCTAGGTCTCAGTAACAATTGAAATGAAAAAGGAAGGCTTAAGTCATTAGGCATGGAAACAGGCCCTTGGGCCCACAGAGTCTGTACCGACCATCCCATTTACACCAATGCCATTTTATTCTACTTCCCCATCACCTCAGTCCAGATTCTACCACTCATTAAAACACTTGGGACAATTTACAACCCCCAAATAACCTTTGAAACATACACTTCTTTGGGATGTGGGAACTGGAGGAAACCTATGTGGTTACAGGAAAACATACAAACTCCACACAGGTGGCACTAGAACTTGGACCTTTCAAACTGTGGGGCAGAGCCTCTAATAGCTGCACTGCTGTCCAGGTTGGTATTTGAATACCATCTTGGACAGGTGTTAAAGGAAACCGTGTCATCAGCTAAAGGGAAAGACCAATTAGGTGCATATTGATTTGGATTTGCAACATTCCACATGTTAAATTTAAGAAGGGAGAACTGACACGGAATGTTTCAAACAGTGCCAGGAGGTTCTCGAGTTTTCTGTACTCACCCAGTGTAGAAACCTCCAAATATTTGAACTTCATATCCCAGGAGGCCACATAAGTGGCAATGTTGCTCCATATGCAGAATGTGTGAACACTACCAATGTGTAGAGTCAATAACATTTTGAATGTATGTACAGAATAACACTGAACACAAAGATAATCTTGTACTGATTTTGAATGCATGTTAATGAATGAAATTTATTTTGAAATAACTTTACTCACCTGTTTGGTGACAAAACTAAAAGTTCACTCTTGAGCCCTTGCTGATTAGCACTGGGGTAAATTATGTCCCATAAGTCCCTTCTGTGCCACATTAAAGGTCGTCTTGGTTGCCAGCACCCTGCTGTGCTTCTGTGAAATTAATGTGGCTCTGTTGCACCTATCAAGGTATGTGGGATGTGGGGAGATCCTGCATTACGTGCTGTTCGTAAAGCACTGCTGTCCTGGTCTCCAACATCAAATATTCAACTAATAGCAGCACAATAAGCAGGAGATTCTCTGCTCATTAACCATATTGGGATTTTGCTGTGTGCTATTGGTCCATCACATTTCCCTATCAAACATTTGCAAGCAGGCTGCACTTGTGGGGGGGGGGGGGGGGGGTGGGGAAGGAATGGAAGCTCCAGATAAATACCAGTTCATTCTTATTTTATCAATACGTGGATTCTGGTTAATTGGGACACATCATGACCAGTACATTTTGGCCCAATTAAATGGCTGTCCTAATTAGCTGAAGTTTTGTGGAAAGCGTAGTGTATTTAATATTGTAAATATATTGTTTGACTGCCTGTGACCGGCTTTGTGTCTGTGAACTCACTTCCATGAATTTCAGTTCTGAATGTTATTTGCTTACCACTATTGTTTGCACAATTCTTTTTCACTACACATTGGGTGTTTGACAGTTTTTTTTAATGAGTTCAAGCGGGTTTCTATGTGTTGTGCTGGCTGTAAGGTAATGAATCTCAAGGTTGTATATAGTATACATTGATAGTAAGTGTACTTTGAACTTTGATTAAGCATTCTTGGTTTACATAATTCATTACGGGTTGTATGTAAAAGTATGTGAATGGTATGCGTCATTACACTACTACATCAAATGTGAGCGCCCCACTAAAGAAAAGAAAAGTAAGAACACGTATCCCTGGCTCCTTATGTTTTTCATTTGAGTAGTTTCTGGACTTCTAGAACATAAGTGACAACGAGAAAGTTTTAAAATGAATCTGAGATGATGACCAACCTGTTGAAGTGCAGCACATTTTTCTTTGGAAGGGGGAGAGGGCCATTTGAGGGTTTTTTAAAAAATGCACAGCACATTATTATTTGGCAGGGGAGAGACATGGTAGAGTTTTTAAAAAAAAAAAGACAATGAATGAAATTCACAGGTTTATAAACAGTGAATGGTGGCATCCGTCGGTCTTGAGAGACCATGGATCTGCGCCTGGAGTTTCCAGGGCGCAGGCCTGGGCAGGGTTGTATGGGAGACCGGCAGCTGCCCAAGCTGCAGGCCTTCCCCTCTCCACGCAACTGATGTTGTCCAAGGGAAGGGCACTAGGACCCATGCAGCTTGGCACCAGTGACGTCTCAGAGCAATGTGTTGTTAAGTGCCTTGCTCAAGGACATAACCAGTATCCGTTAATAATAATCATAAATGTTTTTTTTAAAAAAAAGCGAAAGTGGCTGGCTACATCCGCAAGATAAACTCATTTGATTGCACAATAGGTAACTGGATGACGTATACTGAACGACTTGAGCATTTTGAAGTAAATAGCCAATGAAAAGCAGATGCTAGTGTTACTGAGTGCAGTGGGTGGAAAAACATAAAGTTTGTTTGGGAGTTTAACTGCTCCAACCAATCCAGGTGAAATGAGTTTCACTGATATCATGAACGTAATGCAGGAACATTTAGAACCAGAACTTTTGTTGTTTACAGAATGCTTATGAAACCTAAAGTGAAATCAAACGGTAGGGGAGTCCATTTCAGCTTGCATGGATGAATGAAGAGATTGTCCGAGCATTGTCGGTTCACAGATGAGCTTAATGATGCACTGAGAGATTGTTTAGTTTGTGAAATCTTAGAAGGAATTCAAAAATGGCTCCTAACTGAAGCAGAGCTCAGTTTTAAAAGAGCAGTTGAAATTGTTGTATCAATGGTAACAGCAGCCAGAGGCGCAATTTAATTGCGGTCAAGAATGAAAGTGAGTGTAAATAGAATTGCAGCGTTTAAACAGACACTTGCATGGCCGAACAAATTATGTTATTGTTGTGGCAGGGGGTCACATACACCAGATTGATGCAGGCTTGGAGGCAAAACTTGATCAAAGTGCAACAAAGAGGACAAAAGTAAATGGATTGCCCAGGGAAGAGAAAAATATAGAAGTCAAGTTGCAGTTTCCAAAAACACTGATTTGCATCTTGTTGATGAAAAATCTGATAATGTTGAGAGTGATACTAACAACAAGCAAAATGGCTTGCACCAGGAGTGAATGGCAAATTAATTAATATGGGATTGGATGCTGCCTTGGCTGTTTCAGTCATTATACAAAGTGAGTTTGAACAGCATCTCCAAGATACTGAACTGAAGCTTGCAGGAATCCAATGAAGAACTTGTACTGGAGAAAAGATAACTCCTGTGAAACTGACATTCATGACAGTGAAAAACAACAAGCAATAAGCCACATTGGGTTTGTATGTGGTAGAAACAAGAGGGTCGTGACTGTCCTAGACAACTATGACTTGATTGGAGATCCATCTACTATTTGCATGCCACATCTCCTGCGATAGAGTCAACTGAAAGCGAATTAAGAAAGGTCCTGGATGATGCCACAGCAATGTTCAGGGATGTCATTGGAAAACTCAAACATATCAAGGGTAAAATAGTGTTAATTGAAAATGCCACACCCAAGTTTTGCAAAGCCCATCCATTTCCTTATACCATCTGTGATAAAGTAGCCAGTGAGCTAGATCACGTGGCAGCTGAAGGAATTCTATCCAGGGTTGAGTGGAGCCCATGGGCAACTCCAGTGGTCCCAGTAGCCAAGAAGGATGGGTCTGTCAGGATCTAATGTGATTTTTAAGGTCACCGTCAACTCAGTACTGAAAGTAGATCAATAGCCTCTGCCCAGGATATCTTTGTAAACCTTACTGAAGGGAAACACTTCAGCAAAGTGGACTTGGCTGAGGCCTACCTATAGATGGAGATGGAAGAAGAGTCTGAAGTTTTTCTCACCATTAACACTCCTGAAAGGCTTATTACTATAAAAAGCTTATTTTTGGAGAAGTGTCTGCACCTGCATTCTGGCAGAAAACTATAGACCAGGTGCTGCAAGGCTACACAGGCACTCAGTGTTACCAGTGAGGATGACAAGGAATACTTCCAAAATCCTCAAAACAGTGCTAAAAACGATAGGAAGATTATGGGCTCAGAGCATAACATGCCAAGTGTGAATTCTTTAAACCAAGCATCACTTAATGTGGTTACACTATTGATGCACAAGGACTACACAAGTGTGCTGAGAAAATTCAAGCAGTTGCAGGTGCTCCAGGACCGTCACAATTGTGATCCTTTTTACTATAACAGGTTCCTGCCAAACCTGGCTGCTGTGCTCCATCCCTTGAAATCATTACTACAGGTCGGGAAGAAATGGCAGTGTGAGGTGGCTTTCCAAAAGACAAAGAAATGGTGACATCAGACACTGTACTCGGATATGATCCACATTGCCCAGTGAAGCTTGCCTGTGATGCCTCACCTTGTGATGTAGGTGCAGCCATATTACATGTTCTGAGTAATGGAAGTGAATACCCCTTAGCCTTTGCCTCACATTTTCTTAGTGCTGCAGAGAAAAAAAAATTACACACAGATTGACGGAGAGGCCTTGGAGTGTAAAATGTTTCAATCAGCACTTGTATGGGAGAGAGTTTACCCTCATTTTTGATCATCAACCACTAGTGTCAATTTTCAAGCCACAGAAGGGTTCTTCATGAACAGCAGCGCAACAAATGCAGAGATGGTCTCGATTTTTTGGTAGATACAAGTACACGATTGAATTCAAGAGGACAACTAATCATGGGAATGCTGATGAATTGTCCTGTTTATCCTTGGAAAAGGAAGTACCTGAAAAACTTACAAAAGCGGACACTCCTCTTGACGTATTCTCCTTAACGCAAATTGAAAGTCTCCTTATTACGGCAGAGATGATCCAAAGAGAAACCAGAAAAGACCCCACACTGTCTCAGGTCTGCATGGTCACCCAAAATGTCTGGAATATGCAGCAGAAATTCCATTTTCCCCATTTTTACCTGTGACAGGATGATCTTGCTGTTGATGGGAGTTGCCTTGTGTGGAGATTGGGAGTTGTTGCACCATCCAAACTGAGAGCTAAAGTTTTGGAGGAGTTGGATAGCAGTCATCTAGTCATGGTCAAAATGAAAGCATTGGCTTAAAGCTTTGTCTGGGGGCCTGGGATAGATCAGATTGAGCAGATTGCCATGCACTGTTTGGGATGCCAACAGGTCCAGAAGATGCCAAGACCAGCACCTCTCCATTCCTGGGACTGGCCTGCATTGCCCTGGCAGAGTCAATTGTTTGAGAAGAAAGATGTCCAGACCTATTGTTTCCTGCAGTCCCAGAGTCAACTCCTACAACTACCATGGAGGAGGCTCCAGAACCTGAAATTGTTTCACAGGCACAAGTTTTACCTGCCAATAAAAGTGAACCACCCCCTGTCAGGAACTGTAAGAAATCCTCCACAGCAATTAAATCTTTAGGTCTGAATGGGACAATTTAAAATTTACTCTGCTGTGGAGTTCACGGCTAAGCAGGGAGGAGTTTAGAGCATGTAATAGTTCAATTATATTTGAGTAATATTGTAAATATATTGTTTGATTAAGCATTCTTTGTTTACATAATTCTTTATGGGTTGTATGTAAAAGTAGGTGAATGGCATACGTTATTATACCACCATATCATATGTGAGCACCTCACTGAAGAAAAGAAAACTAAGTATCCTTGCTTCTCATGTTTCTCTTTCAAGTAGTTTCGGGACTTACAAAACACAACAGAAGTAGTTTTTAAAAAAGACAAACTACAATTTAAATGAGTAACAAATTATATATTTAGATGAAATGCATAATAAATTATAACACTATAAATATTACTGCAGTACTTATAAAACTGTTTGTTCCTAATGGCTATCAATGGAGGAATTCATACAGTGCATGCTGCTGTGTTCTTTTGACTGTAAATTAATAAAATCAGTGTAGTCACCAAGTGTAGATAATAGACTGCCTTCATTACCTTCCTGCAAGAAGTAGTGTCAACAATCACTGCTTTTTAATTTGCTGTCAGTCAGCCCAAATCTCTAAAGTAACACAAGCTTATGCAACTGAGAGTATTTAAAAACTGTTAGCTCTGATCACAGTGTAATGTATAACAGCCAAACAGGTGCCCGTGATTGAAGCTAGTTAGAAACTGTTGCACCTTCCAAATCTTCTTTTTCACAGTACCATTCAAGATTATTGTCAATACTTTAATTCTTCATGGTTCCTAACTTGCTGAAGTAGTGAAATAGTCTCATTTTCACTCCTGGCTGTTTCTGGCATCTCAGCCTGAATACTTGAATCTGCAGAGAGAAAACAGTATTCTTGCTGCTTGTTTCATGCCAATTGTCAGTGACAAAAATCACTTTGAACACTAACACATGTAACTGGTACAATTTAAAATTGTTTTGCTGTAAGTACAGTGTAGCGTCTTAACGGACAAAGAAGTGCATGTGACGGGCACTAGTTAGAAACTGTTCAGCAACAGTCTCCTGTCCTAATTAAGTACATAGTGTCCCAAATGAAGGAAATCCTGGCTATTTTCTTGATCAGTTTTTGTTCTTTAAGAGTTGTCCCAAATCAGCAGCTAACCAGATTAACTGATGACCCAAATATCTGAAATCCACTATATAGGTTAAAAAAAAATTTGGATTTGTATAGTGCATTGCATGGAGTGACTTTGAATGTAATCACTGCTGCTTTTAGGAAACGCAGTGACCAATTTTTATGTGGGCTTGCATCTTGATTTCTAACAATTGAAGTGGAGAAAAAGGCTTTGGTCATGAAGTGTGGAAACATAATCTACGCTGACTATCAAGCACATATTTACACAGATCCTGCACAAATCTCATTTCCTTCTCCGGGCATTCCCATCAACTCCCTCCAGACTCTACCACTTATCTACACATTAGAGGCATGCTATTAGCCAATTAACCTACTAACCCACATGTCTTTCAGATGTGGGAGGAAACTGAAGCACTTGGAAACCATATTGACAGAGGGAGAATGTAAAACCTCCACATAAGACAGCACCGGAGATCAGATGGAATTGAGGTCATTTGAGCTGTGAGGCAGCAGCTCAACTAGCTGTGCTGCTGGGCCATTCATTGAAGCGGAATACTGGAGGGGAACTGTGTACCAGGAGATGGGGAGGAAAAAATTGCCACAAAGTGAACCAGAGAGTGCTTTGAGTTTTTGATGTTGATCTCTGCTTCCAGTGAATTGAATTCTGAGCTGTTGTAGCAGGAAACTTATTGAAAGTAATCCTCATCCCTTGTGTCCACATGTTAACAAGTACATTACACCTGCTACCACAGGCTTGTAAAAGCCCCAATGTTTTGACTTAATTCTTTTGCCATCAGACAGCAGATTTAATGTAACCACTGTGGGAGTACTTGCACTTTAAAATTGCAATGTTCCACTGTAGTTGGAAAAATTAAATCCTGCGTTTTTCTACGTAAAAAGGATTAGGTTGCTTTGACACTCAATTGGAGCCTTTCTGTTAGAATGGAACATTGAATATGTGTTGGTGTATTTTAAAAAAAAGAGCAAGTGGTGTAATTCTTGAGGGATGTTGTTGAAAAGTAGAGCAGTTCTGCTGAACTTGAGTCAAACCACGTTCAGCATACGTGCACATGTCTGGTCTCCCCACTCTGGTAAAGATATAGAGGAACTCGAGTCAGTGTGTAAAATATTTAGTAGAATGGTTTTAGAACTGGAACCTTGTACCTATTGGAGTGGTCAGAACTGGGAAGCCGAGTGGTAATCTGATGGATGTCTTCAAGAATATGACAATGCTTTGAAGGGTTTATATTGAGAACATTTTTCCATTTGTGATGGAGGTCTGAACGAATGGCTGTAAATATTATGTTGTCACTAATAAGTCTGATCAGAAATTCTAGTTAGTTTTTTTTCCTCAGAGAATGGTGAGAATGTGAATTTGTTCCTGTTTGGGGTGGGTCCACACAAGGTGAAATTCAATAAACACATAAAGGAAGAAAAGGGTCTGTTTTTAGATTTGTATACAACATAGAAGGAGGCATCTTTTATTTTCATCCACCAAAAGTGGTCAACCATTTTAATTCCAGTTCCTATTCCCATTCTGACATGTTGGTCCATGGCCTCCTTTTTTTGACACAATGAAACCACTCTCAGGCTGGAGGAGCAACACCTCATTCCATTTGGCTAGCCTCCAACCTGATGGCATGAACATTTGGTTTGTCAGTCTGGTAAAGTTTCCCCCCCCCACCCTCCCTCTTTTCCCTCTTTGTCTATTCTCCACTCTGGACCCTTGTCTCTTCCCATCTGCTTATCACCTCCTCCTGGTGCTTGTCCTCCTTCCCTTTATCCTATAGTCCATTCTCCTTATCAGATTCCTTCCTCTCTAGCCCTTTTCCCAATCACCTGGCTTCACCTATCACCTAGCTAGCCCCCCCCCCCCCCCCCCCATGCGCACACATTTTATTCTGGTATCTTCCCCCTTCCTTTCCAGTCTTGAAGAAGGGTGTCAGCCCGAAACAGCAACTCGGGGGGGGGTGTGTGTGATTAACCTACCGGCCCACACATCTTTGTGTTGAGTGGAAACCGGAGCATTCAGAGGAAAGCTAAGCAGTCATCGGGAGATCATGCATTCCCCATACAGACTGCAGCTGAGGACAGACTGAACCTGGGTCCCTTGAACTCTGAAGCAATGGCTCTACCAGCTGTGTTTCTGTACTTGTGGAACTACCGGGGCTGTCACATACTATTTTGGATGCAGGCATTTGTTTCTGATTTGCATTAATAACATTTACATTTCTGACCATGGATCTTCCTCACTGCTGGGTGAAGCTTTTGTACCTGGTAACATTTTAGGGAGGCCAAGAGAGTGAAACAAATTATTCTCCCTGACCTCTACTTTGACAGTTGCAGTCCTTTGCTGGCAGTGAGGCTTTGGCCTTGTGTGGGCACCTGAGTGGTTCTGTGTGCAGCAGCAGTATGGCTGTGGCTCGAGGGTCAGGTGCTGTTGTCATTGGCAGGAATTGGTGGCATTTTGGAATATTTGCCTGTGACGTTGTGGGAAGAGAAATGGCTGCACAGTAGATGTGTTCCCATGAAAGTAGTTCTGTGCAATGGCTTTGTTGCCAGTGGAACTAGTGGTGTGGGCAGCACCATCTGGTTCTGTACAGAGAATACTATTAGGCAGCTTTACTGCCTTTTCCATCTACAAGAAAAGGGATCTCACAAAAAGCCAAAGGCCCTCAGTTAGCATTCCGTCAATAAGCACCCCACTGAGAGTGGAGGTGTAGAAGAAGTGGAAGCACCCTTCCTGGCATTTTTGGTTTGGAATCTATCCTGTTTTGTCCTCCCCTCCTGCTCTAAATCCCAGATGGTGTTCTGCCCATCTATTCCCTGTGTAACTCTGTGCCATGTTTAATGAAAGTGAAAGGGAAGGTCGATTGAAGTGTTCACAAGGCACTAAGGGTAATAAGAGCCTATTGGAGAAAGAGAGAGAGGGTGGTCACTCTTTAACTCTTAAGTTCAGGGAAGATCTTTTTAAAAAAAAATATTGAAATGCAGCACAGAAATGGCCATTTTGGTCCTTTGAGTTGTGCTGGCAGGCAACCCCCAAGCCTAATCTCGGGACAATTTGCAATGACCAATTAACCTACCAACTGACACAACTTTGGACTGTGGGAGGAAGCCGGAGAACTTGGAGGAAACCTACGCGGTCACGGGTAGAATGTAGAAACTCCTTTGCAGACAGCGCGGAATTGAACCCGGGTTGCTGGTACTGTAAAGTGTTGTGCTATAAGCCTCAATTTCAACCGCTGAAGGATATCTGACATCTTGTGTGCATATGATTTTTTTTTTGGTCGTAAACAGCTATTTTATTTATCCAAGAAGTTGTGTTAATTCATGGGTCAGTATAAAGTCTTATCTGGGAGCCATGGTAATGACTGCTAGGGTTAATTACAAATAAACTGGCATTGAGCTTACCTAAAACTTAGATCTGTGTGATTTGTATGGATATTTGGGATGGGAGTATAGTGACTTTGGGGGAGAGGAGAAATGTCTAAAATTGAGGTAAATGGGCATAATGTTGTTAAATAGTCTTAAAACCTGACCGATGGTATAAACGATAGCATCAGCCTTTGCTGCCTCCCAGGGTAATTATGGATAAGAAGATTCCTGTAGATGGGTGAATCTACAGGAATATTCACCTGTCTGCAGGAATCTTCTTCTCATTTCGTATCTTTCTTCACTGACTCCTGGCTTTGTTACCTTACCTTCATGTTGGTCATTCTTCCAGCTTGCTGTAGGGTGGCTGCCCTAAGGGGAAAAAGTCCAGTTTTGAAGAAAACGACACATTTCAAATTTGTCCAGTTTTACCTTTCCAATTTCCTGCTGGAATTAGCTTTTGTGCTAACATATTAAGAGTGTGAATTGCATTAGAACTGGACTGCTACAGGAAATGTTTCTAAATAATAGAAATTAATCCTTTCATTTAATAGAACCAACTTTTTTTTGGTGTTCTTCAGAGGGTATTTTATGCTTGCCGACTATGTTGCCCGTCTCAATAGATACACAGTTTAAAGTTGTTTTTCTTCCTCCCTTCCCCCCCCCCTCTCTCTGATAGCTTCCCTATTCCTGAAGGCATTTACTTGATGAGCCTTATTTGGCTTCAGGCACTTTACTATTTGATTATTCATGATCGACCACTGGGAGGCTATGCTGCTGTATGTGTAGTTACATGGATTTTGTTTGACGTGGACACTCTGTAAAGATGCTTGATGCTTCAACAAAAATATCAACTTGCATTTATATAGCATTTTTAACATGCTACATTGCAAGAAGCTGTATTATTGTCTAAAATCTGACACCAAGGAGGCATCAGGAATGGTGACAGAAGCTTTGTCATGGAGGTGGAGGGGTTTAGGGAGAGAATGCCAGAGATTGGTGTCTCAGCAATGGAAAGAGTAGCCCACCATTGGCAGGGCAATGGTCACTTGGCAAGTGCAAGGTGTTTAAATTGAAGGAGCGTAGAAATATAGGGTTGGATAACAGACAGCTATATGAAGGGATTTGAACACAAGGGTGGGGGCTTTTAAATGGGTTCAATGCCAATACAGATAATGGAGCATGGTGGGTGTGGGTGGGGGGGGGGGGCTTGCTGTACAGGAGCCAGTATGCAGAATGTGAGTGATGTATGTCAGCAGCAAATTCTGCTGGAAGCTGACATGTCTTTAACAGTCCCCCACCAGCTTCAGCTCAGGACCTGTGACTAACAGTATCTCTAATTAGCATGATCACTGCAAACCCCTGCTGCCCTCACAGCCAACTCGTCTCCCTTTTCCTGATGGCTCTGACCTCTTTGGTGGATGCGATTGAAGCGATAAGTGAAAGTGCTGCTCTACCCTTGGAAGGGGAGGGGATTGCCCATGCCTCTAACCAGGCTGACTCAGAGCCAGCTTTCACTTGTGTTCACTGGGTGGGAGTGAACAGTCACCCGTGTACATTGACTGGTCGTCAGTAAACTGTAGATGGCGGCAGGGGCTGTGGGGAAAAGCCAACACAATGACGTCAGGGACATGAAAAAGACCCAAGTTCAACAGCATCCTGATTTTTGCACGCAATTGTGGTTTTGAAGAAGAAACCCTAGAACTTCTTATCTATTGTAACTAGAATTATTTCTTTAAATGTCAAGGTAGAAAGAGTGAGTATCCAATGCTCTTTGTTGTTTTCAGTGCATTTTTTTTTACTGAGTACAGACTGCAGAACTTTGGTCCTCCCTGACAGCCCACTTGAATTTCTCTATATCTCTATCTTGTCTTTCATCTTCCAGCATTGTGACTGTAGTAGACAGCTTTTTACTCTTCACAACACCAACTAGTGCAGTGTTACTTCTCTAATCCTGTTCTGGGCAGGCTGAGGTGGGAGGCTGGTACATGCTAAGGAGGGGGACTGGTTCACTGCCCTGGATCCCTACATTCTGTAAGCTGGCTTCCCACAACTTTCAGCAGTCCAGGAGGGGACATAGTGCAGTTGTTTCCTTCTTCCTTGGAAAAGATTGAAACCTATTCAGTGCCAACAGGAAGCGGACTTGTCGGGACTGCTGAACAGACAGGTAGCAAAGGTGGGAGGTATGGGTGTGGTCAAGGGTCAAAGCCTGACCTTTTCGCCACAGCCTGACATGGAGTTGCGAGCAGCCTCTGATTTCACTAGTCTGTACCCATCACTACAGCACTGAGCTTATGGAGCCAGGGGAGCTGATACTTAATATTTGCAGGATGAGCTGCTCACTTGACCCATCACACTGTGGTGCAGGTAGTTTAGGAGAAAGGAGAAGGTAAATCAAAACTCGATGGTCATGCTCTGATAATGTCCCTGGCAGTTAGTAGGGGAAGACTCCTTTTTACCCTGCTGACCATATCAACTCCCTTCTTCACTGCATCAATTCCTGCCTTTTCCTCCAGCCTCATTGCCCTGACTGCACTATATTGTTCGGGTCTCCTGGGTGTTTCCTACTTTGTTTTTACAGCACACAGAGAGGTAGTCATTTCATCGCATAACAAGATGGATTTGCTGTGATTAACTCCATTAGATATAGGATTCCCTTGCAAATGTTTTTGAAATGTTGTCAAAATTAAAGTGGATGGAAATGACATTCAAAAGAATGCAAAACAGAGTGACTTGCAAAAAAAAAAATACTCTGCCTTGGCTGCTGTCATATTGGCATCGACCAGATCTAAAATTCTCAATTTGGAACTCCTTTGACCTCGAACCTCCCTGTCGCTGTGATCTCCAGCCCCATAGTCATGCTCTCCTTTAATTTAAAACACTTGCACATTCTCAGTTGCTTAGATCCGCTACCACTACCAGCAGACTTGTAGACTCCACTATTTCACTATCTGAATTCAAAAAAAGTTGCAGTGTTAAGGATAATTTCAGGCTGGAAGCAGCACAGGGCAAGTGGAGAAAATTTGTGATGCACATGGACTATGATCGTGGCCATCACTCTGCTCTGACACTCTTTGCAGCATTTTACACAATTAAAGATCCAATATAAATGCAAGATGAAACATTGCTACTTTTTCATTTGTGTCTGTGTTGTTGTGTTTATCACACTTTCTTCCACTCTATTTGTCCGCTCTCTCCGTTCGTTCTCTCTTTCTCTTCTTCCCCCCCCCCCCCCGGTCTCTTATTAAGGAGGCAACATACATCCATAGTGCTGATGAACTTTAAGCAGGTCAGGTCTTTGTGAAGTGAGCATGACTCAAGTGCAGTGCGTGTAGTAGTCATTCAGGAACAGTGCAACAATCTGCTGGTATTCAAACAATGTCAGCCTTTATCTCTGCTCCATTGTGTAACAAACATGGTTGATAGGTGCTCTGGCCTGGAATCCTCAATATGAAGCTTGGCAATAAGTTGTCAACATGAAACCTTTCATTGTAATTCCCATGCAAATATAATTTATTGCCCAATATCCACTTGTTAACTTTGAATGCTTTTGTTGAGAACACTTCTGCTTGAGTTTGCCTCGCAAGACTTTTCCCTACCTTTTTTCCATCTTGCTCTGCCACTAGGAGGTATAGGCTGCACTGATGCCGAACTGGCCTGTTGTGGATGTCTTGAGCATCAGCCACAGTGTGGCACCTCAGGTTCCATGGGTTAGGCTAGCCTACTCTATGTGGGTGTATTCTTGAACATTTAATCACCCATCAGAACTTGATACATGATCAATCTGATACTCCATATACAGGCGCATTACCTTCAATTAAGATTGCTGCTTCTCACAGATCATAGCCCTAGTAAACCCCAAAAACTGTGCTTGTGTGACCAATGGCAACAAAATGATGTCCTTGTCTTATTCATGAGATTTGCACCTTTCCATTAGCAAATACCTTGGCTCTGATCTTCTAAAACTGGATGGATTCCAAGCCTCCTTTGGTCAAAGATGTTTTTTTTAATTAAAATCTGACTTATTGTTCCTACTGATTGAAGTATGTGTCAACTTTTATCCTTTTCACATGAAATATGAATAGAAGTGAAATCAAACTTCCATTAACCCTCCCACCACTCCTTTTCATTTCCCTGCTACAATTTTACTCTCTTCTCCCACAGTCTTCTAGTGGATAGCAGCCAATTCAGGGACATTCTTGATTATGTGACCGAAATGGTGATGGTTGGTCTTGCATGGGGAACTATTTTCAACATAAATAACTTTTCAAGGGTCAGCCATGTTCCAGGCTAATGTTTTGTTTGGAAGGTATGTCAGCAAAACCACCTTGGGTTAAAATAATCAGAGTAATTTGTGAGGATGAATTATTAACAACAGTGTTTTACAAACTTTGGAGTATGTTGGATCAAAGTTTCAGATATCTGAGACTAATTTTAAAAACTGGAATAGCAAAACCAGTTCCCTGTCCTGAGCCATTTATTATTTCTGATGCTCATAGTGAGGCCTGTTCTCCATCAGGTATTATCGATGTGGGTTGGTGGATCACTTCATTGAACACCTTTGCTTCATCCGCCTCAACAGTCAGGATCTCTCAGTGGCCATCTATTTTAATTCCAATTCCCATTCCCATACTGCCATGTCTGTCCACGTCGTCTTCCACTGCCAAGTTAAAACCAGATTCAGGTTAGAGGAACAACATCTCGTATTCTGTCTGGGTGGTCTCCAATCTGATGGCTTCAACATCATTTTCTGAAATGTCCAGTAAATCACTCCCCTGTGCCTGTTACCCATTCTGTTCTTCTCTCCCCCCCACCCCACCCCCGGCTCCCACCACACTCTGCTTATTTAATAGTCTACTGTCCTTTCCTATCAGATTCCTCCTTCTTCAGTCCTTTGTCTCTCCAACCTGTTGTTTCCCAGCTTATTATTTCCTTTTTCCCCTCCCATCTGGTCTCACCTATTACATGCCAGCTTGTGTTCCTCCACCACCTCCTCCTCCTCCTCCTACCCTTTTATTCTGGTTTCTATCTTTTTGCTTTCCAGTTCCAATCAAGGGACTTGGCCCAAAATGTTGATAGTTCATTTCCCTCCATAGCTGCTGTCTGACCTGCTGAGTTCCTTCAGCATTTTGTATGTGTTCATCCGGATTTCCGGCATCTGCAGTGTCTCGTTTTCCCTGTACTATATCAGTATCCAGTTCTTTATCTACATTTCAAAAGCACCTTTCGTGATCTTTCAAAATGGTTTGCAGTCAATGGGGTATTTTTGGAATGTAGCCACTTTTATAATATGGCATGGCAAGCCTCCAAAAGCAGTGATGCACTGATGGCCAGGTAATCTGTTTCCGTGATGATGCTCAATTGATAGTTTGGTTGAACGTATGTCCAAGGTGTCTAACCAGTCACTAATTGTATTGAAGTTGTTTCTCACTGTTTGTGTGAGGTCAGCCTGTAGCGCTGTTCAGCTTTTAAATACAAAACAAAATCTTTAACCTGTATACTGCAGACTTTATGCTGTACAATTATCACCTTGATGAGCTGTCTAGTGTTAGATTCTGGGCTCAGTTCAAAGAAAAAATTGGAAAACCCCTCTTCTACTTGGTGTCAAAATTGGATGAGAACCCTAGTGACCTTCCATTGAGCTCTGAGCCCAAGATCAAAGTGATGTACAGCTGCAGTCAAGGCATGGATTTTTCATGTGCAGTGTAGATTGGAGAGGATCAGTGAGTCAGTTGTATTGTGCAATTCTTTTTCAAAGTGTTCCTGATGAACAGGGTGCAGTAGCGCAGATAAGTTACTGGGCTGATAGTCTGAATTCATTGTACAGTAATTGAGTTTGAAATGCATTATGGTAGCTGGGAGTTTACATTCAAGCAATTAAATGAAAGTGAAATTAAAACTGTTAGTGGTAACACAAACTGCCAAAATGTTATTAGAACCATTTGCTAATGGCTTTCGGGAAGAAATGTTACCTCCTTACCTAGCCTTGCCTGTACATGACTCCATTTCCACCATTGTGGTTCATTCTTGCTTGTCTCTTGAGCTGAGGAGGATGTTAGTGTTGGGCAGCAAATTGTCATTGATGTTCACATCTATTGAATGAATAAGGAAGTATAAATTTGGGAGGAGAACTGTTTGGTGTTAACTGTATGGTTGCCATTGTGGAATAGTTTTCTGTTTCATGGAGTTGTTATGGTACTGGGATAGAACCCTCATCTTTAACATTGGAACCCTGATCTTGAATCTTTGTTCCCTACTTATAGTCTATTCCTAAGGCCCTTTTTAACCTGTTCCAATATCTAGTTTCAGTGACTGATCTGAGAACTAACTCCATATTCTTTTCCTTGTATCCATTAATTATCTTGCTTAACAAATATCTCAGATTTATAATTGATGCTAGGTCCATTGGTGTGTGCAGTTAGTTCTAAACCAGTCATTGTGTAGGAATTCTTTCCAACCAGACCTGAAAGGACTGGCTCGAATTTTGAGATCTGGCCCTGTGCCTCAACTTGCAGACAACACACAAAATGCTGGTAGAACACAGCAGGCCAGGCAGCATCTATAGGGAGAAGCGCTGTCGACATTTCTGGCCGAGACCCTTCGTCAGGACCTTCTGAAAGGAAAGATAGTAAAAGATTTGAAAGTAGGAGGAGGAGGGGGAAATGTGAAATGATAGGAGAAGACAGGAGGGGGTGGGATGAAGCTAAGAGCTGGAAAGATGATTGGCCAAAGGGATACAGAGCTGGAGAAGGGAAAGGATCATGGGACGGGAGGCCTGGGGAGAAAGAAAGGGGGAGGGGAGCATCAGAGGGAGAAGGAGAACAGGCAGAGTGATGGGCAGAGAGAGGAAAAAAGGAGGGGGGGGGGGGAAGAAAAGCTAGATAAACCAGGGATGGGGTAAGAAGGGGAGGAGGGGCATTAACGGAATTTAGAGAAGTCAATGTTCGTGCCATCAACTGCCACCAAGATGAAGCCACACTCAGGTTGGAGGAACAGTTACACCTTATATTCCGTCTGGGTAGCCTCCAACCTGATGGCATGAACATTGACTTCTCTAACTTCCGTTAATGCCCCTCCTCCCCTTCTTACCCCATCCCTGATTTATTTATTTTCCCCGTCCTTTTTGTTCTCTCTCTGCCCATCCCTCTGCCTGTTCTCCATCTCCCTCTGGTGCTCCCCTCTCTTTCTCCCTAGGCCTCCCATCCCATGATCCTTTCCCTTCTCTAGCTCTGTATCCCTTTTGCCAATCACCTTTCCAGCTCTCAGCTTCACCCCACCCCTCCAGTCTTCTATCATTTTGCATTTCCCCGTCCCCCTGCTACTTTCAAATCTCTATCTTTCCTTTCAGTTAGTCCTGATGAAGGGTCTCAGCCCAAAACGTCGACAGTGCTTCTCCCTATAGATGCTGCCTGGCCTGCTGTGTTCCATCACCATTTTGTGTGTGTTGCTTGAGTTTCCAACATCTGCAGATTTCCTCGTGTTTCCTCAACTTGCAGAGATTGTTCCTCTTGCCCACTCTAAATATCCCCTTCATCTCTTATGAACTTCAAATGGAACCCCCCCTTTAACATTCTGAATTTCAGAGGATATTACATTCTGTTGAGGATCATGCAGCTTGAGCTACTCTTTCCTGATCTTGACCTCGTATTCACTTTTTCTTCTGATCACCATCATTCTCAATTGTCTGAAAACCTCAAAATCTCTATCTCAGCCTTGAAACTCTTCCTCCATTGATGGCAGGCTAAATATTCATCACCCAAGGGGAGAAGAGATGGAATCTAAATACAGAGGCATATCTTTGGGATGTACCCAGAGGAAACTCACATGGCCAAAGGAAATGTGCAAACACTACCTGCACATAGCACCAGAGATCTTGACTGAAGACAAGACAATAGAACTGTGAGGCATGATGTTAACTGTACTGCTACCCTTCTGCCTCAGCAGGGCTCATGTCTGACCTGTGACCCAACTCTTCTCTAATTTTCATCATATCCCTTTGTACGACTGGTTCACAAAAATCCATCAGACCTGCAGTTGATTGGCCCCTCACTAATTGCCCTTTGCAGGAGAGTTTCAAATGATCATCACTGCATATAGAAGCATTGCCTAACTCTTGAAAGTTTTGGTCATTTTTTTTAGATCTGGCTGCCTGGTGAACATGGTTTCCCTCTGTCTACTTTTATCAGTTCCACTTCATAAATGAAGCTACATCAAGCCACAGTAAGATTGTGGCATTTAATGCATTCATTTGTAGCAGAATGGGAACAGTGCTCAGGCAATAAGGAGGGGGTACAGCACAGATTCATTAGTGTGTTACCCGATACCAATAAGTATAAGTGGAACAAAAGACTTAACAAATTTGGAATTAGAACACAGGAGATTACTGGGCAATTTGATAGAGATGTTCAAAGTTACGAAGGAATGTTGTGAGACTGAATATGTCTAGAATGGCAGGATTAAGATTAAATGTAAGTGATTTGGGATGGGGAATATTGGAAACCTTTTCACCCAGCACGGTTAGGCACTGGCTAAGCTGGGGATAGGCACTGACAGTAATGTTCAAGAGTTGGTTAAGTAAGAGGCTGAAGGGATGGGAATAAAGGGATATGGAAATAGGGCAGGCACATGGGACTAGGATACAGCTCTGTGCAGAATAAACATCAACAGTTTTGTTTGGTTGAACTGCAGCTTTTCATCTTGTAATGTGCTCAAAATGTACATGGAGTGTAGAACTTGAAGAATTTATTTAAATCTTACATCCATCTCACATGAGGGAGTAAAAATCTTTGCGTTATGACTCCATCGCAATGTACGGACATGTGAATTTAAAAGTCTAATGACCTGTGGAGAGAAGCGGAGCCTGTCGGTCCTGGCTCTAATGCTGTGTTAGCATTTGCCAGATGGAAGCAGCTGAAACAGTTTGTAGTTGGGGTGATTGGTGTCCCTGATGATCTTCCAGGCCTTCTTTACACACCTGCTGCTGTAAATGCCCTCAGTGGAGGAAGGTTCACATCCACAGATGCACTGGGCTGTCTGTACCACTCTCCGCAGTGCCCAGTGATCAATGTTGGTGCGGTTCCCTTGCCAGGCAGTGACACAGCCAGTCAGGATGCTCTCAATGGTGCCCCTGTAGAAGGTCTTTAGGATTTGGGGGCCCATGCCGAACCTTTACAGTCACCTGAGGTGGAAGAGATGCTGTTGTGCTTTTACTTTGTCAGAAAGCCAATGTGTACAGTCCAGGTGCGATCATCGGTGAGGTGTATACTGAGAAACTTGAAAATACTCACCTTCTCAACTGCAAACCCATTGATGTTGGTTGGTCCGAGCCTGTCTCCATTCCTCCTGTAATCCACAAACAGCTCTTTTGTTTTTTTTAGACATTGAGGGAGAGGTTATTATCCTGGCACCACTGTGTCAGGGTATCAACCTCTCCTCTGTGGGCTGTCTCATCACTACTAGAAATGAGGCCAATTGAAGCCATGTCATCTGCGAATTTGATCAACAGATTGGAGCTGTGTGTGGCAGTACAGTTTGGGTGTATAGGGAATAGAGAAGGGGACTCGGAACACAACCTTGGGGGGCACCTGTGTTGAGGGTCAGAGGGCCAGAGATGAGGGAACCCATCCTTACTACCTGTCGGTAATCCGATTAGGAAGTCTAGGTTCCAGCTGCACAAGGTGGGGGTACAGGTTGAGGTCTCTGAGCTTCCTGTCAAGTCTGGAGGGAATTATGGTGTTGAATGCTGAATTGTAGTCCAGGTTCAGCATTCTAATGTATGCATCCCCCTTCTCCAGGTGAGACAGGACACTGTGCAGTGCTGTGACTATGGCGTCATTGGTAGACCAGTTCCGTCGGTAGGCGAATTGTAGGGGGTCCAGTGTGAGTGGTAGCATGCTGCAGATGTAGTCTTTAACCAGCCTCTCAAAGTATTTGCATAAAATGGAGGTGAGTGCGACGGTGCCAATTGTTCAGGCATGCTATCTTGATTTTCTTAGGTACAAGGACAATGATGGACAATTTGAAACTGGAGGTCATTTCACACTGGGAGAGGGAGAGACTTAAAAATGTCTGTAAACGCACCAACCAGCTGTTCTGCACACACTTTGAGGACCCGCCCTGGGATGCCGTCCGACCCCAATGCCTTGCGGCTGTTGACATGTTCAAATGTGCTATGTACCTCTGCCTTGGGGATGACCAAGGCAGGTCTTGTCAGCAGCTCTCCTCGGGGTTCAGTCCTAACACACTCAATTCAAGGTTGATTTAAAAAAAATAATTAATTTGGCTCATCCGGGAGTGAGGCGGCAATGTAGGCTGTACTACTGCATTTCCCGTCGAAGTCCACGTTGATGTGTAGTCCTTGCCATACGCTGCGTGTGTCATTGTGGCAGAGTTGTGACTGGATTTTGTCCGTGTTGCTGTCTTGCCACCTTGATAGCTACATAAATCATAGTGACATCTCTTGAGCTCCTGTTGGTCTCTGGAGGCAAAGGCTTTATCCCCTACACTGAGAGCAACAGACATTGAACTATTTATCCAAGGCTACTCTGTGTGTGCATGTACATATGTGTACTGCAGTTGTAGTCCTTGACCAGCCTCTCAATGCGCTCTGACCAATGCCTTCTAAAGTCAAGTGGGCTGCTTATTCCTGGATTGCGTCAAGCTTGAGTGTTGGAACTGCAGTCACCCAGGCAAGTGTTCTGTCACACTCCTGATTTGTGCCTGTAGATGGTAGCATGCTTTGGTATGTTAACAGGTTAGTCACTGCAAGATACAGAGTCTGACCTGCTCTTGTTGTCGCAGTAGTTATGTGTTTTATCCAGGAGTGTTTCTGACCAGTTGTGACCCCCTGGATGTTGGTGACCAGAGAATCGGGAGTTGTATTGGCATTGAATGTGATGGGCAGGTGTTAATATATTCCCTTGAAGTTGCCTGTCGCCTAGTGCCATGCCTGTCCAAGTCATGTTGTGTGCAGGCACAAACAGCCTGACCTTCTGAACAGTCGGTAGTTTATGCTGAAAATAAAGGCTTCATACTGAGCAAGAACTAGAATGAGCCTTTGGGAAATGTCAGGGGAGAATTTTCATTAAGAAAATTTGGGGATAGGATGGTTAGGTCAGAGTGGTTCTGAGATTGCGGCAGAGGGAGGGAGGTATTTCTTTGAAACAGCCCCTTTCTTCTGTTCTACAGTATCCGCTCGGGCTGTCCAGATGATGACTCTGAAAACGCTGCTGCTTTTTTTTTTGAATTTTTCTTTTAAGCATGCAAAGACTTGCATGTTGCAGAGTGCAGGCAGCTTTGGTGGGAAGGAAGGTGAACTGGAATTTAAGGAAGATAAAAGGGTCATCTTGGAGAGAGTTTGAATAGCTTAAAAAGCATGTTGCTTAAAGAGAGATCATAATTCTTTGGAGTGGAAGGAAATTTTTGGTGTGGTGTTGTATTACCTGGTGCTAAAAGCTACTCAAAGGATAGAGAGGGTGAAAATCAGCACACCACTTGAGTTTATAAAGCAGTTTATTTCATTTTAGGAGTACGAGCATTAAACATACTGGACACTACTTTGGATGGGGCTGAGGTATATAAGATCATGAGGGGCGTTGATAAGGTCACAGTCTTTTCTCAGGTAGAGAAATCTTAAGCTGGAGGGCATTGGCTTAAGATGAGAGGGGAAAGATTTAAAGGGTTAAAGTGAGAGTGGACCTGAAGGCAAGCTGTTCACTCAGTGAGTGGTGGGTATGTGGAATGAACTGGCAGAGGTAGGTATAATTACAACATTTAAAAAGCATTTGGACAGGTTCATAGCGAAGATTTAGAGAGTTGTGATTCAAGCACAGGCAAATGCGATTAGCTCAGATAGGCATCTTGGTTAGCACAGATGAGTTGGACCAAAGGGCCTGTTTCCATGCTGTATAACTGAGTCTGTGAATTAGTAGCCACTTTGCGCACAGGAATAGCGCATTGATATTAAGAAGAAGAATAAGAGTTAACTGCTTAAAAATATTGTCCCCAATCAGGAAAACTAAATTTGCCATAAAGGGAAAGTAGCATCAATACATTGTACTTTGCTCCAAAATACATTTGACTGCAATTTAATTGAAAAGTGTTGGCATTCAGAGGGATCCTGGTGTCCTTGGACACGATCAGGATCAGATCTGGTCTCATCAAAGTGTATGAGGGTCTTGATGTGGCAGATACAGAGATAGTTTCCCTGCCAAAAATCAGGGGTCACAGTTTCAAAATAATGGACAGAGGTGACAAAATGTTTCTTCAGATAGAGTGTACAGAATGTTTGGAATTCTATCTAAGGAGGTTTTGGAGGCTCAGTCGCTGAGAAGATTTAAGATAGATTTATGGAAGATAGAATTTTTAAAGATATTAACGAAATTGAAGTATGTGAGGTTAGTGTAGCAAAGTCATGTTGAGGGGAAAGATAGCATGATCTTATTGAATGGTAGGGCATATGTACTCCTGCTATTATAAGAATAGAAAACTTGAACAGCCCCTTCAGCCCACTATGATTGTGTCATCTATGATGCCAAATTAAATAATCCTACCTGTCTGCATGTGGTCCTTATTCCTTGCAATAAACTTTGGAGGCAGAATGCAATCTGCTGATGCTTTCATACTCCAGAATCAGGTTTATTATCACCGGCATGTGACATGAAATTTGTTAACTTAGCAGCAGCAGTTCAATGTAATACATAATCTAGCAGAGAGAGAGAAAAATAAGTAAAATAAAACATTGTAGCGATGTACTACATACAGAGCTAGAGACGACACGCAGTCGGTAAGTCGTTTCGAGACTAGTTTATTCAAACTTCGCGGTGCTGGCACTTAAATCCCTAGCTCCCGCCCTCTCCGGGCGGAAATGACATCAGGTGCATTACCAAAGTCTCCCCTCGCGCGCTGGCTATTTGTGAGCCGGTTCGTCTGCGCAGAAAGTGGGTTGCCGCAACATAATAAATAAACAAGTAAATCAATTACATATATTGAATAGATTTTTAAAATATGCAAAAACAGAAATACTGTATATTTTTTAAAAAGTGAGGTAGTGTCCAAAGCTTCAATGTCCATTCAGGAATCAGATGGCAGAGGGGAAGAAGCTGTTCCTGAATCACTGAGTGTGTGCCTTCAGGCTTCTGTATCTCCTACCTGATGGTAACAGTGAGAAAAGGGCACGCCCTGGGTGCTGGAGGTCCTTAATAATGGACACTGCCTTCCTGAGACACCACTCCCTAAAGATGTCCTGGGTACTTTGTAGGCTAGTACCCAAGATGGATCTGGCTAGATTTACATGTTTAGCAGTGCCGAGTGGGATGGATTTCTAGGCAAACCTTTTAATGATATTGAGATGGGATAAATATGGATTGGAATATACTGCGGAGCAAAGACAGAGTCTCAGTTTAGATCTCACCAAAAGTGAATATAGGCTGATTAAGAAGGTGGTGAATAACCCAGTGCTGGTGTGTTTGAGTATGTTAGGAAGCTGAGCGATCTGAAGATGGATTAGTCACCTGGACCAGATCGATTACACGCCAGGGTTCTGAAAAAGGCAGTTAAAGAGAGTGGAGGTGTTGGTAATGATCTTTCAAGCATCACAAGATTCTGGAATGGTTCCAGAGGACTGGAAAATTGCAGTTGTCACTCCGTTCTTCAAGAAGGGAGTGAGGCAGAAGATAGGAAATTATAGGCCATTCAGCCTGAATTTAGTGGTTGGGAAGATGTTGGAGTCTATTTTTAAGGTTTCAGGATACTTAGAGACACATAAAATAGGCCAATTTCTTTAAGGGGAAATCTTGCCTGACTAATCTGTTGGAATTCTTTGAGGAAATGACAGGATGGACAAAGGAGAGTCAGTGCATGTTGTTTACTTGGATTTTCAAAAGGCCTTTGACAAAGTGCTTAACAAGACGAGCCTGTGGCATTACGAGAAAGATGCTAGCGTGGATAGAAGATTGGCTGACTGGCAAAATTGGTTAGCTACCTGTGTTCCACAGAGGATGGTATTGGGACACTTCACGTTATATGTCAATGATTTGGATGATAGAATTTATGGTTTTGTGGTCAAGTTTGCAAATGATGCAAAGGCAGGTGGAGGGGCAGGTAGTGTTGAGGAAGCAGGGTGTCTGCAGAAAGACTTGGACAGATTAGGAGAATGGGCAAAGAAGTGGCAGATGGAATACAGTGTTGGGAAGTGTATGGTCATGCACTTTGGCAGAAGGAATAAGGATGTAGACTATTTTCTAAACTGGGAGAAAATTCAGAAATTGGAGGTGCAAAGGGACTTGAGAATCCTTGTGCAGGATTCCTTAAAAGATTAATTTGCAGGTTGAGACAGTGGTGTGGAAAACAAATACAATGTTAGCATTCAGTTTGAAAGGACTAGAATATTAAAGCAAAGATGTAATGCTGAGGCTTTATAAGGCATTTGTCAGACTGCACTTGGAGTAGTGTGAGCAGTTTTGAGCTCCTTATCTAAGAAAAGAAGTGTTAGCATTGGAGAAGGTTCAGGTGATATTAATGAGAATGGTTCTGTGAATGAAAGGGTTAATTTGAGGTACATTTGATGGCTATGGGCCTGTACTCACTGGAGTTTAGGAGGTGGCATGAATCTCATTAAAACTTATTGAATATTGAAAAGCCTAGATGGAGTGAATGTGGAGAAGATGTTTCCTATAATGGAGGAGTCGAGGACCAGAGGGAAAAGCCTCAGAATAGAGGGATGACTCTTTAGAACGGAGATGAGGAGGAACTTCTTTAGCAGAGGATAGTGAGTCTGTGGAATTTATTGCTTCAGACGACTGGAGGCCAAGTTATGTGGTATATTTAAAGCAGAGGTTGATGGTTTCTTGATTAGTTAGTGTCAAAGGCTATAGAGAGAAGACAGGAGAATGGGGTTGAGAGGGATAGTTAATTAGCCATGATGGAATGGTAGAGCAAATTCAATGGGCCCAATGGCCTAATTCTGCTTCAATGTCTTGTGGTCTCGTAGTGTAAGGTTGGTTAGTTGGTGTGAATCAGCCTTAATGTTAGGGGCAAATTGTAGCTGGTTGGGAACAACAGATAGGGGCAAAGGAGAAAGTATCTTGGAATGTGTATCGAAAACAGGATGTTCAAAGTTTGGCATGCAGTGGAGGATATGTTGGGACAAGTATAGACTTAAGACTGGAAGAAGTACCTTGTGCTTAATCACGCAATGTAAATTTGCACTTGCATTGCATCGACTGGCAAGAGTGAAGGGGAACACTGATTCGACTGGGAAAGAAACCATTCAAGCTGTTGTGAAATTGCCTCTCAGTTCTTTGTTTTAATTTGGCATGTCACATTGTCGCAGCTCATACCATTCTGTGGCTAAGATTTTGGGTGTGGATGAGGCGGTGTGGGTCACACCACAATATATGACTATGGTCTGACATGTCATTACAAGACTGAGGGATTGCTCCTCTGTGACAGGCACTGAAATGTGCCCCTGTCAACCTGCTCAGTAGGGAATGGGGACACAGTTTCTCCAGGTGTTAACTTGGCCACTGAGAAGAGTTTGTTTGCTTAATTGCCTTGTCTTTTAAGGGATTTACATTGTCTGGATACAATCACTGGACTGCAATTAATTCATTCTGTGCTTCCTGAGACATTCCTATGCACTTGGATGTCCTGTAGAATCTTTTTTTATTATTAGTTTTTTTATACATTTTACAAATTTAAAAAAAACCCAAATCAGAATGAGGAACATTAATACAGTGCAAAATTAAGCACACAATGACAATATGATACAAAGAAAGAGAATTTCTTTTAAAAAAGAAACTAAATTGAAGACAAGTAAACTTAGTATCCTCCCCCAACCCCACAACACAATTAAAAAAAAAACTCCAGACCATCCACAACACAATATAGAGAATGTAAATCGGGACAATCAAACTCCCAGACTATGAATACACTTAGCAACAGAGGATAATAATGCCTACTACCAAAAAAAGGGAGCTGAAAGCAAGGGACCGAAAAGAGAAAAAAACCCTAGTCAAGAGGAAGGTTATGAAAGTACTTGATAAAAGGTCCCCAGACCTTATGGAACTTTAGATCCGAATTAAGAACTGAATAATGAATTTTTTCGAGGTCCAAGCAGGCCATAATGTCGTTAAGCCATTGAGCATGAGTGGGCGGGGCAACATCTCTCCATCTAAGGAGGATCAAGCGTCTAGCCAGGAGAGAGGCAAAGGATAATATTCGGCATTTGGTCAGACTCAGACGTAAATCTGTCTCGCCCCAGAAACCGAACAAAGCAATTAAGGGGTTTGGTTCTAGGTGCTGATTCAGAATATACGATAACGTAGTGAAGACATCTTTCCAAAATTTCTCCAAGCTAGGACAGAACCAGTACATATGAATGAGAGAGGCCAGATCTCTGAGATCTGGCTAAACTGGTCAAGAAGTGAAAACATTGGAGGTAAGGATGTAGACGGATTTGAGAGAAAGAGTAATAAGTCATCAGCATAAAGAGAAACTTTATGCTCAACACCCCCTCTCCAAATCCCGGTCAATTCAGGACAATTTCAAAATGCTATCGCCAAAGGTTCTATAGCCAAATCAAAGAGAAAGGGACTTAAGGGGCATCCCTGACGGGTGCCACGTTTGAGATTAAATACCTGGGATTTCTGAAAATTAGTTAAAACAGAAGCAGTAGGACACAGGTACAGCAATTTGATCCAAGAGATGAAACTTTGACTGAGGTCAAATTTTTCTAAGACTGCAAAAAGCTAGTTCCACTCTATACGATCAAATGCTTTCTCCGCATCGAGGGAAATAACACATTCAGGAATCCCAGTTGGGGGTGAATATAAAATATTAAATAAACGCCGAATGTTTAAAAAAGGGAGACGGTTTTTAATGAAACCTGATTGGTCATCAGAGATAATAGAGGGAATAACGGTTTCTAATCTATAAGCCAAAACTTTAGCTAAGATCTTTACATCAACATTGAGCAAAGAAATCGGCCTATACGAGGAACACTCTGTTGGGTCTTTACCCTTTTGGTGTTATATAGTTTACCAGAAACAATAATAAAATGGCCATTTGTATCAGATATTTTATTATGGAGTTCAAACGGAATATTTGAGTTAATAAGAATGGAGACTTCCCTAGCTTTAGCGGCAAAGGATGAATGAAAATGCTGACCCGCCCACTTTGACAGAAGCCGGGAGTTATCAAAACAACGAATATGAGTTTCTTGAAGGAAAGCAATGTCAGCTTTGAGTTGTTTAATATGTGAGAATACCTTCCTCCTTTCAACAGGGTGATTCAATCCCTTTACATTCCAGCTCACAAATTTAAGTGCACTAGCCATTATCAATTACTAATGCATAAAAGGCAGCAGGCATATAAAAAGTCAAGCAATACAATAGCAGTCTGGGAGCAGAAATATAAACATAGATTCGTAAAATCAAAACATAAACATGTCCTGAGCAATAAAGAAAAACAATAAATACAGTGAATGATGTTGGAACTGGAAAACCCACCCCACCCACACAACCCAAAACTAGACGGCTACCAAAAAAAGCAGCTAGCTCTACCAAATATAACTTCCAGATCTGTGTCATTAACAGCAGTTCCGTATAAATATTATAGTAACTAGTTTATGCACTGGAAAACATAACTACAAATTGGAACATCTTCTGCAGAAATATAAAACTTAATACAGAGAGAATCGGAAGAAAACCAAAACTAACCTACCCCCGAAAAATTATGGAAGAATAAAGGAAGAAAAAGGAAAGAGAAAAAGGAAGAAAAAAAAAGGGAGGAAGGGGAAAATTATAGATTCAGGAAGAGTACTTAACAACCATTTACAGAGAGGAAAAAAAAATCAAAAATTAAAAAAAGTGGGAAAAAAATAATAAATAAAAAAATAATAAAATAATCAGCAGTTAAACTGTGAACCAACAAACAGGGAGGCCTTCAATAAAGACTTCAAATCTCCAAAACAAGTTGGAGTCAATTGTAGAATATAGATAAAGTTATACAAGAATAAGATAGATTACACAAGTACTATTTAACGTCCATAGGGAAACATTAAGCACAGAATGTCTATTTAAAAGAAAGACACACCAAATCCAGGGAGAGATTGTCAACAGCCCTTAGAGTTTCAGTAAATAATGACTGAGTGATTCAAGTGAAGTCTGAGTCCGGAAAAAGTAATTTTACTACGAGAAATACTTATCCCCCATTTTAGGAGGTCCGATCGAGTTCCGACGATGGCTGGATAGCCGGAAGACTTGCAACAAATGCCTGAGCCTCCTTCACTGACTTAAACCACTTATATTTTCCAGTACTAAGCGTGATTCGTAAAACAGCAGGATTGTGAAGCGAGAGTCTAAAACCACGATCAAAAAGCACTTTCATTACACCTTTAAACTCAGCGCGCATCTTTAGGATCTGAGGTGCAAAATCCTCCACAAAGCGAATGGCTGTGTTTTGGAAAGTAAAAGTACCTCTGCGACGTGCCTCCATAATCAGACGGTGTTTTACGTGGTATTGATGAAAGCACAAAATTACCGTTCGCGGGCGGGAGCCCAGAATTCCGGGGGGAACGTAGACCCTGTGTGCCCTTTAGAGCTCAGGCGGGTTCGGAAGCAAATCTTTCCCGAATATCTCGCAGAGAAACTCGGCGAAAAACTTCACGGTTGATCCCTGTTCAGTGGCCTCTGGCAACCCAAGAATTTGAAGGTTACAGCGTCGGCTCCGATTTTCGAAATCCACCATTTTGGAAAGAAGTTTGTTATATTTTCCCTCTAGACTGGAACAGAGAGTCTCCAAGTATCGAACACGACTTTCTAACTCTTCAGAAGTCGAATCGATACGAGATGAGTGTTCAGCATGTTCGTCCACTCTATCGTTGATCCGATCCAATTTGGCTTCCAGCTGTTTGAAAGCGGTTCTAAATTCCTTTAAAATATCATCACGGTGCTGTTCCAGCGCAGCGAGGGTCTCAGAAGACAGAGCTGCAACTTCCTTTCTCCCGGTTTTAGATCTCTTGTTAGACATTGTAAGGTAAATGTGTTCACAGGCAAGTGAAAGAAACCAAATAAAGTTCCTAACTAAGGTTTAAAAAATGGAGACATTTAGTGCAAAGATAGCGAAAATAACAAAACAAAAGTTCGAAGCAGCTAAGCAGTCGCCATCTTCCCGGAAGTCCGGATGTCCTGTAGAATCTTAAAACATGTGAGGAGACTAATCAACCTCTCTTTTCAATACAACCACATGCATTGCATTTATCTGTAGCTCTTCTTGGGATGTAAGCAGGCAAACGTTGCTTACAATACTTGATGGGAGTCAGTTCTGAGTAATAGAATTTAAAATTTAGTCTGTTGGATAATGCCTTTGGTCAATGTTAGCATCAGGGATGTAGGATGTTAAAAGGCACTAAATCAGAGATATTTGGTCCGGTCCTTCATAAGAAGATTAAACAAATGGGGTTCAGAGGACTGGAGTTAATTTGTGAAAATTAACGTGAAAAGAAAAAGATTGGTCAACACAAATGTGGGTCCTTTACAGTCAGAAAGAGGTGAATTGATCATAGGGAACAAAGACATGGCAGACCAATTGAATAACTTCTTTGGTTCTGTCTTCACTAAGGAGGACATAAATAATCTTCCGGAAATAGTAAGGGACCGAGGGTCTAGTGAGATGGAGGAACCGAAGGAAATACATGTTAGTAGGGAAGTGGTGTTAGGTAAATTGAATGGATAAAAGGCAGATAAATCCCCAGGGCCAGATGGTCTGCATCCCAGAGTGCTTAAGGAAGTAGCCCAAGAAATAATGGATGCATTAGTGATAATTTTTCAAAACTCCTTAGATTCTGGATTAGTTCCTGAGGAGGGTGGCTAATGTAACCCCACTTTTTAAAAAAGGAGGGAGAGAGAAACCAGGGAATTATGGACCGGTTAGTCGGTGGTGGGGAAAATGCTAGAGTCGGTTATCAAAGATGTGATAACAGCACATTTGGAAAGAGGTGAAATTATCGGACAAAGTCGGCATGGATTTGTGAAAGGAAAATCATGTCTGACGAATCTTAGAATTTTTTTGAAGATGTAACTAGTAGAGTGGATAGGGGAGAGCCTGTGGATGTGGTATATTTAGATTTTCAAATGGCTTTTGACAAGGTCCCACACAGGAGATTAGTGTGCAAACTTAAAGCACACAGTATTGGCGGTTTGGTATTGATGTGGATAGAGAATTGGTTGGCAGACAGGAAGCAAAGAGTGGGAGTAAACGGGACCTTTTCAGAATGGCAGGCAGTGACTAGTGGGGTACCGCAAGACTCAGTGCTGGGACCCCAGTTGTTTACAATATATATTAATGATTTAGACGAGGTAATTAAATGCAGCATCTCCAAGTTTGCAGATGACACAAAGCTGGGTGACAGTGTTAGCTGTGAGGAGGATGCTAAGAGGATGCAGGGTGACTTGGATAGGTTAGCTGAGTGGGCAAATTCATGGCAGATGCAATTTAGTGTGGATAAATGTGAGGTTATCCACTTTGGTTGCAAGAACAGGAAAACAGATTGTTATCTGAACGGTGGCCAATTAGGAAAAGGGGAGATGCAACGAGACCTGGGTGTCATTGTACACCAGTCATTGAAGGTGGGCATGCAGGTACAGCAGGTGGTGAAAAAGGCAAATGGTATGTTGGCATTCATAGCAAAAGGATTTGAGTACAGGAGCAGGGAGGTTCTACTGCAGTTGTACAAGGCCTTGGTGAGACTGCACCTAGAATATTGTGTGCAGTTTTGGTCCCCTAATCTGAGGAAAGACATTCTTGCCATAGAGGGAGTACAGAGAAGGTTCACCAGATTGATTCCTGGGATGGCAGGACTTTCATATGAAGAAAGACTGGATTGTCTAGGCTTATACTCACTGGAATTTAGAAGATTGAGGGGGGATTTTATTAAACGTATAAAATTTTAAAGGGATTGGACAGGCTAGATGCAGGAAGATTGTTTCCAATGTTGGGGAAGTCCAGAACGAGGGGCCACAGTTTACAGATAAAGGGGAAGCCTTTTAGGACCAAGATGAGGAAGAACTTCACAC
The DNA here is from genome assembly GCF_030144855.1 of Hypanus sabinus. Lineage (NCBI taxonomy): Eukaryota > Metazoa > Chordata > Chondrichthyes > Myliobatiformes > Dasyatidae > Hypanus > Hypanus sabinus. The sequence continues at coordinate 22,123,140 of NC_082738.1, read as the reverse complement.
AGAGAGTGGTGAATCTGTGGAATTCTCTGCCACAGGAAACAGTTGAGGCCGGTTCATTGGCTATATTTAAGAGGAAGTTAGATATTGCCCTTGTGGCTAAAGGGATCAGGGGCTATGGAGAGAAAGCAGGTACAGGGTTCTGAGTTGGATGATCAGCTATGATCATACTGAATGGCGGTGCAGGCTCGAAGGGCCGAATGGCCTACTCCTGCACCTATTTTCTATGTTCCTATGTTGGCATGGATACTTGAGTAATATACAGGAACAAGGGTCGTTTTCAGGTAGGCAGACTGTAATTAGTTGATTGCCTCAGTGCTGGGACCCCAGCTATTTTCAGCCAACTTCAATTACATGGATAAATGGATAGATTGTAATGTATCTGAGCTTCTGACATTACACAGCTAGTGGGAAAGTGAACTCAGAGAGGAGGATTCAATGATGCTGCAAAGATCAGGTTACGTGAAGAGACATACTTAAGACATAATGAAAAGAAATACTTGGGGCAGAGGGAGTGGTTCAATAAACTAATTCCTGGGATTGGTGAATGGGTCTATGAGGAGAGATGAAAGGAGATGCCCATGAAAGGTATAAAATGCTGAAGGACCTTGACAGTTAAATGCTGGGAGCATGTTTGTCCCAAGCTGAAACCAATTGCCATTGTTTCAAAATAAAGGGATTGGCTATTTTTCTTCTCAATCTGATACAACAAACCTTTTATTCTGAAACCGTGGCAGTGCTGTGGAAGCTGAGCAAAAGGAACATATTGGATAGTGACTGAGGTTGCTGGATTCCTGGATAGTACATTAATTAATCGGTGTGGCAATCGTGCGATCAAAGATCAGCCTGATGATGTGGTGGAGCTGGCTGTAGGGGACAGATACTCCATCAAAAATAACGCTGCAGGCCTGATTGATTCTCGATGGAGTCGTGTTAGTGTAATATTGCTAAGCTTTGTTCTCAATTGTAACTCTGTGTTTAATTTTGACAATGGTCTTTCAAAGAAGCAGTTAGGACATTTGAGATGATGTGTCTGGGAATAAACCCAGAAGCCGACTGATTGGAACATAAGGGATGTGGAAGAGTGGGAGATGCTAGAGTTGAACAGCTTTCGTAAAAGGGAAAGAAATAAGGCATTGTTATGTGTCAGTGGCGATTCATAAAGGCATCCACAGTGAACAGCTGTGTGTTCAGCCAAGTGCAGGTCAGTTCATTTGAAGGGTGGACACCAGCTGTCAGTGATATGAGAAGCTGTAAAGTGTCAAAGGTCTACACTTAGACAGAAGCCTGCAGAGGGACCTCTGTGGAAGAGCAGAACCATGGTTGGCATTTTTCCCAGAATCGCAGTACTCCATCAGGAGCACCGTCCCATAACAGGAATGTAGCAGTGGTTCCTATTACTGCTGGCAACATGTTGCTGCTTTGCTGGTACTTGAAGTCTGTCATAAATAAAGATCAGATTAATTTTTAAAATGTACAGGTTTAGTCGTGTCTGACTCGACAGGCCTGAACCCAGCTTGTACTTTGAACCACGGCACATCTAATTTTGATGAGTGCTGAAGAAGTTGCCTCCTTTTGGAGATTGTTAGAGGGCAGAGGTGAATGTTTAATGCAACAGGAGAACATGAAAACAAAAAAACTGGGTGTGAGAATCGGTCATTCGACCTTTTGAGCCTGCTCCGCCATTCAGTAAGATTTTCCTGCTGGGTTCCATTTTCCTCCACTATTCCCGCATCCCTTCGATGCCCAGTGTGGGATTGGAAAGTGTCTCCAGCTTGGAGCTCCAAGAATATTAAGCATTCTCAGGATAATTATCCCAGCCAGATACCAGTGCTTCCTCGTCCCACAGTTTAACAATTTCCATTTTCCTTGGAGGCATCCCATGTGTCCACGTGTAGGTAGAGACAGATAATTTTCCCTGGGGTCCTGCAGATTTCCCAAGCCATGTACATATCTGCACCTTTTTCAAAGTTACTGTTGAACCTGCTTCCACCAATAATGCATTATATCAATCTACTATATTTAAAGCAAATGTTCAGTCTTCTCCACCATTCAATCATGGGCTGATCCAATTCTTCCAGTCATCCCCACTCCCCTGCCTTCTCCCCATACCCATTACTGCCCTGGCTAATCAAGAACCTATCTATCTCTGCCTTAAATGCACCCAATGAGGGCCTCCCCAGCTGCTCATGGCAACAAATTCCACGGATTTACTGCCCTCTGACTAAAGTAATTTCTCCACACCTCCGTTCTAAATGGATGTCCTTCAGTCGTGCCCTCTTGTCCTAGAATCCCCTACCATGGGAAGTAACTTTGCCATATCCAATCTATTCAGGCCTTTTAACATGAGGTTCCCCCCTCATTCTCCTGAACTCCAGGGAATACAGCCCAAGAGCTGCCAGATGTTCCTCATATGGTAACCCTTTCATTCCTGGAATTATTCTTCTGAATCTTCTCTGAACCCTCTCCAATGTCAGTATATCCTTTCTAAAATAAGGAGCCCAAAACTGCACACAATACTCCAAGTGTGGTCTCACGAGTGCCTTATAAAGCCTCAACCTCACATCCCTGCTCTTCTATTCTATATCTCTAGAAATGAATACCAACATTGCATTCGCCTTCTTCACCACCGACTCAACCTGGAGGTTAACCTTTCGGGTATCCTGCACAAGGACTCCCAAGTCCCTTTGCATCTCTGCATTTTGAATTCTGTCCCCATCTAAGTCTGTTTATTTCTTCCACCAAAGTGCATGACAATACACTTTCCAACATTGTATTTCATTTGCCACTTCTTTGCCCGTTCCCCTAAACTATCTAAGCCTCTCTGCAGGCTCTGTTTCCTCAACACTACCCGCTCCTCCACCTATCTTTGTACGATCTGCAGATCATTAATTCCATTGCCCAAATCATTGAAGTACATCGTAAAAAGCAGCGGTCCCAACCCCGACCCTTGTGGAACTCCACTGGTAACTGGCAGCCAGCCAGAATACGATCACTTTATTCCCACTCTCTGTTTTCTGCCAATCAGCCAATGCTCCACCCATGCTAGTAACTTCCTTGTAATTCCATGGGCTCTTATCTTGCTAAGCAGCCTCATCTGCTGCACCTTGTCAAAGCTTTCTGAAAATACAAGTACACCACATCTACTGCATCTCCTTTGTCTACTCTGCTTGTAATTTCCTCAAAAAATTTCAGTAGGTTTGTCAGGCAAGGGTTTCCTTTCAGGAAACGATGCTGGCTTTGGCCTATCTTGTCATGTGCCTCCATGTACTCTGTAATCTCATCCCTAACAATCGATTCCAACAACTTCCCAACCACTGGTGTCAGGCTAACAGGTCTAGAGTTTCCTTTCTGCTGCCTCTCACCCTTCTTAAATAGCAGAGTAACATTTGCAATTTTCTGGTCATCCGGTACAATGTCAGAACCCATCGATTCTTGAAAGATCCTCCTACCACGATAGAGTAGACAGCTTCTTGCCATCTGTTCCACTTGATCTTCTTAGTTTTGAACAGCTCTTGAACTGCTGATTGGTGGACAAATGGGACAGTCAGCTCTGCTTTAGGTAAGTGCTCGGAATGCAAATATTTCTATTACGTGAATGTGCATTCAAAATGTAGATTCATTTCCTCTCTCTACTCACCGCGTGCCTTCCTGTTGACGGTGAAGGGAGGAGTCTCTAGCTCCAGGAAAGTGTGACAATTCAGACCACATCAAACATCTAAGTGTATTCACCTCCTGAAAGATGGCTTAGGAGACCTTTGTGGTGGCTGCTTTTCTAAATGTGAGTTTGTATTAATACACCATTTCTGAGCTTCATCTTGATGGCCCCCTTTCCATGTGGTTGCAACAAAACGTGCATTTAGCCTAATGCCACAGACACCAAATGTTATATTGAAATTAACCCTGTCCCTGGATGTACCTGACCTCTTTACTGTGCAACGTTCCAGTCAGTTGGACTTTGCATTACTACTTGTTCTTTGTCCTTAAATTTTTGTGAAAAAGCTCCTCAAACCATGTCAATCAGGCAGTGGTCAGCACACACCATCTTGGAAGTACTGTGGGAGAAGGATTCAGTGAGTTCTATGGGATGGTTCCCTGAGCAGACCGTCCCAGATATTTGATGGAATGCCTCATCAACAGAACTCGCCAACAAGTACTTGGCTAGCGGTGAGAGGGGCCCTCCCTATCAGATCCTTCCTGTATGGACAGAAGTTCAAAGTAAATTTATTGTCAAAGTACATATATGTAACCATATATAACCCTGAGATTCATTTTCTCACAGGCATACTCAATAAATCCATAATAGAATAATAACATAATAGAATCAATGAAAGACGGCACCAACTTTGGCATTCAAACTGTGTGCGAAAGATGACAAACTGTGCAAACACAAAAATAAATAATAATAAATAAGCAATAAATATCGAGAACGTGCAATGAAGAGTCCTTGAAAGTGAGTCTGTAGATTGTGGAAACAGTTCAATGATGGGGCAAATGAAGTTGACTGAAGTTATCCCCTTTAGTTCAAGAGCCTGATGGTTGAGGGGTAATAACTGTTCATGAACCTGGTGGTATGGGTCCTGAGGCTCCTGTACCTTCTTCCTGATGGCAGCAGTGAGAGTAGAGCATGACCTGGGTGGTGGGGTCCCTGATGATAGATGCTGCTTTCCTGTGACAACACTATATGTTGGTGTACTCGATGGTGTGGAGGGCTTAACCTGTGATTGACTGAGCTGTATCCACAACCTTTTGTAGGATTTTCTGTTCAAGGGCATTAGTGTTTCCATAGCCAGGCTGTGATGCAGCCTGTCAATATACACTCTACTGCACATTTGTATAAGTTTGTGAAAGTTTTAGATGTTGAGCCAAATTTTTGTGCACTCCTAAGGAAGTAGAGACACTACTGTGTTTTCTTTGTAATTGCACTTGCACACTGGAGCCAAGACAGTCCCTCTGAAATGATAACACTGAGGAATTTAAAGTTGCTGATCCGCTCTGCCTCTCTTCATCTGATGAAGACTGGCTAATGATCCTCGTTTCCTTCTCCTGAAGTCAATAATCAGCTCCTTGGTCTTGCTGACATTGAGTGAGAGGTAGTTGTTGTGGCACCACTCAGCCAGGTTTTCAATCTCCCTTGAATATGCTGATTCATCACCACCTACAGTATGATAATCCAACGACAGTGATATTTCAGCAAAGTTGAAGATGGCATTGGAGCTGTGCTTTGCCACACAATCCTAGGTGTAAAGCAAGTAGAGCAGGGGGCTAAGCATGCAGACTTGTGGTGCACCTGTGCTGATGGAGATTGTGGAGGAGATGTTGTTGCCAATCTGAACTGACTGGAGTCTGCAAGCGAGGAAATTGAGGATCCATTGCACAGGAGTATTGAGGCCAAGGTCTTGAAGCTTATTGATTAGTTTTCAGGGATGATGGCATTGAATGCTGAGCTGTGGTTGATAAAGAGCATCCTGATGTATGTGTCTTTGCTACTTAGATGTTCCAGGATTGAATGTAGAGCCAGAGAGATGGCATCTGCTGTGGCTTTGTTGCCCTGGTAAGCAAATTGGAGTGAATCCAAGTTGCGCCCCAGGCAGGAGTTGACGTGGTTCATCATCAACCTCTCAAACCACTTCATCACTGTGGATGTAAGTGCTACTGGTCGATAGTACCTAAGAGGTTAAAAATCTAGATGAACACTCTTGCCAGTTTATCAACACAGTAGTTGGCCAGTTAAACCATCTGGGCCAATGTTTTTTGTAGGTTCACCCTCCTGAAGGCTACTCGCATGTTGGCATCAGACTGAAATCGTGGTCATTGGGGCGGTGGAGTTCATTATGGTTTTGCCATGTTTTGACAGTCAAAGTGAGCATAGAAGGCATTAAGTTCATTTGGAAGCAAAGCCCTGTTGTTGCCTACATCACTTGATTTAACTTTAAGAAGTAATAGCATTCAAGCCCTGTCACAACCGTCAAACATCCTTTGTGTTTAGTCTGGAATTGCCACTTCACCCGTGAGAAGGCTTTCCAGAGATCATACCTGGACCTCTTGTAACTTTTTTGGTCACCAGACTTAAACACCTCTGATCTGACCCTCAGCAGAGTGTGGATCTCATGGTTCGTCCAGGGCTTCTGGTTGAGGAAAACTCTTTGTGGGATTTTGTGGGGACTACCACTGTTTTAATAAAGTCCATGACAACTGTGGTGTATTCATTCAGATCCACAGATGAGTCCTTGGACACGGCCCAGTCCACCAACTCTAAGCAATCCCGTACCCGCTCCTCTGCCTTCTGCAACCACCTGAGCAAGTGCAGTGCTGTCAAGTCTGACAGAATGTTTACGGATGTGGCCTGACATCACTACAGAGTTGAATCAGATTTTTTTGACCCCAAACTGCCGATTCAATGTGCAAAGTGTTATAATGAATGTACAATATGGTGGACATTGTTATGCCATCGCTGCACCGGTATTTCTGCTGCACAAAATTCTCTTCACTTCATCACACTCCATTCCAATATGCATCTGTTCCTTTCTCCCTCATATACAGTATTATCCAACTCTGCTCAGATATTTCATATAATGGCAAAATCCACATTGTAACTACTGCAACACACACAAAATGCTGGTGGAATGCAGCAGGCCAGGCAGCATCTGTAGGGAGAAGCACTGTCGACGTTTCGGGCCGAGACCCTTCGTCAGGACTAACTGAAAGGAAAGATAGTAAGAGATTTGAAAGTAGTCGGTTGGGGGGGGAATGCAAAATGATAGGAGAAGACCGGAGGGGGTGGGGTGAAGCTAAGAGCTGGAAAGGTGATTGGCAAAAGTGATACAGAGCTAGAGAAGGGAAAGGATCATGGGACAGGAGGCCTAGGGAGAAAGAAAGGGGGGGGGGGGAGCACCAGAGGGAGATTAAGAACAGGCAGAGTGATGGGCAGAGGGGGAAAAATAAATAAATCGGGTGGGGTAAGAAGGGGAGGAGAGGCATTAACTGAAGTTAGAGATGTCAGTGTTCATGCCATCAGGTTGGAGGCTACCCAGACGGTATATAAAGTGTGGCTTCATCTTGACAGTAGAGGAGGCCATGGATAGACATATCAGAATGGGAATGGGACATGGAATTAAAATGTGTGGCCACTGGGAGATCCTGCTTTCTCTGGCGGACTAGTCTAGGTAAGTAGGTAGACTACTGTCTAGGTAAGGAAATCCCTCCTGTTAGGGAGCCTTGCCATATATCCTCAGACTTTTTTTGAAGAGGTTGCAGCATGTTTGATTTTGGAGTTGTTCATATCAGCACTTGACGAGGGAAGGAAGAAATAGATCTGGGACAGTGTGAGATTGCTGTCGGTGTGAAACCTAGACCACAATACAGACTGGATGGGCTGATTGGTCTGAATTCCTGATTGTAATTTGTCTATAATTTATTGTAACACTCATTATCTAAGCTTGCAGGTGAAGGATGGTAACTGGAGTTGTTAAAGGATAATTGAGGAGGAGGTGGGAAAGGGAACTTGGTGAATCTGTTGATGGTACAAGTCTTGTCATTCACTTGCATTTCTTTACTTTTGTTTTTCTTTTCATTGTTGGTTTAGCTGCAGAGGAGCATTACATACCAACCTTATTGTCTGAACATTGTGCTGTTTCTGCAGTCATTGTTATGGCAGGGTTGCCAAGGGTGGAAGGATGTGGCAGCAGTAGAGGCTGCAGATGCTGGAATCTGGAGCAACAAACAATCTGTTGGAGGAACCCAGCAAGTTGAGCAGCATCTGTGGGAGAAGGAATTGTCCTTGTGCAGGGTTTTGACCTGAAATGCTAACAATTCCTTTTACCTCACAGATGCTGAGTTCCTCTGGCAGATTGCCTGTTGCTGGAAGGAAGTGGTTGTTGGTTGAAATTGGAAGCATTTGGCTTCTGGTACAGTCTAGGACTGTATCAAATGATCTAAAAAGTTTTAGTGTAGGTAAACTGCCTTGCATTTTTAATTGGAAAACAAATACTGTATCTTCATTAGTGAGAAGATTCTAGCCCGATAGAGATAACTTGCTAGAATTCTATTGCAATTTTTGTCATGCAAGATGGGGAAACACTCAGCATTTTATACTAATTCACTGTGCAGAGCAGTTGTCGCATCTTTATGCGCAGGGAGGACCAGACTGGAAATCCAAAACTATTCTAAGGGATGTTTACGTGTATGTGACAGTCCCAAATTTCCTGGGTGGCCTTAATTACTTCAGTCCAATGGAAACTAACAGTAGTAAACCAACTTTCTGTCATTTCCTGATACTTGCGTTGGGAAATCTAGGGGCTGAGCCCTAGTTCACTAGTTCAGTCATTCCATTCATAACAGCGAAGAAGAACTGCTGCAAAGGAGAGGGGTAAATTTGAAGCAATTTGCCTTTTTATTTCGATATAATTGAGTTGATTTGAGTGTATAAGGATAATGTTTTCTAAAATTTGTTTTACTTTGAGAAATTGAATATTTATAGTTAAATTTATTAATAGTATTTTTAATGACGGTATTGTAATGTTTTTGAGGGAATAAGGACCGAGATCGCAGGTATAAAGTAAAGGGAAGGAATGAATAGTGACAGGAGAAGAAACCTTTTTTTAAAACATAGGTTATAGTTGAAATCTGGAACACACTGCCTGTGATGGCAGCAAGTTTCATTGTAGTCTTTTCTTAATCTATGGTGGGGAAAACATTGCCAGGCAATGGACATGGGGACCAGGGGCTAGAACGAGCGAGTTACTCTTATTGGGTTGTGAATCTTTGGAGTTTGCTCTGTTGTTGAGGTGGAGTCATTGAATATGTTTCAGAATTGCAGGTAATAGGGAACAGATAAGATCAGCCCTGATCTTATTGAATGGCACAGTAGGCTAAAGCAGTTGAGTAGTCTCCTCCTGCTCCTAATTCTCATGTTATGATGTGCTGGTATGGGTGTCCACTGATATTTTATGAAGGAGCTGTTAAGCTCCTGAGGGAGGAAGACATTGGAACATGCAGATAAGGGGTTAGATCTGAGTTCAAATTACCAGATAACAGTAGCTCAGAATTGTCAAATCCATACTCTGGCAATTGTAAAAATGTACAATAGTACTAGCAAAAGAGTTAGCTAAGTCATACAAGATTGGTATTTGACTAGATTTGCTTGGGCCTCACTGGATTTGTTGAGCAGGATACCAATTTCAGTTAAAAACACAAAATGCTGGCAGAACTCAGCAGGCCAGACAGCATCTATGGGAGGAGGTAGTGTCGACGCTTCGGGCCAAAACCCTTCATCAGGAGGGTTTCCTGATGAACTGATCTGCCACCATTTTGTGTTTTTATTTATTTCTAGCATCTGCAGATTCACTCGTGTTACCAATTTCAGTTAGTTGTTTCAGAAATGATAATTTTGTTTGTGGTTTTGGTGAATCTGTCCTGAGTTTTCTTTTTCTGTTGCCTTCTTGCTTAACCCAGTGTCGAGCAGGGAACTGAAAGCGTGGTCAAGTCCAACCCTTCTAAAAGGCATCGCGACCGGCTCAACATAGAATTTGACAACCTACTGAGTCTGCTTCCAACCACTGAGGATGTTGCTGGGAGGCTGGACAAACTGTCCGTGTTGCGTCTCAGCGTCAGCTGCCTCCGCCTTAAAAGATTCTTTGATGGTAAGGGCTGTGGACTTTTGATGTCTCAATTCATTGCGTGCTTTTGAACTGATCTCTGAATGTACTTTTAATTGAGTCATAGAAAACTTGCTATGCAGAAGGCCATTCAGCCAATTGTTCCTGTACCTGTCAAAAACAAGCTGCCCAGACTGACCCCACCTTGAGCACCATGTCCCTGGGTCTACAGCTCATACCTCTTCAAGTACTCAAGTATTGTATTAAGTCTAGTTCAAGTTCAAGTTTATTCTCATGGATGTACAAGCACAGAGTATAAATGTCATGAAATTTAGCTTTTTGCAGCACAACACAGTACATTACAAAACATAGGCAAACACAAGTTAACAAAGTTAAATTAACAAATTATACATGCATGTGAACAAAAATAGAATAAACAATATCATTAGTGCAAGATTGTGCGAAAGAGAAAAAGAAATATACTCTGAGGGAGTATTGGGGTTTTTCAGTTTGGTTCAGGAACCTGATTACAGTGGGAAGAATTTGTTGTTAAACCTTGGCATGTGTCTCCAGGCTCCTGTACCTCCTATCTGATGGCAGCAATGAGAAGAGGGCATGACCTGAATGGTGATGGTCCCTGATGGACGTTACCTTGTTACCTTCCTGAGACCTATTGTAGATGTCCTTGGTCGGGATAGCTGTACCCACGATGGAACTGTCCAAGTTACAGACCACTCTCTGTAGCTTCTTTCATTCTTTTGCATTGGAGTTTCCATTTTTAATTGTACAAAAGTTCAATTCTTTTAACAATGACCAAATCTCCGCCTTCTGGTTTCTGACCCCACTGTTAAACAAAATAAGTCCCTCCTCTTTAATCCATCTAGAGCCTTTATAATTTCAAACACCTTGATTAGGCCTCCCCCAGTCTCTTTTCTTACCCCTCTCCATCTAACCTTATGCTATAATATTTCAGGACTGGCAATATCCTTGTAAATCCCCCCTACACCCTCTTCATTGTGATTTCACCTCTCCAATAATGTGGTAATCAGAACTGTAGAGGTTATTCCAGCTATAGTTTAACAACTCCTGCACAGCTGTAATATAACCTTTCTCTTTCTCTCTTATAACAATATAACCATATAACAATCACAGCACGGAAACAGGCCATCTCGGCCCTCCTAGTCCGTGCCAAACTCTTAATCTCACCTAGTCCCACCTACCCGCACTCAGCCCATAACCCTCCACTCCTTTCCTGTCCATATACCTATCCAATTTTACCTTAAATGACACAACTGAACTGGCCTCTACTACTTCTACAGGAAGCTCATTCCACACAGCTATCGCTCTCTGAGTAAAGAAATACCACCTCGTGTTTCCCTTAAACTTCTGCCCCCTAACTCTCAAATCATGTCCTCTCGTTTGAATCTCCCCTACTCTCAATGGAAACAGCCTATTCACGTCAACTCTATCTATCCCTCTCAAAATGTTAAATACCTCGATCAAATCCCCCCTCAACCTTCTACGCTCCAATGAATAGAGACCTAACTTGTTCAACCTTTCTCTGTAACTTAAGTGCTGAAACCCAGGTAACATCCTAGTAAATCATCTCTGCACTCTCTAATTTATTGATATCTTTCCTATAATTTGGTGACCAGAACTGCACACAATGTTCCAAATTTGGCCTTACCAATGCCTTGTACAATTTTAACATTACATCCCAACTTCTGTACTCAATGCTTTGATTTATAAAGGCCAGCGTTCCAAAAGCCCTCTTCACCACCCGATCTACATGAGACTCCACCTTCAGGGAACTATGCACAGTTATTCCTAGATCTCTCTGTTCCTCTGCATTCCTCAATGCCCTACCATTTACCCTGTATGTTCTATTTGGATTATTCCTGCCAAAATGTAGAACCTCACACTTCTCAGCATTAAACTCCATCTGCCAACGTTCAGCCCATTCTTCTAACCAGCATAAATCTCCCTGCAAGCTTTGAAAACCCACCTCATTATCCACAACACCTCCTACCTTCGTATCATTGGCATACTTACTAATCCAATTTACCACCCCATCATCCAGATCATTTATGTATATTATAAACATTGGGCCCAAAACAGATCCCTGAGGCACCCCGCTAGTCACTGGCCTCCATCCCGATAAACAATTATCCACCACTACTCTCTGGCATCTCCCATCTAGCCACTGTTGAATCCATTTTATTACTCCAGCATTAATACCTAATGACTGAACCTTCTTAACTAATCTTCCATGTGGAACTTTGTCAAAGGCTTTGCTGAAGTCCATATAGACTACATCCACTGCCTTACCCTTGTCAACATTCCTCGTAACTTCTTCAAAAAATTCAATAAGGTTTGTCAAACATGACCTTCCAAGCACAAGTCCATGCTGGCTACTCCTAATCAGATCCTGTCTATCCAGATAATTATTAATACTATCTCTAAGAATACTTTCCATTAATTTACCCACCACTGATGTCAAACTGACAGGTCTATAATTGCGAGGCTTATTTCTAGAATCCTTTTTAAACAATGGAACCACAACTTAACAGGAACATTATGTCTCAGATAATAAAGGAAAACATCTCTTCTGCTTTTTTTCACCACTTTGTTGATTTGTTGTGCTATCATTAAGAATATGTGGATGTGAACTCCAAAGTTGCACCTCTCAATATCCACCCATATTTTGTATATAAACAATAATCAAGGGGCTGAGTACTGAGCTCCTATGTAACATCCCCACTGGTAACACTATTCGACCTACATTCTGCTTCCTGTCACTGAGTCAGTTTTGGCTCTAATTTGTCACTAATTCTGGATCCCACAGACTGACTAGTAGCCTTTCTTGAGGAGCCTTGTTATAATCCTTTCATCTAACCTGTATATTACCTCTTCTTAGAAAAAATTCAATCATTAATCAGATATGATCTGCCCATAATAATCTCACGTTAACTGCCCGATTAATTTGTACTTTCTATATAGTTTACATTATCACTTTGAATGGATTCCTATAGTTTTTCCCACCATTGAAGTTATACTAACTTTCCTATAATTTATCTTTTATCCCTTAGTCTCTTTTTAAACAATGTGAATTCCTACATTCCTTTAATTCAGGAGGAACCTCCAATCAGAGTTTCTACAAATTTGTCACTTGATTCTCTTACTAGCCTGGGATCCATTTCATCCTGGCCTGGAAATTTATCCAACTTCAAGGATGTTAAACCCCTTAACATTTCTTCTTTTAATCCCATCCTCAACTACAAAATTGCCACCATCAACTTCTGAAGGTAGTTGCATCCAAAATACCCAAGCTCCACACACAGTAGGTCGTTAACAGGTCTCTCTCCTTTTCTTCTTTATATAGATAAAGCATCTTTAGATTTTCTTTGACCTGTCAGTGCTTTTTTTTCATACCTCTTTGCCTTCCTAATTTCCCTTTGAATTTCACTCCTATGCTTTATAAACTCTTGTATATATTATACCCACACTGCCAGGTTCAGGAACAGTTATTACCCTCAACCATCAGGCTCTTGAACCAATGGGGACAACTTCACTCAACTTCAATCACGCCATCATAGGTTCCCACAACCTATGGACTCTACATCTCATGTTCTCTATTTATTGCTTATTTATTTATTTATTATATTTCTTTCTTTTGTATTTTCAGTTTGTTGTCTTTTGCACATTGGTTGTCAGTCTTGTTGGGTGCAGTCTTTCATTGATTCTATTGTGCTTCTTCGTTTTACTGTGTATGCCCATAAGAAAATGAATGTCAGGTTGACTTGTATGCACTTTACGATAATTAAATTTACTTTACTTCACTAATACTGAGCTATGGTGTCCTGATGGGCTTCACTTCTTTGCACATCATGTTCCTCTCTCTGCAACTTGTCACCTGGGCTTCAAAATTTGATAGCTACACTTGATTCATTTTGGGAACATTTTTAAACTGGGACCTTTCTATCTCTCTCTTCCTCTGAGATCAACTTATCCACAGTGACTGTTTCCAATATAGTTTTTCTGATATCACTACTTCTCAATCTAGTAAAATTGTCCTTGCCCCTCTCTGCTACCTGTATCTTTTTTCCATAAAGATGTCGCATGCACACACACACACTTTTCCAGGATACTGACGAAAACTTGAAATAGTACTGTGCAGTACTTTAAGCCACGCAGAGCAAGCAGGAAGGTGTTAGTTTTAGTGCTTTGGAAAGACATCACCTCTGACAGTGACATACCATCTCAGCACTGCAATGGAGTTTCAAACTACATTTTGTGTGCAAGGCTCTGAACTCAGGACCCTCTTGACTGAGAGGCAAGAGTGCTAACTCGCTGATGTTGATCGACATAGCTGCTAATCACTGAGGATATAAACCCCATGATAAATTGTTAGGAGCAGGATTCCATTTTATGGAACAACAGTGGTCACTGGATTCCCGTAGGATTATTTCATTGTGTAGAGTGAGTACGTGGAGCTTCCCCAATGGTCCAAGCTCCAGGGAAGCCTGACTGAGGAAGTGTCTTGGACATAGTTTAGAACACCCAGACACAGCAGTTAAAACTGAACAATTTAAAAAAAACCCTGCCTCTTTCCCTCTCACCATGAAAATATCAGATTTTTTTTTAAAAATGTGTAGAATTCCACTCAAAAGTGAATTCTGTCACATTTCTCAAAATTCAGACAACATCCAGGATTCTGCCTTGAGTCTAAATTGAACCCGCCCTCTTACTTTGTTCCCTGATAACCATTGGAATCTAGCCAAAAGGATTGTACAGTGAGTGACAGCCTGCTATTTAACTGTGAAAAGCATAGGCAGCAGAGCTGTTGTCCACAGCATTCCCATACAGAGGTGATGACCCCCAAGGTCTGGGCATTGTGCTCTTTTCTTTCCATCTCTCTCTCCCTCCTTCCCTCAAATTATGTTAAGTTTCATCCACACTAGAGAAAAAAGTTTCAGCCCTGAAAGAGTTAATCTGGCGGAGATTACCTGTTCTGTGCACTGGAAAGTGTGGTGTGTAACAAGGAAGGAGTTGTCACGAAATATTGATTTGTGTTGGACTTTGCAGTTCTCAGACTGAGATTTCTTTGTGCAAGGGTGAGATCTGTAACATAGATAAGCAAGTTTCAAGATCTCGGAATAATTGCATCCTTTCTGTAGGTAAAGGCTAAAGTTGTTTAGTTGCATTTCCGGGTAAGGACCAAGTTCAATAGCCTGTGCTGTTCCCCGGGAGAATTTGCTAATACACCAGCAATTTGTATTGTCCCTCAGCCTGTATCTGCGTCAGTGTCCGTGTTCCACCCAGCTGCCGTTGTCTCCATTGTTGATTCACTATATCTCTGTGTCACAGTCTGAATATTCATATTTATTGCCCTGAAGCATGCCTGTGCCCTTATCGGATTGTCTGTGTCCCCTTTTTTATGTCTATGCTGCTGCCTGTGTGCCTGTCTCCCTGTCTCTCTATCTGTGGCCTTGGGCGTGAACAAGAATGACTTGCTTTCACTCCCATTTTGTGGGATCCTGGATGACTGAAAAGTTCTGTGTGGGAGCCACAGACTAATCCACAGATAAGGCAGGAGCTGGCTGAGGGAACGAGATGTTCCACCATTTTCACTAGACTTTATTTTCACGCGTTGAACGGACTTGAGGTGCTCAGTGCCATCCGTGATATTTTTGTCCTATTTTGAATTGAACTGGACCAGCAATTCCCATGAGTCAGTAAGGATGATATACTTTTCTATGGAATTTGAAAGACAACCTTAAGTCGTTTCCTCTGTCCTCAGTTTCTTTGTTTGTCCTCTGTCTGCTTTGCAGTGACATGCAAGTTGTGATTCTCATCATTGGGTCCACTTCAGACCCTGTTCCAGTGCAGATTGGGGTCTGTGTCATCCAGCCCTTCCAATGTTCCTTGTTGCAGAGCAGCACCTCATCTCCAAGCTCCTGCTGGTGTGGGGTTCATCCAGTAGAAGAAGAGGGAGTTGTACTATGTCCACTCCTGAACCAAGATCACTCCATATCTATTTGTTGAATTGCAGGATACAGGCAGTGCTTATGCAGAATAATGCTCAGAGGCTGAGCTCCAATCATTTGCTGACATTCTTAAAGTGTCAGAAAGAATGAGCCTTGAATTTAGCAGCCAAAAAATTCAAGGCCCTAACAGCCTTTTATGCTATAAAAGTTCAAAGTAAACTTATTATCAGAGTGCACATGTGTCACCATATACAACCCTGAGATTCATTTTCTTGCAGGCATACTCAAAAAATCCATAATAGAATTAATAAAAAAACTACACCAACCTGGGTGTTCAACCAATGTGCAAAGGACAACAAACTGTTCAAGCACAAAAGAAATCATAATAAAAAATAAATAAGCAATAAGTATTGAGAACATGAGATGAAGAGTCCTTGAAAGTGAGTCTGTGGGTTGTAGGAACATTTCAGTGATGGGGCAAGTGAAGTTGACTGAAGTCATCTCCTGTGGTTTAAGAGCTGATGGTTGAGGGGTAATAACTGTTCCTGAATCTGGTGGTGTAAATCTTAAGGCCCCTGTACCACCTTCCTGATGGCAGCATTGAAAAGAGAGCATGGCCTGAGTGATGGGGGTCCTTGATGATGGATCCTGCTTTCCTGAGACAACTTTTCATATAGATGTGCTCACTGGCGGGGAGGGCTTTACCTGTGATGGGCCGGGCCATATCCACTACTTTTTGTAGGATTTTCCATTCAAGGACATTGGAGTTTCCATGCTAGGTTGTGATGCAGCCAGTCAATATACTCTCCATTACACATCTATAGAAGTTTGTCAACATTTTAGATGTCATGCTGAATTTTCACAACTTCTAAGGAAGGAGAGGTGCTGCCGTGCTTTCTTTGTAATTAACTTGTGCTGGGTGGGGGGGGGGGGGGGGGGAGGAGAAAGAGAGAGAGATCTGTATGTGTATCTAAGGACTTGTCTGTGAGAGTGTGTGTTTGTTTGTGTGTTGGTGGGAACTGACTGGCCATTTGCTATCTATTATTTTTTTCCCCCAGAGATTCATGTTCATTTTACAGATTCATCTGCTTCACTGTCTGATCGTTTTCAGCTGATGCTGTTTAGTCAAGCCTTTCGTGCCAAAGTCGAGCTTGGATGAGAGCCAGTGATTGTTAATGGCAGATTGAGGAATGTAGGGGCCAATTTGTTTGTGCTGATAGAGTTAATCAGAGTTATCTTGTGACAGATTATCTGGAGTATTGTGCCTTTTTCATATTTGTTTCAGCTGGTTTAGTTTCTGCCTTTGAATCATCCAACAACTACCCATGCACACTACTAGTGAGAATCATTGATGAACTGTTACTTTGGAGTCAGTGATAGAAATTGTTGGTTAAGTTTCCCTCCTCTCCCATGTTCCAGTGCAGGGCCAGTTAATTTATCTCCATCAAACCCAGGCCAGAATTGGGCCTATTAGCTATGATGAAGGGAACGCTTGAGCCAAAAGAGGACCCCTTCTGATTTCCCCCTTTAAGTTTTGTCCAGCAGACTAAAGAGTGAGTCAACTCTACCTTGCCCTTTCTTCCCTATCAGATCCCACCATCTGCAGCATTTTGTCCCCTCCACCTCTTGCCTCCCTGTCTTTGTCACTACCTCCACTCTCCCCTCCTCCATCTGCCTATCCTCCTCACCTGGATCCAACTATTGCCAACCACCCCTTTCTCTCAACTCTATACTAACTATCTCTCCTCCATCTCTCAGTTCAGATGAAGGGGCTCAACTTGAAGCATCAACTGTCTATTTCCCTCCACAGATGCTGCCTCCCCCATTAAGTTTCCCCAGCATCTTGTTTATTACTCCAATAATCTTCATATCATCCTACCTGGCTTGGTGCAAGTTGAAGGCACAGTGCAGAGAAGGATTTGCTGGTACTACACAGGAGGGTTTAAGCTAGACTGACGGGTTTGGTACCCAGAGCAGGAACAAGTCATCAGATAAATCAGTAGTTAGCAAAAGTCTAATAATCGGGAAAGGCTGGGAAAGGAATGTTCAGTTACGTTGCATTTATTTCAATGCTTGAGGTTTAGCAGGTAAGACAGACAAACTCAAAACGTGGATTGGCTCTGAGGACTGGGATGTTAAAGCCATAACAGAAGTATAGCTGAGAGAAAGGCAGGACTAGCAGCTCATCGTTCCAGGATGCAGATGCTATAGGTATGACAGAGGTACAGGTAAGCAAGGAGGAGGTGTAGCCTTTGATAAGTGAGGATGAAACTGCAGTACTTGGAGATGACATTCTTGCGTGATCATCCAGTGAGGCCATATGGGTAGAAATTAGAAGCAAGGGGAGGGCCACACTAGTTGGGCTGTATTGTAACCCCCCCTCCCCACCCCCAGTAGTAGTCAGCCTGGAAATTTGGGGAATCGCTTGTAACACACAAAATACTGGCCAACCAGCCAGCCTCTATTGGGGCGGGGGGGGGGGGGAAAGAGGGAGAAGTATAGTCAGTGCTTTGGGCTGAGACACTCCGGCAGGACTGGAGAGAAAAAAATTTGAGTAGATTTAAAAGGAGAGAGAGGGGAGAGATAAACACAAGATGATAGATGAAACCGGGAGGGGGAGGGATGAAGTTAAGAGCTGGGAAGTTGTTTGGTGAAAGAGATACAGGGCTGGAGAAGGGGGGAGTCTGATTGGAGAGGACGGAAGTCCATGGAAGAATGAAAAGGGGGAGGAGCACCAGAGGGAGGTGATGGGCAGGTAGGGAGATAAGGTGAGAGGGGGAAAAGAGGATGAGGAATGGTGAAGGGGGGCCACTACTGGAAGATCGAGAAATTGGTGTTCATGCTATCAGATTGGAGGCTACCCAGTCAGAATACAAGGTGTTGTTCTTCCAACTTGAGTGTGGCCTCATTGCGACAGTATAGGAAGTCATGGATTGACATATTGGAATGGGAATAAAAATTTCTTATAGTTTTAATAATAATAGGTTTGCAGTAATGACAGATTTTAATTTCCAAATCATAATCAGGTTTAATATCACTGACATATGTCATGAAATTTGTAGGTAGTGCTCACTGGTGAGTTCATTCTCCATTTAGAAACCTGATGGCAGAGAGGAAGAAGCTGTTCCTAAAATGCTGGGTGTGCATTTTCAGGCTTCTGCTGGTAGCAATGAGAAGAGGGCAGGCCCTGGGTAATGGGGGTCCTTAATGATGGAGTCATCGCAACGGTTAATGGACTGAATAGGAGTGTCTAGGAAAGTTTCCTGAGTCTGTATATAAAGAGCCTGACTCTGAAGTGGTGGTGGGGGGCAATACTGAATATCCTCTTCGGGCATGAGGCAGGGCAAGTAACAAGTGACAGCCAGGGAGCACTTTGGGTCTAGTGACCAGAATTCTATTAGTTTTAAGATAGTGATGGAAAAAGGACAGGACCTAAAATGGAGTAGGCTAATTTTGAGGGTTCCAGCACAGGTTGATTGGGTGAGCCTGTTTGAAAAGAAAGAATGGCAGGTGGAAGGCTTTTAATGGTGTGATAGAAAGTGTCCAGGAGCAGCATGTTCCCGTTGGAGTGAACAGTAAATCTGGTAAGGTTAGGGAGCCTTGGCTGAGGGGAGAGATCGAGTCTGTGGTCAAGAAGAAGGTAGTGTACATTGGGTTTGGGAAGCCTGGGATGAGTGAATCCCTTGTTGACAAGAAGATGATTTAGAATACTCTTAAGGGGGAAATCGGGAGGGCAAAGAGAGGGTATGATATGGATCTGGTTGGTAAGTTTAAGGAATATTCCAAGATGTTCTATAACTATATTAATCTCTTGAAAGATGGTGGCACACTTGGATGTAGTGGCCACTCCAGGTCCAATCCAAGGTGTAGTTGTTTGTCTTGTAATCATAAAAAAGACATACAAGTTACTGCTAGAGAGTAAGAACATGAAGAGCTGCAAGCACTTCGATAGTGATGGAGCTGCTAGACTTATCACATACCATTGTTGTGTTGTTGCCTGGACTTGTGTACTGGTGGATAGTACGCAGGGTGAGTGATTGTTTCAGAAATTTTAATTGTGATTACAAGTCCCTGTTGGACATTGCCAATGTAGAATACCACTGGTCCAGTTCACTGGCCTCCACAGCTGCATATAGTAATAAGTTTCACAAATTCACCACCATCTGGCTAACAAAATTTCTCTGCATCTCTGCTTTAAATGGACACCCCTCTATCTTGAGGCTGTGCACACTTGTCCTAGACTCCCCCACCATGGGAAACATCCTTTCCACATCTACCATGTTTAGGCCTTTCAACATTCAAAAGATTTCAATGAGATCCCCCCTCATCTTTCTAAATTCCCAGAGTGAACAGACCCAGAGCTATCAAATGTTCCTTGTATGATAACCCTTTCATTCCTGGAACCATCCTTGTGAACCTTCTCTGAACCCTCTCCAATAACAGCACATCTTTTCTTAGATGAGGAGCCCAACACTGTTCACAATAATCAAGGTGAGGCCTCACCTGTGCCTTATAAAGCTTCGGCATCATATCCTTGCTTTTGTATTCTAGACCTCTTGAAATCAATGTGAATATTGTATTTGCCTTCTTCACCACTGACTCTACTTGCAAGTTAATCTTGAGGTTATTCTGCACAAGGACTCCCAAGCCCCTTTGCATCTCAGGTTTTTGGATCTTCTCCTCGTTTAGAAAATAGTCCACATATTTATTTCTACTCCTAAAGTGCACGACCATGCATTTTTCAACATTGTATTTCATTTGCCACATTCTTGCCCATTCTCCTAATCCAAGTCCTTTTGCAGCCTACCTGTTTCCTCAACACTACCTGCCCCATGCAAGTTGGGTGTTGCAGGCAAGCAGGAGAGGAGATGCTGAGGCAGGAGATGAGATAGCCCCTGCTGGGTGCACTGGACTCCATACTTGGGTTGGACTGGCCCCTCTTGTCAGTGCTCTTCCCAGGTGTTCACCCAGTGCTGCCCTCTAGTGTTTGCTCAGTAGAACAAGAAGCTGGCCCAGGTCAACTTACCATCAGTTCTCTGGTCATACCACTCAGGGACTTGGGCTGTATTATATTTTCCTTGTATGTTTTTCTGAAATTGTAACCATACAGTGGTGCTAGAAAGTTTGTGAACCCTGTAGAATTTTCTCCATTTCTGCATAAGTTTGATCAGACCTTCACATAAATCTTAAAACTAGATAAAGAGAACCCCATTGAATAAATAACAAAAACATCTTACTTGTTCATTTATTTATTTATTGAGAAAAATGATCCAATATTACATGTATTTGTTGGAAAAAGTATGTGAACTTTTGGGGTAATGCCTTCTACAAAATCTATTTGGAGTCTGGTGTTCCAGTAAATGAAATTAGATTGGAGGTGTGGGTTGTAGAGGTGCCCTGTCCTACAAAACAAAATACACACAGTCAGCCTGCTCTTCTTAAAGATCTTTTTATGTGCGCTTTACCTCAATCAAAACAACTTTCAATCCTTAGAAGAATTGTAGAGACGCATGAAGCTGGAAAAGGCTACAAGAAGCATTTCTAAAGACCTGAGTGTTCATCAGTCCACAGTAAGAGAAATTGTCCACAAATGGAGGAAACTCAGTACTGTTGCTACTCTCCCAAGGAGTGGGCATCCTGCAAAGATCACATCTGCAAAAACACAACACGCAATGCTGAAGGAAATGGAAAAGAACCCAAGGGTGACAGCAAAAGACCTGCAGAAATCTCCAGAACTTGCTAAAGTCTCTGTTCATTTATCCACTATAAGAAAAACACAACTAGAATGGTGCTCATGTAAGGTCACCACAGAGGAAACCACTGCTCTCCAAAAAAAAAACATTGCTGCACGTCTCAAGTTTGCAAAAGACCACTTGAATGTTCCACAACACCTCTGGGACAATGATCTATGGACAGATGAGACAAAAGTTGAACTTTTTGGCAGAAATGCACACTGCTATGTTTGGAGGAAAAAGGGCACTGCATACCAAAACCTCATCGCAAGTGTGAAGCATGGTGGAAGGAGCATCGTGGTTTGGGGCTGCTTTGCTGCCTCAGGGCCTGGACAGCTTACAATCATTGAGGGAACAATTAATTCAAAATTGTATCAAGACACTTTACAGGAGAATGTCAGGATAGCAGTCCATCACCTGAAACTTAATAGAAGTAGGATAATGCAACAAGACAATGATCTGAAAGACAAGAGTAAATCAACACCAGAATGGTTTAAAAAGAAGAAAATTCATGTTTTGGAATGGCCGAAATCAAAGTCATAACCTTAATCCTATAGGAATATTGTGGAAGGACCTGAAGCAAGCAGTAATTGCAAGGAAGCCCACCGACATCCAGAGTTGAAGCAGATTCGTAAGGAGGAATGGGCTAAAATTCCTCCAAGCCGATGTATCAGTCCTGCACAGCGGTTATCAGAAATGTTTGTTTGAAGTTATTGCTGTACAAGGGGCTCACACCAGTTCCTGAAAGCAAAGGTTCACATAATTTTCCAAAAAATTATGTGTAATATTGAATCATTTTTCGCAATAAATAATTTGTGTTATTTATTTAATTGGGTTCTTTTTATCTAGTTTTAGGACTTGCATGAAAATCTGATCACATTTTAGGGTATACTTATCCCAAAATAGAGAAAATCCTACAAGGTTCACAAACTTTCTAGCACAACTATATGTACTATTTGTGCAATGTGCAGTGTGCTGTGCTGTTGGTAATGTGTTTTGCACCTTGGCCCTGGAGGAGTGCTGCTTTATTTGGTTATATTTGAGTATGGTTGAATGATAATTGAACTTGAACTATCACTAAAAGGGTGGTTAGGGAGAGAGTAGTTCCCTTTAGAGATCAGCAGTTTTGCCTATATTTTGAGCTACAGGGAATTTTAATGAATATTTCTCCTCTGTGCTTACTGAGCAGAAAATCTTGGTTTCTCAAGAGATAAGGGAAACAAGTGGAGATGATTTGGAGGACATTCTATTACCATGAAGGAGGTATTTGAAGCCTTACATGCATTAAGATAGATAAATCCAAGGGCTTGGCCAAGTGCACCCTCAGACTAGTGGGAACTAGAAAGGAAATTGTGGAGACCCTTGTGCAGCTATTTACTTCATCGTTAGCCACTGATGAAATTTCCAAACTCTGAAAGGTGACTGTTGTTCTGTTTAACAAGGCTTGCAAGGTAAAGCCAGGGAGCTACAGGCCAGTCATCCTGACATCAGTAGTGGGTAAGTTATGGGGGGGGGGGAGGGGGGGAATTTTGAGGGACAAGATCTACCTGTATTTGGATAGACAGTCTGATTAGAAGTCAGCATAGCTTTGTGTGTGGGATGTCATACTTAACAGACCTTTTAGTGTTTTCTGAAGTAAACAAAAAGGTAGATGAGGGTACTGTAGTAGATGTTGTATATTTGGACTTCAGCAAGGCCTTCAAAAAGTCCTAAATGCTAGGCTGGTCTGGAAGGTTAGATGCCATGGAATCCAGGGAGAGCTAGATGAGTGGATCCAAACTGGCTCAGAGGTCAAGAGCAAAGAGTTGGAGGTTGGTTTTTTTGACATGAAGACTGGTGACTGGTGGTGGGACACTTGTTATTAGTTATTTATGTAATGATTTGGATATGAATACAGAATGCTTGATCAGTAAATTTGCAGATGAACAAAATTAGGAAGTGTTGATGGTGAAGAAGGTTATTGTAGATCACAAGGGGATCTTGATCAGTTAGGGAAGTGGGCTAATGAGTGGCAAATGGATTTCAATACAGATAAGTGAGGTGTTTTTGAAAAGTCAGACTTTGAACGGTAGGGCGCTTGTGAGTATAATGGAACAAAGGGATTTATTGCTTAATTTGTTTAGTATCACAGGTAGACAAGATGGTAAAAAAGCCAGTTGGCATGCTGACCTTCAGCTATGGCAGTGAATGTAGGAGTTAAGGCATTACAACTTATGCAACAAGTGGTGAGGCTGCACTCGGGACTATGTGTACAGATTTGGTCACTGTTACCTGAAATATGGTTAAACTGCAAAGATTTACAAGGATGTTGACAGGTCTAGAGGACCTGAGTTAGAGAGAGGTTGGCAAAACTAGGTATTTATTCATTGAAGCATAGGAGAATGAGGGGTGATCTGATAGAAAAGCTTAAAATTATGAGTGGCATAGGCAAGATGAATAGTAAGTCTTTTCCCCAAGGTAGGAGAGCCCAAAACTAGGGGATATAGATTTACAGTGAGGGGGAAAGATTTAGAAGGGACCCAAAGGTCAACATTTTCATGTAGAGGGTGGTGAGTATATGGAACGAACTGCTGGAAGAAGTGGTTGAGGCAGGTACAATAATATTATTTAAGAAGCACTTGCATAGGTACATGGAGAGTTGGGACTTAGACAGATATAGGCTGCATGCAGGAAATTAGGACTAGCTGGTTGGACTCCATGATCAGCATGGATTGGTTGGGCTGAAGGTCCTGTATCCATGCTGTATTGCTCTCTGACTAATAATAGAAGTGGAGATGGTTATGACAGGAAAAGGACTTCATCTTTCTTTCCTTTCCAGTTTCCTAAATTTTCTGCAGTAGATTTCTCGTGGCTTGTATTGTCAGTGTGCTGGGAACTAGGAACCTACTGATATCTCAGCAGGACCTTTGTTTGAGTTCCAGTGGGCCTACATTAGGCTACTAGGCTGCAGGGTACAGTAAGCAGGGATAATTCTGTCTTCACCTGACATCCAGGCTCTTCCAGACCTAGAATGGTATTGGAAATGGGATCTGGAATTTTTGCTATATTCCTTCTGAAGAGATTGTAGTTTTTTTGTTCATTGTAGTGGACGTCATTTGCAAGACCACCATTTATTGTCTATTTCTAGGCCATGTAGCTATTTCAAAGGGTGTTGTTGAGGGTCTGGAGTCACACATTAAATAAAAGTGGCAGATTTCCTTCCCTGAAGAATATTAGTGAAACAGATGAATATTTTTAAGGTACTCCCTTTGGTTGCCAATGTTTTAATTCTGGATCACTTGAATACATAGTAAATTCCCCAGTTGCAATGGTGAGATTTGAACTCGAATCTCTAGATTAAAATCCAGATTTTTACATGATAAGCCATTAACATAGTCAGCCTGCAGCTCAGCCCTCAAGTCTGGAGACCCTCTGATAGGACCTGTAATCCTGCTTTGTTCCTGTTGTTTTATTACTGTTCAGGGAGATGTGTTTGAAGTTGTTCAGAAAGCCTTCGCTGGATTTAGGAGTTAGCAGGGACCAGTGGTATGCACTCGTGTTGAATTACAAAAGCCTCTATTGTATTTGCAACCCATCCCTTGGAAGATATTTTTTGGCAAATGTCAGCACAGGTCACATGATCCACTATGGACCAATTGAAAGTGTGTGCATGCAGTGTGCAAATCCACTGCGCCACCAAAAATCACTCTATGCCCAATCTCGATGACTCTTGAATTTAAGATCTTCATTGTCAGAGTATAGGTTTAAGGTGAGAAATAAAAGATTTAGAGGGATCCAAGGAAGAACCTTTTTCCCTGCTAGAAGCTGGTTGGAATCTGGAATTCACTGTCTGACAGGGGGTAGGGGAGTGGGGGCAGTGAAGACAGAAAATGACCTTCTGACCCCATGTATCCACACCAGCCACCAAGTACCCAACTATTCAGGACCCATTTACCAGCACTTAGTACACAGCCTTCCATACTTTGGCAATTCTTGTGCTTGTCCAGATAATTCCTAAATGCTCTGCCTTCTCAATTAGATAGTGAGCCAATGGTGTGGTGACAAAGTAACTTAAGTTCCAGAGTTCAAGTCAGACCACAACAACTGTTGAAATTAAATCAAGTTAACAATATGGAATTAAAAAATTACTAGGCCTTATAATGGTGAGCAGAGAACTACTAGGTTGTTTTGAAAGTCCTATCTGGTATATTAATATATTATACCTGACCGATGCGGTTGTCATTGAATCATACAACACAGAGAAAGAGTCTCAGCTCACCATGCCCATGCTGATTATTGTACCCATCTATACTGGTCCCTTTTACCAACACCCCTGGCCTTGGCATGCAACTCCTTGATTCAAAAAGTATGGGAGACAAAAAGCTGAAAACTACACAACAGATGGATTAAAATCTGTCACTGTTTGAAGCTATTTTATAGGTATTATAGCAGGACTCTTGTGGGGGTGGGGTGGTTTGAAGTAATCAGTTAAAGTCAAAAATTGTTTTGTGAAAGCGAAGTCATATATGACCAAGTTGTTGGAGTTCCTTGAAGTAACATCTGATGGATGAAGGGGAACCTGTGACCATATTGTTCTTGGATTTTCTGACCGTATTTGGTGAGGTACAACATCAGAAAGAAAAGTTTGTGGTCTAAGCAGTAACATTGGCATGGATAGTAGATTGTCTGGCAGTAGGAAGTGGAGAACAGACATAAATGGGTCTTTTTGGTTGGCAAGATGTGACAAGTAGTAGGCCATAAGGATCAGTGCTGGGACATCATTTTACAATTTGTATAAATGCAATGGATGAAGGCAACAAAAGTATGGATGTTTTTTTGATGATATTAAGTTGGGTAGGAAGACAAATTTTAAAGAGGACATAAAGAGATTGTAAAGGTATAGAACTAGGTTAAGTGCATGGACTAAGATCTAGTAAATGGAGTGTAATGTGGGAAAATGTGAAATTGTCTAGTTTGTTAGGGAGGGGAGAAAAAGAAATATTGTCCAAAAGATAAAAGATTGTAGAGCTGTGAAATGCAGAGAGATTTTAGTTCATGATTCACAAAAGTAATTAGGAAAGCTAGCAACGTTACTGTTTATTGCTAGGGGAATTGAATTCAAAAGTGGGGAAGAGGAACTTCAGTTGCAAAAAGGGCTTTGGTGAGATTTCATCTTGAGTACTGTACTATGTACAGTATTATTCTCCCTATTTAAGGAAGGATATCAATGCATTTGAAGCAGTTCAGATAAATTTTACTAGACTGATGCCAAGAATACCTGGTGGTGAGGAGGATTGTTCTATGAGAAAAAGTTGGGCTTTTATCTACTAGAGTTTAGAAAAGTGAGAGGGGACATGACAGGGCAATTCTGGAATGAATGTTTCTATCTGTGAAAGAATCTTGAACTAGTTATCACTGTTTAAAAGCAAGTCACTCACCTAATGTTGTGATGGAAAATAACTGGTTCTTTGAATCTCAACAGTAGAGGCCTGGACACACACAGTTTTAATAATAAGAAATTTATTT
Organism: Hypanus sabinus; assembly: GCF_030144855.1. Taxonomy (NCBI): domain Eukaryota; kingdom Metazoa; phylum Chordata; class Chondrichthyes; order Myliobatiformes; family Dasyatidae; genus Hypanus; species Hypanus sabinus. The sequence goes on along the minus strand of NC_082738.1, from coordinate 22,096,323 downwards.
ACAAGGGGAAGTCAGGTCAACACAAGCAACTACAATATACAGGAAGCGGTGTGGGGACAGGGTACAGTTACACAAACAAAGAACAAGGGAAAAGCACTACAACAGCTATCCCCCTTGACCTTGGATAGCTGCGGCTCCCTTACCAGGACAAACGATAGACCTTCCCAAACATAAATCAATGCACTTACCTTCAATGAGGTGGTCTGTAAGAGAGGGCTAGCCAAGGCCAAGTCTAATCTTTTAAAGCATGGGGCTGGGTGAGATAATCCAATTAAGGTGACCAATAATTTAGGTGTGAATTGATTAGTTGGGAGGGACCAAATGTTGATTGGCATGTGGTGTGTCCTCTGACCAGCCAGGTGGCAGTGCATCTGTCACGTGGCCGGTATCTCTGGATACATCTATTAAGATAAAGGCGAGGAATTTTTTCTCTAAATTTTTCTTTCTCTTCTTTGGAAGTCTCTTCCTCAGAGTGGAAGCAGAATCTTTCAATATTTCTAAGGCAGAGGTAGAGATCTTCTGGCTAAGAGGTGAAAGGTTACCATGAGAAGATAGATTTGAGATTATATAAACACATCTCCTATGATATTATTTAAATACAAAGCAGGCTTGAGGGACTGAATGGCCCATTCCTGCTTCTAAATTATATGTTCACATGTGGGCACTGCGGGCTTTCTTGCCTGATTCAGTATTCTGTGACTTTGATCTTTAACACAAGCTTGCCTGCATGCAATAAGACCACTTTTCAGAACATCTTTCTCCCGCACATAAAGAGAACTTGTCACACACACTGAGGCCTGTTCTTTAGCTCGGTGCCAGTTTCCCTGCAGGCATGGATCAAAATACTCTCCCACTGATGGGGATGTCTGGAAGATGGAGGCATGTTAACTCCAATAAATTGGACATGCTCTTTCTAGTTCCCAGCAAACTCTAGCCTGTATTGGCACAGAAGAACTTGTCTCACTCTACAGAGCCAACAGTGGTTAACAAATTTAACAAATAATAAATCTGATTCTGATGTGGGAAAGGAAGATGTCGCAGATGCAGTAGGGATGATTTGATTTCTGACTCAATTATTTAGAAACATAGAAAACCTACAGCACAATACAGGCCCTTCGGCCCACAAAGTTGTGCCAAACATGTCCCTACCTTAGAAATTACTAGGGTTACCTATAGCCCTCTATTTTTCTAAGCTCCATGTACCTATCCAGGAGTCTCTTAAAAGACCCTATCATATCTGCCTCCACCACCATCGCCAGCAGCCCATTACACGCACTCACCACTCTCAGCTTAAAAAAAACACTTACCCTGACATTTTCTCTGTATCTAGTTCCCAGCACCTTAAACCTGTGCTCTCTGTGGCAACCATTTCAGCCCTGGGAAAAAGCCTCTGACTATCCATGTAATCAATGCCTTGCATTTTGACAGAAATTTTTAAATTTTCAAGTATTCTGCTAATATTGATCTGCAATTGCACACTGTTGACATCAGGTACCTGAAGCAAGTACTCTATCATCCAGGATTTGCATTCTTCAGCATGCGTGCATCTTTAATCACATTCTCAGGCTGTTTACCTACATGCTGCAATCTTGCTGTAATATTAACCTCATCCAATTGTTGTCTGGTCTCCAATTGGTGTAGACCCACCACAATAAGATTGGTGCTTACGGGGTTTAATTGTGAAGGATGAGTAGTAAACTTATTTCATGAAGGTTTGAAGGCAGAGGGGTAACCTACACAGGCAACATAGGATGATAAGGGAGTCAATGAATCAGGTATAGGGGAATTTCACTAGTGTATCTGCCTCCACCACTGACTTAGGCGTTGCATTCCACGCACCAACCACTCTCTGAGTGTTTCTTAAAACCTACCAGCAAGGGAAAATGGAGGTAAGTTCTGTGCCCACTCTCCTGCTCCCAGGGGCAGGAGGGCAAGCAGAGGAAGTAACTATCATAGAGTAACCCGGCATGGAAACTGTCCCTTTTGGCCCAACTCATCTGTGCCAACCAAGTTACCCGCAAGCTAGTCTCATTTGCCCTCATTTGTTAATTCCATTGCCCCGTTTATTTCCCCGTACTCAACTTTCTCTCATATTACTACACCACAAAGTCTGTAAGCTGTTTGCTTTGTTAAAGAAGCAACAGTTGAGGAATAATTGCCATAGCCATGACTCAGAAGCTGTCACGCAATGCAGATTTTTCCAGAGCATATGCCTCTAGGTTTTACTAGATTTCAGAGCTAAAAGTGAATTTTTAAAAAAATTTTATGGTGAGTCATGGGCTGCGTCCCAGCTTAACCACAAGAATATAATGATTCAAATTCAAGTTAAGCTGATACCAAGCGGCTGTGATTGCTGAGCCCAGAGGAAAACCTCAGCCTAACCGCGTGCTCACTTATCACGCTATTCAGCGTATGTGGAAAGCGGAAGGAACATAACGTCATGTGTGAGCCATCCTATACAGTGCCTGGGCTGGTGCTGCTGTTCACTCTATGAATGTAATGTGGGCATCAGCTTTAAGATTTCCCTGTTCTCTTACAACACTCGACCATAGGTCCAGAGAATAGCTGTTCTCTCCTGTATATGTTGAGACAAGGATGATTCTCTCTGGAGATAGCACTATGCTTTGAAAAAACCAAAAGGGCATTGTGTGCACACAGTGCATTTTTTTTCTTGAGCATTCTGTATTACTCAGAGAGTGATAGCTGTGTGGAATGAGCTTCCTGCAGAAGTAGTAGAGGCCAGTTAAGTTGTGTCATTTAAGGTAAAATTGGATAGGTATATGGACAGGAAAGGAGTGGAGGGTTATGGGCTGATTGCGGGTAGGTGGGACTAGGTGAGATTAAGAGTTCGGCACGGACTAGGAGGGCCGAGATGGCCTGTTTCCGTGCTGTGATTGTTATATGGTTATAATATAGTTAACAGTGGGAATGATTTTTAGCCACTTGGATTAAAAGCCATTTTGACCCATTGTGACTGTGGCGCCTCTTTGAAAGTGTCTTCCATTTAGACACACTTCCCAGTTCTTCCCCCAGCAATGTCCTACACTTTTTTCCCCCCTTCAAATATTTCTGTATTTATTGTCCAGCATTCACAACTGGCTAGTTAATCCTTCAAATTCCATCTCTCCACGACTGCCTCAGTTAAAAGCAGTGGCTACTTCCCCTAGGTACAAGACAGTCTATGCAGGAAGTGATGGTTCTGTGGTTGACAGTTGTCATCGCTGCTTAGTCACGTGTGGCCAAATTTATCGCCTTTACAGGGAGCTCCAGTGAGCTATTCTACTGCAGAAAGCATCACAATGTAGCCCAATTTTGTGCATTTGTGCCTGTAATGTGCTGTGCAGTCATTGAGACTGGGAAGACTGACTACCCATCATGCTGAAGACAATCCCTATATCCTCAAATAGCTCTGATCATCAGCAGCTGGAGCCAGGGTCTCTTTAGTGTGAGTTTCTATGTGATTAGTACATCTTTTGTTGGTTGTGTAAGTCTATGTAAGGACACTAAATTAGGATTAGCCCATCAGACCTTCCTTGCTCCCTGTCTTGTTGCTGTCTGTCCTGTGTACTGAACTTACTTTAATTTCAATATTTGCCATAACCTCCTCATCTGCCTTGGGCCTTCCTGCCAAATATTTTCATCCATCTACTTGATTTTAATGCTTATGCTTTACTCGTCCAGTTCCAATAGACAGTTGCATTGTTCATGCACCTGGGGGAAGAAAAGTGCAACATCCTCGGTGACTCCTGGAACTCTCTGGCCCATGCCTGTTCAAAATGTTAGAAGGGACACTCTAACAGGTTGGTTTGCAGGTGCAGCAGGCTATCAAAAAGACAAATAGAATGTTGGCCTTCATTGCTGGAAGGATGGAATTTAAGAGCAGGGAGGTTATGCTGCAACTTTATAGGGTACTGGTGAGGCCGCATCTGGATTACTGCGTGCATTTCTGGTCTCCTTACTTGAGGAAGGATATACTGGCTTTGGAGGTGATGCAGAGGAGGTTCACCAGGTTGATTCCAGAGATTTGGGGGGGCGGGGGGAGAATTAGACTTTGAGGAGAGATTGAGTCACCTGGGACTGTACTCGCAGGAATGCAGAAGGATGAGAGAAGATCTTATAGAAACATATTAAATTATGAAAGAGATGGATAAGATAGAGGCAGGAAAGTTGTTTCCACTGGTTGGTGAGACTAGAACTAGGGGACATAGCCTCAAGATTCAGGGGAGTAAATTTGGGATAGAGATGAAGAGGAACTGCTTTTCCCAAATAGTGGCAAATCTGTGAAATTCTCTACCCAATGAAGCAGTGGAGGCTACCTCATTAAATATATTTAAGACAATGTTGGATAGATTTTTGAGTAATAGGGGAATTGAGGATTGTGGGGAAAAGGCGGGTAGCTGGAGATGAGTCCATGGCTAGATCAGCCATGATTTTCTTGAATGGCAGAGCAAGCTCGATGGGCCAGATGGCCGACTCCTGCTCCTATTTCTTGTGTTCTTATGGAACATTCAGGGTGGTACTTAGAACCTCAGTCCTGCATTTCCCACACTGTCAATCACTGCTGCACCACCTGTGGCAGACTCCTAGGCCTCAGCAGTCACTTCAGGAATCCACAGGAGTGAAAGCAAGTTGCCCTTAATCCCAAGGGACTGCCAAAAGAGAAAGAAGAGGAATGTTCATAAATACAAGAGATTCTGAACAACAAACATAAAATACTGGAGGAACTCAGCAGGTCAGGCATCATCTATGGAGAGGAATAAACAGTTGATGTTTTGGGCTGAGACCCTTCATGACTTCATCATCGGGATTCTTGTGTTGAAAATACTCGTGTCTTTTTCTAAGATATTTTCCCAAATCCAACGGGCTTTGATAAAAAAAAAAACTAGACACAAAATGCTTGAGGAGCTCAGCAGGCCGGGCAGCATCTATGGAAATGAGTAAACAGTCAACGTTTTGGGCCGAGACCCTTCGTTTGGATTCCTGATGAAGAGTCAGCCCAAAATGTCTACTGTTTACTCTTTTTCACAGATGCTGCCTGGCCTGCTGAGTTCCATCAGCATTTTGTGTGTGTTGCTCGGATTTCCAGACTCTGCAGATTTCCTCGTGTTTGTGGCTTAGATTATCTACTGTGATGATTCTTGTGCCTTCCTTGTATACCAGAGGCCATTACCACCCTCCAGGAAACAGTTTGCAGGACTGCATTGCTGTGTTAGCTGGACATTACATAGGCACATGACTCTATTCAATGAATATTAACACAGGCTTAAATCTTCCCCGGTATGGAAGCAGTTTTTCAGATTGCCAGCATTTACTCTACATAGAGACTTGTAGCTAAAGCTGAGGCTGAATTAATGTCAGACAGCATTGAAGTGTAAAACAGTGCCACGTTTTAAGGTCCAACTTGAGTGGCCTTGCAGAATCTGGCAGCAAGGCACACGAGGAAGCGGGTAAATGAGCACTGAAGCTTGAGGCTCTGCTTGACAAATAAAAGTTCCACGGTGCAATGAGCGTCTGTTTGTGCTTCATCCAATTGTCATAATAGAGAGCCTCTTTCCCTTTGAGGGAATTGGTGAATTGCAGATGGCAGCACAGGGGCAGCTGCGCAGAGTGGAACAAGTTCCCAGCTTCCGTTCATCCCTCTGGGCTGATGGTGGCATGAATGGACTTGACCAGTGTTGGCAATTGCAACTTGGAAGGGAAGAAGTGAGCCCTAGTGAGTGGCAAGACAAAGACATTGTGGACACACCCACTTTTTATTTGCATACGTATTGCCGTCAGGTTGCCAATGCTCAGAAGTCTCTTGCTATAAATAGTTGGGTCTAATTTGATCCCTGGAGCTGCATCGCATGCCACGACCTTGTTGGGAGAGTAAGGAGGTTTTTCTGTTTGTATCTGGCTTTTCCTATTGTGCTAACATTGATTCATGCAACAGAGATGATAACTGAATAAGTGTTTTTAAAATTACTGTAAAACTTTGGATCATTCTGCTGTACATTGCACTCCCACTGTCCTGGGCAAACACAAGGCTTTGGCTCTTGGTGCTGATCCCACAAATTCTGTACGGAAAACACTTTTTACAAAGGTCAACAGAGGGCGTGAAGAACCTCTGAATAGTTACTTGTGAAATTGTTGAAATTGTGACACTGGGGGATAGATCATACAAATGCTTTGGAAACAGTTTTATTTTGGTGTTGATAACCATCATGTTAGTTTCTTACTCAACCATTCAGCATCCACAAGACTTGTCCTTGTATAGATGAGATGGGCTGAAGGGCCTTTTATTATTTTGTATAGTAGATTCTATTTACATCAAGAAATATTGGATACACATTTATTTTTGAGCCTTAGAATTTGTGGAGAGACAGAACAGTGCACACGATCAACCCCAGGAACTGCAGCAATTCTACTGATTGTACGTGTGATTGACTATTCAGTTATGTTGTCCCAAATGATTAATTCAGAACAATCAGTTCCTCGAATGCCAGATAAAACTGGGTTTAAAAATGAATGATCTCCCATTTAAGACAGAGATGATAACTTTTTCTTTCAGGGGGTCGCGAGTCATTGGTACTCCATTTCAGGAGTAGTAGAACCAAATGTCTTTGAAGGCAGAGAGTGGTAAATTTTTGGTACATAGGGTGGTGAAAATTAGGCAAGGATGTTGGGGTTTTAGATAGAGATCAACCATGATCTTACTGAATGCCAGAGCAGGCTCAAGGAGGTCGAGTAGCTGCTTCCTTCTCATAATTTTAACATGTTAGTGATAATAACTGGTCTCAATGCCTGACTAACCAACACATATAAAATGCTGGAGGAACTCAGCAGGCCAGTCAGCATCAATGGAAAAGAGTAAACCATCACCATTTTGGGCTGAGACCCTTCAGCAGAACTGAAGAGAAAGATGAGAAGTCAGAACAAGAAGGTGGGGGGAGGGGAGGAAGAAATGCAAGGTAATAGATGATGAGTGAAGGTGAAACTGGGAATGGTGAAGTAAAGGGCCGGGAAGTCGATTGGTGAAAGAGATAAAGGGCTGGAGAAGGCAGAAGACCATGGAAGAAAGGGAAGGGGGAGGACCACCAGGGGAGGTGAGAGAGGGAAATGGGAATAGTGAAGGAGAGGGGAGGCCATCACCACAAGTTGGAGAAATCGATGTTCATGCCAGACAGAAGATAAGGTGTGTCTCCCCTCCATCCCGAGGGGTAGCCTCACCTTGACACAAGAGGAGGTGGGGGATTGACATGTCCGAATGGGAATCGGAATTAAAATGTTTGGCCACCAGGAAGTTCTGCTTTTGGTGGATGGTGCAAAGGTGCTCGACAAAGTGGTCTTCCAATTTACGATGGGTCTCACCAATGTAGAGGAGGCTGCATTGAGAGCACCGGACACTATAGATGATCCCAGCAGATTTGCAGTTGAAGGAGAGAGATTAGTGGTGAGGGATGAATGGAGTCATGGAGGGAGCAATCCCTAAGGGAAGCAGAGGAGAGGGGAAGGTAAAGATGTGTTTATTGGTAGGATCCCTTTGGAGGGTCTAAGTTGCAGAGGATAATGTGTTGGATGTGGAGTCTGATGGGGGTGGTGGGTGTGGGCAAAAGGGGATCACTATTGTGGCAGCAGGAAGATGGGGTGAGTGCAGATGTACAGGAAATGGAGGAGATGCAGTTGAGGGCAACATCAATAGTAGAGGAAGAGAACCTCTGCTCAAAGGAGGAGAACATCTCTGATGTCCTGAAATGGAAAGTCGTGTCCTGAAAACAGATGCGGTGGAGGCAAAAAAAAAAAAATGAGAAAAGGGAATCGCATTTTTACAGGAGATAGGGTGGGAAGAGGTATAGTCAAGATGACCATGGGAATCAGTATGTTTGTAAAAGGTGTCAGTTGACAGTTTGTCTCTTGAGATGGAGACAGATCAGGAAAGGGGAGGGAGATGTCAGAGATGGGCCAGGTGAGTTTTAGGGCAGGGTGGAAGTTAGGCAAAGTTGATAAAAGCATAGTGCATGGAACAGCACCAAGCTCTCATCAATGTTGGGGTTCTACAGAGCCAATGAGGTGGCAGGCATAGCTTGGGCCCATGTGAGTGTCCATGGCTACCCCTCATGTTTGGAGAAAGTGGGAGGAGGTGAAGGAAAAATTGTTGGATGAGGACCAGCTCTGCCAGATGGAGGATGGTGGTGGTGGAGGGGGATTGTTTGATTCTCTTGTCAAGAAAGAAGCAGAGGGCTTTGAGACCACCTTGGTGGGGGATAGAATTGTATAGGGATTGAACATTGTTTAAAAACCTCTTTGTATGTGACTCTGGACTCCAGCAATGTGAGTGCACCCTGGTTCTAGGAGTTGAGTAATAATCATAAACTTGGCTCTGACACCCACATTCTGTACAAAAATAAAATGTAACAGAATTGGTTGGAATGCTAGTATTAAAGTGGTGACCCTTTATGTGTTGTATAAGAACATAGAAAGAAGAGTAGGCCATTTGGTCCATTAACCTTTAATAAGAACACATATGTTGCTTTACCTCAGTGCCATTCTCCTGTATGAATTTCATATCCTTCAATTCTTTTAATATCTAAAATCCTGTAAATCTGTTTTGAACAAGTTCACATACAAAGCCTCCCCAGCCCCCTTAGATAGAATTCTTAAAAGTTACCACTGTCCAGGTGAAGAAAAAACAGCCCTAAATGGCTGATCACTTATTTTGAGACTTTGACCTGTGGCTTGGCCCTGCAGATGCCCTGAGAAGCCCTGCAAGAGATGTGTCTATTCCAATGATGTATCTCATTCTTCTAAACTCCCTAGGATACAGACCCACTCTACTCCTTCACAAATGACAAAGCAGCCATTCCAGAGATCTATCTGGGGAAGCCTTCACTGCATTCCCTTTATCACAAGTATATCCCTCATTAGTTAGTAAGATCAAACTTGGACGTAAAATTCTAGATGTGCTCTCACTGGAGACTGGAGCCAGACATCTTTTTATGAATCTTCTTCCAATAAGGATCACCATACCATTTGTGTTTTAATTAATGAATCTGAATGCTTTCAGTGATTTGTTAGGATGCTTGGTTCCTTCCAAACACCAAGACTTTTTAGTCTCTTATGTATTAAAAGTACTACTTTTTTTCTAACAAGGTAAATACGTTACATTTTTGCACAAAAAGCACAGGCCAGGCATGTGATGAATTCCCTCCACTCTGGATAAGTTCAGCTTTAACAACACTCAAGAAGTGCGACACCTTTCCAGGGCAATATAGCCTTCCTGATTAGCATTCATCCTTTATCAGCATGCAGTAGCTACAGTTTGCACCATCTCTAAAATACATCAAGTTACTTGCCCAGACTGCTCCAATAACACTTTCAAAACCTATGAATTCTACTATCAAGAAAGATGAAAGCAACAGTGCATGGGAACTCCATAGACTGCAGGCTTCTTCTCCTGACTTTGAAATATAATACTTTTCCATCATTGTTACTGGATCTGAATTCTGAACCCTCTTTCTGTCTGTGCTGGAAGATGTGAGTACTATCTTTGATATGCAGTAGGATTATGTTCACTTATTGGCACCTGAATTACATATATAAAACAGTATTTTTTATATTCCTCTTTTGCACTATTTTTAAGTAACTTGCAGCAGTCTTGTAGTATGCTGTTGCCACGAAATAACAAATCTCACAGAATATGTCAGTGCTAATAAAGTTGACTCTCATTCTGGCATATGTATTGGATGAGGGCACTGGAAACCTGATAGAAGGGGGTGCCTGTGGCACAGCTCTAATGCCATCTAGAAATTTGCTGATGTTGGGAGAATCTCAAATGGAGAGGAGAGGACATACAGGAGTGAGATACACCAGCTAGTGGAGTGGTGTCACAACAACAACCTGGCACTGAACATCAGTAAGACCAAAGAGCTGATTGTGGACATGAGAAAGGGTATGACGAGGGAACATGAACCAATCCTCGTGGAGAGAGGGAGCAACTTCAAGTTCCTGAGTATCAAGATCTCTGAGGATCTAACCTGGTCCCAACATTTCGACACAGCTATAAAGAAGGCAAGACAGCGGCTGTATTTCATTAGGAGTTTGCGGAGATTTGGTTTGTTGCCAAAACACTTGCAAATTTCTACGGATGTACTGTGGAGGGAATTCTGACAGGTTCATCACTGTCTGGTATGGGGGGGGGGGGGGTCTACTGCACAAGATTGAAAGAAGCTACAGAAAGTTCTAAACTTAGTCAACTCCATCATGGGAACTAGCCTCCATAGTATCCAAGATATTTTCAAGGAGCAGTGCCTTAGAAAGGCAGTGTCCATTATTAAGGACTCCCATCACCCAGGACATGCCTTCTCATTGTTATAGTCAGGAAGGAGGTACAGAAGCCTGAAGGCACACACTTGGCAATTCAGGAACAGCTTCTTCCCCTCTGCCATCCAATTCCTAAATGGACATTGAACCCATTGGTAGACTTTCCTGTTTCTGGCCGTTTGGTGTTTCCATACTGGGCTGTGATGCAACCAGTTAGGATACTCGCCACTGTGTACGAGTTTTGTCAAAGTTTTAAATGGCATTGAGAATCTACCCAAATTTCTAAGAAAGTAGAGGTGCTGTTGTGTTTTCTTTGTGTGTCACTTGTGTGCTGGTCCCAGGACAGATCCTGTGATAACGCCAAGGAACATAAAGTTACTGATCTTCTCCACCTCCAATCCCAAAATGAGGACTGTGGCTCATGGACATTCAGCTTCTTCCTCCTGCTGTTGATAATCAGCTCTTTGATTTTGCTAATGGTTAGTAAGGCTGTTGTTGTGGCATCATTCAGCCAGATTTTCAGTCTCCCTCCTATACATCGTTTCATTACCAGCTTTGATTCGTATAACACCAGCAAATTTAAATATGGCATTGGAGTTGTACTTAGCCATACAACCTGTACAAGGTAAAGCAATAACAATGCAGAATTAAGTGTAAAAGCCTCAGAGAAAGTGCAGTTGGACTGTTAGGTTGCAAGATCATAACGAAGCAGATTGTGAGGTCCAGAGTCCCTTTTATCATACTAAGGAGCCAATCAGAAGGCTCATCAGAAATGGGAGAAGAATTGTGGGCCCCAGTCCAACACAATGTCCTGAGGGAAACAGTGAAGACAAACTACACGTTGGAGTACCAGGCCTGCCATCTCAGTGGCTGAGAGAAGTTTATGGAGGACAATGAAGTGGGCTACCTTTGAGAGCTGGTCCACCACTGTGATGATCAGCATGGCCCCGTGAGAAGGTGGAAAATCCATGATAAAATCCATGGCGATGAGGGACCAATAGGGGCTGCAGGACCCCAAAGGGCTGTTGGTTGGAAGAATTGAACTGGGCACATTAAGGGCTGGCGGCGACTAACTGACATACATCTGTGATCATGGTGGGCTATCAGAACTGGAATCGCAGAAAATCCAGAGTCTGTCATGTGCTTGGATAGCTGTAAGGGAGTAAAGAGCAGGTCCACTGGAGTGCCTCAGAGTGCAGGGCTGCCGACACATACATGTGGTTGTCAGGTGTGTTGGCTAGAACATGCTCGTGCTTTTGGGGCTTGTGGGTCAAGTTCTCAAGATCCCAGACAATTGGGGCACAGATACGCAAGGATGGGGATGATGGGCTGAGGGTCAATCTCTATCTTAGCTGGGTCAAACTATCATGAGAGGGTATCTGCCTTAGTGTTCTTGGAACTGGGCCGGTAGGAGATAAAGTTGAATTGTTTGAAGAAGACGGCCCAGCGAGCCTGACATGGATTGAGCTGGCAGGACTGTTGTATGGATATGAGGTTCTGGTGGTCAATCCAGATCAGGAAGGGCTCATTTTTACCATTAACCAATGTCTCCATTCCTCCAAGGCCCATTTAATGGTCAGTAGCTCCCTGTCTCCTACTCCATAACAGCGCTGTGTAGAGTTGTACCTATGAAAGAAGGCACAAGGGTGTGTCTTCCCCATCCGATCCTTGCTGGATGGACCCGGTACTCACATCAGATGTGTGCACCTTGAAATGTCTGGAGGGGTTCAGATGGTGGAGAATGGGAGCAGTGGTGAAGCATCTCTTGAGCTGTTGGGGCTATTCTACGATGGTTTGCACTTCCTGTAGGTCCATGGTTATGCCTTTGGGTAAAAGGATATAATTTAGGAAGGAAATAACTGGGGTGGGGTGCTGGCATTTTTCTGACTTTTGAGGAGACGCTGATGGACTGAATGGACGTGACAGACTTGGTCTTGGAGGCCTTTAGAGAAGGTGAGGATGTCGTCGAGGTAGATGAGCACATAACTATGTAATGTGTCTTGGAGGATTTCGTTGATGAAGGCTTGGAAAATAATTGGACTGTTGGAAAGTCTGAAAGGCTTCAAGTATTTGTAGTAGCCTGTGGGTGATCTGAACACCATATTCCACTCAACTCCCTGGCACATGTGTGCACCCCGTAGATCCAGTTTGATGAATATCTGGGTCCTGTGGACTGTTTCAAATGCATTATCCTTCAAGGGGAGGGAGTAGCAGTTCTTAACAGTAATTTTGTTGAGTCCACAGTAGTTGATGCAGAGTCAGAGACCCCCATCTTTCTTTATCACAAAGAAGAATTGTGTACTCTTTGGAGATTGAGATAGTTGAATGAAGCCATGCTGTAGTGCTTCAGCTTGGGTCTCAGGAGGGGAGAGGGAGGACAGACTACCCTGGGCAGTGGTGGTGCTCGGGAGGAGGTCAATCGAGCAGTTGTATGGTCTATAAGGTGGCAGGGTGCTGCCTTCCCTTTAACTGAAGACGATGGTTAAGTCATGGTATTTCTGTGGGAGTTTGGTGAGGTCAACTGATTTCTCTGCCTCCACAGATTTATGGGGTGAAGTCAACTAAGATTGCAGGCAGGTGGGTCCCCATTTCGGTAGCAAAATGGATGACCAGATAAAGTGACGGTCGTGGAGAGCCAGGGGTTACCTAAGACGAGAGGAGTGTTGGGTGAGTCAATAAGGAGGAATTGAATGGTGCAATCCGATGCTCATATGCACAGGCTATGTGTGCAGTCAGACCATCCCAGACACCAAGGGACATCAGTCAATGGCTGTGATGCAAAAGGGGTGAGAGATGGGCTCAGTAGGGAGTCCAAGCTGTGCACAGCCCGATCCAGAAAGTTGCCTGCTGCACTGGAATCCACCAGAGCCTCCTGTGTGCACAGAGCCGTCAGGGTGTGGAGGAGGACTGAGAGAGTGGGTCTGGCTATCGCACAGAAAAGCGGCCAGGGGAGCTGACCAGATAGAAGGCTCATCTCCACCTGGTGGTGCTGTTTCCCTTGATGCACTGGCCATTTGATGCATGGGTGTTCAGCTGTTCTGCAACATAGTTTATTTCTCCACCGATGCTCATGCTCTTGGGGTGGGGCTTAGGGGAGCATAGGTTCTGGAGGCATTTTGGATGAGGGTCCTGCAGTCTGAAATGGTTCTGTGAATGGAACTGATGAGGGTTGTTCCATAAGAAACTTGTCAATTCAGAGGCCCAGAGCGACAAGGCTTTTAAGGTTGGTGAGAGGCCGTAATAGTAATGGGCCAGCAGAGCTTCCACATTCCCAATGCACTCTGCCACAAGGATCCTGAATTCTATATAGTGTAACTCAGCACCAAGCATGAGCCTTGATGCAGGCAAAGTATCTGATCTGCTGACCCCATCCACTTCCCAGATGGTCGAAAACCCAGCGCATCTCAGCAGTGAATTCCTCATATTTATCGCAAGTGGTTGTTTTATTGTCTCAGTCAGTGGCAGCTCAGGCCAGAGCTTGTGTAGTGAAGAGAGAGATGACAAAGGAAATTTAGGCTCAGTCTGTAGAATACAGAGACAGCTGGAGCTCAGATTGTAAGACACACTGGAAAAGGAGGTTGCAGTATCGGGTTGGGGATTTGTCAAAACAAACGTTCAGGCACCAGAACCTGGGACTACAAGGGAGGTAATTGATGGACATGGTGTTGTTGTATCAAGACAGAGAGTTGGTTCAGAGAGGAGAACAGATTGTCAATGTCTTCTTGCTGCTTCTGGATCATGGGCTCATGTCGATGGATGACTTCCTTTAGGTGGGCAAACTCTGCTGGGTCAATCTATGGTTCACTCATCCAGTCAGGAAATGTAGAAGAGGCTTGACCCAAAAGCAGAGCAATGCAGATGATTCAGCAATAACTTTAATAAACTGCAAAATAAATAGCCATGAGGGGGCTACATTGCACGAGAGTACAGTTACGTAGAATAAGACAACAATGTAACTGAAGGCTGGGGCAACATACAAAATGCTGGCAGAACCCAGCAGATTAGGCAGCATCTATGGAAAAGAGTACAGTCGATGTTTCGTGCCGAGACCCTTCATCCTGCCCAAGGGTCTCAGCCCGAAACGTTGACAATCTGTTAATTTCTCTAGATGCTGCCTGGCCTGCTGAGTTCATCCAGCATTTTGTGTGTGTGTTGCTTGGATTTCCAGCATCTGCAGATTTCAGAATCAGGAATCAGAAACAGGTTGATTATTACCAGCATGTGTCATGAAGTTTGTTAACTGAGCAGTAGCAGTTCAATGCAAGACATAGTATAGAAGAAAACTGAATAAATTACAGTATACATATATTGAGTAGTTTAAAAAAATCGTGCAAAAACAGAAATAATATACATTTAAAAAGTGAGATAGTGTTCATGGGTTCAATGTCCATTTAGGAATTGGATGGCAGAGGGGAAGAAGCTGTTCCTGAATTGCTGAGTGTGTGCCTTCAGGCTTCTGTATCTCCTGCCTGGTGGTAACAGTGAGAAAAGGGCATGCTCTGGGTGCTGGGAGTCCTTAATAGTGGACGCTGCCTTTTTGAGGCACTGCTCCTTAAAGATGACCTGAGTACTTTGTAGGTTGGTATCCAAAACGGAACCCACTAGATTTACAACCCTCTGCAGTTTCTTTCGGTACTATGCAGTAGCACCCCACCCCCCCACCCGTACCAGACAGTGATGCAGCCTGTCGGAATGCTCTTCACGGTACATCTATAGAAGTTTTTGAGTGTTTTTGTTGACCTACCAAATCTCTTCAAACTCCTAATAAAGTATAGTTGCTGTCTTGCCTACTTTATAGTTGCATCGATATGTTAGGATAAGGTTAGATCCTCCGTGATCTTGACACCCATGAACTTGAAACTGCTCACTCTCTCCACTTCTGATCCCTCTATGAGGATTGGTATGTGTTCCTTCGTCTCACCCTTCCTGAAGTCCATAATCAGCCCTTTCGTCTTACTGACGTTGAGTGCCAGGTTATTGCTGTGGCACCATTCCACTAGTTGGCATGTCTCGCTCCTGTACGCCCTTTCGTCACCACCTGAGATTCTACCAACAATGGTTGTATCATCAGCAAATTTATAGATGGTATTTGAGCTATGCCTAGCCACACAGTCATGGGTATAGAGAGAGTAGAGCAGTGGGCTAAGCACACACCCCTGAGGTGCACCAGTGTTGAATGTCAGCAAAGAGGATATGTTATCACCAATCTGCACAGATTGTGGTCTTCCGGTTAGGAAGTCAAGGATCCAATTGCAGAGGAAGTTACAGAGGCCCAGGTTTTGCAACTTCTCAGTCAGGATTGTGGGAATGATGGTGTTAAATGCTGAGCTATAGTCGATGAACAGCATCCTGACATCGGTGTTTGTGTTGTCCAGGTGGTCTAAAGCCATGTGAAGAGCCATTGAGATAGCGTCTGCTGTTGACCTATTGTAGCAATAGGCAAATTGCAATGGGTCCAGGTTCTTGCTGAGGCTGGAGTTCAGTCTAGGCATGACCAACCTCTCAAAGCAGTTCATCACTGTTGATGTGAGTGCTACCCAGCGATAGTTATTAAGGCAACCCACAGTATTCTTCTTAGGCACTGGTATAATTTCTCTTGTTTGTGAAGGCTTGGGGCAACTGGTTCAGGCTGGCTGGTTCAATTGGTGAACAAGGGCTGTTGTTGTTCTTCATCTTGTAAAGTTTAATAGTGGTTGTCAGACCAGCACAAGGTGCATTACTACCACCTGCGGAGTTGGAGTGTGGAGCAAAGAGACAGAAAGTATACCCATTAAATTCCATTCCCCCCCCCCAAATATAAACTCAAATCGTATCAAAAAGCCTAATGCTTTTCAGAAAGTCATTTACACACTTACAGTTATATGCATTAACATGGCAGTGATACTCTAACAAACTTCCCATGTTAAACTGTCCGTCCCAAAGATCTCAATTTAGCAATTAGATGTTTCTTTGCACTTCAGAGGAACTTCATTCATATAATACATGCTGCACCATTTCTTGTCGTAAACTGCTTACAAATGCCCATATCATGGATATTAATTCTGAACAGGGAATTATTCAATGTAGTATATCCAATACATAAATGTGAGTATAACTTCTTCCCTACTTTTAAACCCATCTCCCAGAAGAGTTTCCACTTTCCCCTGGATTTTGTATAAATGCCATCCTTTCCTTATCCCAAATTTGTTTCTACAGTGATTGAATAGACCTTTTTAATTATGGCTTTCATCTCCCCTTTATGCAAAGACACCACTAAATTTATGTCCTTAATTTTAAGTGATTGCTTGGCTAGAATGTCTACCACCTTGTTTCCTTCAACTCCAACATGGGCAGGGACCCAAATGAAATGTAGACACAGGCCTAGATCCTGCAGCCTCAGCAGAGGTTGTCCAAGTTCAAGAACAATGTTTGGCCTACAATTTGAAATACCTGCTTAATAGATATCAAGACTGAGAACAAATCAGAGCACAGAAGTACATAATCAGGGTGTACTTCTTTGACCTATTCCAAAGCTAAAATGATCATGACTATCTCAAATGTGAATACCAATGCTTTGTTTGATAATCTTTTCTTAATAGTCACCTGAAACTTTGGAATATAGACAGAAACACCTGAATGACTTGTTACTGGATCTTTTGAACCATTTGTATAGATATGTAAAATGCCAAGGTATCTGCCTGGCATATATTGCTGAACTTCCTGTGTCACTGTAAAACAATCATTCTTCATCTTAATATTTTCCTGAAGGCCCAAAGGAAAAAAAAAACAATGGAGGAGAGACAGAAAGGGGTACACTGGGACCAAAATCCGCAGTAGACAGCCCAAGATTTTGTGCCCATTCATTTCCCATCCACCCAAAATTGAAGACCTTACAAATAGAATATTCCCAACACTCTACTAATGTTGGCAATATTGATGACTAATTTTATGTCCTCTTGCGTTAATCCAATAAACAATTGCTAACTGTACCCTGCATAGATGTAAAGGTACTTCACCCATTTCTACCAGTGATGCTGAAATTGGGGATGGTTTAATAGCATCACAGCATAATCTTAGTGTTTGAGCTTGAAATTTATCTCGGGGCTTTAAGACTGCTGGTGAAGCTGACCCATAAGCAAAACATCCATAATCAAAGACAGATCTGATTAAAGCAATATTCATTTGTTTGAGCAACCTCTTACTCACAACCCCCCCCCCCAATCATGCTCAGCTAAGCACCTGAGCACATTAAGTACTTTTTTTTTTACATTTCTCTAGAATTTTATTCACATGCACTTTCCATGTTAGCCTTGTGTCTATCCACGTACTTAGAAATTCTACCACTGACTCTTGTTTAAGAGATTTACCATATAACTTGAGATCAATTGTGGGTGTAATGTTCCTTTTAGGAACGAACAGATAACTTGAGTCTTTGCAACAGAAAATTTAAACCCTACTGATGTCTCCATTCCTCTAATTCATTAATAGCTGCCTGCATTTTCCTAACTATATAATTGATGTTCCTGCTTCTCTTCCACTTGCACCATCATCAGCATATCGTGTTTTGGAAATGTCTGAGCCAATATTTAAGAAAATATCATTAATAATAATATTAAAAACAAATGGATTTCCCTGAGGAGTCCCATTCCCTTTCTCGTGCTCCTTAAAAAGTGTTGTTCCTAACTTTCATCTTTCTGTCACATGAAAAATCTTGAATCCATTTGAATATCTACCATCTATAGAAGGGGATAGAAGGGTGGGTTGCAGATGACACAAAGGTTGGTGGTGTTGTAGATAGTGTAGAGGATTGTCGGAGATTGCAGAGAGACATTGATAGGATGCAGAAGTGGGCTGAAAGGAGGCAGATGGAGTTCAACCCGGAGAAGTGTGAGATGGTACACTTTGGAAGGACAAACTCCAAGGCAGAGTACAAAGTAAACAGCAGGATACTTGGTAGTTTGAAGGAGCAGAGGGATCTGGATGTACATGTCCCTAGATCCCTAAAAGTTGCCTCACAGGTAGATAGGGTAGTTAAGAAAGTTTATGAAAGCTAACACCCCATAAGTCGAGGGATAGAGTTTAAGAGTTGTGAGGTAATGATGCAGCTCTATAAAACTCTGGTTAGGCCACACTTGGAGTACTGTGTCCAGTTCTGGTCACCTCACTATAGAAAGGATGTGGAAGCATTGGAAAGGGTACAGAGGAGATTTACCAGGATGCTGCCTGGTTTAGAGAGTATGGATTATGATCAGAGATTAAGGGAGATTAAGAGATTAAGGGCTTTACTCTTTGGAGGGAAGGAGGATGAGAGGAGACATGATAGAGGTATACAAGTTATTAAAAGGAATAGATAGAGTGGACAGCCAGCGCCTCTTCCCCAGGGCACCACTGCTCAGTTGAAGAGGATATGGCTTTAAGGTAAGGGGAGGGAAGTTCAAGGGGGATATTAGAGGAAGGTTTTTCACTCAGAGAGCAATTGGTGCGTGGAATGCACTGCCTGAGTCAGTGGTGGAGGCAGATACACTAGTGAAGTTTAAGAGACTACTAGACAGGTATATGGAGGAATTTAAGGTAGGGGGTTATATGGGTTGCAGGGTTTGAGGGTCGGCACAACATTGTGGGCCGAAGGGCCTGTAATGTGCTGTACTATTCTATGTTCTATCTCCATGACTTTTCCAATATAAGCAGCAGCCCTTGTGTCCATTACATATCAAAAACTTTCTCTGCATCAAAGAAAACTGCCACCACTGATTCTTTATTAACTTGGGCTTTATGAATATCAGGTTCCAAATTTAACGCAGAGCCCATGGTCATTTTCCCTTTATGAAATCCAGATTGGTATGCAGCTAATTTTCCACTGCTTTTCACAAAATAAAAGTTTTGCTATAACCACTCATTCCATTATCTTGTATACATGTGAAGTTAGTGAAATGGGTCTATAACTGGAAGGATTTCATTGATCATTATGGGGTTTCAACACGGGGTTAACAACCACCTGTTTCCAGGAAGGGTGAAGTTGTCCTCCAACCACAGAATTTCAAGATATCAAATGATATGGTGAGAAGGCAGGTGTATGGGGGTGAGTGGGATCTGGGATCAGCCATGATGGAATGGTGGAGCAGACTCGATGGGCTGAATGGCCTAATTCTGCTCCTATGTCTTATGGTCTTAAAACCAACAAAGCTTTCAAATCTGCTAACTGTGTAAACAAATATCATCTTTCCCAGGCGATGTCTGACCAGCACTATTAATAGTCCTTTTAAGTTCAGACAAAGTAAATTTTACATCCAAGCAGGAACTGTTACATTTTTCTCAGAAATCTGAGGATTGCTTGCCAAAACATTCTCTATAAGACCTTTACTTAAATTGACCAGACAATGTACACTGACACATGGTTTTTGATAATAATTATGCTTTTTCAGAGTCAACCTTCTCCCTACCTTACAAAACCGGTAGTGCGTCAAGTTTTCTAATTTCCCCCTTTTTTTATATTGTATCCTAACTTACCCTACCTGGATCTCTTTCCCATTGCTATCACAGCGCATTC
The DNA here is from genome assembly GCF_030144855.1 of Hypanus sabinus. NCBI lineage: Eukaryota > Metazoa > Chordata > Chondrichthyes > Myliobatiformes > Dasyatidae > Hypanus > Hypanus sabinus. The sequence goes on along the minus strand of NC_082738.1, from coordinate 22,076,498 downwards.
TCCAGTGCATTATCCAAGTGCATTCTCCTTGTCCTTTTCACTACTTTTCTAACTATACCTTGAGCTTGTATGAAAGATGAACAGGAGTAACACTGCCCAGCTTTTATAAAAACTTTATTCCCCTCCTTCACAACTCACTTACATTCATCCATCCATCAGGGAATGGCTCCTCTTTTATCATCTCCCAACAATCTGGGAATTGACTCCTAAGCTATTCAGTTGTCACTGAGCTATTAAGGTATTATTACTCAACTCAATATCCTCCAAATGATCAGGAAATCTGCTTTCACATAAGTCATCAAATGCAGCCCAATTGGCCTTCTGGGGATATGAGAAACTTCCTTCTAATACACAGCTATTGCCATTGTACATTGTATGATTATTCCCCATTGTTGTATCACTATTCACTTCCCAGTTACACACACTTGCTAGATCCTCAGATACCAGTGTGGGGTCTATAGCAGAAACAGTGTTGTTAACTAGATTTATCCTTGTACTCCTACCATTGTTTAAGCACAGCAAGCAATTTTCTTCCAGAAAGTCTTCCACTACCATCCCATCATATTTGTGTCATTACAATGCCACACAGTACTATAAGCATAAAATTGCCATACCACATGACCATTTCAACCCATGCTTTCCAATATATCAGGTGTTGACCTTTTTCAAGGGTTATACCAAATTATTGTCTGTACTTAACTGTTCTTCACAACCATCCACGAAAACAGAGGAGTGCCCCCAAAGAATGAGTTAAAAGTTAGAACCCCAAAGCCCCCCACCCCCGGTTCCCGTCCCTCCCTCCCTCCCTCCCGTAAGCAGCAGCAAAGCAACAATCCACCCCCCCCCCCCCCGCCAGCAAAAAACAAGCATCGGCACCCACCACCGAGCACTTGTGTGTAGAAAAGCAACAGCAATGACACAGGCTTAGTTATCCCAAAGACTACTCGTTCACCCGTTCGACATGCCACAAGCTCTCAGTCTCCCTAATAAGGGAGAACGAAGTGTCCCCGTTTCACAGCGAGAGGGGAGACATAACAAACAACTCACTGGTTTATGATGTTAAAAGTCGATTACGTCACTTTTCTCGACCTCTATGCCCCAAAATCTCAGGTTTCTGGTCACACAGCTGTAGATATTCCGACTCCCCTGACGACACATAGACCTCCTGCTGTGACACCGACCTTAGATCTGCCCGTCTCCAGAGCTCTGAAATCCTAGGCCTTCAAAGTCGAGCTGAACTCTTCGGCTGAGCCCTTGGAGTGCCAAACAATGGCCAGTTGTGAAAACCTGAGAACGGGTCCCATTCCCGCAAAGAACCGAAGTCAGCGTGTAACTGCAGGTCATGGTCTTCAAAAGAACCCTGAAAGGGGAAAATTAGAGATATTAAAGGTAGAAATAGAGCTGTTTCCCGAAGATGCAAGCAAAGGAGTCGCCATTTAGCACCATCATCACTTCGCTTCGCCGCTCTAGTAAACATTAACTTGAAGGCGGCCTGATACTAACAATGATATTGGCGTGTCCTGCCTGCTCTTGAAGCCAACTCATCAACATTTTTCTCAAACCTGCAACTCTTAATGGAGCTTGGAGTAACTTCTAATATTTAGCCCAAAGCAAATTACTGCAGATGCTGGAAATCCCCACACACAAAAAAAAAAACAGCAGGCCAGGCACCATCTATGAAAAGAGGAGAATTAACATTTTAGGTTGGTAACCTTTCATTAGAACCAGAAAATGTTAAGTTGCAAGAAAAGTTAAAAAGATGTGGAGGACAGGAGAGACTGAATGATATGGGGTGGGGGGGTTTACAGTGCAAGATAGGACAGTAAAGTGGAAAAATATAGAAACAATTGACTGGTCTGAAGGAGGTAGAAATGGGAGCTGAATAGTTGTCAAAAGGGACATATTGTAGACACTGGGCAGTTCATTCTCTGACAACTCGTGCTTCGTCCAAAGGTGAGATGTTATTCCTTGAGCTTGCATTGATCTTCATTGGAACAGTGTATTTGGCCAGAAACAGAGAAGTCAGAGTAAGAGCCAGTTTTAGCATTTATTGTGTAACGTAGAGATCATGTAGACTACACCTCCCCTCCAATAATGAAAGCAACTTGCATAGAAATAATACCTTTAATATGTACAAAATGCTGTCTAGTATCCGAGGTGTAACCTGGCAAGTGAAAGGTGTTTGAAGCTATGGTTGAATGATCAGAAATGGATATTAAGCAAGTTACAATAGTGGTAAAGAGGAGTCTGTTCTGGGGAGGAAATTGGTATGGCTGTCCATGGTGTGGTTGGTATGTAGCTCTCACAATTTGCTTTAATGATCTTCTCAAAGCCAGTGTTATGCTTCATCTTTGAAAAGACTAGTTAGCAAACTGTCTTGATTTTGCCTTGGACTTTTAAATCAACACCATATTTTTATTATGTTAACATTATAGAAAGCATGGGGAAGTAGAGTCACTGGGGGGAAAAATCTAATGTTCTTACCCCCAGAATTGCCTTTGGCCATCAATTAATTGTTCCCAAGATTTTTCCGCATTTCTTCAGTTGACTTCTGATCCTTTTCCTTTGATCATCTCTGTGTGCTTAGTCTGAGGTGAGCTACTAATCCCCAGCTCACACTGCCTGACCATAGAATAATGTCCTTTCCATTCCATCTCTCAACTTTGTTTTGATGGGAATCATTGGTGTTTGGAAATACTTATAAATTTCTCCCTTGCCCTCTTACCTCCTCTGTCTGTGCATCACCAGCCTTTGACCTGCCCCAGTCCTATATACAGTGAATGCTGTGGATCTGGGACTAATCACATAGAATATAGGTTTCTACCATAACTTACTACTTTCTGCATGAGGTAATTCTGGGGCTCATCTGGCTGATGTGTTATTTTTTTTCTACTAAATCCTATTTGTCTTTCCAAAACAACTCCCCATATTTAAAGCAACGCACAAATTGAAGGTTACCTCAGATTTTTTTTTAAAGTGGCTAAAATAACATTGATTGGGGGTTCAAATTAAAAGTTTTATGACCATTAAAAGTTAACACATGATTCAAAAAGAGAATACCGGAAACACTTTGCAGGTCAGGCAGCATTGCAGAGAAAGAAACAAGGTTAACTTTTCAGTCAGATTTAATTTATGCCAATCACCTATCCTCATGGCTCTTGTACCCTTGGTAACACCACCAATCCTGATTCTTTCAAATCTATTGGCAGGATGGATGACCAATGTCAGCATCCTCCCCAGGATAACATCCCCAGCATTGAGGCTGATGTTCACGGTCAACAGTTCCAGTGGGTGGGCCACATGTTCCTTATACTGTAACAAGCTCTGTCACAGAAGGAGCTATCAGGGAGGATAGAGGGGGGAAAAAAAACTTTCATCAATTATCTCAAAGTCTACACAAAAATTGTAATATCCTTCCTGGTTTTGAGAATCCCCCGATTGCTCAAAATGGACAAGGAGCCTCTAAGAAGGCACTGAGATTTTCAAGTCACTTCAAGAATCATAGAATTGAGAGATGTGGGCCAGCCGTCAACCATCTGTTTGGGATCAAACCAGCATTAATATTCTCCAAACCTTTCCATCAAATTGCCACAGATTCTACAACTCGTGTACACACCGGAACACTTTACATCAGCCTATTAACTTACCAACCCGCATGTAGTGAAGGAATCCCATTTAGTCACATAAAGAACATGCACACTCTATGCAGACAGGATCTGAGGTCAGGTTCTCTGTCACTGTGAGGCTGTGGCTCTTGTATTGCTGGTGTAAGAATCCTGATAGTTACCATGATGTGTGACACCTGTTGCGAACATCACACTTAGATTGAGACGTGTACTAAATCAGCATCTCTCCCTTTTTCCTGCATGTGAAGAAACAATTTTTCCTGGTTGCCTTTCAAGTGTGCTTGTGGTTGTCTTGCAGTTGCTTTGGGACAAAGGAAGGAGAGTCTTACAGAGCAGCCTGGCATCAATGGAATGGATAAGCTGTTCCAAAACCTCGGCAACTTAATGCTGTCAGAAGGGGACCTGATACTACAGGTAAATGAAGTTCCAGGGTATTTCTTCACTTCTTCATATGGTTTTTTTGTTTCAAGGGATGGGTAGATGGAGAGAAAGCAATCTCAGGTTTAATTTCTGCTTTACAAGCTTGTACACAGTATCTGGCATTCCAAGGCAGGGCTGGGGTGCTATTCTGTCAGAAGCACTGTCCTTCGGGCCATAAAATGTAGGAGCAATATTGGGCCATTTGGCCTATTGAGCCTACTCTGCCATTTCTTCATTCTTGATTTATTATCCCTCTCAAGTGTGTTCTGTTGCCTTCTCCCCATAACCTTTGACACATTGAATAATCAAGAATCTATCAACCTTTCCTTTAAATGCACCCAATGATTTGGCCTCCACAGCTGTCTGTGGCAATGAATTCTACAGATTCACCATCCTCCAGCTAAAGAAATTCCTCCTCAGTTGATGCAATAAAGCAACACTCACTCAGTGAAAATCATGTAGCACACTTTTAAACAGGAATCACCATTGTAATGAAGGCTGTGGACCAAGTGTTGGTAAATGGGTTAATATAGAAGGGTACTTGATAGTCAGAATGGACATGGTGAGGAGGCAGAACAACTCTGTGCCTGTTTCTGTGTTATATGATTCTAAGAGTAGTGTTGATCTTCCAGATATTTTGGCCAATATTAATCCCAGCCTTACTAAATGGCATGCCTACCTTCATAGGCTGAGGCTGAGATGGCATGTTGTAACCATACAAAACATTGGTAGGATTGAACATGGAGTATTGTGTACATTTCTGGTTGCTACACTATAGGAAGGATGTGGTGGCAATAAAGAGAGTGCAGAAGAGATTCACCAGGATGTTGCATGTAATGGAGGACTTCAGTTACAAGGAGAGATTGGATACACTGGGTTTATTCTTATTAGAACATAGTAGGCTGAGGGGTGACCTTATAGAGATTTATAAAATAATGAGGGCGCAGCCTGGGTTGATGCTTTGTGTTTTTCCCAGTGCCAGGAGTCTAAAACTAGACAGCAGAGGTTTAAAGTGAGAGGGAAGAAATTTAAAGGGGACCTGAAGAGCAAGTTTTTCCACACAGAGGGTAGTGGTTATATGGAACAAGCTGCCACTAGAGGTGCTAGATGCAGATAAGTTACAAGGTTTGAAATGGTATTTAAACAGGTACTTGGATAGAGGTGTACAAGTCTAATGCAACCGAAAGGGAGAAGTGCAAATATCATAACAGTCAACATAGATGAGTTGGGCCAAAGGCCTTGTGTCTGTGTTATACAGCTCTTTGACTCCCTGACAAGTGTTATGAAAGGAAATATCGATTGGCCATTTATCACATTTATATGTTTTGGAATTTTTCCTGGATATAGCAACCTTTTGTGAGTTAAAACAGAAAATGTGGATATACTCAAGTTGGTCAGGCAGCATCTGTGAAGAGTGAAACAGAGTGTAAGCGTCAGGTGGAAAGACTCTTCAGCATAATAGCAAAAGTAGAATGAAGAACACAAGAAGACTGCCGATGCTGGAATCTGGATCAAGATTCAATAGCCAGAGGAATTCAATAGGGCAGGCAGCATCTATGGAGAGAAGTGGACAGTCAATGTTTCAAGTTGAGACCCTTCATGCAAGTGAGATTTAAGTTTCAACAAAGAATGGGAGAAGAGCTGAATAGGACAAATGGAAGATCTCTAATAGAGTGAGGTTAGTTGATTTCAATGTTTACTGGGCTGTTTGCTTGATCTGTTAATGAGGGAGGTTAGGTGATCTATTAGCAGAACTGGCCATTTTGATACAAGCAGAGAAAGCATATTGTCTGATATTCTTGAATTCAGAATTGAGACCTGAAGGTTATAGTGTGCCCAGATGGTTGTGGAGTGCTGTTCCTCAAGCTTACATTGGGCATTATTTGGAGAATCCTCCTCTTAGTAGAATTGTTGGTCTCAAGTGTTCAATATCTTTTTTGCTTCCAGGCTCTGAATGGATTTGTCCTGGTAGTGACAGCAGAAGGTGACATCTTCTATGCATCTCCCACTGTGCAGGAGTACCTGGGCTTCCACCAGGTCAGTAACTGAACTCGTAACATCAGAGAGGGAAAGGAGCAGGAACAATGATATGGTGATGGACAACATCAATACTGGGTGTGGGGGATACAGTTCTCACCTTAGATGATGAATCAAATCAAAATTAAATCATTTAATTGTTATTCAAGCTGCACATGAATATAGCCAAATGAGACAGCATTTCTCCAGGGCCGAGGTGTAAAAACATATATGTGCATTCAAAATAGTGAGAAAGAAAAATAAGGAATGTAGTCACTCAAGAAAACACATTTTTAGTCCGAGACCTTAAGCGACAAATCCTGCAAATTTGTGTTCCCAGTGGTCTAGCCTGTAATTCCACCAGTCCAACACTGGAGGGCAGCATCGATGGGAGAGGCTACCCCACAACCGAGTGCGGATGCCACACTACATTGCCTCTGGCATCTCCTCAACTGGACTGTAGCAGCAGGCAAGCCTGCAGCTTGAGGCCTCAACCTCACAACAGAGGCAACACTGCTGTCTCCCCACCAACAAAGGAAACAGCCCTGCAGCAATCGGTGTTCAATAGGGTCTTGCGATTGCAAAATAAAGTTCGAGTGGAAGGAATTGCCCACAGAACAAATTGAAAATTGGTTAATTGGGGGTGTGATGGAGAAGGTTACATTTTGCTCTGTGTCATTGTTTATCAGCTGACAATGATGTAAGTAATTAACCCTGCAGTCATTGTTGACTGCAAGAGGTTGGTTTTGGTGCATCTTTCATTTTGTTACTCTTGTGGGCCTGAGAGCAGGAACCAATATTTATCCTTCATTCATTGTCTTTGTAACCCCTACCACACTGTGGGCTTTTATTATGTTGTGTTTCTTTCTTTTTCAATCTTTTTATTAGTTTTTTAAAAAAAACATAACATAATATTATATTAAATAGGTTATGAATACAATAGATTTGAAATTAAATTGGTAACAAGATAACAATATCTTATTAAACTATCAGTGAAAAAGGATCATACAATATCAATCTAATCTATATTGATTATACATGAAAAGATTAAAAATAATCATCAAAAGAAAAAAAATGTAAAATATAAGAAAAAATGTATATTTAAGGAAATAATAAAAAAAATAAACTTAAACTAACATGGGCAATAATAATAGTTTATAAGTATATGATAGTGTCAAAAACTCCGGAATTCCATACCAGAACAAGAATAATAAGAGTAAAGGTCTGGAAGAAGTCAAATTAATTCATATGAAAGTGTCGAATGAACGGTCCCCAAGTTTCTTCAAATTTAATTGATGAATCAAAAATAGTACTTCTAATTTTTTCTAAACTTAAACAAGAAATAGTTTGAGAGAACCACTGAAATGTGGTAGGAGGATTTACTTCTTTCCAATTTTGTAATATAGATCTCCTGGCCATTAATGTTACAAAGGCAATCATTCGTCTAATTGAAGGGGAGAATCGACTATCATCTTCATTTGGTATACCAAAAATTGTAGTGATAAAATGAGGTTGTAAATCAATATTCCAAATTGAGGAAATGGTAGAAAATATGTCCTTCCAATAATTATGTAAAGTAGGACATGACCAAAACATGTGGGTCAATGAAGCCACATCTAAATGACATCTGTCACATTGAGGATTAACATGAGAATAAAACCGAGCAAGCTTATCTTTAGACATATGAGCTCTATGTACAACCTTAAATTGTATTAAAGCATGTTTAGCACATATAGAAGAAGAATTAACCATTTGTAAAATTTTTTCCCATTTTTCCGTTGAAATATTGTATTGAAGTTCTTTTTCCCATTTCTGTTTAATTCTACCTGATATCTCTGGTTGTATCTTCATAATCATATTATAAATAAGAGCCACTAATCTCTTCTGACAGGGATTTAAAGTAAAAATCATATCTGAAAAATCTATCAAAGTTGAATTAGGAAAGGATGGTAAAACTTTATACAAAAAGTTTCTAATTTGTAAATATCTAAAAAAAATTAGATTTAGGTAATTTAAATTTGTTAGAAAGTTGATCAAAAGACATCAAACTACCTTCAGAAAAAAGATCGCGAAAACATATTATACCTTTCCTTTTCCATATACTAAAAGCTTGATCTGTTAAAGAGGGTTTAAAGAAAAAATTAAGTAAGATAGGGCTATCAAGAACGAAGTTTTTTAGAGTAAAAAAATTTACAAAATTGAAACCAAATTCGTAATGTATGTTTGACAATAGGGTTAGATATCTATTTATTAAGTTTAACTAAATCAACAGGGAGAGAAGAGCCAAGAACAGAAAATAAAGAATATCCTTGTGTACCATTACATTCTAAATTTACCCACTGTGGGCACAATGGTAAATCTAAATCTAATTTCCAGTATAATAAATTCCGAATATTATTCGCCCAATAGTAAAATCTAAAATTGGGTAAAGCTAAACCACCATCTTTTTTAGATTTCTGTAACTGTCTTTTAGTTAATCTGGGGTTTTTATTTTGCCACACAAATGAGGAAATTTTTGAATCAATGCTATCAAAAAAAGACTTAGGAATAAAAATTGGTAAGGCTTGAAATAAATATAAAAATTTCGGTAAAATCATCATTTTAACAGCATTGATCCGACCAACCAATGATAAGGATAAAGGAGACCATCTAGTAGTAAGTTGTTGAATTTGATGAAGCACAGGTAAAAAATTCAATCTGAATAAATCTTTATATTTCTTGGTAATTTTTATACCTAAATAACTAAAATTATCAGTAACAATTTTAAATGGTATCCTGTCATTCAGTAAAGTTTGTGCATTTAAAGGGAAGAGTTCACTCTTATCCAAATTTAATTTGTAACCAGAAAAACTACCAAATTGAACCAACAAGGATAGAATAGCGGGAATAGAATTATCAGGATCAGAAATATATAACAACAAGTCATCAGCATAGAGCGATAACTTGTATAATTTCTCATTACGGGTAATACCAAAAATATTAGGGGATTCACGAATAGCAATGGCTAAAGGTTCTAATGCAATATTAAATAATAAAGGACTTAAGGGACAACCTTGTCTCGTACCACGAGATAATTGAAAAAAAGAGGATCTATAATTATTCGTAAGAACAGAAGCAACAGGTTTATAATATATTAATTTAATCCATGATGTAAAATTAGAATTAAAATTAAAATTCTTCAAGGCATTAAATAAGTATGTCCATTCAACTCTATCAAAAGCTTTTTCAGCATCTAATGAAATAACACATTCTGGGGTTGTGGGTGAGGAAGTGTAAATTATATTAATCAATTTTCTAACATTAAAAAAGGAGTATCGGTTCCTAATGAAACCAGTTTGATCTCCTGAAATAATCTGTGATAGTACCTTTTCTAACCTAATAGCTAAAATTTTTGTAAGAATCTTAGAGTCTACATTTAGTAACGATATAGGGCGATAAAATGCACATAAAGTAGGGTCTTTATCTTTTTTAAGAATTAAAGAGATAGTAGCTTCATAAAAGGACTGGGGTAGTCTCTTCTTAATAAATGCATCATTAAAGATTTCACATAGCCAAGGGGAAAGCAAAGAAGAAAAAGTTTTAAAAAATTCTATAATATAACCATCAGGGCCAGGAGCTTTCCCTGAATTCATCGATGAAATAGCCTCTCCTACCTCAGCCATAGAAATAGGAGCATCAAATAAACTTCGATCTTCATCTGTCAATTTGGAAATATTCAAATTGTTAAAAAAATTATCCACCATAGACAGATCACCATCAAATTCTGATTGATATAAAGATTTATAAAAATCTTGGAAAGTATTATTAATTTCTTTATGATCAGTAGTCAGATTACCGTCTTGTTTACGAATTTTAGTAATTTGTCGCTTAGTCAAAATAGCTTTTAATTGATTCGCTAACAATTTACCAGTTCGATCACTATGGATATAAAATTGAGCCCTGGTCTTAATTGATTCTCAATTGAAGAAGATAACAATAAGCTATGTTCCATTTGCAGTTCAACTCTCTTCTTATAAAGTTCCTTGGTAGGAGTAACGGAATAAATCTTATCAATTTCTTTAATTTTATCCACCAATAAAGCTATATCTAAATATCTTTGTTTTCTTTTACCAGCAGAATATGAGATAATTTGTCCACGAATAAAAGCCTTAAAAGAGTCCCAAAGTATTCCTCTGTCAATCTCTTCGGTATAGTTTGTTGAAAAAAAATAAGTCAATTTGCTGTTTTATGAAGGTAATAAATTCTGGATCTTGAAACAAAGTAGTGTTGAGTCTCCAAGATCTAGTATTAATGAAAGAGTCCGAAATCTTGACAGATACCTTCAAAGGTGCATGATCCGAAATAGCAATAGAATCATATTTACAATCAATAACATCTGCTAATAAACGATGATCAATAAGAAAATAATCAATTCTAGAATAACTATGATATACATGTGAAAAAACAATAATTCTTTATCTTTAGGGTTCAAAAACCGCCATATTTCAGTAATTCCCGAATCAACCATAAAAGAGTTAATAAGTAAAGCTGATCTATTCGGAAGAGTTCGAATAGGTTTAGATCTATCCATCAAAGGATTCAAACAACAATTGAAATCTCCACTCATTATCAACATATATTCATTTAGATTAGGACGGGTAGTAAATAAACGTTTAAAAAAAAATCAGGGCAGTCAAAATTTGGAGCGTAAATATTAACTAAAGCCACTTTTCGGTTAAAAAGTGAACCAGTAATCAACAAAAATCTGCCCTGTGGATCAGATATAATTTCATGATGTATAAACGAGATTGAGGGGTCTATAAAAATAGACATACCCCTAATTTTAGCAGTACAATTCGAATGAAATTGTTGACCCTTCCAGAAGCTAAAAAAGTGTTGATTATCCTCCCTCCTAATATGGGTCTCCTGTACAAAGATAATATTAGCATTTAGTCTATGGAATACTTTAAATATTTTTTTACGTTTAATCAGATGATTTAAACCATTAGTATTCCAAGAAATAAAATTAATAGACTTATCCATCATGCTCATAGTAATTGTATATGTCATGAAAGGTTAAAAAAACACATAACCCATAATTCAGGAAGAAGGAAAAATGGTACAGGAGCAACCGGAGAACATGACACCTCACCAATATTAATAATTTGAAGTCGGCCCATGAACTAAAAGCAAAAAAATAAAAAGCAAAAGCGTGAAAAAAGATCCCTACCCCCTCCCCCCACCCCTCGAAAGAAAGCCAAGCGGCAGGCGCATAAACTAACACTAATATTACCCCCATTTCAAGATGGCAGCTCCATAAAAAGATTTAAAAAAACTATATAACACCCAGATTTAGGTTGCAAAGGGTTGCAAAGAGAGAATGTATATCAATCAGAATGAAAAAAAATAATATAATAAAACAAACGATCATTAATAAAAAAAAGTATAAACATTAAAATTTGGAAGTGTAATATACCTTTAAAAAAAATTCCATGTTCAAATACAAGAAAAATGACGTTTCAAAAGCAAAGACTTATGGGAAGAAGAAACAACATTTTGAAAAAGCCATATTACAAAATATAGATGTAAGTTCAGCAACCTATTAAAAAATTTAATAAAAAAAGTTATCAAAATAGGATTAAAAAAAGATTTAATAGACACTACAATATATAATAAAAAAAGACCAAAAAATCCAAAACATTCGTCCCATTTCCAAGTGCAGGCAAACAAATAAATGCTTACAGAAAGCAAAGTCTTATGGGAAGAAGAAACGACATCTTGAAAAAAAAGTAAATCATTATTACAAAATATAAACGAGTATATCCGAAACAGAAAAAAGAATAATAAAAAAAAGAGATATTATAAAAATTAAAAGAGCATCTATAAACAATGATGACAGTAAAAAAAAAAGAAACCTGACCCGTAGATCAGGATAAGAAGTTATAACCCAGCTTCATAGGTTAAAACTTAAAATGAAATGGCATCTTCTCTCCAAAAAATCTTCAGCATAACACATAGTTCAACTTGCACTAGAAGATCGATATTCTTCAACGAATTTCTTCGCTTCTTCCGGAGTGTTAAAAAATTGCTGACGGTTGTCGTTCAACGTAATTCTAAGATTCGCTGGAAATCTTAAAGCTTGTTTAAGTCCAATCGAATGAATCTCTGCCATCACTGGTTTAAAAGCGATTCTCGCTCTCATTACTTCGAATGAATAATCTTCAACAATTCAAAATGTGTTGCTATTGTGAGAAATCATACCTTTTTTATGAGCTAATCGAATTAAAAGCTCTTTCTCCCGAGGATAATGAAGGCGAACAATCACAGCTCGTGGTTTGCCACTCGTAGCCGAAAACCTCGCAACTCTGTGAGCACGGTCGATAACAGGTTTAGTATGCAAACCTTCACCACCGAAAATTTCCCACAATAATTTAGAGAAAAATTCAGTTAAATCACCGGACTCAACTTTTTCGGGGAACCCGATAATTCACAAATTCTGTCTGCGAGATCGGTTTTCGAGATCAGTAATTTTAGACTTGTACTGATCTAATGTTTTAACAGTCGAATGTACCTTCTCCAGCGCTTCAATTGTATGTACTTTTTCACAAATTAATTTTTCAAGAGTCGTAATCTTATCTTCATGCTGCTGAATATCTGATGCCTGCGATTGAAGCTTAGTATCAAGCGATCTAACAACTCCTTCAAGTTCAGATATTTTCGTGGTAAGCTTATTTTCCAAACTTGCCAGTTTACTTTCCAATTTACTTTCTAGCCTGCTTTCCAAAGTTGCAAGTTTAGCGTCCAGAAGATGAGAAATAGCGTCGATGGATAAAGGATCCTTAGACAATTTCTTGCTTGTAGCCATTTTAAGTTTGACAAGATTAAATCAAATATTGTTTTAGGAAAAAAAAAGTTAATCAAAAGTATCAACTCATATGATTAGGTTCGAAAAGATTTGATTAAAGGGTGATTATAGTTGAAAAAATGAAGAGCGCCTAAAAGGCAGATGCTTACGTCGCCATCTTGAAACTCCACCCCCTATTATGTTGTGTTTCTACAATGATGTCTCAAGGAAACCTAAGAAGTAAAAAAAGGATACTATTAGCCCTTTGAACCTGCTCTACCATTCAATAAGGTCATGGCATATCTTTTACAGTCACATCACTTCCTGTACTAACCTGAAAGGTATTCTGCTCTTTGTAACAATTTAATTCTTTCCCATCCTCACATGACCAAAGGGAGGCAAAACACAAAGAATACCCTAAGGCCTTTAAAGTATCATACTATGGAAAAGAAATTCTGATCATTTTGCCTTTTCCCTGTTTAGACTGCTGTCATGCACCAGCCTGTCTTTGAACTGATCCATCCTGAAGATCGGGATGAGTTTTGGCGGCAGCTGCACTGGGCACTAAACCCATCACTGCCTTCCGCTGCGGATCAATCAGAACCAGGTAAGGAAATGCATCCCACAGGAAGCTCTTTATTTATTAGTCTTGACACCTGCAGAGGTTAGGGGACAGTTTACTTAAAATCCCTACATCCCCTTGTTTCTCAACAGATTAATAAAGAGCAATGAGAACTGAGTGGTGTTGGGTAGAATTGTTAGGGAGTGGGAACTGAACTGAAGAGACTGTGGAAGAGGAGGTTGGCTCACAAATAGAGAAAGCTTGGAGACAGTGTGAGAGGGAAAATAGGCAGGTGATAGAGAAGGGATGCGCTCAGACCGAAGGTTTGAGATGTGTCTATTTTAACGTAAAGAGTATCGCTAACTAAGTGGATGAGCTTAGAGCGTGAATCAGTACTGGAAGATATGATGTGGTGGCCAGAGACTTGGATGGCTCAGGGGCAGGAATTGTTACTTCAAGTGCTGGGTTTTAGATGTGTCAGAAAAGACAGGGAGGGAGGCAAAAGAGGTGGAGGCGTGGCACTGCTGATCAGAGATAGCGTCATGGCTGCAGAAAGGGTGGATGCCATGGAGGGATTGTCAATGGAGTCTCTATGGGTGGAGGTTAGAAACCACCCAATAGTAACAGGGATATCAAGGAGCAGATAGGGAAACAGAGGTGTAATAATAAGAGTTGTCGTGATGGGAGATTTTAATTTCCAAAATATCAATTAGCATCTCCCTAGAGCAAGGGGTTTAGATGGGGTGGAGTTTGTTAGGTGTGTCCAGGAAGGTTTCTTGATACAATATGTGGATAAGCCTACAAGAGGAGAGGTTGTACTTAATTTGGTATTGTGAAACGAACCTGGTCAGGTGTCAGATCACTCAGTGGGAGAGCATTTTGGAGATAGTGATCATAATGCTGTCTCCTTTACAACAGCATTGGAGAGAGATAGGAACAGACAAGTTAGAAAAGTGTTTAATTGGAGTAAGGGGAATTATGAGGTAATCAGGCAGGAAATTGGAGGCTTAAATTGGAAACAGATGTTCTCAGGGAAAAGTACGGAAGAAATGTAGCAAATGTTCATGGGATATTTGTGTGGAGTTCTGCGTAGGTACGTTCCAATGAGACAGGGAAGTTATGGTAGGGTGCAGGACCGTGGTGTACAAAGGCTGTAATAAATCTAGTCCAGAAGAAAAGAAAAGCTTACAAAAGGTTCAGAGAGCTAGGTAATGTTAGAGATCTAGAAGATTATAAGGCTAATAGGAAGAAGCTTAAGGAAATTAGGAGAGCCAGGAGGGGCCATGAGAAGGCCTTGGCAGGTAGGATTAAGGAAAACCCCAAGGCATTCTACAAGTATGTGAAGAGCAAGAAGATAAGACGTGAAAGAATAGGACTTATCAAGTGTGACAGTGGGAAAGTGTGTATGGAACCGGAGGAAATAGCAGAGGTAATTAATGAATACTTCAGTATTCACTATGGAAAAGGATCTTGGTGATGATTTTCAGCAGACTGAATGAAGATGTGCTGGAGCTTTTGGAAAGCATCAAGTTGGATAAGTCGCTGGGACCAGATGAGATGTACCCCAGGCTACTGTGGGAGGCGAGGGAAGAGATTGCTGAGCCTCTGGCGATGATCTTTGCATCATCACTGGGGTTGGGAGAGGTTCCGGAGGATTGGAGGGTTGTGGGTGTTGTTCCTTTATTCAAGAAAGGGAGTAGAGATAGACCAGGAAATTATAGACTGGTGAGTCTTACTTTGGTGGTTGGTAAGCTGATGGAGAAGATCCTGAATGAAGAATCCTTTATGAAGATTTGGTGAGGTATAATATGATTAGGAGTAGTCAGCATGGCTTTGTCAAGGGCAGGTCATGCCTTACGAGCCTGATTGAATTTTTTGAGGATGTGACTAAACACATTGATGAAGGAAGAGCAGTAGATGTAGTGTATATGGATTTCAGCAAGGCATTTGATAAGGAACCCCATGCAAGGCTTATTGAGAAAGTAAGGAGGCAAGGGGACATTGCTTTGTGGATCCAGAACTAGCTTGCCTACAGAAGGCAAAGAGTGGTTGTAGACGGGTCATATTCTGCATGGAGGCCGGTGACCAGTGGTGCAACTCAGGGATCTGTTCTGGGACCCTTATTCTTCGTGATTTTTATAAATGACCTGGATGAGGAAGTGGAGGGATGGGTTAGTAAATTTGCTGATGACACAAAGGTTGGGGGTGTTGTGGATAATGTGGAGGGCTGTCAGAGGTTACAACGGGACATTGATAGGATGCAAAACTGGGCTGAGAAGTGGCAGATGGAGATCAACCCAGATAAGTGTGAAGTGGTTCATTTTGGTAGGTCAAATATGATGGCAGAATATAGTATTAATGACAATAGACAATAGGTGCAGGAGTAGACCATTTGGCCCTTCTAGCCAGCACCACCATTCACTGTGATCATGGCTGATCATACACAATCAGTACCCCATTCCTGCCCTCTCCCCATATCCCTTGACCCTGCTATCTATAAGAGCTATATCTAACTCTCTCTTGAATGCATCCAGAGATGGCCTCCACTGCCTTCTGGGGCAGAGCATTCCACATATCCACCACTCTCTGGGTGAAAAAGTTTTTCCGCATCTCAGTTCTAAATGGCCTACCCCTTATTCTTAAACTGTGGCCTCTAGATCTGGACTCGCCCATCAGCGGGAACATGCTTCCTGCCTCCAGCATGTCCAATCCCTTACTAATCTTCTATGTCTCAATCAGATCCCCTCACATCCTTCTAAATTCCAGTATATACAAGCCCAGTCGCTCCTATCTTTCAACATATGACAGTCCCGCCATTCTGGGAATTAACCTTGTGAACCTACGCTGTACTCCCTCAATAGCAAGAATGTCCTTCCTCAAATTTGGAGACCAAAACTGCACACAGTACTCAGGTGGGATCTCACCAGGGCCCTGTACAGCTGCAGAAGGACCTCTTTACTCCTATACTCAATTCCTCTTGTTATAAAGGCCAGCATGCAATTAGCTTTCTTCACTGCCTGCTGTACCTTCATGCTTGCTTTCATTGACTGATGTACAAGAACACCTAGATCTCATTGTACTTCCCCTTTTCCTAACTTGACTCCATTTAGATAGTAATCTGCCTTCCTGTTCTTGCCACCAAAGTGGATAACCTCACATTTATCCACATTAAACTGCATTTGCCATACATTTGCCCACTCACCTAACCTGTCCAAGTCACCCTGCATTCTCATAACATCCTCCTGACATTTCACACTACCACCCAGCTTTGTGTCATCAGCAAATTTGCTAATGTTACTTTTAATCCCTTCATCTAAATCATTAATGTATATTGTAAACAGCTGCGGTCCCAGCACCGAACCTTGCGGTACCTCACTGCTCACAGCCTGCCATTCCGAAAGGGACCCGTTAATCACTACTCTTTGTTTCCTGTCAGCCAGCCAATTTTCAATCCGTGTCAGTACTCTGCCCCCAATACCATGTGCCCTAATTTTGCCCACTAATCTCCTATGTGGGACTTTATCAAAAGCTTTCTGGAAGTCCAGGTACACTACATCCACTGGCTCTCCCTTGTCCATTTTCATAGTTACATCCTCAAAAAACTCCAGAAGATTAGTCAAGCATGATTTTCCCTTCATAAATCCATGCTGACTCGGACTGATTCTTCTACTGCTATCCAAATGTGTCGTAATTTCATCTTTTATAATTGACTCCAGCATCTTTCCCACCACTGACGTCAGGCTAACCGGTCTATAATTCCCTGTTTTCTCTTTCCCTCCTTTCTTGAAAAGTGGGACAATATTAGCCACCTTCCAGTCAGCAGGAACTGTTCCTGAATCTATTGAACATTGGAAAATGATTACCAATGCGTCCACGATTTCTAGAGCCACCTCTTTAAGTACCCTGGGATGCAGACCATCAGGTCCCAGGGACTTATCAGCCTTCAGATTCAACAGTCTATCCAACACCGTTTCTTGCCTAATATAAATTTCCTTCAGTTCATCCTTTACCCTAGTTCCTTTGACCACTATTACATCTGGGAGATTGTTTGTGTCTTCCCTAGTGAAGACAGATTCAAAGTACCTGTTCAACTCATCTGCCATTTCCTTGTTCCCCATAATAAATTCACCCGTTTCTGTCTTCAATTGTCCAATATTGGTCTTAACTATTTTTTTGCTATTCACATACCTAAAGAAGCTTTTACTATCCTCCTTTATATTCTTGGCTAGTTTACCTTCGTACCTCATTTTTTCTTGGCGTATTGCCTTTTTTGTTATCTTCTGTTGCTCTTTAAAAGCTTCCGAGTCTTAAAGGTAAGACTCTTGGCAGTTTGGAGGATCAGAGGCATCTTAGGGTCTGAGTCCATAGGACGCTCAAAGCAGCTGTGCGGGTTGACTCTGTGGTTAAGAAGGCGTACGGTGTATTGGCCTTCATCAATTGTAGAACTGAATTTAAAAGAGCTGAGAGGAAATGTTGCAGCTATATAGGGCCCTGGTCAGACCCCACTTGGAGTACTGTGTTCAGTTCTGGTCGCCTCACTACAGGAAGGATGTGGAAGCCATAGAAAGGGAGCAGAGGAGATTTACAAGGATATTGCCTGGATTGTGGAGCATGCCTTATGAGAATAGCTTGAGTGAACTCAGCCTTTTCTCCTTGGAGCGATGGAGGATGAGAGGTGACCTGATAGAGGTGTACAAGATGATGAGAGGCATTGATCATGTGGATAGTCAGAGGCTTTTCCCCAGGGCTGAAATGGTTGTCACAAGGACACAGGTTTAAGGTGCTGGGGAGTAGGTACAGAGGAGATGTCAGGGGTAGGTTTTTACTCAGAGAGTAGTGAGTGTGTGGAAAGGGCTGCCGGCAACAGTGGTGGAGCTGGATACGTTAGGGTCTTTTAAGAGACTTTTAGATAGATACATGGAGCTTAGAAATTAGTAGGCTTACCTATAGCCCTCTATTTTACTAAGGTAGGGACATGTTCGGCACAACTTTGTGGGCCGAAGGGCCTGTATTGTGCTGTAGGTTTTCTATGTGTCTGTGTAGTACTTGGCTCTCGCAAACACATCCACATCTGGAAGATCTGCAGCAGAACTTTGGTATTGAGGTCTGATCCACTCCAGGGTTGGCGAATCTTTTTGAGACCGCGTGCCCAAATGGACGATAATCTTCTAAAAATTCTCTCATGTGCCATGGTAATTTTGAGCAGAGATTATCATTGATTAGCATATTAGTAACAATAATTAGGAACTTTTTTTTAAGAAAAAGGATGAGCCCTGTTGCTTATATGTGTGTTCATTGTTTTATAAAAGTATAACAGACAGATTGAAATAAATGAAGCATTTTAGAAAAGATGGTCAAAATTTATTCATGTTAATCCTTTAAGAAGACAATTGAAAATATAATTTTTTATAATTTCTAAATAATAATATTGCTATTGAAACTGCTATCAGAGTACTGATGTGTACACCAGATCTGTGTGGATTTCAAAGTGTATCATCCAATGCCACATGTTCTTGCAATCATCCAGTTAGTGTCGTCAAACTGAGCTGTTTCCTGTGAAAAGGTCTCACTGCTGTTGGGTTGTAAAAAAATAAATCATTCACAGCTTTATTTGGCAGTAAAGATAAACTTTATGTATCTTTTAATTATGGGTGGGATTAAAAGAATTTAGGGGTGGCACTAGATGCTGCATGCCAGCAAAATGTTTGTGTGTGACACCTTGAACGTTCATGCCGCAGATTTGCAACCCCTGCCATGTCCATTCCAATAAAATGTTCTTTCACTTCAGTGACATTGAGCAACTCCTACCCTGTCTCCTGGAACACTGTGTGAAGTTTAGGTGCTTTACCTAAAGCAAAAGGACATAGTCACATTGGAGGCAATGTAAAAGAAGATTTGTCAAGCTAATTCCTGGATCGAGGGTGTTGTCCTATCAAGAGATGCTAGACAGTTTCTTGCAGTTTGGAAGAATGAGGAATGGCCTTATTGGTTAGGATGTCATCATGTTGTAGAAGAGTCGTGAACAAGGGACATGGTTACAAAATATTGGACCAGTCAATTAATGCTGAAGTGCTTAGAAATTTCTTCTCTCAGAGGGCAGTGAATCTCTGGAATTCTCTACCCCTGAGGTGGTAGAAGTGGATCATTAGATATAGCTAAGGTAGAGATAGATAAATATTTCAGAGTGGTCCTCTTAGGGCCATGGGAAACGAGCATAGGAGAAGAGTTGAAGCCAGCAAAGATCAGCTGTAATCCCATTGAAAGTTGGGCAAGCTTCAGGGTAGCCAGCTCTTGCTCCTATTTTCTTGTGTTCATGTGTTTCAGTTGAACTGTTGAAATGCATGAGTTTCTCAATGCCTTTGATGCTGCCAGATAACTGTTGCAACTTGTATACTTGTATTTGGTTCCCTTCCCATCTTCAACTCTGTGCAAATCTACGCTCATCCAAAACCAGGAAAGCAATTCACCTCTGGTCTTGTTCATCTCTTGCCTCACCAGCCTATTGCCTGCTGACTCATGTTGGCATTTTTTTTTCTTGTTCTCTTTTTGCACTACTTATTAAATATATACTGTGTGTATAATAACAACATATTTCATGACACATGCCTGTGATAGAACCATAGAACATTACAGCACAGAAACAGGCCTTTTGGCCCTTCTTGGCTGTGCTGAACCATTTTTCTGTCCAGTCCCACTGACCTGCACCTGGACCGTATCCCTCCATACACCTCTCATCCATGTACCTGTCCAAGTTTTTCTTAAATGTTAAAAGTGAGCCCACATTTACCACTTCAACTGGCAGCTCAATCCACACTCCCACCGCACTCTGTGTGAAGATGCCCCCCCCCCAATGTTCCCTTTAAACTGTTCCCCCTTCACTCTTAACCCATGACCTCTGGTTTATTTCTCACCTAGCCTCAGTGGAAAAAGCCTGCTTGCATTCACTCTATTTATACCCATCACAATTTTATATACCTCTATCAAATCTCCTCTCATTCTTCTACGCTCCAGGGTATAAAGTCCTAACCTATTCATCCTTTCTCTGTAACTCAGTTTCTCAAGTCCTGGCACATCCTTGTAAACCTTCTCTGCACCAAAACTGCACACAATTCTCCAAATTCGGCCTCACCAATGCCTTATACAACCTCACCATTACATTCCAACCCTTATACTCAGTACTTTGATTTATAAAGGCCAATGTGCCAAAAGCTCTCTTTATGATCCTATCGACCTGTGATGGCACTTTTAGGGACTTATGTATCTGTATTCTCAGATCCCTCTGTTCTACTGCACTCCTCAGTGTCCTACCATTTACTTTATATGTTCTACCTTGGTTTGTCTTTCCAAAGTGCAATACCTCACACTTGTCTGTATTAAACTCCATCTGCCATTTGTCAGCCCATTTTTCCAGCTGGTCCAAATCCCTCTGTAAGCTTTGAAAACCTTCCTTACTATCCGTTACACCTCCAATCTTTGTATCATCAGCAAATTTGCCGATCCAATTTACCACATTATCATCCAGATCATTGATATAGATGACAAATAACAATGGACCCAGCATTGATCCCTGTGGCACACCACTAGTCACAGGCCTCCACTCAGAGAAGCAATCCTCCACTACCACTCTCTGATATCTCCCATTGAGCCAATGTCTAATCCAATTTGCTACCTCACCATGTATACCTAGCGACTGAATCTTCCTAACTAACCTCCCATGCGGGACTTGTCAAAGGCCTTACTGAAGTCCATGTAGACAACATCCACTGCCTTCCCTTCATCCACTTTCCTGGTAACCTCCTCGAAAAACTCTAATAGATTTGTTAAATATGACCTACCACACACAAAGCCATGTTGACTCTCCCTAATAAGTCCCTGTCTATCCAAATACTTGTAGGTCCTATCTCTTGGTACTCCTTCCAATAATTTGCCTACTACTGACGTCAAACTTACTGGCCTATAATTTCCTGGATTATTTTTAGGGCCTTTTTTAAACAATGGAACAACATGAGCTATCCTCTGGCACCTCACCCGTAGATACCGACATTTTAAATATATCTGCCAGGGCCCCTGCAATTTCAACACTAGTCTCCTTCAAGGTCTGAGGGAATACCCTGTCAGGTCCTGGGGATTTATCTGCTCTGATTTGCCTCAAGATAGCAAGCACCTCCTCCTCTTCAATCTGTATAGGTTCCATGACCTCTCGACTTGTTTGCTTTATTTCCATTGACTTCATGCCGGTTTCCTTAGTAAATATAGACTCAAAAAACCCATTTAAGATTTCCCCCATTTCTTTTGGTTCCTTACATAGCCGACCTCTCTGATCTTCAAGAGGACCAATTTTATCCCTTACTATCCTTTTGCTCTTAATATACCTGTAGGAGCTCTTTGGATTATCCTTCACCTTGACTGCCAAAGCAACCTCGTGTCTTTTTTTAGCCCTCCTGATTTCTTTCTTAAGTACTTTTTTTGCACTTTTAATACTCCTCAAGCACCTTATTTGCTCCATTTCCTATACATGTCATACATCTCTCTCTTCTTTTTTATCAGAGTTCCAATATCCCTTGAGAACCAAGGTTCCTTATTCTTATTCACTTTGCCTTTATTCCTGACAGGAACATACAAACTCTGCACTCTCAAAATTTCTCCTTTGAAGGCCTTCCACTTACCAATGACATCCTTGCCAGAGAACAACCTGTCCCAATCCACGCTTTTTAGATCCTTTCTCATTTCTTCAAATTTGGCCTTTTTCCAGTTTAAAACCTCAACCCAAGGACCAGATCTGTCATTATCCATGATCAAGTTGAAACTAATGGTGTTATTTTCACTGGAACCAAAATGTTCCCCTACACACACTTCCATCACCTGTCCTAACTCGTTTCCTAATAGGAGATCTAATATTGCATCCTCTCTAGTCGGTACCTCTATATATTGATTTAGAAAACTTTCCTGAAGACATCTTACAAACTCTAACCCATCTAGACCTTTAATAGTATGGGAGTCCCAATCAATATGTGGAAAATTAAAATCCCCTACTATCACAACTTTGTTTCCTGCAGTTGTCTGCTATCTCTCTGCAGATTTGCTCCTCCAATTCTCGCTGACTATTGGGTGGTCTATAATACAACCCCACTAATGTGGTCATATCTTTCCTGTTTCTCAGCTCCACCCATATGGCCTCGGTAGACAAGCCCTCTAATCTGTCCTGCCTGAGCACTGCTGTAACATTTTCCCTGACGAGCAATGCCAATCACCCCCCACCCTTCACCCCTCTGCCTCTATCACATCTGAAACATTGGAACCCTGGAACATTAAGCTGCCACTCCTGCCCCTCCTGTAGCCAAGTTTCACTAATGTCTATAATGTCATAATTCCATGTGTCAATCCATGCCCTCAGCTCGTCAACCTTCCCCACAATACTCCTCGCATTGAAATAGACACACCTCAGAAGATTATTACCACCACACACAACCCTTGTGACTTTTTGTGACTTTGCATGAACCTTTAACATTTATTTTCATCCCCGCTCCACTATCTGCTCTGGCAGTTTGGTTCCCATCCCCCTGCAAATCTGATGCTGAATTCTCAACTTTGTTTTCAAACTTCTGTTAGAGCTTACTGCTTCCAGCCTCTGCATCCTCTTCTGACCCTGCCCCCCCACCCCCATTATCTGCGCTCTTCCAGTTCTGATCCATCATTGGCGGCCATGTCTTCAAATGATCAGGCTCAGAAGTTCCTTCAAACATCCTCTTCATCTCTGTAACTCTCTTTGATGCACTTCTTAAAGCCTTCACCTTCTGACCCACCTCGTAGTCATTTATCCTAGTAGCTCTTTGTGCCTCACTGACAGAAGTGACGTTATTGCTGCTGCTCCCATTAGACACATTGGGGTATTTTGTTACATTACAGTATGTCAATGCATCCATTACATTACTAAACGATTATCCTCAACAGATTGAGTTAGTTTAGTGTCCAACCTCTTAAGTTTACCTTTGCAAATTAGTATCCCTGACCTTGGTATGAGAACTACCTGGCATCCTGCTGCATCCTTTGTGTGACTTTGCACCATTTAAAATGAGGGCTTATTGCCGTCAGATGTGGGTAAAAGTGGACTCTGAGGTTGCACCATTTACTTTAACTGCAGCAATTCCTCCTCAGAGATCGATTTAACTTTATTGAGCAGCAGGAAAGGAAAAGGAGACATTTATTCACCTGAGTAAAAGGTCACATACATTTTGCACCAGGAAGCAATTTAATTTTAACCTTTATGGATTGCAATTGTACTGTGCAATCACTAATAAATTTGTCTGACGTTCCTTTCTGCTCTTTAATGTTTATTTTAGCCTGTATAATTGTATATTCAGCTCACTGGTAATAGATACTGCCCTGTCCAATATTTTCTTTAACTTTCCTCCTCCTCTGTTCCAATCTGTCCTTTTTTCAACTTTAACCTGAGCTTTGCAATCAATACCATCCATCACCATGGCTATCTTATCCCATTGATGGACTACCACCTGTTTACCCTGTTTTTTCACTGTGGTAGAAGGCTGAATCACCAGGAGGGTTAACTTCATCAAAGCTGTCTTTATTCTCTTCCAAACCCCGACTTTTTAGCAGGTTGTATCTTCTTCTGCACCAGTTCTGCAACCTCAGCTGCCTGCTTTGTACAATTTTTGTCCCCCTACCAGTATGCTACTGATTTCTTTGATCTTTTTGGTATTTGTTGCAACATTGCATTTAACTTTCTTGTTACAAATATATTAATTAACTCTGAAAGATCGTTCTTCATATTTTATGCCTTTTCTCTTCAAGAACAAATTGCACTTAGAGAATGTTTAGCAGTGCTTCACAGAGCTGGAAAGCAGACCTGCGGTATTTCCAATAGGGTGGGGCACATATGAAGGGGAAGTTCATGAGGAATTCTATAGAACTTACAGAATATAAAATTCTGTAACTGTTTCATGAGAGCCTCTTAACACCTTGCCTCCCTTCTCCATTGTGAAAATATCTTGTGTCTGCAGTAAACCATGTATACCTGTCTGGACACGCCCCTCTGCTGACTGCTTCTGTGCCTCCTCCCACTGACCCCTGGATAAAGGTGATTGTGTCACTGCTTCTCCCACAGTCATCCAACATGGATGTACTCCGTTTTACTGCTAATAAAAGCCTTTCAGTATCTACTCTACTTCCAGTCTTTTGGAGTAATTGATAGTGCATCAATTTTATTAGCAGTAATTTTAAAGCATGGAGCGCGTTTTGAGACCCGGCAAATTGGACATCGACCCACAAACACCTGGGGCCGGCAATGCCTTCGAACTCTGGCTAGCCTGCTTCGAATCATACCTGGAGGAGATTGAAGTGACCGAGTCTGCCGCGAAGCGCAGAGTTCTCCTTTCCAGGGTCAGTCCACGGGTCTACTCGATGATTAGAGACCAGCCGAGTTACGACAGCACAATGAGCACCCTCAGAAGACAATACCTGCGGCTGGTAAATACCATCTATGCAAGACATCGCTTAGCAACGTGGCAGCAGCCACCTGGAGAGTCGAGCACTGAGTTTGTCCGGGCCCTACAGACACTCGTGCAGGCCTGCGATTGCTGGGGGCTGACGGCGGAACAGCATGCGGAGTTCCTAGTGAGAGACGCCTTTGTCACAGGGATCAGGTCGGTGTACATGCGCCAGCAGCTACTGGAACATGCCGATCTTACTTTGCATTCGGCAATTGAGCTGGCTGACTCGCTGGAGGCCACTGTGCACAACTCTGATACTTTCCAGGCATGCAATCTCCTGATGGCCTTGTGGATGCCGCAGACCCCGCAACCCGCCAGTGAATCGACCATGGCTGCTGCTAGTCGCAAGTCCGTGAAGAGTTACTTCTGCGGACTCGAGAAGCACCCCCGAAAACACTGCCCAGCCCGAGAAGCTACCTGCTCCAGCTGCGGAAAGAAGGGCCACTTCGCCAAGGCCTGTAAATCCAAGTCGCAAGTGGGATCAAGCAGCGCCACATGCGAGGCATGGTGGTCGCCATCTTGGCTGTCGCTATCTTGCCTGCCTGCCGCCGTGTGCAAGGCATAGGGGCGGTCATCTTGGTCAGTGCCTCCTCGCACCACCTACGATCCACGGGTGCTTACCGGGCACCCCACCGTGCCAGACCAAGACAGCGATTCAACCCTGGCCTCCGTGACCCTCAACCAAAGCGCTCCCCACCAGCTCGCAAGGTCAATGATGGACATCCTGGTGGAGGGGCACAGGACGAGCTGCCTGTTTGACACAGGCAGCACGGAGAGCTTTATCCACCTGGACACGGTGCAACGCTGCGGACTTGTGACACGACTGGTAAGCCAAAGGGTTGCTATGGCTTCTGGGTCACATACAACAGACATCCAGGGGGGTTGTGTAGCGACACTAGTGGTGCAGGGCACAGAATATCGGGACTTTACTGGTCATTCCTCAACTGTGTGCCCCTGTGCTATTGGGGCTCAACTTCCAGAGCCACCTGAAAAGCGCGACAATGGAGTATGATGAGCCCCTCCCAACAATCACTGTCAGAAATCCCCAGTTCTGTGGGAATTCGTCACATACCCCGCTACTGACCACACGCACACACACACACACTGACCCGCACATCCCACCCAACACCATGCCAACAGCCGCACTACGGACTCTACTTGCGGCATCTCCACCCTCAAGATCCCTCCCCCACCGCTATTCGCCAACCTGACCCCCAACTGTAAACCTGTGGCAAATAAAAGCAGGAGGTACAGCACGGGGGACAGGGCCTTCATTCAGTCAGAGGTACAGCAGCTGCTCAGGGAGGGGATCACTGAGCCAAGCTCAAGTCCTTGGAGGGCCCAGGTGGTCGTTGTTCGGAACGTGCAGAAAAATAGGATGGTGGTGGACTATGGCCGGACCATAATAGGTTCACGCAGCTTGACACGTACCCTCACTCTGCATTGCGGATATGGTCAATCAGATAGCTCAGTACAAGGTGTACTCGACCATAGACCTAAAATCCGCTTACCATCAGCTCCCCATCCACCTGGAGGACTGCCCCTACACCGCCTTCAAGGCGGACGGCAGGTTTTATCACTTCCTGCGCGTCCCCTTCGGTGTCACGAATGGTGTCTCAGTCTTCCAGAGGGAAATGGACCGGTTGGTGGACCAGTGCCAACTGAAGGCCACGTTCCCATATCTGGATAACATCACCATCTGCGGTCACGACTGGCAGGATCACGACACCAACCTCCAATGATTTTTCCAAGCGGCCAAAGCTTTTAACCTCACCTATAACAGGGACAAGTGTGTGTTCGGAACCACCCGACATGCTATCCTTGGGTGTGTCATGGAGAATGGAGTCATTGGCCCTGTCCCTGACCATATGCACCCCCTGTTAGAACTCCCTCTTCCCAAAACCCTCAGAGCCCTCAAAAGGAGCCTGGGCTTCTTTTCCTATTACACCCAATGAGTTCCTAACTACGCGGACAAGGCCCACCCCCTGGTCAAGTCCACCTCATTTCCCCTCTCAGCCAAGGCCTGCGCAACCTTCAGCCGCATTAAAGGGGACATTGCCAAAGCGGCAATGCATGTGGTGGACGAGACCATTCCCTTCCAAGCAGAGAGTGACGTCTCCGACTTCACACTGGCTGCTACCCTCAACCAGGCGGGAAGACCGGTGGTGTTCTTTTCTCGTACCCTTCAAGGCCCTGAAATTCGGCACTCTGCGGTGGAGAAAGAAGCCCAGGCCATAGTGGAAGCTATTAGGCACTGGAGGCACTATCTCGCCGGCAAAAAGTTCACCCTGCTGACTGACCAGCGCTCAGTTGCATTCATCTTCAGCAACCAACAGCGGGGCAAAATCAAAAATGATAAAATTTTGAGGTGGAGAATCAAACTCTCCACCTACAACTGTGACATCATGTACAAGCCTGGAAAGCTCAATAAGCCCTCCGATGCCCTATCCCGCGGATTGTGTGCCAGCGCGCAGCTCGACCGGCTATACGCCCTACATGCAGATCTTTGCCACCCGGGGGTCCGGGGGTCACCCGGCTTTTCCACTTTGTGAAAGCCCGGAACCTGCCTTATTCCCTTGAGGAGATCCAGGCAATGACCAGGGACGGCCAAGTCTGCACAGAGTGCAAACCAACCCGAAAAGCCACAACTAATCAAGGCCACCCGCCCTTTTGAGCGACTGAGTGTCAGCTTTAAGGGCCCCCTTCCCTCCACCAACCGCAATGTCTACTTTCTTAACGTAATCAATGAGTACTCGCGGTTCCACTTCACCATCCCCTGCCCCGATACCACTGCCATGTCAGTCATAATGGCCCTGCGCAGGCTCTTCACTCTGTTCGGATACCCATGCTATATCCACAGTGACAGAGGGTCCTCATTTATGAGTAATGAGCTGCGCCAGTACCTGCTGGTTAGAGGTATTGCGACTAGTCGGACCACGAGCTATAATCCCTGGCGGAATGGACAGGTGGAGAGGGAGAATGCCATAGTGTGGAAGGCCACACTTTTAGCCCTTAAGTCAAAAGGGTTGCCAGTCTCTCGATGGCAGGAGGTCCTCCCTGAGGCACTCCTCTCTATCCACTCCCTGTTATGTATGTCCACCAATGCCACCCCTCATGAGCGCCTATTTTCTTTTTCCAGGAAGTCTGCCACTGGGACCACTCTACCAGTTTGGCTGACATCCCCAGGGCCAGTGCTGCTCCGGAAACATGCGAGGAGCAATAAATACTCCCTGCTGGTCGAGAGGGTTCACCTACTTCATGCGAACCCCCAGTATGCCTACGTGGTCTTACCTGATAGGCCGGAGGACACGGTCTCCGTCCGCGACCTGGTGCCCGCAGGAGCACCAGACCCCTACCCTGAACACTCCATGGTGACTATGAATCCTGTACCCACCGATGTATATACCCACGAGACACCGTGCACTCCAAGCCCTACACAGACACCTCATGACACTCCCATACCGGGTGCGACGCACGCACACGAGGAATTACTGATGCCTAACGGGCTGGCACCTCAAGTCAGGCCGGAGCCAGCACAACCACCGTCGCTGGTTCAATCACCACCGGTACTACGTAGATCGCAGCGACAGACTTGACCGCCTGATAGACTTAAATATACTTGTCTTAAATATTGTCAGTCACTTCACCCCATGGGACTCTCTTAAAAAGGAGGGGTGTCTGAGGTGAACTACATATACCTGCCTGCACGCGCCCCTCTGCTGACTGCTCCTGTGGCTCCTCCCACAGACCCCTGTATAAAGGCGATTGGAGGCACTGCTCCTCCCTCAGTCTCCAGGATGTTGTGTGGTGGTCTCTTGCTGCTAATCGTGGTCTCTTGCAGCTAATAAAAGCCTATCGTACGCCTCCCATCTCCAAGAGTTATTGATGGTGCATCAATTTTATTAGCTGCAATTTTAAACCATGGAGAGCATTTTATGACCGAACAGGTTGGACATTGATCCTCAAGCTCCCGAAGCAGCCATTGCCTTTGAACGCTGGCTTGCATGCTTCCAATCGTACCTGGAAGAGATTCCCATGACTGAGCCTGCTATCATGCACAAAATCCTCCTCTCCAGGGTCACAAGAAGTAACTGATGATGGGTGTGGTGAACTATGTGTATACCTGTCTGGACACGCCCCTCTGCTGACTGCTCCTGTGGCTCCTCCCACAGACCCCTGGATTAAAGGTGATTGTGTCACTGCTTCTCCCACAGTCATCCAACATGGACGTGCTCCATTTTACTGCTAATAAATGCCTTTTCAGTATTTACTCTATTTCCAATCTTTTGGAGTTATTGATAGTGCATCAATTTTATCAGCAGTAATTAATACTATATTCTACCATCATATTTGACTTACCAAAATGAACTACCTCACACTTATCTGGGTTGAACTCCATCTGCCACTTCTCAGCCCAGTTTTGCATCCTATCAATGTCCCATTGTAACATCTGACAGCCTTCTACACTATCCACAGCATCCCCAACCTTTGTGTCATCAACAAATTTACTAACTCATCCCCCACTTCCTCATCCAGGTCATTTATAAAAATCATGAAGAAAAGGGGTCCCAGATGCAGTAAACTATGTATACCTGTCTGGACATGCCCCCCCCCCCCCGCTGACTGCTCCTGTGGCTCCTCCCACAGACCCCGGTATAAAGGCGATTGTGTCACTGCTCCTCCCTCAGTCATCCAACATGGACGTGCTCCGTTTTACTGCTAATAAAAGCCTTTCAGTATTTACTCTACTTCCAGTCTTTTTGAGTCATTGATAGTGCATCAGTGTCCCTTTAAAGATGATCCTGCTGGTTGCCTCCGTGTGGTAGTTTGTTCCAGTCCTGAAATTCTTGCAGGTTCAGGAGGAGGTTAGATAAAGGGATTTAGGGGCACAAGTTTTATACAGCATGGAATTTATGCCCTTGTGCTGAGCAATTTAAAAAAAAAATTAAATATATACATAACAGAAAGGAGGAAGAGTAGGTGATTCAGCTCCTTGAGACTATTTCATTATTCAGTAAGGCCATAGGTGACCGGATATTGGCCTCAGCTCCACTTTCTTGCCTGTTCTCTATAAATCTTGTCTCTCTAATGGACTGAAAATCTTTTACTATCAAATCGAATATACTTCATGACTCATTCTCCACAGCTTTTTAGGGGTAGAGAAGTCTTAAGACTCTCAATCTTTGGAGAGAAAGAATTTGAGGCCACTGTCAGAGTTCCAGAGACCCAGACAGAGACTAAAGCTGTGCCATTACTCTAAATGTAGACTCCAAAACTCTCTACTTTTGAACTATTTTTGCAAAATAGGCCTGAATTCCATTTGTCTCCCTAATTACCAACTGTATGTACCTAATTTTGTCTTCCACCTTAAGAATCCCCAAGTCCTTTTGAACCACTGTAATCTCTATTCTCTCCATTTCAATAGTATTCTATTTTTCCATTGTTCCCTCCAATCATTATTCCAACAGAAAGAGTTCTATCAAGTGAGTGGCACAGCTGCTAGAACCTAGAACAGTACAGCACAGGAAGAAGCCTTTTAGCCCATGACTGTGCCAAGCATGATGTCGGATTTAACTAAATCTCTTCTTCCTCTATGTATCCCTCCTTTCCCTGAATATTCATGCAACGATATAAATGACTCTTAAATGCCACTGCTGTATCTGCTTCCACCACTACACCAGGCAGTGCATTTCAAGTTCCTACCTAACTCTGTGTTTAAAAACTTGACCTGCACTGCTCCTCTGAATTTCCCCCACCCACTCACACTAAACAAATCACATCTTGATTCCCTTAACATTCAAAAAATCAATCAACTACATCTTTAATATACTCAGTGACCGAGCCTCCACTGCCCTTATAGATGTACTGTAGAATTCCAAAGATTGGGAGAAATGTTCTTCTCAACAGTCCTGATTGGTGGCTCCTTTTTTTTGGTTTTATCTTCCCAGCCAGAGGAATCATTGAATCAGCATCTATTTTGTCAAGCCCCTTCAGAATTTTATGCTTTACTGAGATCATAGAGTCAGTTATACATCTTGTTCAAGCTTGTAAATACAGTAGATTCCAGTTAATTTTGCTAGTGGTTAGTCAGGCCAGCTACTTATTTGGGACAACTCTTAAAGAACAAAAACTAATTGAGAAAACAGCTGGGTTTTTCTTTGTTTACTTGGGACACTATGCCACTTAATTGGGACAGGAGACTGTTGCCAAACAGTTTCAGACTAGCATCAATCGCATGCACTTGTATGGCTGTTAGACACTACATCGTGCTTCAAGTTTGTTTAATTGTCATTCAACCAGACATGAATACAGTCAAATGAAACAGCATTACTCTAGGGCCAAAATGCAAAGTACAATACCAATGGTCACACACAGCACATGGCACATATAAATAGCAGTAAAATACAGTCACATAAAATATGTATTCCTTGAGTCCATGAATGTTGCAGCGGTCGGCAGTCGAACGCAATATGGCTTGTGTTCTGCCGAACGAACACTGGGGGGGGGTGGGGGGGCAGTACCAAGTTCAGCCTGGACGCTGTGCTACAACCGCCCCTGGCATTCCAGAGGAGCACACAGACTGCAATATCTCTTTCCCCTGGGAAGTTGTAAACAGGCAACACCACAGGCGCCTTGTCCTCGCCTCGACTGAGGCCACACAGCTCTCCGCCGTCTGCCCTTGCTATCTGCCAATAAATCAGTGAATTGACTTGCAGCATTCCACGTTAGCTATGTCCAACAGGGTCTTGCAATCACAAGAAAAGTGACCATTCGCTGTTGGACTGCACACCTCCTTCGTGCAGTTACACCTCTCTGATACAGGCAGCAGCATGATTTGCATTGTCCTGCTCCTGCAGTTTCTCCACCAACAAGCAACTTGCTGATGGGGTAGACCTGCAGTATTTTAAGTTCTTAATATCCAGCAGGGTCTTGCAATCATAAAAAGTAAGTTTAAAGAAGACACCTTTGGTTGGCCCTGTGGAAGCTGCTTCATCTGAGCACAGAAGATGGTAAGATGAACTTAGAGGGAACAGTTTTTAAATAGTGTTAGTTGCGTATTTGTGTTCAAAATGCATTGATTTTTGTCACTGATAGTTGGCGAGAAATAAGCATAAGACAATATAGAACTGTTTTGCTCACTGCGATTTCAAGCATTCAGGTTTGGAGATCTCGAAACAGCTGGGAGTGAAATTGAAACTATTTCATTACTTCAAGTTAGGAACTACAAAGAATTTGAAGGTATTGATGATTATCTTGAATGTTATAATGAAAAGAAAGAGTTGGAGGATGCAATCATCTATAGCATTGTGTGAAAGCAGTCCATTATCTGCACTAGGTGTCTGCTCTGATTTTATTAAAAGAACTTGGCAGTGTACACTGAATGAATTCCTCCGTCGATAACTATTAGGAACTAGTATACAGTTTTATTGTACTGTAGTACTATTGGTTTAGGTAGCGGGGTGGAGATGCGGCTCTTCCAAAGGAGGTGTAAGGAGCTCCTTCCTTCCGCTAACCTACTGGTCACCCTTGGGCAAGGGGTAGCACCTGCTTAGCCCCCAATCAAAGTCACATGAAGCCATGGGAGCAGGTGGTGGATGGTCATATGAGTATCTGGTGCATATTATAAGTCCTGGTTATGTGACCACTGACGCCAGGCAGATGATCTCTGAAGTGTATTGATAATGGCTGGCGTCACCAATCTTGTAAAGACACTGCCCAGAAGAGGGCAATGGCAAACCACTTGTGTAGAAAAATTTGTCAAGAACTATCATGGTCAAGGACCATGATTGCCCATGTCATATGACACGACACATAATGATGGTGAGTGGTGTTGGTAATATTCTAATTTGTTCTTTATTTCATTTAAATGCATAATTTGTTACTCATTTAAATGGTAGTTTATCTTTTTTCTATCCTTTTATCTTTTTTTTCTTGAAACTTCGGGTAATTGGGTCAGTTGTCTAATTGGGCCAAAATGTACTGGTCCCAATGTAACCCAGTTAACCAGAATCCACTGTATTTGCTGGGTTCAACAGAATGGATCCAGGGAGGTTGTTTCCCCTGGCCGAGGAGTCTAGATGTAGGGGCACAGTCTCATGATAAGGCTATTTAGGACTGTAAGGCAGAGGAAAATTTCTGTGCATGCGATGGTAGTTATTTGGAATCTTCTACTTCGGAGAGCTGTGGAGGCCAAGTCATTAAGTTCAGTGAAAACCGAGATGGATAGATTTCAGAATCGGAATCAAGTTTATCACTGACATATGTTGTGAAATTTGTTGTTATGTGGCAGCAGTACAGTACAATAAATAAAATTGCTGTGTGTGTGTGTATAATAAAAACAAATCATGGAAAAAGCAAACAAAATAGTGAGGCAGTGTTCATGGGTTCATGGACTGTTCAGAAATCTGATGGTGGAGGAGAAGAAGCTGTTTCTAAAACATTCAGTGTGGATCTTCAGGCTCCTGTGCCTTAACGGGCTTAAGGGAAATGGGGATAGAGCAGTAAAAGTTCTAACTTCTTCCACAGAGACAGGAGTTGCAGTGAGGGTATTAGTATGGAGGAGACTTGCATAATTACTAAGTCACAGTAATGTGGTCTTCTGCTGGAGCTTCCCAACTAGAAACACCTGCGTATTGATGAAAGCTGTCCAGCTTTTGTAATCTCCCTTCTCAAAGTGACTAAAGATGCCTTTTTTTTCTTCTTGTATCCAGGTAGCACAAGGTGTGAAATTGTTACCAGATATGACCCACAGCAACTCCCACCAGAAAACTCCACCTTCCTAGAGAGGAAGTTTGTGTGTAAGATGCGATCTCTCCTCAGCAGCTCCTCTGGCTATGTGGTAAGAAAGAGTTCAAGGCGTGTATCTTAATTGAAGGGTTATTCAGTAATTGGGGTTCATGCAAGTGACTTAAAGAAGCAATTGTCTTCTCTAGCCCATGGGGCAACTTTAGTGCCCAAGGCAAAACTTGATCTTAGTCATTTTACTTTCCTATTGAATCTATGCTCTCTCCATCTGTGCCTGCTGTGACTGGCAATTTTGATCTTTTATTTCTGTGGAAAACATTGGCAAGGCTTTAGAGAGAATATCTGAACTATGTACATAGACAATCAAAAATTGTTTATGTGAAGTTGTTTTGACAATAGCAAGTTAGAGGTCCACCACATACTTTCTTTTGCAAACTGCTGCAATTGTATGTAATTCATTCCTTGTACCAGCTGTGGGATTGCATGTATTTATATTCCAGCTGTGACACGGCACGTCTCTGTTCTAGCTGTAACACAGCACACCTACATTCCTTCTGTGATGCAGTGCATGTCTGTGTTCCAGCCATGATACGGCGTATGTCTGTGTTGCAGCCATAACACTGCATGAGTCTGTGTTCCAACGTGACATAGTGTGAGTCTCTGCTCCAGCTGTTGCACTCAATGCTCAGTGTGTACCTGTATCCCACTGTGTCTGTGCATGTGCCCTGCTCCAGTTATGACAGTGGGCATGCCCGTGAGTCTACAGTCAAGCTCATTGTCAAAACCTGAATGTGTACCTATTTTAGAATGACTGATATTTTTGAGCTAGAATGCACACAGGATCATTGTCATTAAAACCTTCAATCCCCAAATTGTTTGCTCCAGTATATCCTTGATCTTGAGTCAGATTGTAAATGCACAACTCTTTGTTATGCCACTATGATGGGTGCCAGTAGCAACTGCTTGCCAGATGATTCTTATTTATTCATTCACAGGATGTGGACATTGCTGGGACTGCCAACATTGTCCACTTTAATGCTACAGTAAAAGTACTAATGAGGCTGATATGATGTTAGGAAGAAATGAGTTGGGTGTGCTTGTAGGAGTAAGTGTACAGAAGTAGGAAGCTGAGGTGAGATCCATAGCAAATGACAGTGGGATAATCACCCAGTTGACTCGGGTCGGATGATTCATGGCTTTTCATAAAACAGTTGTCAAAGGTTGGAGAGATTTTTGATTGTTGGATCTTTAAGGGACTACAATCACTTGCACAGAAAACTGGCAGAATGATTGAATAAATGACCAACATTGGTATGAGCACCAACATTGAATGGACCAATACAAAACACAAAATGCTGGCAGAACTCAGCAGGCCAAACAGCATCTATGGGAGGAGGTAGTGACAACGTTTCGGCCCGAGACCCTTCCTGTTTCGACCCGAAACGTCGTCACTACCTCCTCCCATAGATGCTGTTTGGCCTGCTGAGTTCTGCCAGCATTTTGTGTTTTGTTTTTATTTCCAGCATCTGCAGATTCACTCGTGTTGCCATTGAATGGACCAATGTTTCCCTGCTTGAGTTGTTCAGGATTGTAACTTGCTCTCTTTGAAGTAACACTGGCTTAATTAAAATCATTGTTTCTGTTTCTTTTTCTTCCTCAAAATGACATTTAGACTCTAAGCATTGAGGGCAGATTGAAGTACCTCCATGGACAGAACAAGCGGGCAGAAGATGGCTCCCTGCTCCCACCTCAGCTGGCACTGTTTGCCATTGCAACCCCTCTCCAAGTGCCTTCAATCCTTGAAATCCGGACCAAGAGTGCTCTATTTCAGACCAAACACAAGCTCGACTTTTCACCTCTTGCCTGTGATGCAAAGTAGGTACCTTTGTGGATCTTAAAAGAACCACTTCATTGGCCTAAATTGTTAATATTTTTAATGGGATAGGTAGAGTTTGTGTGATTACATTGCAGGCAAACTAGAGTGTAGAGAAGTATATGGTCATGTACTTTGATAGAAAGAATAAAAGTGTACAATATTTTCTAAATGGGGAGTGAATTCAGAAATTGGATGTGCGAAAGGACTTGGGAGTCCCAGTGCACAATTCCCTAAAGGTTAACTTGCAAGTTGAGTTGGTAGTAAGGAAGGAAAATGCAATGTTAGCATTCATTTTGAGAGGACTAGAATATAAAAGCAAGGATGTAACACTGAGGCTATGTAAGGCATTGCTCAGACTGCACTTGGAATATTGCGAGCCGTTTTGGTCCCCTTATTGAAGAAAAGATGTGCTGGCATTGGAAAGAGTCCAGAGGAGGTTCATGAAAATGATCCTGGGAATGGGTTTTCATACGAGGAACGTTTAATGGCTTAGAAACCTATTGAATATTGAGAGGCCTAGTGGATGTCAAGAGGATGTTTCCTATAGTGGAGGAGTCTAGGGCACAACCACAGAATAGAAGGACGTCCCTTTAGAACAGAGGTGAGGAGGAACAACTTTAGCCAGATTGTGGTGAATCTTTGCAATTCATTGCCACAAACAGCTGCAGAAGACAAGTCA
Organism: Hypanus sabinus; assembly: GCF_030144855.1. NCBI lineage: Eukaryota > Metazoa > Chordata > Chondrichthyes > Myliobatiformes > Dasyatidae > Hypanus > Hypanus sabinus. The sequence continues at coordinate 22,040,244 of NC_082738.1, read as the reverse complement.
TTGGATTTATTTAAAGTGGAGGTTGATTGTTTCTTGATTGGCAAGAGCATCAAACATTATGGGGAGAAGGCAGGAGAATGGGGTTGAGAGGGATAAAATAATGGCCATGGTCGAATGGCAGAACAGACTTGATGGGGAAGGAGCAGAATTAGGCCATATGTTTTATGGTCAAAATTGACTTTACAGTTGATCATGAGAGCGGCAATGTCTGAAGAGAAACGGAGCTCACCTTTGCAACCTTGCTCTTGAATGTTGCACTTGTATATTATATCCATATAATATACAAGCAAAACGTCTTGGGATGATCAGTGTTTAGCTGTGGCAAGCTAGCTACTGGCCCAAGAAATTGTCTTTTGGCATCTTTTCCTCTACTGTTGGCAGAGTCCATCACATAAATTGAAGTATTTTCCTCTTTCCAGGGTTAATAATTAATAATCCAATGTGGTGCTGGAAATGCTCAGTGAGTTTTCAGTAACGGGCTTATCCTCTCTTTTTGATTGCAGAATGTCACTGATCAGCATGTAACTAATTGAGAATATTGACCCTTTCTGATTTCTTCATTTTTTTTTTTGCAGGGCTAGGATTGTGCTGGGTTATTCAGAGCTGGAGCTGTGCATGAGAGGTTCTGGGTACCATTTTATCCACGCACATGACATGCTTTACTGTGCTGACAACCATGTTCGGTGTAAGTGGCATTTCTGGTACTGGAGACAAAATCATTGTTGAGCATTGCTTGTCTTGAATTGTGCTTCCTGCAAACACCACCACCCCGCCCCACACACTAGCACTGCAGCAACAAATTTATTGACTATTGCCTTGAATAGCAGGGGCCCCATCTACTCATAAGTCAGATACAACAGATGTCAATGCAAAAAATGTTGTGACCACATTTTATATAACTCTGATCCTAATCTAAACTCACAGGAATGAAGGGAAGAGGAAGTAAATCAAACCTTGAGAGATGGCCATGTTTGGGCTTAAAAAGAAACAAAGATGACAAGCAGATAGTTTAACATTAGGAAGATCTTTTCTTGATATCAGATCTTCAATGTGTTACATACCCCGTAACTGGGTCACTTACCAGCAAAGATAGAGAGGTCCGTTGAAGTCTGATGGTACTATTTTTAACAGTATTTATTGATAAAAATACACAAAAATAATATCAATGCAAACATACAGATAATATACCTTGCTAATACTAAGTCTAAAAGCGCGGGTATAATAATAATCAATAAGAAATAGCTCTATCGTTGTCTAGGGGATAATGTATTGTCTGATGGAAATAAAAAAAGTCACTTTAGTTCATTCAAGCTGTAGGCTGCAGCCTTTGGTTGGAGTCAAGAGAGAGAGTTAAACTTGCCCATTCCTTTTATGATGTCAATTCTTCGAGAGTCAGTGGGGGCTGATTGTTCCTTTGTGTTAGCTAAAGCCGTTCTTCCGTGGCAACACCCACCAATTCCGAGGCAAATGGTAAAGGACGCACGTGGGCTTTTCCACCGGCTTTCGCTATTACGCTGTTACAGGAGTTCTAGCGTTTCTTCTGGTGCGTCTAAAGGGGCTGTTCCCCAGACCCTCTTTTATCCCCACTCACGGGGTCTCAGATGTCAGTCAGGGTGGAGGGATGCCATCCCCCAACCAGCCCACGTTGCCTGAGGGCTTCCACGAAGCATAGTACTCAAGACACAATTCCGTCTCCAAGAGACAATGACCTTTTCCGTGGCTTTGTATCGCTGGGGCCAGGACATTCCAAACGTCTCTCTCTCATTTCCTGGGTCTCCTGCCCTGACTTAATAGCGATCTTGTGATTCTCAAAAAGGAGGGGGGCACAGGTGTAACACCCCCTTTCTTCAACGCGTTTTTTACCATCAGAAAAAAAACGAAGTAATACTGAGTCTTACAGGATTTTAGAATCTAACACAATACCAAAGTTTTTTTTTTCTACAGAGTAATACAGTTATACATTCAATTCAGTATCTAGATGGTTACCGATTGCATTGTCACTTCCTTTAATATCTTAACATCTTGTACCTTACTAAAGTCTTGTAGCATCAGACTCCAATTTAATAACCACCTATTTTTAGGTCTTATTTTTCTTTAGCAAACAAAACTAAAGAGTTGTGATCTTAGCTTACGGGTATACTACAAAAGTTCATGCTAATACTAATCTTTATGTTGCTTTCAAACTTAACAGTCAAGCTCCCATGTGGGTTGTCTTTTATTATACATGCTTTGTCAAAATCCCTTAAAACCGGCTTCTGCTATTTAAAAATGGCGTCCCCATTAACCCTCACCTCTTTTCCGGTTAATTCCCAAGTGGGGAGCTTGTGCACCCTGGCGAAATAAGCTTTCATCCGCTCCTTCCATAGGAGTTATTTTATCAACAATGTGTTCCAAACTTAGACCATCTGCTGAATTTCCACCCAATTCTTTAATTTTACACAAGTTGCTAGTTTTCTCTTTGGGACCCTTCAGGCTATTAGTTTTCAGTTTAAACTCTTTGTTCAAACAGCATTTCAAATTCTGCCTTTTCACACCACACTCTGGAATAACAATAGCGTGTGGGGCCCCTTTACCTTCCAACTCAACCTGTAATTGATTCACAGGCTTTGTGGTACCAAGCCATTGTTTCTGTAGCCTGGTTGTTGCTTCTGATATCAGTCCAGCCTTTAAATTTTCTTCATTCAATTTGGGAACTACATATTTCACTTTTCCTTCAATAATAATATGCATCTCCCCACCTTTGATCTCCTCACTAACTTTTAACACACGTTTGAGCACAAACACCTGGGAACTCTCACTTCCCACTATTACCAAGGTTAACCCTTTCTTCACTGAACCAAGTCTATCTGATCCACAAGGACTACTTTCCTTTTCAACTGAATCAAATACCTCAGACTTTTTCTGAGCTCCATTACTAGGTTCAGTACCATGTGCATCCACATCTTGGACACACTCAAACAGGACACTTGCCTCTTCCAGGCTTTCAATACCCGTACCCGGTCCAAATTCTAAATTCCCCTGATTCTCCCAGCTACTCTCTGGGCAACTCCCTTCCGGAGTAAACTCAACCCCGCGGGCTGAAACAACCTCATCTGCCAACCCAGCAGACTTCTTCAAGGTAAGGGCATCCTTTGCATCTAGGACTGCCCTCATTTCATTATCGGGAACACCTTTAGAATTTTCAAGTTCTTCAAACAGCTCTGCCAAACCAGACAGATCATCCGTCCAACTCTGGACCTTTTAACAGCTCTATCTGTTTCTCATCTTTATTTCGTGCCTCTAGAACTTTTCTCCTCGCTAAGGGCAGGTCTACCTGGAAGGTCTCTTTTGGAAGAGGACAGCGAGGCTTGAGAGGAAGTGCGGCGGCGGCCATTTTCAAATTGTCCAATTGCTTCTCAGATCGGAGTTCTGAGAGGCGGGACTGCGCAGGCGCGTGAAGGAGGGAAGATATATAAAGGAGATACTGAGTGAGGTAGTTCGCTTTTGGAAGAGGACAGCGAGGCTTGAGATGAAGTGCGGCAGCGGCCATTTTCAAATTGTCCAATTGCTTCTTAGATCGGAGTTCTGAGAGGCGGGACTGCGCAGGCGCGTGAAGGAGGCCCGGGAAGGAGGGAAGATATATAAAGGAGATACTGAGTGAGGTAGTTCTCTTTTGGAAGAGGACAGCGAGGCTTGAGAGGAAGTGCGGCGGTGGCCATTTTCAAATTGTCCAATTGCTTCTCAGATCGGAGTTCTGAGAAGCGGGACTGCGCAGGCGCGTGAAGGAGACCCGGGAAGGAGGGAAGATATATAAAGAACGCCACCTTAAGAAGCGGGCAGCGGAGTGAGCCGGGCGCAGAGTGTAGGGCTTGGGCTCAGAGGGCTTAGGCGGAAGAGGGCACAGTAGGCTTATCTTTTAGTTCTTGTATTTTCAGTTATTTGGGAGGTATGAGTGTGAGGGCAGCTTGTTGTTCTCGGTGTCGGATGTGGGAGATCCTGGAGTCTCCGAGCCTCCCGGACGTCCACATCTGTGCCAGGTGCGCCGAACTGCAGCTCCTGAGGGACCGAGTTAGGGAACTGGAGCTGCAGCTCGATGACCTTCGCCTGGTCAGGGAGAGTGAGGAGGTGATAGAGAGGAGTTACAGGCAGGGGGTCACTCCGGGACCACGGGAGGCAGATAGGTGGGTTACAGTCAGGAAGGGGAAGAGGCAGGTACTAGCGACTACCCCAGTGGCTGTACCCCTTGACAATAAGTACTCATGTTTGAGTACTGTTGGGGGGGACAGCCTACCTGGTGAGAGTGACAGTGGCCGAGCCTCCGGCACAGAGGACGGCCCTGTAGCTCAGAAGGGTAGGGTTAGAAGAAAGAGGTCCATAGTAATAGGGGACTCAATAGTCAGGGGCTCAGACAGGCGTTTCTGTGGAGGTGACCGGGAGTCCCGGATGGTAATTTGCCTCCCTGGTGCCAGGGTTCGGGACGTTTCTGATCGCGTCCAAGATATCCTGAAGTGGGAGGGTGAAGAGCCAGAGGTTGTGGTACATGTAGGTACCAATGACATAGGAAGGAAAGGGGAAGAGGTCCTGAAACGAGAGTATAGGGAGTTAGGAAGGCAGTTAAGAAGAAGGACTGCAAAGGTAGTAATCTCGGGATTACTGCCTGTGCCACGCGACAGTGAGAGTAGGAATAGAATTAGGTGGAGGATGAATGCGTGGCTGTGGGATTGGAGCAGGGGACAGGGATTCAAGTTTCTGGATCATTGGGACCTCTTCTGGGGCAGGAGTGACCTGTTCAAGAAGGACGGGTTACACTTGAATCGTGGGGGGACCAATATCCTAGCGGGGAGGTTTGCTAGGGCTACAGGGCGGACTTTAAACTAGTAAGATGGGGGGGGGCGGGAGACTATTTGAGGAGTCTATGGGAGAGGAGGTTAGTTCACCAGTGGAGCAAGTAAATAGACAGTGTGTGAGGGAGGAAAGGCAGGTGATGGAGAAGGGATGCGTTCAGCCCGAAGATGTAGGGAAGAAGAAAGAAAAGGATAATAAATTTGAATGCATTGTTAGGGATGGAAAGAGAGGAGGAGATGGAGAGTATCTTAAATGTATCTATTTTAATGCTAGGAGCATTGTAAGAAAGGTGGATGAGCTTAAAGCGTGGATTGATACCTGGAATTATGATGTTGTAGCTATTAGTGAAACATGGTTGCAGGAAGGGTGTGATTGGCAACTAAATATTCCTGGATTTAGTTGCTTCAGGTGTGATAGAGTAGGAGGGGCCAGAGGAGGAGGTGTTGCATTGCTTGTCCGAGAAAATCTTATGGCGGTGCTTTGGAAGGATAGATTAGAGAGCTCCTCTAGGGAGGCCATTTGGGTGGAATTGAAGAATGGGAAAGGTGCAGTAACACTGATAGGAGTGTATTATAGGCCACCTAATGGGGCGCGTGAGTTGGAAGAGCAAATGTGTAAGGAGATAGCAGATATTTGTAGTAAACACAAGGTGGTGATTGTGGGAGATTTTAATTTTCCACACGTAGACTGGGAAGCTCATTCTGTAAAAGGGCTGGATGGTTTAGAGTTTGTGAAATGTGTGCAGGATAGTTTTTTGCAACAATACATAGAAGTACTGACTAGAGATGGGGCAGTGTTGGATCTCCTGTTAGGGAATGCGATAGGTCAGCTGACAGATGTATGTGTTGGGGAGCACTTCGGGTCCAGTGATCACAATAGCATTAGCTTCAATATAATTATGGAGAAGGACAGGACTGGACCTAGAGTTGAGATTTTTGATTGGAGAAAGGCTAACTTTGAGGGGATGCGAAGGGATTTAGAGAGAGTGGATTGGGTCAAGTTGTTTTATGGGAAGGATGTAATAGAGAAATGGAGGTCATTTAAGGGTGAAATTATGAGGGTACAGAATCTTTATGTTCCTGTTAGGGTGAAAGGAAAGGTTAAAGGTTTGAGAGCACCATGGTTTTCAAGGGATATTAGAAATTTGGTTCAGAAAAAGAGGGATGTCTACAATAGATATAGGCAGCATGGAGTAAAGGAATTGCTCGAGGAATATAAAGAATGTAAAAGGAATCTTAAGAAAGAGATTAGAAAAGCTAAAAGAAGATACGAGGTTGGTTTGGCAAATAAGGTGAAAGTAAATCCGAAAGGTTTCTACAGTTATATTAAAAGCAAGAGGATAGTGAGGGATAAAATTGGCCCCTTAGAGAATCAGAGTGGTCAGCTATGTGTGGAACCGAAGGAGATGGGAGAGATTTTGCATGATTTCTTCTCTTCGGTATTCACTAAGGAGAAGGATATTGAATTGTCTAAGGTGTGGGAAACAAATAAGGAAGTTATGGAACCTATGACAATTAAAGAGGTGGAGGTACTGGCGCTTTTAAGAAATTTAAAAGTGGATAAATCTCCGGGTCCTGACAGGATATTCCCCAGGACCTTAAGGGAAGTTTGTGTAGAAATAGCAGGAGCTCTGATGGAGATCTTTAATATGTCATTAGAAACGGGGATTGTGCCGGAGGATTGGCGTATTGCTCATGTGGTTCCATTGTTTAAAAAGGGTTCTAGAAGGAAGCCTAGCAATTATAGACCTGTCAGTTTGACATCAGTGGTGGGTAAATTAATGGAAAGTATTCTTAGAGATAGTATTTATAATTATCTGGATAGACGGGATCTGATTAGAAGTAGCCAGCATGGATTTGTGCGTGGAAGGTCATGTTTGACAAACCTTATTGAATTTTTTGAAGAAGTTACGAGGAATGTTGACGAGGGTAAGGCAATGTATGTAGTCTATATGGACTTCAGCAAAGCCTTTGACAAAGTTCCACATGGAAGGTTAGTTCAGAAGGTTCAGTCGTTAGGTATTAATGCTGGAGTAATAAAATGGATTCAACAGTGGCTAGATGGGAGATGCCAGAGAGTAGTGGTGGATAATTGTTTATCGGGATGGAGGCCGGTGACTAGCGGGGTGCCTCAGGGATCTGTTTTGGGCCCAATGTTGTTTGTAATATACATAAATGATCTGGATGATGGGGTGGTAAATTGGATTAGTAAGTATGCCGATGATACTAAGGTAGGAGGTGTTGTGGATAATGAGGTGGATTTTCAAAGCTTGCAGGGAGATTTATGCCGGTTAGAAGAATGGGCTGAACGTTGGCAGATGGAGTTTAATGCTGAGAAGTGTGAGGTTCTACATTTTGGCAGAAATAATCCAAATAGAACAAACAGAGTAAATGGTAGGGCATTGAGGAATGCAGAGGAACAGAGAGATCTAGGAATAACTGTGCATAGTTCCCTGAAAGTGGAGTCTCATGTAGATAGGGTGGTGAAGAGGGCTTTTGGAACGCTGGCCTTTATAAATCAAAGCATTGAGTACAGAAGTTGGGATGTAATGCTAAAGTTGTACAAGGCATTGGTAAGGCCAAATTTGGAATATTGTGTGCAGTTCTGGTCACCGAATTATAGGAAAGATATCAATAAATTAGAGAGAGTGCAGAGACGATTTACTAGGATGTTACCTGGGTTTCAGCACTTAAGTTACAGAGAAAGGTTGAACAAGTTAGGTCTCTATTCATTGGAGCGTAGAAGGTTGAGGGGGGATTTGGTCGAGGTATTTAAAATTTTGAGAGGGATAGATAGAGTTGACGTGAATAGGCTGTTTCCATTGAGAGTAGGGGAGATTCAAACGAGAGGACATGATTTGAGAGTTAGGGGGCAGAAGTTTAAGGGAAACACGAGGGGGTATTTCTTTACTCAGAGAGCGATAGCTGTGTGGAATGAGCTTCCTGTAGAAGTAGTAGAGGCCAGTTCAGTTGTGTCATTTAAGGTAAAATTGGATAGGTATATGGACAGGAAAGGAGTGGAGGGTTATGGGCTGAGTGCGGGTAGGTGGGACTAGGTGAGATTAAGGGTTCGGCACGGACTAGGAGGGCCGAGATGGCCTGTTTCCGTGCTGTGATTGTTATATGGTTATATGGTTACCTCCTCTCCCTTACTCTCTTTCACTTTCCTATTCTCCGTTCCCCCCCCCCCCCCCCCGGTACAGGGTCGGTAAAAACGTCTCAGCCAGATTGATACTGGCCTGATTTAAACCGCTCTCTGTCTCAGCTGCCTTTCTCGACATGCTGCGAGTGATCGCGCATGCGGGATAGATCTTGGAATCTAGGGGCGGGACCGCAATGCTCACCGGCCGGCTCGTCAGTGTCATTGCTGACCAAACCTTACCACCGGCTAAATCGTTACCAAGAAGGACGTCCGCGTCAGTTCTCGGGAATTCTGTTCGCACCCCCATTTCAACTGGTCCAGATACCAGCTCACAATCCATAATGATCCTATGCAAGGGCACCATTTCCAACTCTTTTCCTATTCCTTTCACAGCTACCATTCCCGTCTTGCGACCAAAATCCAGTACCTTACTGCTAATCAATGATAGTTCAGCCCCCATGTCTCTCCAGATCTGTACTGGAACTGGTGTGTCTCCCTCTCTCACAGACGCGGTTCCGTTTGACATACAAGTCTCAGATCCTTCTCGTACTCTGTCTACCCGGGGCTCTCTTGTCGATTTACTGATTACCACGGCACACCCGATAGGGACTGCTGCTTTCCCTTTTCCTGTCTCTTTCCTCGGAGCAAAGCACTTAGATGCAATATGCCCCCCCCCCCCTTTCCACAATTAAAACAGGTCAAGCCCAGAAATCTCTGGCTGTCTTGCCTTTCCCCCTCAACCTTATCACTAGCTCCCGGCGGGATCTCTGCCTCAGCCGGTGGGCTTTCTCTATCGTTCCCACGGTCTCTCTGGGAACTTTTACTCAAGGAAAACTTTGTCTTGTGGGTTAGGGCATATTCATCTGCGAACCTAGCAAATTCTGAGATGGACTTATTCGGCTTCTCATTCAAATACATCCGGATATCCTCCGAAACACAACCTTTAAATTCCTCAATCAGAATTAACTCCCTGAGATGCCAAAAATCCTCTTCCACTATTTCTGCTGTACACCAACGGTCCAAGAGCACACCCTTCTCATAGGCAAACGCGGTTGACGTCTGATTCCCCCCTTTCTTTAGATTTCTGAACTTTTGTCTATACGCTTCAGGTACCAATTCATAACTCCGGAGAATGGCCACTTTTACTTTGTCATAGCTCTCCGCCTCTTCCTCCTCCATGGACAACGTCGTATATGCTCGTTGTGCCTTCCCTTTTAACACACTTTGTAACAGCGCCACCCACTAATCTCTGGGCCACTTCTGATTCACTGCCACCTTCTCAAAAAGCAAGAAATAACTATCAACATCCATCTCCTTGAGCGGATACTAACCTCAACTCCCGACTAACATTAAACCACTCCTCTCGGTCTGACCCTTGATCTCTTCGCTCTTGCCTTAAGTTCTCCATCTCCAAATCATGTTTCCTCTGTTTCTCTGCCTCCCTCTCCTTCTCGGCTCTTTCCTTTTCTTTCTCAGCTCTCTCCCTCTCTTTCTCGGCCCTCTCTCCTTTTCAGCTGCTTCCAGCTGTTTTAACTGAATTTCGTGCTCCCTTTGTTTCTCAGCCCTGTCCTGCTCCCTTTTCATCTCTAACTCCTTTAGCTGGAGCGCATGCTCCCTTTGTTTGTCGGCTCTTTCTTTCTCCTTCTCAGCTGCTTCCAGCTGCTTTATCTTAATTGCATGTTCCAACCTTAATTTCTCCAACTCTAACTGAGCCGTCCCACTAGCTGGTACCTTTTCAGGGATATTTTCCAATACCTCAGCTGCAAACACATTCTTCCCAATATAATACTGAGTTATTGCCCTTCGCACCTCCCGCTTTTTCATGGACAACCTCACCTCTGCGAGGTTTAGCCCTTTCGCCAGATTTATCAAGTCCGATTTGGTGGCCGCCTCCAGAGTCGGGTTTTCTATAAATTCATCCACATCTATCTTTGCTGGTTTCCCGTCTGGCTACCCGCGTAACCAGATCCAAGTTTGGACTTACAAGCCCGATTCACTGGCCTCCCAATTTGGTGTCAAATCCTGAGACAAGAACCCCAATTGTTACGTACCCCGTAACTGGGTCACTTACCAGCAAAGATAGAGAGGTCCGTTGAAGTCTGTTGGTACTATTTTTAATGGTATTTATTGATAAAAATACACAAAAATAATATCAATGCAAACATACAGATAATATACATCATCAATACTAAATCTAAAAGTGCGGGTATAATAATAATCAATAAGAAATAGCTCTATCGTTGTCTAGGAGATAACGTGTTGTCCGATGGAAATATAAAAGTCACTTTAGTTCATTCAAGCTGCAGCTTTTGGTTGGAGAGAAAGACGGATGTTTAACTTGCCCATTCCTTTTATGATGTCAATCCGAGAGTCGTTGGGGGCTGATTTCCCCTTTGTTGTTAGCTAAAGCCGTGCTTCCGTGGTAAAGGCCCACCAATTCCAAGGCAAATGGAAAAAGACGTATGTGGGCTTTTCCACCGGCTTTCGCTATTATGCTGTTACAGGAGTTCTAGCGTTTCTTCTGGTGCGTCTAAAGCAGCTGTTCCCCAGACCCTCTTTTATCCCGACTCACGGGGTCTCAGATGTCAATCAGGGTGGAATGATGCCATCCCCCAACCAGCCCACGTTGCCTGAGGGCTTCCATGAAGCATAGTATTCAATACACAATTCCGTCTCCAAGAGACAATGACCTGTTCCGTGGCTTTGTATCGCTGGGGCCAGGACATTCCAAACGTCTCTCTCTCATTTCCTGGGTCTCCTGCCCTGACTTAATAGCGATCTTGTGATTCTCAAAAAGGAGGGTGGGGGCACAGGCATAACAAATGCTAATTCCTTCATTCCTAATATACCCTCCCTCCTTCTCCCTGTTCCTCCATCATCTATTTATTCCTCTCCACCCTCAGCCTCAACGGGGTAAGTTGGGAGTTCACCTGGTATCCTGGCTAATATTTATTTCTCAACCAAGGCTACCAAAATTGATTTTAAAAAGTAGACATTGTCACATTGCTGTTTGTGAGATCTTGCCATATACATATTGGCTGAGGAAGGCTGAGGAAAGTCCATCTCCCATCCCCCATCCTCGTCACATTCTACAGGGGTTGTATTGAGATTATCCTGAGCAGCTGCATCACTGTCTGGTTCGGAAATTGCACCATCTCGGATCTCAAGACCCTGCAGCGGATAGTGAGGTCAGCTGAGAAGATCATGGGGGTCTCTCTTCCCGCCATTACGGACATTTACACTACATGCTGCATCCGCAAAGCAAACAGCATTATGAAGGACTCCACGCATTCCTCATACAAACTCTTCTCCCTCCTGCCATCTGGGAAAAGGCACCGAAGCATTCAGGCTCTTACAACCAGGCTATGTAACAGTTTCTTCCCCCAAGTGTCAGACTCCTCAATACCCAGCGCCTGGACTGACACCTTACTGCCCTATAGTCTTGTTTATTATTTATTGTAATGCCTGCACTGTTTTGTGCACTTTATGCAGTCCTGGGTAGGTTCTGTAGTCTAGTGTAGTTTCTTTCTGTGTTGTTTTTTACGTAGTTCAGTCTAGTTTTTGTACTGTCGTGTAACACCATAGTCCTGAAAAATGTTGTCTCATTTTTACTGTGCACTGTACCAGCAGTTATGGTCAAAATGACAATAAAAGTGACTTGACTTGGTCACGTTATTTCTGACGCTGCCACTGTGACCACAGTTCAAAAGTGCTTCTTTGGCTGAAGGGCACAACCAGAGGTCATGAGCAACAGTATAGAAATGTACATCTTTATTCCCCTGTGATTTGTTACTTAATTTTCTTTCTGTTTCCACATTTCATACCAAAGTGCAGTGCCTGGGCTGTGCTGTTTCTGACCATTCACTTCTGTTCTTCCCCAGTGATGAAGACAGGAGAGAGTGGATTGACCATCTTCAGGCTACTGACAAAAGAGAACATCTGGATCTGGGTTCAGGCAAATGCCCGACTGGTCTATAAAAATGGGCAGCCCGATTGCATCATAGCAAAGCAGAGACTTTTAACGTATGTATTTACTTGTATTTACTACACAGAACATAGAACATTACAGCACAATACAGGTCCTTCGGCCCACGGTGTTGTGCCATCCTTTTAACCTACTCCAAGATCAACCTAACTCTTCCCTCCTACATAACCCTCCATTCTTTTGACACCCATGTGCCCATCTAAGTATCTTAAATTTCCCACCTCCATCACCACCCCTGGCAGTGCATACCAAACCCTTACCACTCTCTTTTTTTTAAAAAAACAAAACACCTATCTCTAATATCCCTTTACTTTCTGTCAATCACCTTAAAATTTTGCCCTGTTGTATTAACCATTGTCACCGTGGGGGGGGAAAAGGCAGTAGCTGTCTCACTCTACCAATGCCGCTTATCATCTTGTACACCTGAATCAAGTCGCCTCTCATCTCCTTCACTCCAAAGAGAAAAGTACTAGCTCACTTAACCTTTCATCATAACACATGCTCTCTAATCCAGGCATTATCCTGGTAAATCTGCTCTGCACAATCTCCCAAGCTTACACACCCTTCTGATTATGAGGCAACCAGAACGGAACAAAATATTCTAAGTGTGGTCTAACCGGAGTTTTATAGAGCTGCAGCATTATCTCTCAGTTTTTGACCTCAGTCCCCTGACTAATGAAGGCCAACACACTATGCGTCTTCTTAACAAGCCTATGAACGTGCATGGCAACATTCAGGGATCTATGGTTGTGGACTCACGGTCCCACTTTACCTCCAGGGTAAAGAATTCTGCTATTAACCCTGTATTCCACCTTCAAGTTTGACCTTCCAAAGTGTATCACTTTACATTTTTCCAGATTGAGCTCTGTCTCCCTCTTGTCAGCCCAACTCTGTATCCTGTCAATGGTCTCTTGTAACCTACACTAACCTTCTATGCTATCCACACCATCAAACTTCATGTCATCTGCAAACTTAGTAATCCGCCCTTCCACTTCCTGGTCAAAGCCATTTATAAAAATCACAAACAGCATAAATATACTGTTCAATTAAAATTTTGAGCTGATTAGAAGAAAATAGCTGTGAAATAATTATTGCAAACTTTTATTTCAGGATGAAGAAAGATACAGTTTTAAAAAGAAATCTTTCTATTTTAACTGTTCTCTATTTTATTATTTTGTCCATGTAATAAAACTATCTGTATTCAACATTACTGGTTGGTGTATGGCAACAAATGAGTTACCAGTCCCGTTTTCTAGAGTCATGAGTCCAAATCTCACCCAGGCAGATGGGTAACTTAAATTTAGTTACTGAGATAATCTGAACTGAAAAGCTAGTAGTAGTTATGGTAGTCGTATTCTGTTTGGAAAGCTCTGGTTCACTGTGTCCTTCAAGGAAAGAGATTTTAATCAGTACCCAATCTGGCTGAAATGAGACTGCTGACCGACAGCAAAGTGGCGGGCAATGAACCACCCTCTGAAATGCCAGCAAGCAATTTGGTCCCAAAGCAATCAAGGATCAGTCTGTAGAGGAATGTTGCCAAGCTGCAGGAGTGTGTACTGAGGGATGCACTGAAGCTTGGTGAAACCACCACAAGGTCTCGCAGTGGAACACATTATAGGGTTCTTTCGTTACTCGACAGGGTGGGGCCTGGTCAATGAGAAAGCCCGTCAGTCATTGTAGTAGTGTACCACCCCAGGAGGCAACATGAGTGGCAAGAGTGCTATTGTTCTTAAAATGCAATGTTAAAATGTTTACAAACATACGAACAAAAAGACATTGCACAGTTGATTCTTGTAAATATGTTTTTATTATGGATTAAGTTTATTTTGGATTTGAAAAATTAGGGATCAGGATTAGTTGCTCTTACCCAGCTATGCTCGCACTCCGAGGGGAAAATAAAATGAAAAGAACTACTGTAGTACTAACAGCACAATGGTGTAACCTGGGCTGAATACTGAACTCATTGTGACAGCAACCTGATTCGATCCTGACCTTAAGTCTTAATGGAGTTTGCATGTTCTTCCTATGATTGCATGGGTTTTCTACAGGTGGTTCTAGTTTTCTGTAACATCGAAAGATATGCAGGCCAGTAGATTAACTAGCAACCATAAATTGACCTTGATGTGTAGGTGAGGGATAGAATCTGGGTGGAGCTGAAGGGAATGTGGGGAAAATAAAATGGGATCAATGTAAATTAGTTAATGGCTAGCATGGACTCAGTGGGCCAAAAGGCCTGTTTCCCTGTTTTATGACTCTGAGTAAGTTGATTGTGAACTTTTCTGTCATGTTGCTCTCATGTGTGTCTTGCCTGTGTGCTTCTGCCACAGTAACTCTTTGCATATATGTGCTTCTTATTATCCTGCTTGTCAAAGTCTCCATTAAAGAATTTAATTATTTTTCCACAGGGATAAAGAAGGGATTGATCACTTTAGGAAACGCACAATGCCATTCCAACTTCCATTCTCAAGTGGGGAGGCTGTCTTGTATGATAGCGTTTCTCCTCTATTTGAGGTCACCAATCCATATCCGTCTGAGAACGGTAATTCCTTTGTGGTAAAGAATGGATGCACGGATCCAAACTCAATCATTGGAGCCATGATGAGCCAAGACAAAGCGGTGTACATCAGGCACCCAGCAGTGGAGCCCAGGTACTCCTTAAGTCGAATTGGCAGAGCAGTTGCCAATGGATCAACAGTCAATGCACCATGTCTCTCAAATGGAGAGAAGAATGTAAAAGAGGAAGACCTCGGCATCGAACAAGAAGATGACCTATTGTCCACATTGGATGACATGCTCCAAAGCGATAATGGCGAGGGGTTGACTGGCCTCCCTGATGTACTGGAGAGCTTGGCACCAGAAGACTTAGAGCTCATGCACTGGGTAGAGAACACATTGAGCATGGACGTGGAATGCCCCCTCAGTGACGTGCTGACAAATGACCAGGTTTTGTCTTATGTCCATGAATCACTAAAGAAGGAGAGTTCACACCAACAATCTGAATTGCAAGAGGATTTAGGTACCGGGGATCAATTGCCTGAATGCTTGGGGACGTCGCAGAGACAAGCTAATAGACCGCCTCTGATAGCACCATTGCACTTGCAACAGAGCATGCCATCAATTCCTCAACAGTCTTGCAAGGCAAGTTACTTGCCCCAAGAAGCAATGCAACCTTGTAGTCGAGCACAAAGCATGCCACAGCAGGACTTGCTTCAGCAGCAGAACATGCATTGGCCTCATTCTCTGCAGCAGCAGTATGCACAGACCTCTGGTCCCATGCAGCAACAATGCATCCAGCAGTACAGCCTTCATAAGCAGCGGGCTGTGAGACACGACCCTCATTTGCAGCCTCCCAGTCAGCAACTGTCAATGCAGTACCACAACCAGCAGTCATACCATTATCCACAGCAGTCCAACAATTCAAGTCCATCCTCGGTCACTGGACTAAATCCAGCTGCCCCAATGAACTACAGCAGCAGCAACGGATACTTGACAACTGCACAGAGCTGTAGAGTTAACCTGCAGCAAAACACATCCCTATTTAATTCACCATCCAGTGCACCTCCCTGTGTTGCCCCTTCTCAACAGAGCAGATTTGATTTCAGTCATCCAAGCACTGCAGTAGCGAGTCATGGATATGAGAGTTGCAATCAAGCAGGCTGGTTCCCTGGACCAAACCAACCAAATGAGATGGCATTTCCACATTTCAGCTCCACAGCATCTCGTGTGAGTGGGAAGAGTACGAATCATCCTGCATTTCACCCGACACTGACAGTCCCATTATCTAACATGAACAAATACTCTTACTTGCACCCCGAAGAACAAAGTAGCTGGTGTACTGTTGATTTGTACAAGGTAAGCCTGAGATTTTAACTTGGTTACCTCGCTACCTAACTAATTTTCTTATCCGATGTTTCTTTTTTGCTTTTCATTGTCAGATCTGGAGCAGGTCCAAATGCAGCCCACACTAGAGAAAGATGAGGTGATAAGGCTAATTCTGTGCCCTTAGAACCCGACAGAGGCAGAACATTTTATATTCATTAATCAGAATCAGGTTTATTATCACCGGCATGTGACGTGAAATTTGTTAACTTAGCAACAGCAGTTCAATGCAATACATAATCTAGCAGAGAGAGAGAAAAAAATAACAAACATAATAATAAATAAACAAGTAAATCAATTATGTATATTGAATAGATTTTAAAAATGTGCAAAAACAGAAATACTGTATATTTTAAAAATGTGAGGCAGTGTCCAAAGATTCAATGTCCATTCAGGAATCGGATGGCAGAGGGAAAGAAGATGTTTCTGAATTGCTGAGTGTGTGCCTTCAGGCTTCTGTATCTCGTACCTGATGGTAACAGTGAGAAAAGGGCATATCCTGGGTGCTGGAGGTCTTTAACAATGGATGCTGCCTTTCTGAGACATCACTCCCTCAAGATGTCCTGGGTACTTTGTAGGTTAGTGCCCAGATGGAGCTGATTAAATTTACAACCTTCTGCAGCTTCTTTCAGTCCTGTGCCATAGCCCCTCCATACCAGACAGTGATGCAGCCTGTCAGAATGCTCTCCACGATGCATATATAGAAGTTTTTGAGTGTATTTGTTGACATGCCAAATCTCTTCAAATTCCTAATAAAGTAGGAATTCCTAATTCCTAATAAAGTATAGCCACTGTCTTGCCTTCTTTATCACTACATTGATATGTTGGGACCAGGTTAGATCCTCAGAGATCTTGACACCCAGGAACTTGAAACTGCTCACTCTCTCCACTTCTGATCCCTCTATGAGGATTGGTATGTGTTCCTTCGTCTTACCCTTCCTGAAGTCCACAATTAGCTCTTTCGCCTTACTGACGTTTAGTGCCAGGTTGTTGCTGTGGCACCATTTCACTAGTTGGCATATCTTACTCCTGTACACCCTCTCGTCACCACCTGAGATTCTACCAACAATGGTTGTATCGTCAGCAAATTTATAGATGGTATTTGAGCTATGCCTAGCCACACAGTTGTGTGTGTATACAGAGAGTAGAACAGTGGGCTAAGCACACACCCCTGAGGTGCATCAGTGTTGATCGTCAGCGAAGAGGATATGTTATCACCAATCTACACAGATTGTGGTCTTCTGGTTAGGTAGTCGAGGATTCAATTGCAGAGGGAGGTACAGAGGCCCAGGTTCTGCAACTTCTTAATCAAGATTGCAGAAATGATGGTATTAAGTGCTGAGCTATAGTCGATGAACAGCATTCTAACGTAGGTGTTTGTGTTGTCTAGGTGGTCTAAAGCTGTGTGGAGAGCCATTGAGATTGCTAGTTAGTTGGCATGTATTTATATTCTTATATTCAAAGCAGTTCCACATTCTTTTGAAAATATACAATTCACTGGATGTTCAGGTAACTGAAACATTCAGGATTGTGACTGATAGATTTATATTAGGCAAGGATATCAAAGATATTGTCAAATAAATGGAGTTAATATTGGGTCAACCCTGAGTTGATTGAGTGATGGAATGGAAGTATAAATGGTCTGCTCTTGTCCTGATGAAACATATTTCCAACACTTTAAGATTTTTGAGGTTGACTTGCGCCTATCAACTTCATCCAGCTTCATCCTTCATCCTCTCGGTCTCCATGGGTTTGGTTGGACAGTGGTTATATTGTGGTAAGCTACCTTGAATGATCATGAATCCTTTGTGCCAGGGAAGAGTTGGGAGACCTCAATTGCTCAGAGAAGTAGGGGTCCCTTGCTGATGTTTTAGGTGGCAGAAGAGTGATGCTTGGGTGAAGAACTCTAAATGTGGCAATTCTTGAGGAGAGAGTACACCAGTCTGTTGGCCTATTAACCAAATCCACTTAATCTCAAAATGGAAATGTTTGCAAAATCTGCTTGTTGATCTTATTTTTTAAAAAAAGACAATGAACTAGGAATTTATTATTATGCTGAAGATTGTGGTAACCAATGGTGGTGCCTATTTCTGAAGAAATAATTTTTTACTTCCTCATTCTTGTTCTTTAAGATGTACTGCATTTCCCCTTTCAATATACAATCTGTCAGTAGTTTTCACCTAGAACAACATAACTTCCACTTGTAAAACATTATGGCCCAATTTGGTGGCAGACAAAGCAATGAGGTGCAACCCTGTGCAGACTGATTGGCTGTCACACACTTTGAAACACAAAGCCTTTCAACTTAGTCCTTGGAAAAGATCCTTCTGTCCTGCACAGTGAATCAAAAGTTAAGGTCCAATTGCAGCATTACTGGGAATAGTCAGTATTTCCTGGCGATATCCACATCTCATGAATGAATAATAAGAATTCTCAAAGATATATATGAAGGTACACATGAAGAACAATCAGAAAGGTGTTGGGGCTCAAAAGGTTAAATGCATGATGACAAGTTGTGTAAATATGTATTCCTTGATCTCAGACAGTTGGAGGTGATGGACCAAATCAAGCTCTTTGAAATAATTAACACCTCATAGTCCTGATTTTATTCTCACAAATCAATAAATATGTTGTAAAAAAAATCACTCCCTACTTGTACATAGTTTTCTCCTTTTACTTCTTCTTTCTCTCCTTTCTTTTCTGTAAGTGTATACCTCAGATAAATATTACTTGGAGATTTGGGGCAAATTAGACCATATGATATACTTGTACAATATCTGGAATACATCTTATGGAAATGTTTGATGAGCTTCAATAAAAAATAAATTACAAAAAAAAAAATAAAGGATTTCAAACTGATCAGTAATGCAGAACTGCAGTGCAAGGAGATGCTGGCTTAAAATTAGTGAAAGTCTACTTGGAAGTGAAATTAGGGAAGAGCTTTTTGTGCACTGGTTTATAAAATGTAGAATTCACTCTGGTGCTTGATGGTAGATGCTTGGATAACAACAGCAATGAATACATGAGAACTACACAGATGGACAGATTTTTCTTGGACAAATCTTGTAACCTAAATGTCTGCTTTGGGTACGTTAATTGAGCTAAGGAAGAATAGTCATTCAGATAAGTTGAAACTCATGTGATAGTCCCACAAAATTTCTTTCCCCACAAAGAAGGCATCATAGACAGTATGCTGCTGTAACTGGTGTTTGGATAATTTTAATTCTGATTGGGAGTCCTTGGTGGACCTGTCACAAGAAGATTATAATGATCCAGAAAAGACTTGGAGATGGTGAGCATTCTGGTGAGAGTTGATGTGGATTTATGAAAGACTCATTTGATGGAGTTCTTTGATGGTGTAAGTGGTATGGTAAATATGAAGGAACCAGAGTATATGAAATATTCAGATTTTTGGAAGATCTTCAGCAAGGTTCAAGACATTTGTTTGGCCAGCAAGGTTAGAACAGATGGAAATCAGAATCAGGTTTAATATCAATGGTGTATGTCATGAGATTTGTTAACTTAGCGGCAGCAATACAATGAAATGCATGATAAATATAGGAAAAAATAATTACAGTAAATATATACAGTGCCTAGAAAAAGTATTCATCCCCCCCAGAAGTTTTCATATTTTATTGAATCACAGTGGTTTTAATTTGGTGCTTTTTTTTTTGACACTGATTAACAGAAAAGGACTCTTTTGTGTCAAAGTGAAACAGATCTGTACAAAGTGATCTAAATTACTCTTTTTGAAGGAGACAGCGAGGCTTTGAGAGGAAGTGCAGCAGCGGCCATTTTCAAATTGCGTCTCAGATCGGAGTTCTGAGAGGCAGGACTACGCAGGTGCGTGAAGGAGGCCTGGGAAGGAGGGAAGATATAAAAAGAACGCAGCCTTAAGCAGCGGGCAGCGGAGTGAGCCGGGAGCAGAGTGTAGTGCTTGGGCTCAGAGGGCTTAGGCGGAAGAGGGCACAGTAGGCTTATCTTTTAGTTCTTGTATTTTCAGTTATTTGGGAGGTATGAGTGTGAGGGCAGCTTGTTGTTCTCGGTGTTGGATGTGGGAGATCCTGGAGTCTCCGAGCCTCCCGAACGTCCACATCTGCGCCAGGTGCGCTGAGCTGCAGCTCCTGAGGGACCGAGTTAGGGAACTGGAGCTGCAGCTCAATGACCTTCGCCTGGTCAGGGAGAGTGAGGAGGTGATAGAGAGGAGTTACAGGCAGGTGGTCACTCCGGGACCACGGAAGGCAGACAGGTGGGTCACGGTCAGGAAGGGGAAGAGGCAGGTACTAGAGAGTACCCCAGTGGCTGTACCCCTTGACAATAAGTACTCATGTTTGAGTACTGTTGGGGGGGACAGCCTACCTAGAGGAAGTGACAGTAGCCGGGCCTCCGGCACAGAGGACAGCCCTGTAGCTCAGAAGGGTCGGGATACAAGAAAGAAGACCATAGTAATAGGGGACTCAATAGTCAGGGGTTCAGACAGGCGGTTCTGTGGAGGTGATCGGGAGTCCCGGATGGTAGTTTGCCTCCCTGCTACCAGGGTTCGGGACATTTCTGATCGTGTCCAAGATATCCTGAAGTGTGAGGGTGAGGATCCAGAGGTCGTGGTACATGTAGGTACCAATGACATAGGTAGGAAAGGGGAAGAGGTCCTGAAACGAGAGTATAGGGAGTTAGGAAGGCAGTTAAGAAGAAGGACTGCAAAGGTAGTAATCTCGGGATTACTGCCTGTGCCACGCGACAGTGAGAGTAGGAATGGAATTAGGTGGAGGATGAATGCGTGGCTGAGGGATAGGAGCAGGGGGCAGGGATTCAAGTTTCTGGATCATTGGGGCCTCTTCTGGGGCAGGCGTGACCTGTTCAAGAAGGACAGGTTACACTTGAATCCTGGGGGGACCAATATCCTAGCGGGGAGGTTTGCTAGGGCTACAGGGCGGACTTTAAACTAGTAGGATGTGGGGTGGGGGGGCGGGAATCAATTTGAGGAAACTATGGGAGAGGAGGTTAGTTCACCAGTAGGGCAAGTAAGTAGACAGTGTGTGAGGGAGGAAAGGCAGGTGATGGAGAAGGGATGCGCTCAGCCCGAAGATGTAGGAGAGAAGAAAGAAAAGGATAGTAAATTTGAATGCATTGTTAGGGATGAAAAGAGAGGAGGAGGTGGAGAGTATCTTAAATGTATCTATTTTAATGCTAGGAGCATTGTAAGAAAGGTGGATGAGCTTAAAGCGTGGATTGATACCTGGAATTATGATGTTGTAGCTATTAGTGAAACATGGTTGCAGGAAGGGTGTGATTGGCAACTAAATATTCCTGGATTTAGTTGCTTCAGGTGTGATAGAGTGGGAGGGGCCAGAGGAGGAGGTGTTGCATTGCTTGTCCGAGAAAATTGTATGGCGGTGCTTTGGAAGGATAGATTAGAGAGCTCCTCTAGGGGGGCTATTTGGGTGGAATTGAGGAATGGGAAAGGTGTAGTAACACTGACAGGAGTGTATTATAGGCCACCTAATGGGGAGCGTGAGTTGGAAGTGCAAATGTGTAAGGAGATAGCAGATATTTGTAGTAAACACAAGGCGGTGATTGTGGGAGATTTTAATTTTCCACACGTAGATTGGGAAGCTCATTCTGTAAAAGGGCTGGATGGTTTAGAGTTTGTGAAATGTGTGCAGGATAGTTTTTTGCAACAATACATAGAAGTACCGACTAGAGATGGGGCAGTGTTGGATCTCCTGTTAGGGAATGCGAAAGGTCAGCTGACAGATGTATGTGTTGGGGAGCACTTCGGGTCCAGTGATCAATATAATTATGGAGAAGGACAGGACTGGACCTAGAGTTGAGATTTTTGATTGGAGAAAGGCTAACTTTGAGGAGATGGGAAGGGATTTAGAGAGAGTGGATTGGTTCAAGTTGTTTATGGGAAGGATGTAGTAGAGAAATGGAGGTCATTTAAGGGTGAAATTATGAGGGTACAGAATCTTTATGTTCCTGTTAGGTTGAAAGGAAAGGTTAAAGGTTTGAAAGCACCATGGTTTTCAAGGGATATTAGAAACTTGGTTCGGAAAAAGAGGGATGTCTACAATAGATATAGGCAGCATGGAGTAAAGGAATTGCTCGAGGAATATAAGGAATGTAAAAGGAATCTTAAGAAAGAGATTAGAAAAGCTAAAAGAAGATACAAGGTTGGTTTGGCAAATAAGGTGAAAGTAAATCCGAAAGGTTTCTACAGTTATATTAAAAGCAAGAGGATAGTGAGGGATAAAATTGGTCCCTTAGAGAATCAGGGTGGTCAGCTATGTGTGGAGCCGGGGGAGATGGGAGAGATTTTGAACGATTTCTTCTCTTCGGTTTTCACTAAAAAGGAAAAGGATATTGAATTGTGTAAGGTGTGGGAAACAAGTAAGGAAGTTATGGAACCTATGACAATTAAAGAGGTGGAAGTACTGGAGCTTTTAAGAAATTTAAAAGTGGATAAATCTCTGGGTCCTGACAGGATATTCCCCAGGACCTTGAGGGAAGATTGTGCAGAGATAGCAGGAGCTCTGACGGAGATCTTTCAGATGTCATTAGAAACAGGGATTGTGCCGGAGGATTGGCGTATTGCTCATGTGGTTCCATTGTTTAAAAAGGGTTCTAGAAGTAATCCTAGCAATTATAGACCTGTCAATTTGACATCAGTGGTGGGTACATTAATGGAAAGTATTCTTAGAGATAGTATTTATAATTATCTGGATAGACAGGATCTGATTAGGAGTAACCAGCATGGATTTGTGCGTGGAAGGTCATGTTTGACAAACCTTATTGAATTTTTTGAAGAAGTTACGAGGAATGTTGACGAGGGTAAGGCAGTGGATGTAGTCTATATGGACTTCAGCAAGGCCTTTGACAAAGTTCCACATGGAAGGTTAGTTAAGAAGGTTCAGTCGTTAGGTATTAATGCTGGAGTAATAAAATGGATTCAACAGTGGCTAGATGGGAGATGCCAGAGAGTAGTGGTGGATAATTGTTTATCAGGATGGAGGCCGGTGACTAGAGGGGTGCCTCAGGGATCTGTTTTGGGCCCAATGTTGTTTGTAATATACATAAATGATCTGGATGATGGGGTGGTAAATTGAATTAGTAAGTATGCCGATGATACTAAGGTAGGAGGTGTTGTGGATAGGGAGGTGGGTTTTCAAAGCTTGCAGGGAGATTTATGCCAGTTAGAAGAATGGGCTGAATGTTGGCAGATGGAGTTTAATGCTGAGAAGTGTGAGGTTCTACATTTTGGCAGGAATAACAAATAGAACATACAGGGTAAACGGTAGCGCATTGAGGAATAACAGTGCATAGTTCCCTAAAGGTGGAGTCTCATGTAGATAAGGGTGTTGAAGAAGGCTTTTGGAACGCTGGCCTTTATAAATCAGAGCATTGAGTACAGAAGTTGGGATGTAATGTTAAAATTGTACAAGGCATTGGTAAGGCCAAATTTGGAACATTGTGTGCAGTTCTGGTCACCAAATTATAGGAAAGATATCAATAAATTAGAGAGAGTGCAGAGACGATTTACTAGGATGTTACCTGGGTTTCAGCACTTAAGTTACAGAGAAAGGTTGAACAAGTTAGGTCTCTATTCATTGGAGCGTAGAAGGTTGAGGGGGGATTTGATCGAGGTATTTAAAATTTTGAGAGGGATAGATAGAGTTGACGTGAATAGGCTGTTTCCATTGAGAGTAGGGGAGATTCAAACGAGAGGACATGATTTGAGAGTTAGGGGGCAGAAGTTTAAGGGAAACACGAGGTGGTATTTCTTTACTCAGAGAGCGATAGCTGTGTGGAATGAGCTTCCTGTAGAAGTAGTAGAGGCCAGTTCAGTTGTGTCATTTAAGGTAAAATTGGATAGGTATATGGACAGGAAAGGAGTGGAGGGTTATGGGCTGAGTGCGGGTAGGTGGGACTAGGTGAGATTAAGAGTTCGGCACGGACTAGGAGGGCCGAGATGGCCTGTTTCCGTGCTGTGATTGTTATATGGTTATATGGTTAATTACAAATATAAAACACAAAATAATTGATTGCATAAGTATTCACCCCTTTAACATGACACACCGAATAATCACTGGTGCAGCCAATTTGTTTGAGAAGTCACATAATGAGTTAAACGGAGATTACTGTGTGCAGTCAAGGTGTTTCAAATGATTGTAGTTAAAATACCCATGTATCTGGAAGGTCCGACGGCTGGTGAGTCAGTATCCTGGCAAAAACTATATGATGAAGGCAAAGCAACTCTCTAAAACCATGAAAATGTTATTAAAAAGTACAAGTCAGGAGATGGATACAAGAAAATTTCCAAGTCACTGAATATCCCTTGGAGTACAGTTAAGTTAATCATCAAAAAATGGAAAGAATACAGCACAGCTGTTTAAATGCCTAGAGCAGGCCATCCTCAAAAACTGAGTAACCAAGAAGAGGCTGGTGAGGGAGGCCACCAAGAGACTTATGAACTCTGGTTGAATTACAAGCTTCAGTTGCTGAGATGGGAGAGACTATGCATACAACAACTGTCGCCTGGTTACCTCACCAGTCACAGCTTTATGGGAGAGTTGCAAAGAGAAAGCCACTGTTGGAAAAAAATCTCACATGAAGTCTCAGCTAGGGTTTGACTATAATGGGTAGAGCTTTGCTCCAAGAGAAAGAGAGGATTTTTCAATCAGAGAGTGGTGAATTTTTGGAATTCTGTACCCCAGATGGCTGTAGGGGCTTTGTCATTGTGTTCATTCAAAGTTGACTTCACTAGATTTCAAGGTGAGTACATAAGTCACCAAGGCATAGAAGCCTATGGGCTAAGTGCTAGTAATGGCAGTAGTGTGATTGGGTATTTGATCGTTGACGTGGATGTGGTGATCCCAAGAATGAGCTTCTATGTTGTATTGTAGATTTCTGGATAAAACAGAAATCGAGACTTTGATTATAAGGTATGCCGTAGGAGCAGCATTAGGTCATTCAGTCTATCGTGTCTGCTCTGTCATTCCATTATGCCTGATTTCCTATCTCTCTCGTCTCCATTCTCCTGCTTTCTCCCTGTAGCCTTTGAAGTCTTGACTAGTCAAGAGCTTATCAACCTCCTCTTTAAATATACCCAGTAACTCGGCATCCACAGTTGTATGTGGAAATGAATTTAACAGATTCACTACCCTTTGGCTATAGAAATTTCTCCTCATCTCTGTTCGAAATAGATGTCCCTCTATTCTAAGATTCTGCCCTCTGATCCTAGACTTACCCCACTGTAGGAAACATCCTCTCCATATCCACTCTATCGAAGCATTTCAATGTGCAATAGGTTTCAATGAGGTCCCCTCCCATTCTTCGAAACTCCAGTGAGTACAGGCCCAAAGCCATAGTCATACATTAACCCTTTCATTCCTAGAATAATTCTCGTGAACCTTCATTGGACCCTCTCCAATGCCAAGACATCTTTTCATAGAAAACGGGCCCAGACTGCTCACAATACTTCAAGTGTGGTTTGACCAATGCCTTTATAAAGCCTTGGCATACATCCCTGTTTTTATATGTAACCCCCTGGGTTGCCTCAGGCTCGCTCTGCTCGTTCTCATCTAGGGGGAGCAGCCTTCAGCCCCGCCAAACTGGGTAATCAACTAGTGTGGATGCTGTGTGAAGTCCCCGCCTCGCCAAAGAACAAACAGGACACCATATGTGATTAAATGATTACAGTTTATAAAGATTACTATAACTAACTAATTAATAACGATACAGTATACATGAAGGAAAAGAAAATAAAGAAAAGGCGCCAAACTTATCAAAGTCTAAACCATTTCGTGCACAACCGTTGGAGCTCAATTATTGAAGTCTTCTGGCCACCATTCGATCCCCTCCGAACTCCTCGACTCGCAGCTCAGGACCACCTGAAGTGGTCAACCCAGCACATCTGTCATCATCTCCTCTCCCCAGGTTACCTCCTGGCCGTGGACCCCCGCTTGGGGTCTGTTCCTCGCCCAGTTTACAGCATCACGTCCTCTCTCTCTCTCACCCCCTTGCGCCGAACTCCCCAAAAGCCCGCCAACAATAGCTTACAGACTCAGAAGAAAGAACAACATTAATCCCAATTGGTTTACAAAGGAATACAATTCTCGTTATCAGTAAATATTAACCCAAACAAGCTTCCAGCACTCTCTCGCAACAAAGAAGCATTCCTACTTTTAACAAAACAAAGAAGCCATTTTGTTTACATTGTAACAAAGAAAAAGAAGAAACCCCCTTTACATATACTCTGGTTCTAGCGAAATGAATGCTAACATTGTATTTGCCTCCTTACCACTGACACAACCTGCAAATTAACCCCTATGGAATCCTAAACAAGGGCTTCCAGGTCCCTTTGTACCTCTGATTTTTTAAAATTTTTTCCCTGTTCAGAAAATAGTCTGTGATTTTGATCCTTCTACCAAAGTGCATGACCATACACTTCCTGACACTATATTCCATCTGCCACTTCATTGCCCATTCTCCTAATCTGTCTAAATCCTTCTGCAGACTCCCTGCTTCCTCAGTACTAGCTACCCCTCCACCTATCTTTGTATTTTGACGTATAGCGTAAAAAGTAGTGATCCCAACACTGACCCCTGCAGAACACCACTAGTCACCAGCAGCCAATCAGAAAAGGCTCCCTTATTCCCAATCTTTGCCTCCTGCCAGTCAGTCGATCTTCTATCTATGCTAGTACCTTTCCTGAAAGACCATGGACTCTTATCTTGCTTGCAGCCTCACGTGTGACACCTTGTCAAAGGCCTTTTGAAAATCCAAGTTAGTGACTCTCCTTTATCCATCCTGTCTATTAATTCCTGAAAGAATTCCAACAGATTTGTTAGGCAAGATTTTCCCTAAGGAAACCACACTGATATTTGTCTATTTTATCATGTGCCTCCAATTACGCTGAAACCTCATCCTTAACAAAGGACTATAACAGTTTCCCAACCACTGAAGTCAGGCTAACTGAATTATAAAATTTCCTTTCTTCTGCCTTCCTCTCTTTTTAAAGACTGGATTGACATTTGCAATTTTCCAGTCCTCCAGAACCATTCCAGAATTAAGTGACTCTTGAAAGATCATCACTAATGCCTTCATGATTTCTTCAACTACCTCTTTCAAAACCCTGGGGAGTAGTCCATCTGGTCCAGGTGAGAAATCTACCTTGAGACCTTTCAGCTTCCCAAACACCTTCTCCTGAGTAATAGCAATGACACTCACTCCTGCCACCTGACACTCTGGCACACTGCTGGTGTCTTCCACAGTGAATACTGACGCAAAATACTTATTAAGTTCGGCCGCCATTTCTTTGTCCCTTATTACTACCTTTCCAACATTATTTTCCAGCGGTCCGATATCCACTCTTGCCTCTTTTTTACTCTATATATCTGAAAAAGCATGTTGTATCCTCTTTAATATTTTTGGCTAACTTACCTTCATTTTTTTTGTAATTTTTTTAATTGAAGTTTATCATCAAGCAAATATTTCCATAAGATGTATTTCAGATACTGTACTTGTATATCATATAATCATATTTGTCACAAATCTCCACATAATAATTATCTGAGGTATACACTTACAGAAAGGAGAGGAGAGAAAGAACAATCGAAATAAGAAAACTTTGTACAAAGTAGGGAGTGGTTTTTTTTACAACATATTCATTGACTTGTGACAATAAAATCAGGCCTATAAGGTGTTGTGTAGTTAAACTAATCTTCCCAATATGAATCAAATTGTTCTAACTTATGATTAACAGATGCTGTTATCTTCTCCATTTTGTAAATGTCCATTGTAATTTCCATCCATGTGTTTCAAGTTGGGCTCTCCTGTGATAACCATTTCCTGGTAAGAGTCTTTTTACCAGCCACCAGCAGTATATTCATTACATATTTATCTCTTTTCAACCATTCTTGAGGTATATGCCCAAAATATATGGTCTTGCTCCCTAAGGGTATTTCACATTTAAAAATGTAAATTTGTAGAATGTAACTTAATCGATCTACTCCCTGAACAAATAAGAGCCAGGAAACGTGAGTAATAAAAAAAAAGGTAACAAAGGTGTGATTCCAAGGTTGGGGTCTCTAGATGATTGTGGGTTGAGCTAGAAGAAACATCTAGCCCTGGGGGATAGCCCCTCCTACCTGTGAGTTGAGGGCCCCCGCTGCAGTACCGATAAAAGTAAGTTTTTTTTTATAGGTTTTTATAATGTCCATTACACAGAAATGATTTGCCTGTGTATTCCTCCCATGTATGTATACTCATTTAGGTGGGGGAAAAAGGAGTGAATGAATGAATTTAAAAAAAGTAATATAAAATCCACGTTAAGTAATTCTCGAGATAGGTATATCACCGTCTATTTTTGCTTCCATTTAGTTTATCAACTCTTTTAAAGTTAGCCAAACCTTGTGGCTCTTCTGGAGGAGGTATGAGGCCTGTCATCGGGGAACTCACAGTCTCTTCCTAATATCCTTCTCTCGTCTTCTTCCCGTCCCCTGCTTTCTCGGTTCTCTTACTATTTCCCGAGCAGAGCGGGATAACTGCTCAGCCAGGCTTTCCCTTGGTCTGACCACGCTAACGGACAATCCTCTGTTGTTCATGTCTGTGGTCACCTCTTCCACCGTCTGATATAGCTGTATGCCTTCTTCGTAAAACACCCTCAGTTTAGCAGGGTACGGGGTTTGGAATTTAACCTTTTCTTGCTTTAATATTCATTTTGCTTTGGAATATTCCTTCCGCTTCTGTAGGACTGCTGGGGAGTAATCTTGATCGAAGTATATTAACTTCCCGTTCCAGAACATCCTCTTCTTTCCCCAGGCCCTTTGTAGAATCTCCGCCTTGATTTTGAATTGAAGGAATCTAAGTACTATTGAGCGCGGTATACTTTCGCTGTCTCCGGAAGCCCTCGGGACAAGCGCACGATGCGCCCTCTCAATTTCAATCTCCAGTGCTTCCTGCAGCACCTTTTCTGCAAACTCCATCATCAACAACCCCTTCGCTCCTTCAGGAACATTATAAATCCTGATATTTTTCCGTTGTGATCTTCCCTCCTGGTCAAACAATTTACTTTCCTGTTGATTTAATATTTTGATCATCTTGCTTAGTATCTGTTCCACGTTTTGCACGCGATCTTCCACCTTCTCAGTTCGTGTCTCTGCCACCGCTATTTTCTGATCGACGTTGGTGAGCTCTGACTTGATATCATTGAGTTGCTGTTTTATATCTTTTTGAAACTCCCGTATCTCTTCCAAAATCCTTATCGTATTTGCTGCTTCGCCTGAACGAGGCCCAGCATCAGCCTCGCCACCACGCGCACGTGTAGGAGAGCCGTGCGTTGTACGCCTCTTCCATAGGCTCCACAGTGTTGCTTTTTTTAATCTCCATTCTTTTTCCCCATTCTTGCCCCCCTTATCAATTCAGATACTTTCAAAAGATCTTATATTTGATGGATTAATGAAGCAAATATGAGTTTTTCCGGAGGAGCTCTTGATTTAAGCTGCCATTCTGGACGATGACATCACCGGAACCCCACTTACCTTCATGTTTCATTTTTTTCCCTCTTTTAATGGCTGCTTTAGTTGCCTTCTGTTGGTTTTTAAAAGCTTCTTAGTCCTCTAACTTCCCACTAATCTTTGCTGTATTCTATTCCCTTTATTTTTCCTTTTATGGTGTTTCTTACTTCCCTTGTTGGCCACAGTTGCATCATCGTGCCTTCAGAATACTTCTTTTACATGTATCTATCCTATGCTTTCTGAATTGCTTCCAGAAACTCCAGCCATCATCCCTGCTAGTGTCCCCTTCCTATCATCTTTCGCCATCTCCTATCTCATGCCTCTGTAATTCTCTTTATTCCACTGTAATAATGATACATCTAAACTTTAGCTTCTCTTTCTCAGTCTCACTGTCTCGCCACATGGCTTTAGATCACCTGGACAACACAAACACCTACGTCAGGATGCTGTTTATTGACTATAGCTCAGCATTTAGTACCATCATTTATATAATCCTCATAGAGAACTTGCAAACCTAGGCATCTGTGCCTCCCTCTGCAAATGAACCCTCGACTTGCTAACTTAAAGACCACAATCTGTATGGATTGGTGATGACATATCCTCCTGCTGACGGTCAACACTGGTGCACCCCAGGGGTGTGTGCTTAGCCCACTGCTCTACTCTCTATCTACACATGACTGTGTGGCTAGGCATGGCTCAAATACCATCTATAAATTTGCTGACGATACAGGTGGTGACAAGAGGCATACAGGAGTGAGATAAGCCAACTGATGGATTGGTGCCGCAACAACTACCTGGCATTCAACGTAAGTGAGACAAAAGAGCTGATTGTGGACTTCCGGAAGGGTAAGACGAAGGAACACATACCAATCCTCATAGAGGGATCAGAAGTGGAGAGAGTGAGCAGTTTCAAGTTCATGGGTGTCAAGATCTCTGAGGATTTAACCTGACCCCAACTTATCGATGTAGTTATAAAGAAGGCTAGACAGCGGCTATACTTTATTTGGAGTTTGAAGAGATTTGGCATGTCAGCAAATACACACAAAAGCTTTTATAGATGTACCGTGGAGAGCATTATGACAGGCTGCATCACTGTCTGGTATGAGGGTGGGGGGATTCTACTGCACAGGACCAAAAGAAGCTGCAGAGGGTTGTAAATCTAGTTAGCTCAATCTTGGGTACTAACCTACAAAATACCCAGGACCTCTTCAGGGAGCGGTGTCTCAGAAAGACAGCATCCATTTTTAAGATACCTCCAGTACCTAGGGCATGCCCTTTTCTCATTGTTACCACCAGGTAGGAGATACAGAAGCCTGAAGGCACATACTCAGCGACTCAAGAACAGCTCCTTCCCTTCTGCCATCCGATTCCTAAATGGACATTGAACCCTTGGACACCACCTCACATTTTTTTAATATACAGTGTTGTTCTTTGCACGTTTTTTAGATCTATTCAATATACATATACTGTAATTGATTTACTACTTATTATTTTTTATTTTTTCTCTTCTGTATTAGGTATTGCATTGAACTGCTGCTGCTAAGTTAACAAATTTCACATCACATGCCGGTGATAATAAACCTGATTCTGATTCTTTCTCAAACTTCAGGGTGAATTCTATCACATTATGATCATTGCCTCCTAAAGGTTCCTTTATCTTGAGTTCCCGAATAAAATCTGTGAATAAAGCTGGAAAGTGATGCTGAGGTCAAAGATCTGTCATGATTTATTTGAATTGCAGAGCAAGCTTGGGGCTGAATGGCCTGCATCTTGCTTATTCTTCAAATCCATCAAACTGCCTATGAGAGGAAAAGTACACCACTAGGGTCTGGGGCTATGAGGGAGATGAGTCACACATGGAAAAGAGATTCGTTGGGCAGAACACATTGTCATTTTTATAGAACTTGATTTAATAAAGGTCAGTTGTAAATGGATTAATGGTTCCTTTAAAATAACAGAGCTATTTCAATCTGAGTTTCAGCTGGGATCTCTCTCATGCCCTGAGTTTAGAAGGTTGTAAGTTTGAGTCCCAGTCTGAAAATATAAGTATCAAGCTTCTGCCTGTTACTGAGAGAGTGCTGCATTGTTGGAGCTAATGTCTTCCTTGCCTTTTTTGAAGAAAACTCTACTTTGCCAAAAACAGATACACTGTTCATTTACCTTGTTGCTGTTTGTTTGATTTTACTCTGCATGAAGTGGCTGTCAAGTTTGTTTACATAATAGAAGCACTAAACTTCCCAGCAACCAACTGTATGTGAAGAACTTGCAGACATTTCTGCGAATGCATAATATTAAGTCCTTTTAATTCACTGTGCTGAGGATCTCCTTGTGTTTTCCCTCATGGGCTTGAGAGAAGAGAAACTCTGGCCTTAATAACTCTCAGCGCTTGTAGGGACTTGTCCAGTACCCTGACACAACTATCTGTTTGTCACTGCATAGCCACCCAGTATCTGATTTTAATTGAAATAAACATTGCAATCAAAATGCAAGCACAACTGGGTGCTTTGCAAATGTGGTTGCAGTTTGGAAAAGAAAGAAATACTTGCATTTCTATGGTGCCTTTCTTTTCCCTTTCACTGTCCAAAGCAATAATGGATTTTTCAAGTGAAGCCACTTATGTAATATAGGAAACACAGCAGTGTATTTACATACGGCCTTTTGCCACAAAAAGTAATGTCATAATGATGAGGAAATGTGATCATTATCACATAAATCCTTCAGCCTTTCACTTGATTGGCCACACTATCTCTTGCAAGTTATGGCCTCCAATGGCTTCTCTTTCTGTGTCTCCCTTGTGTCCCCTGAGTATCTGTTCTTCACCACCTCCTTTCAGTAATGGCACCTTGAAAACATGTCTTTGGGTTTCCATGTGTAAGCTGGTGACATCCAGTCTGTTTCACCGTCACTTCTCTCCACCCTCCTATTGCCACCAAACTGTCAGGTATCCAGCACTGAACGAACATAAATTTCTTCCAACTAAGTGTTGGAAAAGCCAAAGTCATTTTCTGCAGTTTCTACTTCAAACATCTGTTGCCTAACTCTGATTCTTCCTCACTGTTGTTGACCATTGTCTGAGATTGACCAAAATGCTAGTGTTATATATGACCCCATGATAAGCTTCCAGGCATATATCCATTGCAATGCGAAGGCAGTCTCACTTCCACCTGTGGAACCTGATAAACTCCACCCCTGCCTATGGTTTCATTTGTCACTGAAACCCTCATACATGCTTTTGTTCTCCTTAGATACAGCTCTTCTATTTGGAACCTATTTTCTGAACTCTTAAGAATTCATCCAGGTCCCTGATACCAACACAATTTTGTTCATCCTTGGCCCTTGACCATTGTGCCTGCTGGCTTCCTTTGGCCCCCAGTTTGACAATATCTCTGTTTTAAAGCCCTCATCATTGTTTCTAGTTCCTATCCTGCTGTAAAATCCTGCCTGATACCTCAAAGCAAAGGGTGAGGAAAACAGATTGCTAATGAAGGAGACAAGATGCGGCTCCCAGGTTTGCATTTACTGCTCTCCAGATGACTGATAACACTTCTGACCAATGATAACGGGCAGGACTCCTTATTTCTCACAGATACAGAATACAAATTGTCCAGAATATATAAGTCTACAGTTCATTGATCTATTGACCATCCCTAATTGATCCGTGTCCTGCTGCATGCAGAAAGAAGGAAGCATTGTGAGCATTGATGTGTATCTGATATTCATTTCCCTGTCTGCCACTGAGTAACCTTCCAAAAAGAGTGGGGTAAGGTAGGAGGCAGGTGTATAGAAGTGCTTGTGATAACATCTGTCCAATTTTCTTTTCTAGATGACAGAAGAATCCAATGGTATTCTAGGCTTTCACCCCACGGTGAACAGTGCTCCTATTTTTGGGAATGGCTCTGCACAGTAATGGACCATCATGCTTTCTGTGAAAGGATCTGACACTTTTTGTTCCAGGTATAAACTTGTGATCCCAACATCTTGTCAACTAGTGAAGACTCCTTTGGACATATCTGATTCTTATCATAAGGGTGGCTTCTTAGATTTTCCTTCAGAAGATTTTCTCAAGTGGAGGCTCAATTTAGTTAAAATGAGCACTGTGAATAGTCCTCAACTTGGGTGGCTATTGGAACAAGAGCAACAGGAAGCGACAGGGCTTTGGAGGTAACCGTAGTAACACAATATGACTGAAAGTGAATTTATTATTGCAGCTTTAAGAAAGATTGTCATGAAATGTTTGTTTTGGTGGATGACATTTTAGAGGACAGCCTTGCTTTAATTAAGAAATTCAACTCTTGAGTACTGTACATCTTGCTGTTTTTAACTTTTGAATACAGAAAGGTAAGTTACCCTTTGTGACTGGCAGATGTTTTATTTTTAAAAGTACAAGCATTGGTTCAGGACAGTAGAAACAAATCATTCTGGACTAATCTTTAAAAGCAACTTAAAATTGGAGGTGTTTTTAAGATGTTCTAGCCTTTGAGAATTAAGTTGTTGCTTTATTTTTTGAAATGCATTGTGTATTGGGGATCTGAACTGTAATCGGCCTTATAACAATAGTGCAGTCTGTTGAAATACCTACAAGAGGGTTCCTTACATAGTAAGCACTGTTTTCTTTTGAAAACAAAAAGCACAGCTTTGAAAAGAAACTCTGATCCTTTATTTCAAAGCAATGCTGGCTTGCATCTTAAACTTTTTTTCTGAGTTGGAAGAACATTGCTCAACCGGTTTTGAAAAGATTTTCAAAATGATGCCTGTTAATATACATGGAGAACAGTGTGTGGGAGCAGAAAGCAAGGCACATGCACTGTGTGAGGTTATCCTTCCCTTGTAAGTTTAGTAGTACAAAGAAGTCCCTTTGGAAAACCAGGTGGGCCAGTGAACTTTCTAACTCTTAAGCAAGCACACAGATAACTGTTACCTTTATGAACAATAGCAAAGAAGGGTCATACAATTTCAAGTGCCTTGTACATCATATATCTCACCCCACTTGAGAGTGTGCTGCTTAATCCCTTCCTCCTTATCTCTCTTTGGAGGGATCCACTCAATTGGATAACTGAAACTATTCCTGGGGAAAACACTGGCCCTGATTAAAGGAGCATAAAACGCAGTGAGTTTGAAAGTATTTAAACATAAATTAATAAGGAATTAAACATGAAGGTGCAGTATATTAATAAATTGGATTCAGTTAAAGTAATATTTTTGTCCTGTAGTTTCAAAAAAATTGTGATTTTTTTTAGATAAAAGGGGTGGAATTGAGAAAACACAGAGAGTGATAAGTAAGGTGGATGAGCAGGGGAGAAATAGCTAGGATAAAATTAAAATCGGGCATAGAGAAAGGGAATTGGATGGCCACAAGCCTCACCAGTAATTAATCGTCTGATTATGACTGGATTTATTATGTTTGAACTCGACCCAAGCAGCCAAAATACAGTAGCTATGGATGGTCGCTGAGTTGAAGACAATAAAGTGTGTGGGCGGGGGGGGTGGGGGGAGAAAACTTCTGAATGTCAAAAGAACCTAACAAAAACAATTGTCCAAGAACACTTTTAAAGTAGATGTGGTAGGAGTCCTTTTACACACATTTTGTTATCCTGCCATTTTCCATTGTTTCCAATTTGTGTAATTATTCAGGGTCTGATGGGATTTGATTCTCCAAATCTTGTCCATGAAAATGATTCTGAAACATTTCTAAATGGAGATATGAAATGGGCTTTGACATTCAAGGCCCTTGCTGAATAACTTGACCTGCTGTAATCTGTATTCTGGCACAAAGAAAAGCTTCTGTTGTTAATCAT
Source organism: Hypanus sabinus (assembly GCF_030144855.1). Classification (NCBI taxonomy): domain Eukaryota; kingdom Metazoa; phylum Chordata; class Chondrichthyes; order Myliobatiformes; family Dasyatidae; genus Hypanus; species Hypanus sabinus. The sequence continues at coordinate 22,005,103 of NC_082738.1, read as the reverse complement.
AACATGAACCTGTGACTAATCTCATACTAAGTCTAAGAATTTGTGCTGGAATATTGCAGCCACATTTGGATAATTTAACTGGTACAAAATTAGGTAAATAAAGAGCTACTGATCTTAAATTATCGGCTAATCAATATTTGGCAGTCTATATCTCAACTAAATAATGTTGTTCCTATGAGAAAATAATTGCAGTCCCTACCTCTCCCAGTTACATACTCATCCTATTTTCCCCACATTTGACTCCTGGGTTCTTAAACAGAAAAGGAGGACCCACACCCACCCACTCTTGCCATCAAAAACATTCCTCAGTCTCAGGCCTCATGAGGGTGCTGTTCATTAAATGCTCACTAGCAGCCATCTGGATCATTGAAGGCCTTGTTGACTATGACTTCCATTCCCATTGGGAAAGGTAACATTTTTTGCCTGGGTTTGGGTGACTGGTCTTGCATGGGCCAATTGGAGATTTTACACTTCGGTACATTAAACCCAAACAAATCCATAAAATGAACATAAAAACAAGTTTAGCATGTATTTATTGTCTTGATTATCAACCTTTGTTATGCAACTTTTGTTATCTTAAAATGTGTCAAGCATTAATCCATGTTCAACAAGGTCTGTGTTGGATTGAAACTCTTGTATGTTGGTGCAGCAAATCACCTGGGAGTAAGCACCAAAAGGAATTAATTCCCATTAATAGCAATGCTTTCATTTCTTTCTCTGGTTGGCATTTTGCCCCGATTATTGTCTTTTATGACAGGTCCGTTCCATTCTTCACACGGGGATTAACTGTGAGCTTTAACTGAAGTAAAATCTCACCTTTGCCTTAAAAATTCAATTGTAGGTTTAATTGTTTGCTAGTCCTGTTGTAAATCTTCTGAAAGTTGACCTTTGCACTGCAGACCTGTCACTTTGAAGGGTGCAGAATGCATGCAGATTGGAACTTTAGCTAGTTAAACTATTCCTTAAGTACAGATGAGATGAAGCATCAGCTGAAATTGTTCTTTTCTGAAAAGTTATGCAGAGGTGTCCATCTGATTAGAATGGACTGAACTAATAGTTTTTTTCCCAAGACAAAGATCCTTGCAAAAGATGGCCACCTTTCTCATTGTAAACTCTCTCCCAATGTGGAATGGAGACAGATTTGGTTGTTGCTAAGAGGCCAAAATTTGCCTCAGAGTCTAAAATTGATCCGGAATGCTCTCGACTTTGATGCATCTGTGGATGTATAGTCTAATGGTACTTACTACATGGACTCAGATGTGAAGAATGACTAGATGGGCATGGTGGTAGAAAATGGTTGCCCCAGCACAAACTTACACAAGGGGCAGACAAACAGAAAGATAGGTTGTTTTTTTAATATCCACACTAAATAACAGTCAAAGCATAAAACAAAAGCTTCACAAAGAAATGAAAGTCATCAACTCAAGCAGCCATCTATGACTGCTGCTCATTGGTCTTTGAGATCACTGGTCCTTCATCTTCGTCTATCTCTGTTTTATGTTGCACACTGTAAGGTTAGCACATGTTTTTGTTAAGCAAATTGAGAGTAAAAATCTTAAACTGGTAGATTTCTTTCCTAAGGCAGCCAAAGAATATATGTCAGGAGGCTATTAGTAAAAATACTTGAAAGAAGAAAAAATCTTGGTATGGTTGAGATTTACCACTTCATTTGGAGCCCCTAATGATAAAAGTAATTTTACCTTAAATGGTTCATTCATCCCCCAGGGATTTCACAATACAACTTTGCTCCACAGGTGATAGCTCAGAAAATAGTACTGGCCTTTGTCTTTTCATCTGGCAGTGTTCAGTGGCAGACGTCACCACGAAGTGAATTTTCTTGATGCTTGCCATTCCCACTGACGAGGCTGAGCGCTGAAGTTATTTTCATGATCATTCCCAATGTCAATTCTTGTCTATCATCAGCTCCTGATTTTTGTGGCAGCACTTCATCCCTTGTAATACAAAGCCTTTTAGGTCCCCTCAGCCTTAATTCTCTTGACCTGATTCCAAGACCCGATGACGTGTCAAGTTTCAGCTCAAAAAAAGGAACAAATTGCATCGTTAAAGCAATATTCCCAAAGTGATAGTGGTGCGGAAGCACAAAGGAAAATGGCAGTTGACAATCAGATTTGTGCTGGTCAGTGGCATTGTATAGGATTGCATTTTCTTTGCTTCTTTGGCGCAATGCAGCAAAGGCAAAAAAGCAAGGCAAAAAGGCAAGGCAAAGCGGCCAAATGGAAAATGTATGCAGTGCAGTCTTTTTCCCCCATACCAGATCTTTCTTGAGCCACAAAACAGAGGTTAGCAGCCCTGCACATCCTCTAGTACTCACCATTTTGGTGCCAAACTTCCAGCTGCTGCCAGCAACTGCAGGATCAAAAGAGCATGAGGAGTTGTGGGAAATCTTTGAGGAAGAGGTGGCTGTGTTGGGGAAGATGAAAAAGGCCTGACAACATGGTGGTGAGCCTGGTCCACAAAAGTGTATCGTGCAAGGAGGAGCTACTGGAGGTGTCACCTAACCTAAACCAAGAAAAAGAGCTGGTTCTTTCGTGACAGGCTTAATAAGTAAACAGCAAACAAAGTAAACTTCTAAACTGAAGTATCCAGTCCGTCATCTAGTTTCTTATGCTCTCCATTGGCTTGAAGAGCAGACGTGTGCAACCAGAACAGCCACCCTGTAAATGCTAGGAATACATACCAGCCCTGAATACCCTCATTTATTTATTTTTTACAATGCTGTAAATTTTCTTCAAATCACTCACTTTTTCTGTGTAATGTTTGCTTACTATCACACTGGTTTCGCTAATCTTTCACCTGTGTCAACCCATACACTCCTGCTCCCAGCATTGAGACCAGGCATTATCATAATGATCATCTGATTCTGTACAACATCTGAAGGTAATCAGACTTATGGTCTTAGTACATCTGTCAAAACTTAAGTCAGTAAAATTTACCAATTTCCATGTTTGTATCAGTAACTTTTCCATAAATCCATATTAAACACAAGTGATATGCCAGTCAATGTAATGATAATGGGATTTCAAAATATTAACTTAAAAGAAAGGGCAGGGAAATGAATTAATCAAATGGAACTGACTAGCTGTGCTGACCCAAATAGTTCTATGCAGTGAAATTGTACAGTACAATTTTGTGCTTCTATGATTTTTTTCATATAGAGAATGTGAGATTATCAATTGTTGCTATTTGTTCAAACTGTTACTTTTTGAAAATAATGGGTTAATGTCTGATTATAGATGCCCAGTGCAGCAGATGTATATTGGCTATATTGTTCTTCACTCTGCCAATTTCAATGTAGTTATGCCTAAATATTGTGATTTTTAAATATATATATATATTTTGAGGGCAGAAGTCCAGGCATCTTCTTTTGTCAACCTGGAAACTGCTACGTGATAGCTCCACACAGCTGCTTCACCTTTTCTTACTGCGTTCCTCCTACTTGTTATAGTGGAGGTTTAGTACATGTGAAATAAATGGATTAATTCTCGTGAAAGTAGGAGATGGAAATTTCAATAGAAAGACATTAAATGCCAGTGTAATGACAAGCCACTTTAATTGGTGTTTAATCTTTCTGTCTTTGATTAATGATTCCACAATGTGATAGTTATTTATTGTGCAAAGGATAATACACAGCAGACAACTTGAGAGCAAGATTTCTGCCTAATCATCAAGACCTTCAAATCATACAGACTCCCCTGAGTTTTACTTGTGTTCACTTGGGCTCACTTTATTCAATTGCAGATTAAACAAGGAGCAGAGGGCATCCCATTTATAAACCTGGAGTAATGGATACAGTTTTTGTCTCCTCCTTTGTATTCACTTCAGTAGTGAGTTCAGCAATGAGTCACCAGACTGACTACTGAGATAGAGTATATAATGTATATTTCTTAGAATTCAGAATAACATTGAAACATGGTAACATTCTTTAAGGTGTAATAGGGTAGATGCAGGGGGCTTTTTGGGAAGTCCAGATCTCTGGCTTGCCAGCTCAGGATAATAAGCAAGTCTTTTAAGACTGAAATCAAGTAAAGATTGTTTAACTTAAATGGTTATGAATTTTTTGTGCTCTTTAAAAGGCTGTGAGTACTCAACCATTTATATTGAAAATTATATTGAAAGTAGGAGGGATGAGAGGAAATTTGGGCAGTGCAGCAAGGTGGAATTGGGATAGTGGGCTTATGGCTCGTGGAGCAATCTCAAGGGGCTGAATGGCCTTGTATTTCCGATTGAAGTTCAACTGTCCAATCAAGGTATTGGATTTTGGTTCCAATCATTTGATTGGGTATGAATTCAAGATCTTCCATAAGTTTACTGGAGTTGACCAGGTGGTGTTTGATCGTGTGGATTTCGGAAGAGAACTAACTTGTCTCTAAACAGCATGAGCACAATGTTGAAATTGTCTGTGGCCTTGGTGGGGAGATTATTGCACCTTTTAAGGAAAAAGGTAGCTAAAGAAAGTTCCAGGACGTTGGTGAAAGTGCAGTGGATTGGGTTAGTTGTGGATTTTTCCAGCAAAGAATACAATGTACTGAATAGCCTCATTCAGTGCAGTATTCCTGTCTGCTTCTGAAAAAGACATCAAAGGGGATGGCAATTTTTTAATACAGCCTTGTCAAAGACTATCACTCATGAAATAAAAGACGAGCTTGTTGACTGATTGTGTATTGTTCATTTTATATATATGCATGCAAATGGCTTACTTTCACAATAAAAAAGATTTAATTGCTCTTTAACCATGTTTATGAGCTTTTGTGTCCCATTTTATTTCCGTAGCACACATTAAGACTATAAGACATAGGAGCTGAATTAGGCCACTCAGCCCATCCAGTCTGCTCCACCATTCCATCATGACTGATTTATTATCCCTCTCAACCCCATTCTCCTGCCCTCTATAACATTCGACGCCCTGACCTTCAAGTTAATCTTTAGGGAATCCTGTACAATTGCAGCTGGTAAGATGGCGGCATGTTTTGATTCAGCAGCTTCTACTGGGTCAACCAAAGGTGTTATTGCCTTTTGTAAGTGTATTTTTCACAATCGCAAGGCACTGCTGGACATTAAGAACTTGGAGTACTCCAGATGTATCCCATAAGCAAGTTTCCTTGTTGGCGAAGGAACTCGACTTGGTGCTAATGGTGATGCTGCCTGTGACAGAGAGGCGTCAGTGCACAAAGGGGGTGTGCAGTCTATAACAGCGAATGATTATCTTAGTTGCTTTTCTTGTGGTTGCAAGACTTTGTTGGCCATTGGTGGCATTGAATGCTGCAGGTCCAGTTCATTGGTTATTGCCAAACAGTGGGGGCTGCATGGCCTTGGTCATGTTTGTAGTGTCACTTGTTTGTAGCCACCCGGGGGAGGCATCAAAATCGAGCGCTCCACTGGAGTGTCAGTGGTAACGTGGTGAGGCGTCCATGCGGGAGTCGATGCTGTCCTCCAGTGTTTGCTCAGCAGAAGACAAGACATACTGTTTTCAACTGCAGACTGCTGCAACGTTCATGGACTCGGGTACTTGAACTATATATACATTTTGTGTGACTGTATTTTACTGCTAACATGTGTGCTTGCTATCTTGTACAGTACTTTGTAAAAATATTCAGATCCCCAATCCTTTGTTCACGTAAACCAGGGAATTTGATCAATGTAACTGAGAATTTTTATCTGTGCTTCACATGCTCCTTTTTCCCCCACAGTGGAGTCCATAAAAAAAAGGGAAAACAATAAAGCATGGAAAACTAAAAGTTCAAAAACTGAAATGTCAGCAGTTCAAAAGTATTCACCCTCCTTTGCTCAGTACTTAGCTGAACCACCTCTCGCAGCTGTTACACAGCTTATCCAGACTTTCTGGATAAGTCTCTGTTAGCTTTGCTCATGATGGAGCAAGATTTGCCCATTCCTCTTTGCAAACTTGCTCATGTTGTGCCAGGTTATTTGGCAGCAATCTTGAGGCTTTGTCAGAGACATTTGATCAGGTTAAGGTCAGGACTCTGACTGGGCCACTCAAGGACATCAGTTTTCTTTATTTGAAGCCACTCTGGCAGTGTGCTTTGGGTCCTTGTCCTGCTGAAAGCTTAAGCTTTCTGGCAGACACTATCAGGTTCTTAAGCAGGATCTCTCTGTATTTAGCAGCATTCATCTTCTCATCAATCCTGACCAGATTTCCAGTCCCTGCTACTGAAAAGCATCCTCATAGCGTGATGCTACCTCCACCATACTTTACAGTAGAGATGGTGTTACCTGGCTGATGTGCAGAATTAGATTTATAACACATTTTGCTCAGTGATTAGGCCAAAAAGTTCCACTTTAGTCTCATCTAACCACAAGACCTTCCTCCACATCTTCACAGTATCCTCCAAGTGAAGCTTTGCAAATTCTTTACAGGCAAGGATACTGTATGCTTTTTTTTTAGCTTGGGTTTCTTCCTTGCCACACCTCCATAAATATCCTTTTTGTGCAAGACCTTAGAGAGTGTGGAGCCATGAACTTCATCTCCAGTTACAGCCACTGGCTTCTTCAGCTCAGTCAGAGTGACTGTTGGCATCACAGTAGCCTCTCTTACAAGTGCCTTTCTTCTCCAGTGACCAAGTTTAGAGGGATGGCTTGATCTAGGCAATGTGGCTGTGGTTTCATAGTTTTTTCCCCACTTTTTCACAATAGACTGTACTAAGCTCTGAAGCATGTTCAGTGCCTTTGAGATGGTCCCTATGTTTGTGCTTCTCTATTATCATTTCTCTGACTTGTCTTGAATGCTGTTTTGTCTTCATTCTGGTTTGGTCTGTCGAAAATCTACCATACTGTTAAACCTTACAGAGAGAGGAGGCATTTATTCTTATGAATTCTGTGAATACAGGTGATTCTCCAATTCTCTACATCAACAAATTGGGTGAGTTGGTAAAGTAATACATAGTATTGCACCTGAGGGAAGTTAGCATACAAAGGGCATAAATACTTTCTCAGCCTTACAATCTTTTGGTTTTTAATTTTTAGTAAATTGTCAACAGGTTTTGGAATTTTTATTTTGATTTAACATGATCGCAATGTTTTGTAGATTAGCCCAAGATCCTACTTCAATATATTTTAAATTTAGAAAATAGGACCATAAAATGTGTAAATAGTTGGGGGTCTGAATTCTTTTTCAAAGTACTGTCTGTGCCTTGTGCTATGTGTGACTATTGGTACTGTGTTTTGCACATAGGCCCTGGAGTAATTTTGTTTTATTTGGCTGTATTTGTGGTTATTCATGTATGGTTGAATGACAATTAAACTTGAACTTTAAGTCCCTTTGCAACTCTGATTTTCAAATTATTTCCCCGTTTAGAAAATAGTCTGCGTCTTTATTCCTTCTAGCAAAATGCATGACCATACACTTTCCTGCACTATATTCCATCTGCCACTACTTTGCCCATTCTCCTAAACTGTCCAGGTCCTTTTGCAGGCTCCCTGCTTCCTTAAAACTACCTGCCCTTCCACCTATCTTTGTATCATCTGCAAACTTGGCCAGAAAGCCATCGATTCTGTCCTCCAAAGAGGAATGGCCTTTGTTGATGCGAGTACTTTGATCATGGCATCTTGCTCTTTGATAATCTTTCACATGATGGCATATACACCCGAAGTGGCAGAGACTAGAACTTACCTTGTATTGCTAGTAGGCCACTTCACTATAAGAATTATATTTGACTACCTTACGGATAGCAAAATGAGCAACTGAAAAGAGTTATTTTATTTGTGTGTGCTAATTTTGGACGTTGTTCAGTGACAAAAATTCATTCCCTAAGCAAGCTTCTCTTTGTCAAGTCAGACGTGGGAATGTTTGCTAATGATTGTAATGCACAATTCTATTCGCAAGTCTTCAGAAAATGAAGCAGCCCATTCCTACATGAAGTAAGACCTGGACACCCTTCAAGCCTCTGCTGATAAATGTGGTAAGTGACATATAGACAGCACAAATGCTGGGCAGTGACCATCTTCATGCAGAATTTGTGTGCCTCCTGTGGATTTTGATTCAAGGATAGCAATTAAACTTGAAGGAGGTGAAGTTCCCATGCAGTTAGTACCAAAGAAAGTGGCTACATAGGACATCACCCCCTTTGCTACCCTGATAATACAGGTTACAGGTATGGGAGGTCAACTTGCCGATTTCAGTCATATTGTTCTGAAATGTTGTGGGACCAGGTGATGCCTTTTGCAATTTACCATTTACATTGATGATTTGGAAGAGGGGGCTGAGTGTAGCATAGCAAAATTTGCTGATGACACTAAACTGAGTGGAAAACAAATTGTACAGAGGATGTGGAGAGTCTGCAGAGGGATATAGATAAAGTGAGTGGGCCAAGGTCTGGCAGATGGAATACAATGTTGGTAAATGCAAGATCATCCATTTTGGAAGGAATAATAGAAGAGTAGATTATTATTTAAATGGTGAAAGATTGCAGCATCCTGTTGTGCAGAGGAACTTGGGAGTGCTTGTTCATGAATCGCAAAAAGTTGGCTTGCAGGTACAACAGGTTATTAAGAAGGCAAACGGAATGTTGGCCTTCATTGCTAGAGGGATTGAATTCAAGAGCAGGGAGGTCATGGTGCAGCTATACAGGGTATTGGTGAGGCTGCACCTGGAGTACTGTGTGCAGTTCTGGTCTCCATACTTGAGGAAGGATATACTGGCTTTGGAAGCAGTGCAGAGGAGGTTCACCAGGTTGATTCCAGAGATGGAGGGGTTAACCTATGGGGAGAGATTGAGTCGCCTGGGACTAAACTCTCTGGAATTCAGAAGAATGAGAAACATACAAAATTTTGAAAAGGGATAGATAAGATAGAAGTAGGAAAGTTGTTTCCAATCGTAGGTGAGACTAGAACTATGGGACATTGCCTCAAGATTCAGGGGAGAAGATTTAGGACGGAGATGAGGAGAAACTTTTTTTCCCCAGGGAGTGGTGAATCTGTGGAATTCTCTGCCCAAGGAAGAAGTTGAGGCTTCTTCACTAAATATATTTAAGATACAGTTAGATAGGTTTTTACATAGTAAAGGAATTAAGGGTTATGGGGTAAAGGCATGTAGATGGAGCTGAGTTTATGGACAGATCAGCCATGATCTTATTGAATGGCAGGGCAGGCTTGATGGGCTGAATGGCCTACTCCTATTTCTTATGTAAATTGTAGAGAAGTAAAGGCTTCGGGCTCAACAGTTTTGTTGAATCTGAGGTTCTTTGCTTGTATTAACTCCAATTCTTCATTATATGCAAAGAATATTAGAAAGATATAACTGGTCTTGCTGCATCTGAAAAGATAAAAGGTAGTTTAATATTTCAATGGAATTCTTTTACCAGTATGAGCTAATGGATTTCATAGGTTGCAGCTAAGATGCTGAAAGATATTATGATAATAGCGATCTTCTTGGTCTTGGAAATTCCATAATCATGCCTGCCCCGACATGCATCTTATTCATCTGGGCCATTTATCTGTTTTCCACTGTCAGTACCGAGACCCAGATTCCATGTGCTACCAATCCTTCCTCCCTTGTAGGTTGAGTAACAATGTTTAAATGCTTAGTAAATGAATTGTGTCCTGTGATACAGATGAAGAACTGAACAAGGCTCTAGGAATAAACTGCAGTAAGTTGCAAAAGGATTCCAAAAACTGCAAAGTACTCAGAGTGTTCAGTGCCAAACAAATGTTTCTACCTTTCTGCATCAGGGAAAGGCCTGTTAACAAAGACTGGAGGCTGACTTATTCCTGATACACTAATTGTGGGTTACATGACACAAGCATTTGTTGCTTTTGGCACACCTATGATATCTGACTACGTGAACCTTCTTGAAGGACTTCCCTTGCAGCTGATGCGCAATTGAGCACCTAGCCAGAATGCAGCTGCAGTAATGCTGCTGATGGCCTATTAAGCATCCAACAAACAGATGAACCCTATAAGTAAGGCTCAGTATTTCAATCTGCTGTGGTGTGAACAAACTGAATTTCCCCTGAAGGGAGCAACTTATTACAAAAAAACATGAAATAACCACAGAAAGTGCTTGAAATACTCAGTCAGGTGGCATTTAGGGGGAGAAAAGCAATAAATGTTTGAAGGCCATGATGTGCTGCCTGTTCTGCTAAGGATTTCTAGCATTTGTTGTTTTTAATGAAAATTTCCATTATCTGCAGATTTTTGCTTTGATTCTACCTCGTAAAGCAGTGGGTCGCAACCTTTTCTATGCCCCACACCCCTAGGAAATGTTTGATTAATGTTTGCACCCCCTACAAAAGTAATAACACATTTGAAGATGAAGAAGTCTAATTTCTAATTTTTGACCACATACAATACTGCGAGTGAACAAATTGAACTTAAAAAAAAAATAAGCTTTTAACTCAGTGCATAAAATGCAAATATAAATTGAGCAATTAGATTCTAATTTATTCAGAAAAAATTGTAAACAGTAAATTGATGAGACTCCTCAACTCTGAGATGTAACTTCCCAGGTAACACTGATGAGAATCCTCAATGCTGATTCGGGCAGCAGGAGACTGGAGTGAGTTTGCGTGTCTCTCGACTCGGGCGGTGAGAGACTGGAGTGTGCTTGGGACAAACGTTACTACCACTTCTCAAGGCACACCAGCAGCTGGCTGAGTAATGACTCGTGACTTGTCACTCAAGCACACAAGCCACTCTTTGTCACACCCCCTGAAATTCCATCTTGCACCCCAGGTTGGGAACCCCTGTCGTAAAGTGTGATAGGATACTGTTGGTTATGTGAGTGAATAATATTTGGCAAAGTATTTGCTGCTTGGAGGGAAGTACTCAGAAGAACGTTGTGGAGGTGAACAGTTTTCTAAGCTGTAATGTTGCCAGCACAACCTTACTTTAGAGATTTCTGCTTGTAACTGACTGACATTCCAGAGCTATACTCGGGGAACTTTGCACTCAAATATGTCATCTTTCCATAGGGTAGTAAACCAAAACCCCTCTACCCATAGGTTAATGTAAAATCAAAGGAGAACTGAGACAAGTTCCTTGTGCACTGGTTATTTTTTTTCCCTGCAACTAATGCTGCTGATGCAGGTTAACTCACCATCTATCCTGTCATTATTTGCAAGAACTTGCTCTGCACAAATTAGATGCTGCATTTACATACAGAACTTGGAGTACATACATGATGAATGACTTTTCTCACAGAGCTTTGGTGATGGACAGGCACTTCTCAGTTTGTATACAACTGAGCAGCAAGCCAGAATACAGCTAGATTACTATGACAATAAGTGTACAAACAGCCATAAAAGCCCATTAAATAATACCCAGTGTGTCAGTTCACTGAGATGTGTGACCCTTTCAAATATAATTCTTTGAAGCTGCCAGTTGAATTAAAATTCTCTTTGTATTGAATAGTATTATTACTCTTTAAACATAGGTCCAACTGACTATTGCCTTACATCCCTCTATACAGAAACATGACATTGAACAGAAAAGCTATCTAACAAGGTTGCAAGTGGCAGTAGTGACTACTCAATAGCTACATAGTAACATTTTGTGTTCCAAATTTTAGTCAATGGAAATGGACCACATTGATGCCATAAATTGATTTAACTCACATGGCAAAAGTACCAACATTGATTTTTCTATTTTGATAAGAAAGCTGTTTTGCATGTTAATTTAATATGGATAGAAATATATAACTTGTATAGTATTTTGCAAAATTTCAGCTTGAACAAAGTGGGGGTTGGCTCGCAACACATGAAGTTCCTTGCTCTCTTTGCAAAGGATGCCACAGAGGTTATTCGATAGGAAACTATAAAAGCAAGATTTAGGGGAAGCAGAAGTTTATGAAAACCTGAAATAAAACAACTTCCTGGAAACACTCAGCCGGTCAAGCAGTATTTGTGGGTAGGGAATCAATTTTATTACAAAGATGGCACTCCTTGGCTAATGCAAGTATAATTACTTTTGTCCATGGTTTTTACTTCCAGCATTTAAACACTGTGGATCCAATTAACTGGAACACCCTAGGACCAATGCACCTTGGCCCAATTAGCTGAAGTTTCACGGAAATAGTTAATAAGGTATAAAAAAGATAAACTACCATTTAACTAAGAAACAAATTTATATATATTTTTTAATACAGAAAAAAAATAGAACACTACCAAGAGTACTACAATGCTATAAAGCTGTGTGTTAGTTTGTGTTATTATTACAGAGGAATTAATCCAGTGTATGCAGCCGCATTCTTTTGATTGACTGAATGAACAAAATCAGAGTAGACACCTAATTCAAATAGCAGACTGCCTTCAAACAATGCTTTCGATGATCCCATTCTCCAAATCTTCATTTTAATTGTAACATTCAAGATGATTGTCGATACCTTCACATTCTTCGTAGTTCCGAGCTTGTTGAAGTCATGAAATCATTTCATTTTCACTCTCAGCTATTTCTGCATCTCCAAGCCTGAACGCTCAAAACCACAGTGAGTAGAAGCAGTTCTGAATTGATGTACTGCTTATTTCTCGCCAGCTATCAATGGCAAAAAAATCACTGCTTTCTGAACACAAGCAAGTTGTGCAGTGTCTAACGGCCACAGGACATGCACAAGACTGACACAATTTAGAAAATGTTCGCCAACAATCTCCTGCTCCAATTAACTGGCACAGTGCCCTATATAAATGAAAGGAGTTCCAGCTATTTTCTTGATTTGTTTCTGTTCTTTGAGTTGTCCCAAATGAGCGGCTGCTCCGATTAACTGAATGCCCAATTAACTGGAATCCACTGTATTTGTAATCACTGTGATATATGACATTAAACAGAATATACTGTATCTCAGTGATCGTGGGCCAGAATAAAGCCAAGACTAATTGTGAGATGTCATTTAGTTGCAAATGCGCTATAGCTTTAGGTGAAGGGCAGATGTTGCCTTCTGAGTTTGTTGAAGTTGTATATCACTGACAGCCTCATCATCGGCACATCTTGGGACACTGCTTTTGCATCGCTGATGGCTCTGCATCTGCCTCGGCTATTCAGTAGTACAAGTACTCTTTTTAACAGTCATTAATGATGGCCAGTTAACATCTGGCACTAAATATGAACTATATGTGTAATCTCAGTCCTTTACTGCAGATGCTAGGAATCGGAAATGATAAGCAAAAATTGCTGGAAACACCTCAGCAGATTTGATAAAGGGCATTGACTAAAATGTTAACTCTGATTCTCGTTCTACGATGATACCTGTCCAGCTAAGTGTTTCCAGCATTTTCCTAGTCCTTCAGGTTGTGAGTTGGGAGAGGCTAAACTGTAAGATTTTAAATGTAAGCACGAGGTTCTGCAGATACTGGGAACCTTGAGCAACACACACAAAATGGTGGAGGAACTCAGCCAGTCGGGCAGCATCTATGGATGGAAATAAATAGTCAAGGGAATTCAGGATTATTTTATTTTCCCCTCAGTGTAATTCTTCTTTTTGTAACTGATATAATCGTGATTTAATTCTCCTCACTCATTCTGCTGGTTATTTTCCAGTCTTTCTAATTCACTGGTTCTGAGGATACCTCGCCTCTTGCCCCGTTTGTTCAGCTGCTGGATATCCTGTTTCTTAAACAACATCTTATCACCTGGAAACTTCAGCTATTTTATAGAGGCAAGGCTAATTACAGGTGCGGTTAAGTGTCCCACCACAGGGCAACCTGACCCATTCACTGCATGGTGTATTGATGGGCCATATTATACAGCACAGAAACAGGCCATTCAGCCCACTGAATCCACACTGACCATCAAGCACCCTCTTAAACTGATTCCATTTCATACCCTCCCCAACTGCCCCGAACACTGCTGTTCACATGCGCGCTAAGGGCACTTTAAAGCAGCCAATTAACTTACCAACCCACATTTCTTCGGGATATGGGAGGAAACCCATATAGTCACAGGGAGGATATACAAACTCCACACAGACAGCACCTGAGGTCAGGATTGAACTCAGGACAATGAAGTTGTGAAGCAGCATCTCTGCCAGTTGCACCACTGTCCCTGCCTGCTCATCCTAGCCCGTGCCTTTCTCTCACTGGCAGTACTGGCCTCATGCCCATACTGGATCTTTGGCACCATGCATCACTGTGGCCCTGCCTGTAAGTACAAGAGGCCACAAGTGGCAGTGGGGCTGTGTCTGATGGGAACCACAGCTATCCCCATTGAAAGCCCTGATAGCTGTGTGGGAAACCCATGAGTCAAGTATTCTGCATTCAAGCCCCACTTCAGAGACTTGCTCCCAAATATTCAGGCTGCTACTGCAAATTCAGTAGTGGTGTAGACATTTGCAGGAGCCTTGATACCCATCTGGCCGTATCACACAGGCATACAAGATCCTATGACACTAGTAAAAAGCAAGTTGCTGGATAAACTCTGTGTTTTTGGAGGCATAATTTCCATTTCAAGTTGAAACCCTGCTCAGGACTGATCCTATGACACTAATTTGATCAGGAGGAATCTCCCTGACTAATATTTATTCAAAATCATCAGAATAGAACTGCTGTGAAGCGTTGCACTAACCATTATGCTGCCAGGCCTCTCATGCTACCGTGCCAGCGACAGCAAGCACATCTGTGGTCTGTGTTGATTGGCCAAGTTTTTCGATGGCTAGAGCAGTGAAAGCCACCATTAAGTGACGGAGCCTTGCAAAGCCTTAGTCTCACGTGCTTCACAACACTGCAAAGAAAATAGAGCGGGGAACGTCTACCATCAGCACAGATTCAGCACGTTGACTTGCTTTACTGTGGCTGTGCATTGTGTCCGACTTAATCACAGAAGCACAAACTTATTTATCTCCAGATCATAGCCTACCTCATTTTGCAACATTGTGTGTCTGTCTCCTTACTATTACAACTCTATTATGCATTTTATTAGGAAGAGGAAGTGCTCATTTGCTAAAGCTTTTACATTAGCCAGAGATTCAGCATCATTTGCTAAGGCTACCTGTTGCTGGAAATGTCCCATCAGATATCAGGACATTACTGCCAGATGGTAGTAAGAAAGGCCCTCCCTGGGGATTATCCCTACAATACGTTTGGACCCTCGGCCTCACTGAGCTATCCTAGAGGCAGCAGTGGGGAAAGGATGCTTTCTGACTCTTTCTGCTGGTCAGAAGCTCCAGGCAGAGGTGTTTGGGATCTGTCCCAGTTCATTGACAGCAGGTCAGTAAATAAACTCTCCACTCAGGGCTGGTCCTTGGGCAAGCATAGAGATGGACTCCAGTTACTGCCAGAAGCTTCTCAGCTTGGTGAAAAAGTCACCACTGTCAGCCTGAAATCTATTAATCTTCTATCTGATAATAGTCTAGTACTGAGTGTTGCTGAGTGGTAACACTAGTTCTAACCCCTACATCTAACACTAAGCCCAAATCCAGAGCATTAACTCTGACCCTAAGCCCTGAGCCTCAATTCTAACCCACAAACCCCTACCTTAACCCCTGAGCCCTCTCTAACCCTGATTGTAAGTCCTGAGCCCCCAACTCTAACCCCTCACTCCTAACCCTGAACTGTAAGCCTGCTATTCACAATAAACATCCTCACTCTCACCAAACCACTTTGTCACCCACCATGTGAAAGGACAGAGACAATGTGGAGGTCCCCAAATAAAAATGAGATTGTGCAGTTCATGGCTAAAAGGAGTGAATGTATCGATAATACATAAAATGGCAGAAGTTTAGTTATTCTAACTGTAAAATATTGTCTGTGTTTGTATGAACTGTACAATAATGTGTTTTAAAGCAATAATTTTCTAAGAAGTTCAAGTTCAGTTCATTGTCATTCAACCATGCACATGTATACAGCCAAATGAAGCAATGTTCCTCCAGACCAAGGTGCATAACACAGGACATATAACTCACCCACATGCAACACACAAAGTAGTATTACCACAAATAATACAGTGCGTTTACAACACAAGTTAGAAAGTAAACAGTATAAAGCTACTGGGGTTTCATGCATGACCTGGGTGGTGGCAGGGAGTTCAGTAGCCTCAAGGCCTGAGGAAATAAGCTTTTTCCCATCCTAATGCTACGGTACCTCCCCCCTGATAGTAGGGGGTCAAAGAGATTGTGGGACAGATGGGAGAGATCACTATCAATGCTGAGGGCCCTGCGTATGCAGTGATCCTGATAAAAATCTGATGGGTAGATGAGAGACCCCGATAATGCACTCAGCAGTCCCCGCAATCCTTTGTAGGAAGTTGTGGTCGTTCAGCTTGCAATTCTCATACCAGAGAGTGATGCAGCTGGTTGGGGCTCCCTTGGTGGTGCTCCTGTAAAAATTGGTTAAAATGGTTGTGGTGGGGGAGTGGGTGGGGGGGGGGGGGGAGAGAGGGGAACCTCAATCATCCCAATCTCCTCAGGAAGTAGAGACATTGCTGTGCTTTCTAGACCAAAGAGGTGGTGTTGAGGGGACCAAGTGGAATTGTCTATTATGTGTATTCTAGAAACTTGTTTCTCCTATCTCTCTCCACGGAGGAGCAGTCAGCCTGCATCTTCCTAAAGTCCACTATCATCTCTTTGGTCTTGTCCATGTTGAGACTCAGGTTGTACTTGCATTGTTCTACCAGCTGCTCTACCTCATCTCTGCGTTGCATTTCATGTCACATGTTGTGTCATCCGCAAAATTGATGATTTGGTTTGAATTAGATGTAGCAATGCAGTATGAGGTGCCATTTTCCAGGTGGGGTAGGACAGAGCGAAGTGCAGAGACTATGGCATCATCAGTGGACTGATTAGAGCAATAAGCGAGCTGGAAAGGGTTTGATGTAGCAGGAAGATGGGATTTAATGCAATCTATAACCAGCTGCTCAAAACACTTCATTATTGTTGAGGCCAGTGCCACTAGGTGGTAGTTGTTGAGGCAGGTTACTGTCACTCTTTTTGAGCACTAGGATGATGGTGGCCACCTTGAAGCCTGAGATAAAGTATTCTTATAGGGAGAAAAGTTTCTCATCTGGCTGGATATTTTAGTGGTTTTGTGCTCCTTTTGCAATGGTCTCCAAAAACTCAAGGTAATAATTTTAGACCACGTGAGAAAATGATGTAAAACTTGTAAATGCACCATGGTGTCTCTTGTAATTATCACAATAAAACATTGCAAAAATTTACATATGAAACCTTAAACCTTATCATACAGGGACTAGAGCATACAGCAGAGATGCTTAATAACTGAATTATTAACTTCCCTTTGTATGCTAGAAGCTGCTTAACCTGCTGAGTATTTCTGTTCTCAGTTCAGACTTAGAACCATAGAACATTACAGCACAAAACAGGCCTTTCGACACTTGGCTGTGCTGAACCATTTTTTTGCCTATTCCCACTGACCTGCACCTGGGCCATATCCCTCCAATCCCCTCTCATCCATATACCTGTCCAAGTTTTTCTTAATAGAAGTTTTTCTTCTGATGATTGTATCAATTTTGCACCACTCCACCAATCTCCCTTTTCTTGCTTTCTGTAGAAGGGTGCTGTGTTCAAAAAGATATTAGATTTAAGGTGTGTTCAAAGCTAGGAGTGGTATTGATGAGAGTTAGTTGGGTGAAACCACTGCAGAAGTGTTAATAGATAATTGGTTTAAACAAAGCTGGGCTTGGGGAGAAGGCACCTATACCGCAAGCTGTTACCATCTGGAACACAGTGTGGAAAAAGGGTGTTGAATGTAGAACAGCAAAGCACAGGTGCAGCCTCTGGGAAGAATCTTGTCTGCACTGGCCATAATGGTAAGCTAATCCTATCTACCTGCATATGCTTTGTATACCTCTATTCACTGCTTATTCATGTGCCCATCTAAATGCTAGAAACATTACCTTTGTATCTACTTCTACCACCCCCCCGGCAGTGCATTCCAGGCACCTACCTCCCTCTTTAAGCTTTCCCCATCTCACCTAAAACTTTTGCCCTCTAATAATTGACACTGAGAAAAAATACTCTATCAACACTGTCTACGCCTTTCATTATTTTATAAACTTCTGTCAGGTTGCCATATCAGAGAAAACAATCCAAGTTTGTCCAATTACAAACAAGACAAAATCTGCAGATGCTGGAAATCCCCCTTCTCCAGTCCAGTCTCTTTCACATATCAACTTCATAGCTCTTTACTTCACCCCTCCCTTCCCAGTTTCACCTCTCACCTGCATTTCTTCCTCCACTCCCCCACCTAACTCTGATTCCTTATCTCTTTTTCTCCAGTCCTGCTAAAGGGTCTCGGCCCAAAACACCGACTGTACTCTTTTTCTCTCCCCCATAGATGCTGCCTGACCTGCTGAGTTCCTCCAGCATTTTGTGTGTGTTGCCAAATTTGTCCAACCTCTTCTGATAGCTCATACCCTCCAATCCTGACAGTATCCTGGTGAAACCAGAAATGCAGACAACCCTCCAAATGTGGCCTAACCAAAGTTTTCACAGCTGCAATGCCCATCACTGTTTCCATTGCTCAGTGCTTCATTAGGACGTCTATTTCTTCTGCCACCCTTACATGATGAGACCACCACACCCTCTCCTCCACCAGCCTTGTGCCTCATTTTCCTGCAACCATCACTCTACTGCTTTGTAGTCTGTTAGTGAAGCAGCTTCCACGTTAATTGGAGGACATAATAGCAATTGCTATACAAAGAGAGGACACACATGCTTGGGTGTGCTGTTGCCAGTGCCAGAAGACAGTTGGTACCTCTGGGATAGAAATTCATCTGTTTCTAGGGTATTAACTAGCCTGTTGCATCTATTGCCTAATGAAAGTAAGCATGCCAGATGCCACCTTTACCACTCTGTTCCCTTGTGTTTTCACTTTCAGGAAGTGATGAACTTGCATTCAAAATCTCGACACAAATGTGTATCTTAGAAATTGAAGACTCAAAAAGACCACTTGGCCCATCTCACATCCATGCCAGCCAAAAGGTGACAGATCCCAGTTCTTGGTGCATAGCCCTGTGAGTTAAAGCTTTCGGAATGTTTTAAAATGCAATGCTTTTTTCAATACTCCGCTAGGCAGTGAGATACAGAGCCCCACCACTTATATCAAAGACGCTTCCTCAGCTCCCCTCAAATGCTTAGTAGTTTGCTCCTTGGCTATCAACCTGAGAGAGTTTTTGCTGAGAGAGTTAGGTCCTTCCTACAGACCTCAACTGAATCTCCCTTTGCTGTTAGAAAGCAACCCCAGCCCAACCAATCCTTTTACTCTTCTTCATGCCTGGCAACCATGCTGTGTATCTCTGGGTCCAGCAGCATCCGCAGAAAAGAAAGCACAATTAACACTTCAGATCCATGACATTTTATCCATGCTGAAAAAGTTGGACATCATGAAGATTTTAAGTTGCAGAAAAATGGAAAGCTGCAGTGAGAACAAATGAGGAAGTCTGTGTGTCTGGTTGAGACCAGGAGCGTCTGAATGACACAAATATTGGTGCTGCTGGCTGGAAGATAGTTGTGGAAACTTTGTGACCAACTAGTCACCACCACTTAAGTCGCTCAGTCCCTCATTCCTTTCCTGCTTTTCCTTTCCTGCTGTCCTCTCCTTCCCCTTTTGATGTAACATAAAACCACGATTGAATGGCAGAGCAGACTCAATGGGCTGAATGGCCTAATTCTGCTCCAATATCTTATGGTCTTGTGTCTGGAAGCACCACCATGAAATGAAGAGACGGAAAGCTCCAAAAGCACAACTTTGCACAGCCCAGAAAATTAACATAGAGGACTATAATTAGAATTGACTTTTATAAGCTAAGGACAAATTTTCATTAATGGTGAGGCTGTTTTTTATTATGCATAAACACAATAATTGAATGAGTAATTATAATGTTGCTCTCTGTAGGTATTTGGTTTGAAGAACAGCTTCTGATTTGTATCGAGGATAGTGGTATTAGAGTTATTCTAAATTTTAAAAAAAGGTAAGTGAGAAAAGACATGAATATCTAGCTTAAATCGCAGTGGAATTTTATCATTAGAGCTTCCAGTTATATATAGGGGATATTTGCCAACACTGGCACACCCTTGAGTTAAAGATGTTCAGATTATTTATGGGAGTGGAGCGCATCACTGTACCCAGAGAGAGATATGGCCTAAACTTGTAATAATAAATTATGTATAGGAAAAACATACACCAGTTTTAGCAGAGTAGTTTTATTATAGTTTTAGTGAAATATTCCATACAAAATGAGTTTCTAGTTGGTGGAAGACAGATGTTACAATAGATGTTAATTAGCAAGAAATGAACGTCTCACCTCATTGCATTGTGGATGAATACTTAAAATGAATATTTGCAGTAAATTTGGAGTATGCTAGGAAAGTCTGCAGATTTAGCAAATGTAGCTGCTCCCAGTAATTCAAATCTGTTTACTTAATACAAGAAACAATTGAATTAAATAATTAAAAAAATCACAAATTCACCACCCTCTGGCTAAAGAATTAAATAATAATTCAAATAAGGCAATGTAAATGCCAAAGAAGTGAGAGCAGAGTGCTTAAGAAAAAAGTGTATCTTCAAATAATTTGTATAAAACTCCTCTGATTTATGAGTATATTTTTGTATTGAAAATAAATTCTGTTTCAATTTAAGATCAGCTCACACTGAATGTCCTTTTTCCCATTAAATTTTGTAAGTCCTATGCCAGTCTCTGATTGAGGTACATCTGCCCAGAAAACCTACTGCACTCATTAGCAATGTGAAGCTTTAGTTGTGATTGTGGCCCAAGGGTCCAATCAAGAACCTATCAATCTCTGCCTTAAATACACCCAACGACCTGACTTCCACAGCTGCCTGTGGTAACAAATTCCACAAATTCACCACCCTCTGGCTTAAGAAATTCTCCGCATCTCTGTTTTGAAAGGACGCCCCTCTATCCTGAGGCTGTGCCTTCTTATCCTAGACTCCCCCACCATTGGAAAGATCCTTTCTATATCTACTGTGTCTTGGCATTTCAACATTCAAGAGGTTTCAATGAGATCCATCCCCTCATCCTTCTAAATTCCAACGAGTGCAGATCCAGATTCATCAGAAGTTCCTCATATGATAACTATTTCAATCCTGGAATCATCGTTGTTAACCTCTTCTGAACACTTTCCAATGCCAGCACATCTTTTCATAGATGAGGACCCCAAAACTGTTCACAATACTCAAGGTGAAGCCTCACCTGTGCCTTATAAAGCCTCAGCATCACATCACATCCCTGCTCTTGTATTCTAGACCTCTTGAAGTAAATGCTAACATTGTATTTGTCTTTCTCACCACCGACTCGACCTGCAAGTTAACCTTTAGGGTGTTCTGCACAAGGACTCCCAAGTCCCTCTGCATCTCAGATTTCTGGATTTTCTCCCCGTTTAGAAAATAGTTTGCACATTTATTTCTACTATCAAAGTGCATGACCATGCATTTTCCAACATTGTATTTCATTTGCCACTTTCTTGCCCATTCTTCTATTCTGTATAAGCCCTTCTGCAGCCTACCTGTTTCCTCAACACTACCTGCCCCTCCACCAATCTTCATATCATCTTCAAACTTGGCAACAAAGCCATCTATTCCATCGTCTAAATAATTGATATACAGCATAAAAAGAAGTGGTTCAAACACCAACCCCTGTGGAATACCACTAGTCACCGGCAGCCAACCAGAAAAGGATCCTTTTATTCCCACTCGCTGCCTCCTACCAATCAGCCAATGTTCTAACCATGTTAGTAACTTTCCTGTAATACCATGGGCTCTTAACTTGGTAAGCAGCCTCATGTGTGACACCTTGTCAAAGGCCTTCTGAAAGTTCAAATACACACCATCCACCACATCCCCAAAGAAACCTCAAAGAATCCCCAATCTCGAGGAATTCCAACAGGTTCATCAGGCAAGATTTCCCCTTAAGGAAACCATGCTGACTTTGTCCTATCTTGTCCTGTGTCACTCCATAACCTCATCCTTAACAATTGACTCCAACATCTTCCCAACCACTGAGGTCAGGCTAACTCGGCTATAATTTCCTTTCTGTTGCCTTCCTCCTTTCTTAAAGAGTGGAGTAATGTTTGCAATTTTCCAGTCCTCTGGCATCACGCTAGAGTCCATTGATTTTTTGAAATGTCATTTCTAATGCCACCACAATCTTTATGATACCTCTTTCAGAACCCCAGGCTGCAGTTCATCTGGTCTGGGTGTACCCTTAGGTCTTCCAGCTTCTCCCTTGTAATAGAATCAGAATCAGGTTTATTATCGCTGGTATGTTTTGTGAAAGTTGTTAACTTAGCAGCAGCTGTCCAATGCAGTACATAATCGAGCAGAGAGAGAAAAATAAGTAAATCAATTACACTATACATATATTGAATAGATTAAAAATCATGCAAAAACAGAAATAATATATACTTGAAAAGTGAGGTAGTGTTCATGTGTTCAATGTCCATTTAGGAATCGGATGGCAGAGGGGAAGAAGCTGTTCCTGAATCACTGAGTGTGTGCCTTCAGGCTTCTGTATCTCCTACCTGATGGTAACAGTGAGAAAAGGGCATGCCCTGGGTCCTTAATAATGAACACTGCCTTTCTGATACACCGCTCCCTGAAGATATCCTGGGTACTTTGTAGGCTAGTACCCAAAATGGAGCTGACTAAATTTACAATCCTCTGCAGCTTCTTTCAGTCCTGTGCAGTAGCTCCCCCCCCCCCCACACCAAACAGTGATGCATCCTGTCAGAATGCTCTCCACAGTACATCTACAGAAGTTTTTGAGTGTATTTGTTGACAGACCAAATCTCTTCAGACTCCTAATGAAGTATAGCCGCTGTCTTGCCTTCTTTATAACTGCATCAATATGTTGGGACAAGGTTAGATCCTCAGAGATCTTGAAAGACAGGAACTTGAAATTGCTCACTCTCTCCACTTCTGATCCCTCAATGAGTATTGGTATGTGTTCCTTCGTCTTACCCTTTCTGAAGTCCACAGTCAGCACTTTGGTCTTACTGACGTTGAATGCAAGGTTGTTGCTGTGGCATCACTCCACTGGTTGGAATATCTCACTCCTGTATGTCCTCTTGTCACCACCTGAGATTCTACCAACAATGGTTGTATCATCAACAAATTTATAGATGGTGTTTGAGCTATGCCTAGCCACATGGTCATGGGTATATAGAGAGTAGAGCAGTGGGCTAAGCACACACCCCTGAGATGCACCAGTGTTGATCATAAGCGAGGAGGATATGTTATCACCAATCCGCACAGATTGTGGTCTTCCAGTTAGGAAGTTGAGAATCCAATTGTAGAGGGAGGTACAGAGGCCCAGGTTCTACAACTTCTCAATCAGGATTGTGGGAATGATGGTATTAGATGCTGAGCTATAGTCGATGAACAGCATCCTGATGTACTGTAGGTGTTTGTGTTGTCCAGGTGGTCTAAGCCCCGTGGAGAGTCATTGAGATTGCATCTGCTGTTGACCTATTGTGGCGATAGGCAAATTGCAATGGGTCCAGGTCCTTGCTGAGACAGGAGTTCAGTCTAGTCATGACTAACCTCTCAAAGCATTTCATCACTGTAGATGTGAATGCTATTGGGCGATAGTCATTATAGTAACTGCATTCAGTTCTCTTCCGTCACACACTACATCATCTGGCACACTGCTGGTGTCTTTCACAGTGAAGACTGATACAAAACGCCCATTTAGTTTATCTGCCATCTCCGTGTCCTCTGCTATTATTTCTCCGGCCTCATTTTCTAGCAGTCCTATATCCATTCTTATCTCTGTTTTATTTTCTACATACTCAAAAGTTTTACTATCCACTTTGATATTGTTTGCTAGCTTGCTTACACATTTCAACTTCTCCCTTCTAATGTTTATTTTATTTGCTCTCTGTAGGTTTTTAAATGCTTCCCAATCCTCTATCTTCCTGCTAATGTTTGCTTTGTTGTATGCCTCTTTTGTTCTTACATTAGATTTGGCTTCCCTTGTTTGCAGTAGACTGGATAAAAACGTCCTTCTTGGTTTTCCATTCTTCTGATTGAGGTAAGCCATGTCTAAGCAATCTTATAGAGTTTTTCGAGGAAGTTACCAGGAAAGGGGATGAAGGCAAGACAGTAGATATTGTCTATATGGAATTTAGTAATACATTTGACAAGGTCCCACGTAGGAGGCTGGTCAACAAGGTTCAGTTGTTCAGTATTCAAGATGAGGTGGTAAATTGGATTAGACATTGGCTTTGTGGGAGAAGCCAGAGAGTGGTAGTAGATGGTTGCCTCTCTGACTGGAGGCCTGTGACTTGTGGAGTTTCACAGGGATTGGTGCTAGGTCCTCTGTTGATTGTCACCTTCTTCAATGATCTAGATGATAATATGGTTAACTGGATCAGCAAATTTGAGGATGACACCAAGTTTGGGGGTGTAGTGGACAGTGAAGGTGACTATCATGAGTAGAAGGGCCTGTTTCTGTGCTGTCTTCTCTATGACCCTAATAAAGACTCCTGCTGTAATCTGTTTATTAAACTAACAGCTCATATGAACATCCTTCTCTGGTAAATATAATTAATTATATTACTTCTATTTAAGTCTAAATCTAGTGCCCCCAAATTGTCACTTGAGGATATACTTTTTACCAACTCTCTTTGGTGCCAGTCCTTTCGGTGCTCTGCAATGTGGCTTTTTGTTCTTAATTTTATAAAATGAATGACGAACAGATCAGTGAAGCTAACAGAGCATCTTTGTGAGGTGATGATATCAGGGCAGCTAATGTGTGCGATTAATTGTACTTGCTTTATATAATTATTTCCTCCTAATCCGGGGGTTATTTTGTTTAAGAGCAAAGTAGGTAAAGGGAGATTTAATAAAGTCGCTGACTGTGCAGAAGGAAGCCACTTGGCCCATTAGATCTGTGGTGGCTGTGCCAAATGTTCAGAATTACACAGGTGAGGCAAGCTGTAGAGTAAATAAGAAATTTAAAAATGGGATAAAGATTTGGACATATTTGCATGTTCCCTCCCATGATGTTTCCCCCGGGTGCTCTGATTCTCTTCCATATCCCAAAGATGTGTGGGTTGATTAGGCACTGGAAATTGCCCCTAGTGTGTAAGTGAGTGGTAGAATCTGGGGGGTAGTTGATAGGAATACATTACAGGGAAAATCAGTGTGTGGGTAGGTGGAATTGTACTATAAGCCACCATAGATTTTATGGGCAGAATGGCCTCTTTCTATGTCAAGTGGCAATATAGAAAGATATAAAATGAGGGAGAGGCATGGTTGCCTATGCTGAAGGAAAACTGTTGTGCTGCAGGACATGAGGTTTCAGCATTGTGACACATTGCAAGATTAAAAGAGACCAAAGTGACGGAGTATTACAAAAAAAAACTTGTCATGGTTTTATTGAATAGTCAAGATATCAGCTGAGCAAGTATATCCTGAGTCGCAATGTGATTGTGATACAGAAGGGTCAACAGTAGGCCACTTATTGTTAGTACGGCAGCTGCAAGAGGCAGAAAAAAAGGCCCCGAACCTGGCTTTTATTGACTCAACAAAAGCAAGTGAGATTCAACAGTTTCCACATGCGCTGAGTTCACTGTGTACTGAATATTAAACAGCTTGGCGAAGAGTAGTCCTGGAGAGTGCACAGCTATCCAGTTGGTTGAACTAGCATAAACCGAGATGGAAACAAAAGGAACTGGTGTCCAGGAACGTGGCTCACCAGCACCTCCTTGGGAGAATCATAGACCAGTTAGCTTCCTGGGTAATGAGAAAACACAGGAGTCCATTATTTAAGGACAGAATAGCAAAGCACTTGGAAAACAGTAACAAAATTGAACAAAGCCAGTGTGGAATTATGAAAGAGAAGCCATACTTGTCAAATTCACTGGAATCTTCTGAAAATGTATCAGGTGGAGGTGATGAGAGAGAGCCAGTTGATGTAGGGTAATTGGAATTTCAGAATGCTCTCAACAAGGTTCCACATATGAGAATAGTGTGCAAAATTAATGTAGGTAGGATAGGGGGTAATTGGACTAAGACCCATATCTAAGAAAGGATCTTTTCCATTTCACGCATCTCTACTGTTATCCCAAGGATAGGGTTCCTCTTGTCCTCACCTCCCACCCCACCAGCCTCCATGTCCAGCGCATTATTCTCAGAAACTTCCACCACCAAGCACATCTTTCCCTCTCCCCCACTTTCTGCTTTCCGCAGGGATCGCTCCCTACGTAACTTCCTTGTCTACTTGTCCCTCCCCACTGATCTCTCTCCTGGCACTTACCCTTGCAAGCAGAACTAGTGCTACTCCTTCCCCTACACCTCCTCTCTCACTACCTTTCAGGGCCTCAAACAGTTCTTCCAGGTGCGGCGAAACTTCACCTGAATGTTAGGGTCATCCACTGTGTTCAGTGCTCCCGGTGTTGCCTCCTGTATATCGGTGAGACCCAACGTAGATTGGAAGACCGCTTCGTCAAGCATCCATGTTCTGTCTGCCATAACAAGCGGGATCTCCCAGTGGCCATCCATTGTAATTCCACTTCCCATTCCAATTCTGATATGTCCATCTATGGCTTCCTCCACTGTCGCAATGAAGCCACACTTAGGTTGGAGGAACAGGAACCTGCTGAGTTCCTCCAGCTTGTTTGTATGTGTTGATTTGACGACAGCATCTGCAGTGTACTTTGTGTTTACCTTATATTCCGTGTGGGTAGCCTCCAACCTGATGGCATGAACATCAATTTCTCAAACTTCTGGTAATACACCCCCCCACCCCATCCTCACTTCTCCATTTCCCATCCCCTTTTCCCTCTCTCGCCTCATCTCACCAATCAACTTCATCATTTCTATACCTCATCCCTCCCCCTCCAGTTTTACCCATCACCTAGTGGTTCTCTCTCCCCTCCCCCCACCCATCTTTTAAATCTACTCCTCATCTTTTTTTCTCCAGTCCTGAAGAAGGGTCTCAGCCGAAAATGCCGATTGTATTCATTTCCACAGATGCTGCCTGGCCTGCTGAGTTCCTCCAGCATGGATTTCTAGCATCTGCAGATTTTCTCTTGCTTGTCTAAGAAAAGATGTGTTAGCATTGGAAGGGGTCTAGAGGAGGTTTACTACAATGATCATGGGAATGAAAAGGTTAACATCTAAGGGTTTGATGGCTCTGGCCTGTTCTCACTGGAATTAGAATGAGGGGAGGATCTCATTGAAACATCGAATACTGAAAGGCCTAGATAGAGTGGTTATGGAGAGGAGATTTCCAATAGTGAGAGAGTCTAGGACCAGAGGGGACAGCCTCAGAATAGAAGGACGTCCCTTTAGAACAGAGATGAGGAGTTTCTGTAGTCAGAGGGTGGTGAATCTGTGGAATTCATTGCCATAGACAGCTGTGCTGGGTGAGTCATTGGGAGGTTAATAGGTTCTTAATTAGTAAGGGTGTCACAGATTTTGGGGAGAAGGCAGGAGAATTGGTTGTGAGGGAAAATACTGATGCAGACTGATGGACCAAATGGCCTAGCTCAGCTCTTATGGTCTTAGGCAGACCACTGAGCAGACAGAGAGCAAAGAATCAGAATAAATGGTTCTCTTCCCAGTAGCAGGCACTGACCAGTGGGGTAGCGGAGGGTTCTGCACACGAACCCCACCCACTCACAATATATATTAGTGAGTTTGAAGAGGGATTTAAATGTAGCATGTGGATGACTGGGTGGGAGTGTGAGTTGTGGGGAGGATGCAGAAAGGTTCCAGGGTGATTGAGATGGGTTGAGGGAGAGGACAAATACATGGTAGGTGTTGACTGATGTGGATAAATGTGAGGTTACCTACTTTGTGCTGAAAACAGGAATGCAGATGGAAAAGGAGTGGGTAAAGGGAAGGTGCGGTGAGACCTGGATGTCCTTGTACACCAGCCGATGAAGGTGTCGCAGGCGGTTAAGGCAGCTAATGGTGCGGTGACATTCAGTGAGAGGAATTGAGTACTGCAGCAAGCCAGGCTGGGAGGGGGGTTGTTGTCGTATGCCCTGGTGGGACAGCACCTTGAGCAGTGTGCAGAGTTTTGGTCTCCTGACCCCAGAGGTTAAGTGAAGATTCACCAGACTAATACCCGGGGTGGCAATCTACAAAGAGAGATTGGAACCACTGCTTGTATTTACTAGAGTTTGACAAAATGAGAGGGGATCTCACTTGAAACCTATAAAACCCTGACAGGAGTGGGCAGGCCCAGTGGTGGGCAAGTCCAGAACCAGATGTCACAGCCTGAAGATACAGGGTAGGCCAACTAGGGTTGAGATGGGGAGAAGCTTCTTCATGCAGAGAGTAATACGGTCGAGGTGCAGGTGGATGGGATGGTGCAGATCAAGCAGGTTGGCATGGACTAAATGGGCTGAAGGGCCTGTTTCTGTGCTGTAGTGTTTTCTGACTGTTTTGGAGTGCAGAGTATGTGATGGTGGTGTGTGAGTAAGCTTTCATGAGTGGTTGTTCGACAACGACTCAGGGCAGTGGACTGGTATTGTTGCTGTGTCCTGGTTTACCAGTAGCTGGTGGGTTTAGTTGTACCACTCAGCCTTAAACAGTTGTTTCAATGTTTGTCGTGCTTGGCAATTTGTATCCAGCCAACTTCCAAAAGACAGGAAGCTTCATCAGAATTTGGTTAGAAAAGTGGAGTTCTTGTGTGAGGTACAAGAAGCTATAGATACTAGAATTTGGTGCAACTGACAAGAAGCTGGAGGTCCTCAAAAGGTCAGAAGCATCTGTGGAGGAAAACGGACAATCGACATCTCAGGTTGAGTCCCTTCATCAGGACTGAAAGAGTGGAGGGGAGATAGGATAAGACGAATGGGTGGGATCAAAGCTGGCAGGGGATAGGTGGATCCAGGTGAGGAGGGGCGATCGGCAGAGGGGAGAGTGGAGATGGTGACCAAGGCTGAGAGGTAAGAGGTGGAGGTGACAATGGACTGCAAATAGTGGGATGTGTTAAGAGAGGGAGGTGGAACATGGAATCAAATAGTGGAGGTGGGAAGGGCAGATGGAGTGGGTGGGGGAGGGGACCCAGTGGGAGGGGTGTGTGGGTGATGAAGAGATGGAGAGGGTGGGGGAGGGGACCCAGTGGGAGGGGTGTGTGGGTGATAGACAGATGGTGGGTGGGGGAGGGGACCCAGTGGGAGGGGTGTATGGGTGATGGACATATGGAATGGGTGGGGGAGGGGACCCAGTGGGAGGGGTGTGTGGGTGATGGACAGATGGAGTGGGTGGGGGAGGAGAAAAGTACAGGGTGATGAGGGCTGGGGTGGGTGCAGGAGCAGCTCGATAGGCCAGGAGGAGAGAGAAATGGGGGAGAGGGGAAACAGGTTACCTGAAGTTGGCAATTCTCACCTTCCACTATGCTTCATCCACATGCAGTCCTACAGTTCCAACAGTGGGAGAGAAGCTCCTACAGAAATAGCTCTCCTGTTAAAATATAACAGGCCCAGCGCATGGATGTGAAATATGGAATTAATTCAAAGACAAGTTGTTAAATTCATATTTTTGCATTTTTCCTTTTATAGCACAGTTTGCTCTAGTGCCATGCGTGGCCACTTCTGTACATCTTTTGACCAGAAAAAATGAGGGGTTGCTTCAATCTTAGTAGAGGCTTCTCCCAACTCTCTGATGCTGCTGGTGCCTCCCCTCCAACCAAAATGAAAATGCAGGATACATACAAAATGCTGGAGGAACTCAGCAAGTCAGGTAGCATCTATGGAGGGAGGGGAATAATCGTTTGCAGATATACATCCAGGAATCTTGTGTTTTTGAAAGGCAGGATTATGTCCTGCTTTGAGTTTTAGAGCATTTAGAAAAGGCTGTCACTGGCCACAAGAGCAACGTTTGGCATGTTGTTGTCCCTGTATAAACACTTTTCAGACAACCTGCCCCATAATACTTAGCAACACACGCAAAATGCTGGAGGAACTCAGCAGGCCAGGCGGCGTCTATGGAAAAGAGTACAGTCAACGTTTCGGGCCAAAACCCTTCTACAGGACTGGAAAATAAGATGAGAAGTCAGAGTAAGAAGGTGTTGGTGGGGGGGGGGGGGGGGAGGCGGGGTGGAATGAAGAAGTAGGTGATAGGTGAAACCAGGAGAAGGGGAGGGGTGAAATAAAGATCTGGGAAGTTGATTGTTGAAAGAGATAAAGGAATGGAGAAGGGGAATCTGATAGGGAAGGGTAGAAGAACATGGAAGAAAGGGAAGAGGGAGATGATGGGCAGGTAAGGAGATAAAGTGAGAAAGGGAAATGTGAATGGGGAATGGTGAAGCGGGGTGGGGGGGCAATCACCAGAAGTTCGAGTAATCAATGTTCATGCCATCAGGTTGAAGGCTACCCAAACGGAATATAAGCTACTCCAACCTGAATGTGGCCTCATCATGGCAGTAGAAGAGGCCATGGACTGACTTGTTGGAATAGGAACGGGAAGTAGAATTTCCAGAGCTAATAAGATGTCCATCCTCTTCAAAGAAAGAGGCTTTTCTTCCTCCACCATCAACACTGCCCTGTCCGTATCTCTATAGTTACATGCACATCTGCCCTCACCCCATCCTCCCACCACCCCACCAGGGATAGGGTTCCTCGTCTTCACCTACCATTCCACCAGCCTCTGTATCCAGTACATAATTCTTCAGAACTTCCACCATTTTCAATGGGATCCCACCAGCAAGCACCTCTTCCCCCCCCCCCCCCCACCACTTTCCGCTGCCACTACACCTCCACCCTCACTACCATTCAGGGCCCCAAAGAGTCCTTCCAGGTGAGGCAACACTTCACCTGTGAGTCTGTTGGAGTCACCTACTGCACCTGGTGCTCCTGGTGGAGCCTCCTGTATATCAGTGAGACCCAACGTAGATTGGGAGACCACTTCACTGAAGAAGTGTATGCTCCATCTGCCAGAAAAAGTGGGATCTCCCGATGGCCACCCATTTTAATTCTATTTCCCATTCCCAATTCCAACATGTCAGTCCACGGCCTCCTCTCATGCCATGATGAAGCCACACCCAGGTTGGAGAATATAACACCTTATATTCCATCTGGGTAGCCTCCAACCTGATCGCATGAATATCAATTTCTCAAACTTCTGGTAATTTCCCCCCCCCCCCCCCCACCATTCCTCATTCCCATTTCCATCTTTCACCTTAACTCCTCCTTCTGGTGCTCCTCCCCCTTTTCTTTCTTCCATGTTCTTCTACCTTCTCCTGTCAGATTCCCCCTTTTCCAACCCTTTATCTATTTCGCCAATCGACTTCCCAGATCTTTACTTCATCCCTCCCCTCCCAATTTCATATATCACCTCTGACCTTGTATTTCTTCCTCCTCTCCCCCCACCTTCTAACTTGACTTCTCATCTTTTTCTCCAGTCCTGACGAAGAGTTTCGGCCCGAAATGTGGGTTGTTTTCTTGTTTCCATTGATGCTGCCTGGCTTGCTGACTTCCTCCAGCATTTTGTATGTGTGTTGCTTGGATCTCCTGCACTTAAAGGTTTTCTTCTGCTGTAATTCTCAGTGTGTTTCAGATGGGAAACACGTCGCATGGGGTAATAGCGCCACCTAGCAAGGAATTATCCCAATATTACCATCAGTGGAGCTGGCAACCAACAGGCTTTATTGAAGTTTGTAATAATTAGACAGCATCGATAGAATACCATTGAGTTAGTAAACACGCATGCTTAAGCCGTCCACGACAATGATACATAGAGATAATTCGTCAATTTCTACAAGTTGACATTAGACAAGAAAAATACTTCAAAAATTGTGAATTCATCTCATTCACATAAGTGAAGGGAAACAGTGTATATGGGAAAAAAACTGATTGTTTACGAAAGTAAATGTATTTTATTTGAATTTATTGCTATGAAATATACCTGAGATATAGGAATTAAATATTTAACTAGTTTATAAAGAGGTTTGAAGAACTGTGAATATTTCTAGACTTGTGCCTATGTATTGTGTACTTTGATTTTCCACCCCACCTCGACATCCAAGCTTTTCTTACTTCTGGATGCTGCCATCAGGCAAGAGGTACAGGAGCCTGAAAACCAAAATCCTCAAGATTCACTCACAATTGCCATGCAAGCTGACAGAGCTTAAGCAGTTTTGTAAAGAGGAATGGGGAATAATTGCAGTGTATGGACGTGCAAAGCTGATAGAGACCTATCCGCACAGACTCAAGGCTGTAATTGCTGCCAAAGGTGTATCTACTAAATACTGACTGGAAGGGGGTGAATACTAATTCAATCAATTATTTTGAGTTTTATATTTGTAATTAATTTAGAACAATTTCTAGAAATTTGTTTTCACTTTGACATGAAAGAGTCTTTTCTGTTGATCAGTGTCAAAAATGCCAAATTAAATCCACTGTGATTCAATATTGTGATACAATGCAATACATGATAAATATAGAAAAAGAATTAATTCATTAATTAATTACAGTAAGTATATACAGTGCCTGTAAAAAGTATTCACCACCCCCTCCTTGGAAATGTTCATGTTTTATTTGTTTTACAGCATTGAATCGCAATGGATTTAATTTGGATTTTTTTTACACTGATCAATAGAAAAAGACTCTTTTGTGTATGTGAAAACAAATTTCTACAAATTGGTCTAAATTTTCCACTGAGGCTAGGGGAGAAAAAAACCAGAGGTCATGGGTTAAGGGTGAAGGGGGAACAGTTTAAAGGGAAGATTGGGGGGGGCTTCTTCACACAGAGTGTTGTGGGAGTGTGGAATCAGCTGCCAGATGAAGTTGTAAATGCGGGCTCACTTTTAACATTTAAGAAAAACTTGGCCAGGTACATGGATGAGAAGTGTATGGAGGGATATGGTCCAGGTGCAGGTCAGTGGGACTAGACAGAAAAATGGTTCAGCACAGCCAAGAAGGGCCAAAAGGCCTGTTTCTGTGCTGTAATGTTCTATGGTTCTATTTATCACAATTATTAAACACAAAATAACTGATCTCTAAAAAGTGATCTAAATTAACTACAAATATAACACTCAAAATTAATTGATTGCAAGTTTTCACCTACTTTAATATGACACACCAAATCATCACTAGTGCAGCCAATTGGTTTTAGAAGTCACATATTTGGTTAAATGGAGATCACTATGTGCAGTCAAGGTGTTTCAATTGATACACCTGTATCTGGAAGGTCCAACTGCTGGAGAGTCAGTAACCTGGCAAAAACTACACCATGAAGGCAAAAGAACACTCCAAGCAACTCTGCAAAAAGGTTATTGAAAAACACAAGATGGATACTAGAAAATTTCCAAGTCACTGAATGTCCTTGGAGTATAGTTAAGTCAATTATCAAGAAATGGAAAGAATATGGCACAGCTGTGTATCTGCCTAGCAGGCTGTCCTCAAAAACTAAGTGGCCGTGCAATAAAAGGCTCGTGATGGAGGCCACCAAGAGACCTATGACAACTCTGGAAGAGTTGCAAGCTACAGTGGCTGAGATGGGAGAGTGTGCATACAAGAGCTGATGCCTGGTTGCCTCACCAGTCGCAGCTTTATGGGAGAGTGGCAAAGAGGAAGTCACTGTTGGGAAAAAAAACTCACATGAAGTCTCGGCTAGAGTTTGCCAGAAGGCATGTGGGAGACTCTGAAGTCAGCTGGAAGAAGGTTCTATGGTCTGATGAAACCAAAATTGAGTTTTTTAGTCATCAGACTAAATGCCATGTTTGGCATAAGCCAAATGCCACACACCATCAAAAACACACCATCCCTATCGTGAAGCATGGTGGTGGCTGCATCATGCTGTGGGGATGCTTCACTGCAGCAGGCCCTGGAAGGCTTGTGAAAGTAGAGGGTAAAATAAATGTAGTGAAATACAGGGAAATCCTGGAGGAAAACTTGATGCAGTCTGCAAGAGAACTGTGACTTGGGAGAAGATTTGTTTTCCAGCAAGACAATGACCTCAAGCATAAAGCCAAAACTACACAGGAATGGTTTAAAAACAGCAAAGTTAATGTCCTGGAGTGGCCAAGTCAGAGTCCAGACCTCAATCCAATTGAGAATTAGTGGCTGGACTTGAAAAGGGCTGTTCGCTCATGATCACCATACAATCTGACAGAGCTTAAGCAGTTTTGTGAAGAAGAATGGGGAAAATTTTCAGTTTCCAGATGTACAAAGCTGATGGAGACCTATCCACACAGACTCAAGGCTGTAATTGCTGCCAAAGGCACATCTACTAAATACTGACTTGAATGGGGTGAATAATTATGCAGTCAGTTGTTCTGTCTTTATAGGCACTGTAAAAAGGAACAAAAAGAAAAGTTGTTCCAATTGTTTGCTGACAGCAAATCAAAAAAACTTAAGGGAAACAATGAAAGATAGAGGATGTTCACATCTAGATAAAGTTCTCATAAAGTGCTTTAAACTCTACACCAGCAAAAGTGTAGAACTGTCAGGAGAGATGGTGAAAAAACAAGCAAAATGATTTCATGAAGAATTAAGACTGGATTATGAGTTGATTACAGTGAAGGGTGGCTTCAGCATTTCCTGCAGCGACATGACATAAAATTTCATGCAGTGTGTGGTGAAAAATGGCCAGCAGACAAGGAAGCAGCCGCTGACATTGTTGGTGTGTTCACTAAGTTAGTTTCTGATGAAAATTTAAGCCCCGTGCAAGCTTACAGTGCTGAAGAAACACCTTATATTGGTGTTGTACTCTAAGATGAACACCGACGACAAAGGTCGCAGAATCATGAACAGGTTATGAAGCATCAAAAGATTGTGTCGCTGTGTTGGGCTGCTCTAACGCTGCAGGAACCCACAGGTATAAGCTGTTAGTCATCGGCAAAAGAGCTTTCAAAGGTATGAAGTAGTTTCCAGTAATTTACAGTGGCAACAAAAAAAGGATGAATTACTACTGACATTACATTGGAATGGTTTGAATATTACTTTGATCCAGAGCTCATTGTGACTCTGTTGGTCTGGACAAAAATAGATAATGCTGATTTTAGATAACTGTGTGTCCAAAAGCTGAACCCTTGGTAAAGAATACTGTTTATGGTATCTACCTGCCACCTAACTGTACATCTTTAATTCAACCCCTGGACAATGGCATATTAAGCTCTTTGAAGGCTAAATATCGCCCCCTGTTTATGAAGTGGCTACTGAGTGCAGTTGACTCTGGAAGACCAGTACAGGAATTTGTGAACGAATTGCTTTTCATTTGTCATTTCTTTTTTCTTTATCCAAGGGTGAGGCGGTCATCAAGTGTTTTTTTTATTTGTGTAGAAGACTGGCAAAGAATACAACTGGATGTGTAGATGAATGGCAGGTATTGCTGGAGAAATGGTAGATGGAGTTTAACCCGGTGAAATGTGAAGTGGTGCACGTTGGTAGGTCAAATGCAGAGAGACAGTACACAGTTAAGGGCAAGACTCTTAACAGTGTTGATGAGCAGAGGAATCTTGGGGTCCCTGAAAGTGGCTACACAGATTGATAGAGTGGTTAAGAAGGCAGATGGCATGCTTGCCTTCATTAATCAAGGCACTGAGTTCAAAAGTTACTGTATGTTACAGCTTTATAGAAGTCTAGTTTGGCTGCACCTGGAGTATTGCCTACGGTTCTGGTCATCCCATTATAGGAAGGACATCAAGGCTTTGGAGGGGGTGCAGAAGGGAGCTTACCAGGATGCTTCCTGTGTCAGAGGACATGTGCTATAATGAGAGGTTGTACAAACTTGCATTGTTTTCTCGGGAATGATTGAGTTCCCAACGATCCAGAAATCTGAAACCCTGCCCCCTGCACCAATTCCTCAGTCAACCATTCATCTGCCAACCCCGTTCTGGTCTTCTGCCTGCTCTGGATCTCTTTATTGCTAATTGCCGATGGGACATTAACCATCTTGACTTCACCACACTGTGTTCCAATTCCAACCTTGCTCCTTCCGAACGCTCTGCTCTCCACTCCCTCCGCACCAATCCCAACCTCACTATAAAACCTGCTGATAAGGGGGGAGCTGTTGTAGTCTGGTGTACTGACCTCTACCTGGCCGAGGCACAGCGACAACTCTCTGATACCTCCTCTTATTTGCCACTTGATCATGACCCCACTAAGGAGCACCAGGCCACTGTCTCCTATACCATCACCAACCCTATCAGCTCTGGGGATCTCCCATCCACTACCACCAACCTCATTGTTCCCACACTTCGCACTTCCCGTTTCTACCTCCTACCCAAGATCCACAAACCTGCCTGTCCAGGTAGACCCATTGTCTCAGCTTGCTCCTGCTCCACCGAACTCATTTCTGCACTGTTTTATCCCCCCTTGTTCAATCCCTTCCCACCTATGTTCATGACTCTTCTCACGCTTTGAATCTTTTCAATGATTTTAAGTTCCCTGGCCCCCACCGCCTTATTTTCACCATGGACGTCCAGTCCCTATATACCTCCATCCCCCACCAGGAAGGTCTCAAAGCTCTCCACTTCTTTTTGGATTCCAGACCTAACCAATTCCCCTCTACCACCACTCTCCTCCTTCTTACTCTCAATAATTTCTCCTTTGGCTCCTCCCACTTCCTCCAAACCAAAGGTGTAGTAGCCATGGGCACCCGCATGGGACCCAGTTATGCCTGCCTTTTTGTTGGCTTTGTGGAACAGTCCATATACGGGTATCCGTCCCCCTCTTTTCCTTTGCTACATCGATGACTGCATTGGCGCTGCCTCCTGCACGCGTGCTGAGCTCGTTGACTTCATTAACTTTGCCTCTAACTTTCACCTCAAATTTACCTGATCCATTTCTGACACCTCCCTCCCCTTTCCTGATCTTTCTGTCTCCATCTCTGGAGATGGCCTATCTACTGATATCTACTTTAAACCTACAGACTCTCACAGCTACCTGGACTATTCCTCTTTCCACCCTGTCTCTTGCAAAAACGCTATCCCCTTCTCACAATTCCTCCATCTCCACCACATCTGCTCTCAGGATGAGGCTTTACTTTCCGGGACGAAGGAGATGTCTTCCTTTTTTAAACAAAGGGGCTTCCCTTCTTCCATCATCAACTCTGCTCTCAAATGCATCTCTCCCATTTCCTGCGCATCTGCCCTCACCCCGTCCACCCGCCACCCCACTCGGGATAGGGTTCCCCTTGTCCTTACCTACCACCCCACCAGCCTCCAGGTCCAACGTATAATTCTCAGTAACTTCCGCCACCTCCAACGGGATCCCACTACCAAGCACATCTTTCCCTCCCCTCCACCTTTCTGCTTTCCGCAGGGATCGCTCCCTACACGACTCTCTTGTCCACTCGTTCCCCCCCATCCCTTCCCACCGATCTCCCTCCTGGCACTTATCCTTGCAAGCGGAACAAGTGCTACACCTGCCCTTACACTTCCTCCCTCACCATCATTCAGGGCCCCAGACAGTCCTTCCAGGTGAGGCAACACTTCACCTGTGAGTCAGCTGGTGTGGTGTACTGCGATCGGTACTCCTGGTGCGGCCTTTTATATATTGGTGAGACCCAACGCAGACTGGGAAACTGTTTCGCTGAACACTTACGCTTGGTCCGCCAGAGAAAGCAGGATCTCCCAGTGGCCACACATTTTAATTCCACGTCCCATTCCCATTCTAATATGTCTATCCATGGCCTCCTCTACTGTCAAGATGAAGCCACACTCAGGTTGGAGGAACAACACCTTATATACCGCATGAACATTGACTTCTCTAAATTCCATTAATGCCCCTCCTCCCCTTCTTACCCCATCCCTGGTTTATCTAGCTTTTCTCCCCTCCCTCCTTTTTTTTCTCTCTCTGCCCATCACTCTGCCTGTACTCCATCTCCCTCTGGTGCTCCCCTCCCCCTTTCTTTCTCCCTCGTCCTCCCGTCCCATGATCCTTTCCCTTCTCCAGCTCTGTATCACTTTTGCCAATCACCTTTCCATCTCTTAGCTTCATCCCACCCCCTCCGGTCTTCTCCTATCATTTCACATTTCCCCCTCCCCCTCCTACTTTCAAATCTCTTACTATCTTTCCTTTCAGTTAGTCCTGTGGAAGGGTCTTGGCCTGAAACGTC
This sequence comes from Hypanus sabinus, assembly GCF_030144855.1. Lineage (NCBI taxonomy): Eukaryota > Metazoa > Chordata > Chondrichthyes > Myliobatiformes > Dasyatidae > Hypanus > Hypanus sabinus. The sequence continues at coordinate 21,967,147 of NC_082738.1, read as the reverse complement.
GACAGCGCTTCTCCCTATAGATGCTGCCTGGCCTGCTGTGTTCCACCAGCATTTTGTGTGTGTTGCTTGGATTTCCAGCATCTGCAGATTTCCTCGTGTTTGCCTATTCTTACCCTCACTGGCATGTAGCACAGGCAGCAATCCAGTGATTATTACCTTGGAGGTACTGCTTATCAGCTTTCTACATACCTCATTATATTCTCTCAGGATCTCTTCCCTTTTCTTACCTATGTCGTTGGTACCAATATGTATGATATGTTCTGTGCTGTACTGTTCATAGAATTAATGGCAGAGTAGACTTGATGGGCCAAATGGCCTACTTCTACTCCTTTGTCTTATGGACTTATGGTATCCAGATGCAGCCTAAAGAGTTTTATAAAGTTGCAAATAACTTCCCGACTCTTGAACTCAGCACCTCAACTATAATTTCAAGCATGCTGCACGCCTTCTTTACCTCCTTATCGACTTTTGTGGCCACTTTCAGGGAGCTTTGGACTTGGACTCTAAGATCCTTCTGTACATCAACACTTGTAAAAGGTCCTGCCGTGAACTGTGTACAGGTAGAGCAATTGCCATACTGATGCATCCAGAAAGGGTTCTTTCTATGGTCTGTTCAATAGTATAACAACAGGGGAAAAAAAAACTGCCCTTGAACTTGCTTTCAAGCTTTTGTATCGTCTGGAAGTGGGAAGCTTGGCAAACAAAAGTAAAGAGACGGTCGTCTCATCTGCACCCAACCACCTCGAGAGCAGCATGCAGTGAGAGTATAGTTGTTGTTGAGTAGCTCGCTGAAATGGCTTGTTAGCTTGCAGATGTTTCACTACCCAGCTAGGCAACATCGTCAGTGCAACTCCGAATGAAATGTCGCTGATCTACATTGTTCATCTTTTATGTGTCCTGTGATTAGTACGTTTGTGTGTGTGTGTGTATATGTGCCATTTCTATTGGTTACCAATTATGTAATCTGCAATTGGTTCATTAAGATCCGATTAGGTGATATTTTCAGAGTATAGCCCCAACTGCACAAGAAGGATCTGATGGAGAGGAACTCTCTCACTGACAGCCAAGCAAGGTCTTACTGCTTGTTTGAGTTCTGGTGATGAGCAATTCTGCCAAATGACTGCTCAGGGAGCCATGAGAAAGCATCTGTCATATGCTTCTCCTGCAAGGTCCCGAGGACATTCTATGATATGTCATTCAGACAATTGCCAAGGAGTAGGAGAATTGTGAATGCATGTGTATCCTTCTTACTAGACTTGCTCTCATTATCCAGTCCCCCTACTCCTTTGAAAGTAACTGTGTCAATGAAATATCTATGTAGCAGCAGGATCAAACATTGGGTAGAGCAATCTTGCTATTTTTAGCAGATTTACTTTATTGATTGAAAAAGTATTGTTGCCTTTTTAGCTGTTGAACAGTTTTAACGACACTAATGCAGAATTCATTGTTTTATTTGTTTGAAGTAATACTGGGGATCTTTTTGTTTAGATGGTGCCAAGTGGACTTACTGGGCGTACACTGACTTGGAAAGGCCAAGTGAGTGTTACAAAGAGTGCATTTTTCACAGCAGTCGTCATGATGACTTAGCTAATGGTCATATATTGGAATGGAAGAATGGATGTATTATGTACATGGGAACTTAAATTGCTTATGGAAAATTGAGTGTCAGACTAAAAAAATGGAAGCTTTGCTGACTTGCCCTGTCACTTTTCAAATCTTTTTATTATTATTATTATTCAAAAATAACACAGGTACATCGAAGTAACAACACTTACAATGCCTCAAAAAAAGAAATTACCTTAAGATTGAAAATTTTTGTGAATAAAAAAAACCCTACTAAGCAAGAAAAGTGAAAAAAAAAGAAACCCATTGGGGGTACAACCCCGCAGTCATGTGTCATACAGAAAGCTTCTAAAAATAAACATCAAACTGCCAACAAGAAAGAAAGATATATCAAAAAAAATTTACACTTGGATCGTGGAGGAAATCTGTCAATTAACTGAAATGATAATAACAAGCAAATGAGCCCTATCTCTTCTCAAAATCAAATAAAGGTTCAAAGGTTCGACTTCTAATTTTCTCCAAACTGAGACACGGCATCATTTGAGAGAACCATTGTGACAAAATAGGAGCTGATACATCTTTCCACTTCAACAAGATGGCCCTCCTAGCTATCAATGCAACAAACGCAATAACATGTTGGTCAGACACAGAAATACCATGGATATTTTGAGGAATTATTCCAAAAATCACAGTCAATTTATTAGGTTGTAAGTTGATTCTGAGTGCTTTAGAAATTGTCAAAAAGACTGACTTCAAAAACTGTATTAATGTAGAACATGACCAGAACATATGTGTCAGTGTAACTATCTCAGTTTGATCCAATTTTTTTACTTTGGAAAAATAAAGGTATTAATTCTTTTTTGGATTTATTTAAAGAAGGCAGATTGATGTCTTTTGAACAATTAGTCGATAAATATTCTCTTTCATATTCACACTTTTTACAATACCTTCAAGTTAGACATTTTTTACAAAAATATTTAAGCACTGTCATTTCTTATGTACATCTTGATGTTTGGGCAGCTTCTCAGTGTTCTGAGTGCTGAATGTGGGTAATTCTAAATTGGCTGTGAGAGTAGCACATACAGCATAGAGCAGTATAGCACAGGAACAGGCCCCTCAGCCCATAACACTTGTGCTAAACATGATGCCAAGTTAAACAAATCCCTTCTGTTTGCACATTACATGTACCCCTTCATTCCCTGTCTGCTCATGTGCCTGTCTAAATGCCTCTTAAACTCCACTATCATACCTCCTAAAAGCACCTTCTCCTGGCAGTCTGTTCCAGTCACCCATCAGTCTGTTGTTTCAAAAAAAACTTGCCTCACACATCTCCTTTAAACTATCACCCTGTCAGCTGAAAGCTATGCACTCCAGTATTTGATATTTCCACCCTGGGGAAAAGATTCTGACTGTCTATGCCTCTCAAAAGTCTCCAATCTGTCTCTGTTGCTCCAGAGAAAGCATTGAATGTTATTGACTTGGGTGAAGTGAAATTTAGGGAGCACAGACAGGCCACAGCACAATCTGCACCAAGTCCAGCTCCCTCAGTTTCTCTGCCAGTGAGCAACTTGCTGATGGGGTAGACCTGCAGTAGTTTCAGTCCTTAAAACCCAGCAGAGTCTTGCAATTGTAAAAATACACTTAATAAAAGACAATGACACCTTGGGTCGACCCCATAGAAGCCACTGCAATTGAACACACTGCCATCTAGGAGAGGGTATGGTGATTCCAAATGGAAATTAGAATCTTCCAAAGGTCAATTAGTGCAGAGTTGATGGAGATTAGTGAAATTATTCAATGGGAAACATGGTGTGAGATTTGCAACAAAGTATAAGGGGAGATCATCACATCATAAGACGACATGCGTAGGAACAGAATTAGGCCATTTGGACAATCAAGTCTGCCTCATCATTCATTCTTCATTTTTTTTCTCAACCCCATCGTCCCACCTTCTCCCTGTAAACATTAACACCCTAACCAATCAAAAACCAATCAATCTATGCCTTCAGTGCACCCAATGAATTAGCCTCCACAGCCCTCCGTGGCAACGAATTCCACAGAAATACAACCCTCAGCTGAAGAAATTCCTCCTCATCTCAGTCATAAAGGAACATTATTCTGATGCTGTGCCCTCGAATCCTAAATTCTGCTGCTAATGGAGACATCTCTATTCAGGCCTTTCAGTGTTTGATAGATTTCAGTAGGATCCTCCTTCATCCTTGTGAACTCCATTGGGTACAGGCCCACTGTCGTCAAACACTCTTTATACATTAAGCCTTTAATTTCTGTGATCATTTTTGTGAGTCTCCTCTAGATCCTCTCCAATGCCATCACATCCTTCCTTAGATACGGGGCCCAAAATGGAGGGGTGAAGGGATCTGTTTAATGGAAGAGAAAAGATGTCAGCTGATTCAAGGGGTAGTCCCAAGTGTGACTTCAAAATAAGACCACTTTATCACTCTGGGAATTTTGGCACCACAGATTTTTTTTCCATTCACAGCATCCATACAGTGCTGCCACGTTATTGTCCATTGCTTATTGCTAGCCAAGAGTCAATCCCATTGGTGGAGCTGATGTCACATGTACACCAGACCATGTGAGCCAGATGGGCATTTACGGCAATAGCTTTACTGTTACCATCATCAAGACTAGATTTTATTCTAGATTAATAGAATTACCTGACTTTAAATTCCACATTTGGATCAATGGATGCTAGCCTAGTGCTTTACCCACAGAACATAGAATATTGAAAGATGTTGCAGGTGGGGAGACTATGGTGAGCAGAGTGGTGTCTTCCATCAGCAAGGTTACAGGTAAGGGCATATTACTGTACAGCTATTGGAAGGCCAGAACTGGGTAAAAATAAATGGATGTTCCAAGGGAGAATGTGGAAAGGGGTAACAAATGATGGAATCTTGGCATGGTCAGCGGTAGTTGACATGAGAGGACAAGAAGGATGTTGGTGGGTTCAGCACATTGGTCAAGAAGCATTCATCCCATCATGATTTGCCCTTGAGAAGATGCTGGTGAATTGCCTTCTTGACCCTCTGCAGTTCTTCTGGTGAGGGTACTGTTAGGCATAGAGATCAAGCATTTCTGGTGGGCTAGTCAGAAAGGATGTGTAATGAATTTTCAAATTGGTGTTAGGGGTAGAACAGCAAAGAATTCAAGAACAGGGAATGGAAGCTAGTGTGACTTCTGTGGATACTGGAGAGAAGTGGCAGAGAGATGTTAACTTTTGTCCACAAGTCTGGACTAGCCAGCTGTACATGGAAGTGAACATACAGGAAATTCAGGTTTGATAAATTGGTTTATTATTGTCACATGTACTGTACAGTGAAAACTTGGTTTTGCATGCCATCCATAGAGATAATTTCATCACATCAGGATATCAAGGTAAAACAATAACACAGTACAGAATATAGTGTTACAGTTACTGAAAGTGCAGTGCAGGTAGACAGACAATAAGGTGGAGGGGCACAATGAGGTCAAGGGTCCATTTTATCGTACAAGAGATCTAAGCAATGGTCTTATAAGAGCAGGGTAGAAGCTTCCTTGATCCTGGTGGTCAGTGGGCTTTTGGTGGTCCTGACAAAGGGTCTCAGCCCAAAACGTTGACTGCTCCTTTCAACGGATGCTGCCTGACCTGCTGAGTTCATCCAGCCTTTTTGTACGTCTTGGGCTTTTGTATCTTCTGCCCGCTGAAAGGGGGGGGATAAGAGAGAATGTGCGGAGTGGGTAGTCTTTGATTGTGCAGGCTGCTCTACTGAGGCAGTGGGAGGTGTAGACAGAGACCATGGAAGGGAGGCTGGTTTCTCCGATGCACTGAGCTGTGTCCACAGTCCAGAAGTGTCCAGGAATTACAGACATGGAATTCCACTGTTGCAGTTGAGAAGTTTACATTTAGATAATTAAATTCTGTGCATCTAAAATAAAAAGAAAGTTTAGTTTCAATAGTGGCAACTATAAAATGACTGGAAATAGTTGCTTTGAAAAACACATCTACTTGACTCACATCCTTCAGGGAAAGGAATCCATTGTCCTTGTCTAGTCTAGCCTATGTGTGACTCCAGATCCACTAATGATAAAATCCTAACTCCCTCCTCAGTTTGGTGGGAGTTAGGGATGGACTTTTAAACACTGGCACTGCAATACTATGTAGTTAAGTCTGGTAATTGGCTTACTTTTATTTTCACAACTATCTTCCATACAGATAGTTTTATCACAGTGTACATCGAGGCTCTACATGAGAAAACATTAACAGTGTGCAGAATATGGTGTCACAGTTACAGAGAATGTGCAATGCAGGCAGACAGGTTTAGGTTGGCAAGAGATTGACAGAGCTGTGTCTTGGTTGCAGTCAGTGTAAGGGAGGAGACAATATGAAAGACCCCAAGGTTAAAATCTGAATTGCATTAAAGGCATAAATTACAGCCTTGATTCAGGCACTGACTGGAATCAAGGGAATGTCTCTCATGTAATATGCGCTTAAAACAGATATATTGTTACATCTGACATATAAGTGACCTGTACACCAGGAGATGAGCAAGCTGCAACTCATAAAGCAAAATGTTTTTCCTAAAGATTAGACAAACACAAAGCATACTGTGTTAACCGTCAGATGTTAAAGTGTAAAAGAGGAAATGTTATCCAGACAAATCCATGCCAGATGCTGAATTTTTCTGCCTAATGACTTGTCAATGCCTCCTCGCAAGACACAGTTCAGTCTGAATCTTGTCTGCAGTTTAATGTAGTTTAAAAAGCTGTTCTTCAATTTAACAATCTCACTTGGAGATGCCTATAATGATAAGACACATGTAGGTCAATATAAATATGATTTTGATGTATTTGAAGCCAACCAGTGGGGTAATATATATGCCAAAGGTGGTCTGTGTTGTGTCCAGCTCTTGGCCCGGGCAACTGCAGTGTTTAATCTTGTAACTGCTTCATTTCTAGGCACTTGGCAGACTTAAGTGGTAAAGTTTTAATCAATTTCAGACAGACCCAAATGTGTGTGCACTTGCCTTATTAACATTTATATATCCGCCATGCAAAGAACTATTTCAAAGATTGCTAATGTGTGCTCTCGACAGACAATCTCACTGGATAATGTGCAAGAGCTTGTGATGGTAAAGTTCCTTTGTGCAGCTCAGGAGGAGAATAAGCAGCCAGGATTCCCAATTCTGACTGCTCGTTGTGGATTCACCATCCAGTTTTCACTGAGTGCCTACAAGTGCATGTCAGCTAGTGCATTCAATCTACCTATGATGCCATCTGTGGTCAAATAGCCTATACCCTCTGGATATGTATGTGGACAATATCCAAAGGACTGAGACACCTGCATTTGGTGGAGGTAGAGTGAGGTGTAGGGTGGAAAATTGGCAGAAAAAATAGGCCTTATCATGGAGTTTGAAAGAATGAACAACAATGACAAAGGACAAACAAGGTGCTGAGAGGCAACTCTTTTGGCTGGAGAACCTAGAACCAGGGGCACAGTTTTACATAGTAAGCATCCTATCCAGATGCATCGTGGCTTAGTAATGGCAGCTGTTCTGCCTGAGATCACAAGAAATTGCAGAGTTGTGGACACAGCTCAGCGCATTACGGAAAGCAGCCTCCGTGGACTATGTCTACACTTCCCACTGCCTTGGGAAAGTGACCTACATAACCAAAACTCCTCCCACCCAGAATTCTCCCTTCTTTCCCCTCCCATCAGGCAGAAGATACAAAAGCCTGAACTTGCATGCTAACAGGGTCAAGGATAGATTCTGTTCCTCTGTTATAAGACAATTGCATGGACATTTTGTACGATAAAGCTGAATCTTTATCTCACAATCTACTGACTTATGGCCCTTGTACATTACTGTCTACCTGCACTGCACTTTCTCTGTAACTGTAACACTCCATTCTACACTCTGTTATTTCACTTTCTCTTGTATTACCTTGAGATACTTAAGTTTTGCAGCAATCTGTATGGATAGCAAGCAAAACAAAAGCTTCTCACTGTACCTTAGTATGTAGAGTCACAGAACACTACAGCACAGAAACAGGCCCTTTGGCCCATCATTCTGTGGCAGACCATTAACTTGCCTAGTCCCATCGACCTGTACCTGGACCATATCTGTTTGTACCCCTCTCATCCATGTGACAGAATAAACCAATACTAATTACCATGATGTCAGGACAAAGGGTACATCTATCTAGGATTGAGTGAGGAGAAATTCCTTCAGTCAGAGAATTATAAGTCCTTTGAACTCTCTGCCTGGAGAGCCATTGATAAAAAGAATGAGATTCTGAAGGAATCTGACTACTCAGATGTAATACTAAATTTCCAGACTCAGCGAGGTTATTTGGCAGCAATTAACACTTACCACAGCATGAAATAGAAATTTTCAAATGGGAATGATTTAGCTTTCAACTTTGGGTTTACTTAACATCAATTGGGCAATGTTCAACAAGGGCCTTTCCACCTTCATTTATGTACTTACCTTGGCCTGTACCTTAGCCACACAAAATTCATTTAAAGAACTGAATGAAGCATGGTTTATGAAAGGATCTTGAGGTCGAAATTACTTACTTACAGGGTTGCTTCTCTGAATGCAAATATAGATGGATCAATTACTAAATTTGCATATGATACCAAGATTGGTGGAGTTGTGGTTCGTGTAGAAGACAGGCAAAGAATTCAGCATGATATCGATAAGTTGAAAATATGGACTGAGAAATGGCAGATGGAGTTTAACCCAGATAAATGTGAGATGTTGCACCTCCATAGGGCAAATGCAAGGAGACAGTTTTGCTGAGCAGAGAGACTTGGGGTCAAAGTTCATAGCTCCTTGAAAGTAGCTACACCAGTTGATAAGGTAGTTAAGAAGGCTTTTGGAATACTTTTATTAGTTAAGGCATTGAATTCAAAAAGCAGGAGGTTATTCCACCACCAACTTGCAACCACAGATCCAGGGGAAGATGAGCAACACAGATAAATTAGAAAATCTTACTATTGTATCATTTACTGTTAGCAGATTAAACTCTCCCTACAAGCATTCAAAGGTTTTGGATTTCTTACGCAGGAAGAAAATAGATATTGCGCTGTTACAGGAAACACATCTTAAACCTAATGACATTCCCAGGGTTCAAAACCACTTTTATAAACTTATTGTGGCATCAGCTGATGGTACTCGTACAAAAGGAGTTATGATATTAATGAGACGCAGTATTAATGTATCAATTGAAAGGACTGGCTCCGACAATGAAGGACGTCTAGCTTTTTGCTGTACATCCATTCAGGGTAATAAAGTTGCATTCATTAGCCTATATGCCCCAACTATATTCGAGGCTGAATTTTTTCCCTCAATTACCTCACAATTACTGAAGTTAAGTGACTACCAACTATATGATGGTTCGGATATGAATGCTTTGGTAAACAATAACCTCGATAAATCTTCCTCAACTATATCAAGCTCTCAAGAGTCTGCTTCCAAAGCACTTAACCTCTTTCTAATGGATTTAAATTTAACTGATGTGTGGAGGGTGCATAATCTATCTGCTAAAGACTATACCTTCTTCTCCACAAGACATAAAACTTTCTCTTGGATAGATTACATTCTTATATCCTCTGGTTTGCACCCTTTGGTACACAATAGAGTTTTTGCCCAGAGATCTATCTGATCACAACCCAGTTATATCAACTTTTAATTATGGCAAAATCAAAAATAAGGCTATTAGATGGAGGTTTAACTCCACCCTTCTAAAAAATGACGCATTTCTAACACAACTGAAAACAAAACTGACGGAATTTTTAAATTTAAGTAAAAATAGCGTCTCAGATGTGACAGTGGTTTAGGCCTCCATCAAGGGTTTTTTTTAATGAAATAACGCCATATAGTTCAGTTCCCACCTACATAAAAGCCGGCTTCAAAAGATTTCCACCCTAGAAGAACAATGTAAGGTTTTGGAGAATGATCTCAAAAGTAGATACACCGTAACAAAAGAAAGGGAGCTCAGAACAAAACAAGCAGAATTAAATGATTTATTAAGAAGCAAGGCAGAATATATGATCCATATAACCAAGCATAAGTATTATGCAGAAGGCAGCAGACCGAGCCATCTTCTGGCACTAACACTCAAACAACAGGAAGCTAAAAGGTCTATACCAGCAATTAGATGTACTAAACGTGGAGTAGTATCCTTAACAGAGGAAATAAATGAGACATTCAAGAATTACTTTAAAGAATTGTATAGTTCCTTCTGAGAATGACTTCACCGATTTTTTTAGTGGATTAGACCTCCCTACATTGTCATTTGAGGACACCAAAACTCTTGATTCTCCTACTACACTGGATGAGCTACTTAAAGCAGTCAAAGCTACAAAGAAGGGCTGTACGCCAGGTATAGATGGCATACCTGTGGAACTTTACCTAACACTTTGGGATATTCCTGGACCAGTCCAATTAGAAACATTAAATTATGCTATTGGAAATGGCGCCTTCCATAGCGATCTAAACACAGCCCTGATCACAGTTATAGCTAAACCTGGTAAGGACCCCTTGGAGCGTGCCAATCACTGTCCAATCTCCTTGATAAATGCTGACCTCAAGATCTTTTCAAAAGTCTTAGCCAATAGACTCGAGACTGTAGTTGGGAAAGTAATTAGCCCAGATCAAACGGGCTTTATCAGGGGATGTCTCGCATCTGGTAATATTCGCCGGCTCTTACACATAAAATCCTGCCTGCTGTGGCCTGCTATTTCTTGATGCTGAAAAAGCGTTCGATCACCTTGAATGGCCACATCTTTGGAGAGTCCTAAAAGAATTTAAGTTCAGCAATAAATTTATCAATATGATTCAAACACTGTATGCTAATCCTTCAGCCTGGGTATGTGTGGGAGGAGATTTCTCAGAGTTATTTGACATCGGATGGGGCACACGACAGGGGGACCCTCTGTCTCCTTTAATTTTTACTGTATCTTTGAAGCACTTGCACATTTAATTAGAAACTCTCCTCAGATCTCCTCTATTACAATAGGTACAACATCACATTCAATATCACTTTACACAGACGACACTCTAGTTTATATGGCAAGTGTTCAACAAACTCTCCCCTATGTTTTAAAAACACTGAAGCAATTTGTTTTCTTTCAGGATACAAAGTTAATCTGTCAAAATCAGCACTGATGCTGATTAATACAGATAAAAGTAAGGTGTCTCTCTCTCTCTCTCTCTCTCCAGATTGATGTTACAAGTGAGGTCCTCTACTTGGGTATTAAAGTTAATACTTCCCTATCGTTTGTGGATAAAAAAAATTACTCTTTAATTTTGAAAAAAATAGAAGAATATATTAATAGATGGAGACACCTGCCAGCATCAGCCCGTATATCGGTCATTAAAATGAACATCTTACCCCACATTAATTTTATTAGCTCAGTGATCCCGCTTGCGCCTCCAGCAGGATATTGGCAAAAACTGGACTCCTTACTACGATGCTATGTTTGGAACGGTAAACGACCCAATATAAAGTGGTCAGGGTTATATACTGTGTATATACAGTACACAGGTATATACTGTGTAGTGGCCCCTCCCTACCAGATGGTCAGGTGGGGGATTGGCATGTCGAAATTTTAAACTGTATCACTGGGCATTTGTATTAAAAAGTCTTAGCTATTGGCTGGAGGAGGATAACATTTCATCATGGAAAAATACAGAACAAGAGCTAATAGCACCAATAAGGTTGAAGGACTTTCTCCATATAGGTATGGCTACCAAAAAAATGTGATTTGTATTGTAATTTTAACAATTTTAACCCATATGCTACAAGTGTTTAGAGCAGCAGAAAAATTCCCAAAATTTAAAAGCATATGAGGCAAATTATCTCCATTATGGAACAATAATCATTTTCTATCTGGGGGGAAACCATTCACTAACAGAACTTGGGAGGGTAAAGGTATTACTACTCTTCAAGATATTAATGGGGTAAGTGCTATCCTTAGCTTTCAAGAACTGGTATCTCGATATAATATTGATAAACACTCTCTTTTCTTCTACTTTAGAGTAAGATCAGCTTGTAAAGCCTACAGGGTGTGGTGAACTATGTGTATACCTGTCTGGACGCGCCCCTCTGCTGACTGCCCCTGTGGCTCCTCCCACAGACCCCTGTATAAAGGTGATTGGGGCACTGCTCCCCCCCCCTCAGTCTTCGACATGTCGTGCTCCTTTTCGCTGTTAATAAAAGCCTATTGTTCACTTCCAGTCTCCTAGAGTTATTGATGGTGCATCACAGGGTTCCCTGGGGGTCAGATTTAAAGGACCATCACATTTTAAGTTGGATGTAGAGTGCTCCAAGACAGGGTAGTGTCATATATCTATGACAAATTAAACTCCCAGAATGATATGCCCACATCAGGAATGAAAGCCTGGGATAGGGACATATCTGAATTGGGACAAGACTTAGACGGGGATGCGATTTGGGATAATGCTGCTGGTGCTTCGAAAAACCCAAATCATCGGTATATTCACTTGAAATTTTGTCATACAGCATATCTAACACCGAGACTTAGACATCAAATGGGACTGGTTCCTGACCCATATGGGTCATTTTGTCCCCACGGAACCGCTGGCTCTTCTATACATGTTGTATGGGTATGTCCAGGGGTTTTTGGTTTGTGGTGGAAGGTTATCAGTATTCTTACAGAACTAATGGGGGTACAATTACCAATGGACCCCACTGTACATCTTCTAAGTGATGACTCACACCTTTCTCTTATGGAAAAAACATGCAAAATCTGGCTGGCAGGCCTGACTGCAGCTAAAAAGATTGTAGTCCAGCGTTGGAAACCCCCCCCCCCCCCCCCATGATATTTCAAATACTCACAGGCTTCGGAGCTTTTTGGACATTTCTCACCTGGAATTATCATCAGCAAGAGTAAATGGTAAACAACCAAACACAATCTTAATGTGGACAAATTTGATATCTAACTTAAAAGATCTGTTAAAATAGGAATGCTCTGTCTGTGTATGCACTACTATTCAGTTGGTTGGTGGAGGGGAGAGCGAGTTGGGGATGAGGGTTGGGGGGTGGCTGGGTTAAACAGTCAAAATGTAATCGGCAACTGGTTGTATTGAGTGTAATTTGTTGGTGTTGAAATAAAAATTAGTGATATAAAAAAAAGCAGGAGGTTATGCTGCAACTTTATAAAACTCTGGTTAGGCCACATCTGGAGTATTGTGTACAGTTCTGGTCGCCCCACGATAGAAAAGGTGATGAGGTTTTGGAGAGGGTGCAGAAGGGGTTTACCAGGATGCTGCCTGGTTTAGAGGGCATCTGCTATCATGAGCAGATGGGTAAACTTGGGATGTTCTTTCTGGAGCGCTGGAGGCTGAGAGACATTGATAGAGTGAACCGAGAGAATGTTTCCCAGGGTTGCAGATGGGTAAACTTGGGATGTTCTTTCTGGAGCGCTGGAGGCTGAGAGACATTGATAGAGTGAACCGAGAGAATGTTTCCCAGGGTTGCAATGTCTAATACCAGAGGGCTTGCATAGAAGGTTCAAGGGGGATGTGAGGGGTAAGTTTTTCACTCAGAGAGTCGAGGATGCCTGAAATGCGCTACCCGGTATGGTGGTAGAGGCACATACATTATAGGCTTTTAAGAGACGTTTGGATAGACACATAGATGTGGGGAAGATGGAGGGATATGGACATGGTGTAGGCAGGAGGGATTAGTGTTTGGGTGTTTTTGATTTGCTTTTTAGCTGGTTTGGCACAACATTGTGGGGCCGAATGGCCTGTTCCTGTGCTGTACTCTTTTAAGAGGAGCAAGTGATGTACAGAGAGCACTTTGGGTCTAACTCCACAGCTCCCTGAAAGTTAGGGTGGTAAAGGAGGTGTATGACAGGTTTAGTTTTCACTGGTTGGGGCATGGCTTATTGAGTAAGGATGTCATACTGCAGTAATGTAAAACTTTAGTTGGGCTGCACTTGGAGTATTGTGTGCAGTCCTGGTCACACCATTACAGGAAGGATGTGGGAGCTTTGGAGAGGGTGCAGAAAATTTCACAACAATTCTGCCTGGACTAGAAGGCCTGTGTTAGAAGGAGAGGATGGACAAACTTAAGTGGTTTTCTCTGGAGTTTCAGAGGCTGAGGGGAGACCTGACAGATGTTTATAAGATTATGAAAGGTATAGATAGGGTAGAAAGTCAATATTTTTCCCAGATAGAAATGGCAAGTACTGGAAAATATGCAATTAAGATGAGAGAGGGAAAAGTTTAAAAAGAAATGTGCAGGACAAGTTATTTTACAGGATGCCTGAAATGAGCTGCCAGGGATGAGGGTGGGAGCAGATATGATAGTGGTGTGTAAGAGACTGTTAGATGGATGTGCAGGGAATGGAGGGACATGGATCATGTGTAGGAAGAAGGGATTACTTTAATTCAGCATTGTGTTCAGCATAGACACTGTGGGCCGAAGGGCCTGTTCCTGGGCTGTACAGTTCTGTGTTAACGTGGCACTGAGGCAATACAACAGGCTTCTCAACAAACATCTCACCAGCTGGTACCAGGTTGTTCTGAGTTTTATGATTGAGCATGGTAGGATCTGGAATGCACGGCTGAGGATAGTGGTGGTGAGGGACCTCAGGCTGAGGGAAGGCAGAGTCAATCATTGTGTTCAAAGCAGATCTGAATAAGTCCCTGAAAGAAAAGGAATTGTGTGTCAAAGGGGAGCACCTGAGGGAACAGAATACACTGTATTTTTTGCATACTCTAGGGCCAATGGGCCAGACCCCCGCTGAAATTATGATTCTGTTTTCCTGACCCAGACTAATGGTTGAGCCCCAAGACAGTTCCTTGGGATTAAGCCTGTTTTGTTTTCAATCCATTTCTGTGGGTTCTCAGGAGGATGAAGAGTCGCAGGCTGGGTAGAGGGTGATTGCTGGAGCAGCTGTGTGGGATATTCGGACTGTTGAACTGCTTATCCAGGTTCCTGTAAGAGAGATGAGAATGTTCAATACCTTTCTTGGACAGCCCTCCTCCACTGGACTAAGCAGTCTCGGGCCAGAGATTCTCAGGAGCTGGGAGGCTGAAAACTACACTCACACTGGATTTTCAACATGTTGCTGTTCACAAGAGAGCCCTGGGAGTATGTCAGAATTTATAGAAGCTCCCGGGGGCACACTGGAGCAGTCCCCTGTAGGGAGTTGGCACATTGGTATTTATGGTGGTGTTTCCCCCAGGGGATGTGTCAGTATTTACTGGTGGCATCCCCCCTGGGGGGGGGGGTTGGGGTGCATCAGTATTTATGGGGGGAGCACACCAATATTTATAGGGCAGAATCCCCCAAGGGGCAGGTCAGTATTTACGGCTGGGGTCCTCCTAGGGTGACATGTCAGTATTTATGAGGGAGTGTATTCATATTCACAGTATGGCCATTTGAATGCAAACTATTGCATACAGTGCTTTAACCTGCTGCTGAATTCACTCATATGAAATTCTTCTGCTCGTGTTCAATCCTGTTATTTCCCAGCTGCTGAAGTGAGAGTTTGTAAAATCTTGATGTCAGTCCTTCGTCGGCCTTCATTTACTTTTTGGAGCTGATTGGTTCATGAGACCTGTTGGGTTTGTTGCAAGATGACTGGCAGCAAATGTCACACAGTTCATAACCTGTAGCAACACACACAAAATGCTGGAGAAACTCAGCAGGCCAGGCAGCATCTGTGGAAAAGAATAAATAGTCAATGTTTTGGGCCAAGACCCTTCATCAGGACTGGAAAGGCAGTGGGAAGGATTCAGACTAAGAAGGTGTGGTGAGGGAGGGAGAAAGAAGTACTAGGTGATAGGTGAAACTGAGGGAGGAGGAGGGGTGAAATAAAGAGCTGGGAAGTTGATTGGTGAAAGAGATAAAGGAATGGAGAAGAGGGAATCTGATAGGAGAGGATAGAAGGCTAGGGAAGAAAGGGAAGGGGGAAGAGCACCAGAGGGACGTGATGGGCAGGTAAGAGGGGAAGATGTGAGAAAAAAACAGGAATGGGGAATGGTGAAAGAGAGGAGAGCAATTAACAGAAATTTGAGAAATCAATGTTCATGCCATCATGTTGGAGGCTACTCAGATGGAATATCAGGTGTTGCTCCTCCAATCTGAGTGTGACTTCATCGTGACAGTAGTGGAGGCCATGGACTGATGTGTTGAAATGGGAATGGGGAATAGGATTGAAATGGGTGGCCACTGGGAAATCTCACTTTTTCTGGTGGATGGAGCGAAGGCGCCCGGCAAAGCGGCCTCTCAATCTACATCAGGTCTCTGAAATACAGGAGGCCACACCGGGAGCACCGGATACAGTGGATGACCTCAACAGACTCACAGGTGAAGTTCTGCCTCACCTGAAGGACTGTTTGGGGCCCTGAATGGTGGTGAGGGAGGAGGTGTAGGAACTGGTGTGGCACTTGTTCCACTTTGAAGGGTAAGTGCCAGGAGGGAGATCAGTGGGGGGGGATGAATGGACAAGGGAGTCACGTAGGGGGCGATCCCTGCGGAAAGCAAAGAGTGGGGGGAGGGAAAGATGTGCTTGGGGTGGGATCCCATTGGAGGTGGCGGAAGTTACGGAGAACTATGTGCTGGACCTGGAGGCTAGTGGGGTGGTAGGTGAGGACAAGAGGAAACCTTTCCCTGGTGTGGCAGTGACAAGATGGGATGAGGGAAGATGTGCATGAAATGGAAGAGACGCAAGTAAGGACAGTATTGATGGTGGAGGAAGGGAAGGCCCTTTTTTTTGAAGAAGGAGGACATCCCTGGAATAAAAAACCTCATCCTGAGAGCAGATGCAAAGGTGAAGGAGGATCTGTGAGCAGGGAATGGCACTTTTACAAGTGACAGGGTGAGAAGAAGTATAATCCAGATAGCTGTGAGTGTCAGTGGGTTTATAAAAAATATCATTAGATAGACCGTCTCTGCAGATAAAGACAGAGAATGGGAAGGGGGAGGGAGGTGTCAGAAATGGACCAAATAATTTTGAGGGCAGGGTGGAAGTTGGAGGCAAAGTTAGATATGGCCCTTGTGGCTAAAGGGATCAGGGGTATGGAGAGAAAGCAGGTACAGGGTTTTGAGTTGGATGATCAGCCATGATCATACTGAATGGCGGTGCAGGCTCGAAGGGCCAAATGGCCTACCCCTGCACCTATTTTCTATTTAAGTTGATGAAGTCGATGAGCTCAGCATGGGTGCAGGAAGCAGCACCAATGCAGTCGTTAATGTAGTGTAGGAAAAATTGGGGAGTGACACCAGTGTAGGCTTGGAACATGGACTGTTCCACATAGCCGACAAAAAGGCAGGCATAGTTGGGACCCATGCAAGTACCCATGGCTACACCTTTGGTTTGAAGGAAGTGGGAGGTGCCGATGGAGAAATGGTTGAGGGTAACCTATAGAAGCCATGCAGAATGCATTGCAATTTAGAAAAGTCATTTAAAGCTCAGGAATCCAATAAAACTCATATTAAGTGCAGTTTGTGTGCTTCAGGACCCTGTGCTCGAGCTTGAAATTGTGTCTCTTCTCCAAGCTTCTGCTGGTCAGAGAAATATCCAAATGACCATGTAAATTTATTGAAATTTAAAGTTTGTACTGTTAAAATGTTTTTCAGTCAGTGACACAAGAGATTTTGCTGGAAGTCTGGAGCAACACACTCAAAATAGTGGAGGTCAAGCAGGATCTATAGAGGGAAATCTATAGTTGATGTTGCCAGCTGAGACCCTTCACCAGGACTGGAAAGGAAGGGAGAAGAAGCCAGATTAAGAAGATGAGGGTAGGGGCAAGAGTACAAATTGGCAAACAAAAATGATCCCTCATGTGCAAAGGTGCACAATAAACACCCTTATTTCTCTGTTATTTTGTGACCATGGTCCCTCACTGTAGCTTGAGCACTCAATGTGAATTAATAAATTGGTCAGGTGGGGGACATGTTAAGGTCAGTGGAGGTTGGGTTGGGAGAAATGGCTTGTGCAGTGTGACAACTACTCTCAGTGTGGCAGGCCCAGTCCAAACTGGAAGAAGAGGTGTCAGCACTTGCAACAATGGTTTAGCAAAACACAAGAGACAGCCAGAATCAGGTGGCAGCCATTACTGCTACTTAGCAGCTCTCTGCCAGGACAGGTCCACTTCCAGCATCTCATCCTCCTCTATTGCAATTGCTAATGTCTGATTTCCTTGGCCATTTGCACACCTGAATGAGTAATTACCCACCAGGTCAATACTCCAGTGACCCCACTAGCTGCAGAAGCCTTATTACCCAGTGTGAGGTACTGCAATCCCAGCCAGGTCAGTTGAGTGATGATGCACGTAAACTGGCTTACCTGGTGAATTTCTTAGATGGAGCCCCACTCAAACTCTTCAACTCCGATGACAACAAGGTTCTCCTGCAAGCCAGTCTTTCCGGCAATTTGCAGTCGAGTTTAAGAGAGTATTTGACCTTCCAGTATTTTTAAGAGGCTGCCCACAGACATATGCGCCTGCACCAGGGGAGCAGGTCGGTGACAGACTACGCAGTAAAGTTCTGCATTCTTCCATTTCAGACAGGGTGCAATGAGCGATCTCCCATCACTGCCTTCCAGTGTGGGCTGAGCACAGAGGTCCATCATGAAATCGCAGTGTGTGGCGAACAGGACAGCCCAGATGACCTGATAAATCGAAAAGACAACCAGGCAGCTGAGTGGTGCAGAGAGAGACTGCCTGAGCCTCGTACTCATCAGATCGCCAGCTGTCTTCAGCCCCCTCTCTCTTCACGCAGTACACAATCTGCAGAGGAGCCCGTGCAGGTGGGGGGTCTGCATGTATTTCAAGGGGAGTGAGATTGCTGCAGTAGAAAAGGTTGCTGCCTCTACAATAGTAGATGGACAAAGAGGGCTATTCCTGACATCACTACACCAAATGGCAGCACCACACATTCATGCTTGCTGTATCTACGGTGCAAATCATGGACCGAAAGCTAAATGTGTTTTTTTTTGTGCGTGGGGGGGCAGTTGATGTTCTTGTTGCCGTTTGTGTGAATTGTTCTTTGCGCATGGAAGGGTATTGATGTTTTTCTTCCAACGGGTTCCACGGTTTTCTCTGTTTCGTGGCTGACTGTGAAGAAGATGAATCTAAGGGTTGTATACTGCATGCATGCTATGGTAATAAATCCTTTGAATTCCTCAGGATTGTACTGAAATGTTAAATGTCTTCCTCTCTCTGCAGATGTTGCCTGTCCTAATGCGTAATTCCTGCAGTTTCTTTTAATTCAGATTTCCAGCAACTATATTTTGTTCTTACCCTTTCTACTTTACTAATGAATCCCTGAAAATTAATCAGACTTGTTTTTCCTTTTGTAAAAATGTCCTTTGAGCATAGAAGGGAAGCCATTCAGCCCATCATGCCTGTGCTACTACCCATTCTAACTGTCTAAATCTTTCCTTGTGCCTGTGTGTATTTTTCTTCAAGTGCCTTGTTTATTCTCTCCAATTCCAAACATATTCAATTTTAATATAAAGTTTACGGAGGAAGAGTTAACTTGGGATATTCCAGGAACAAAACTTATAATCAAGCTAGTGCCCATTTGAGGGA
Organism: Hypanus sabinus; assembly: GCF_030144855.1. NCBI lineage: Eukaryota > Metazoa > Chordata > Chondrichthyes > Myliobatiformes > Dasyatidae > Hypanus > Hypanus sabinus. Next base: position 21,948,005 of record NC_082738.1, on the reverse strand, counting down.
ATGGTTGCATGTCCAAGGTGCCGTGTTTTGGAAGGAATGTTAAACCACGATACTTGCAAGTTTGTAGAAGTTCGTAAGGGACCGATAAATAAAAAAATCAAGATTAGCTTTATTTGTCACATATATATCGTACATATAGTGAATTGCCTTGTTTACTTCAGCAATCAATGCAGTTCGAGGATTGTGCTTACGGGGCCAAAATAGCATGCCTGTAACTTACTAACCCATTCGTCTTTGTGATGTGGGAGGAGACCAGAGCACCCGGAGGTAACCCACATGATCATAGGGAGAAAGTACAAATTTCTTCCAGACAGCGGCAGGAATCAAACCCCAAATGGGGGTCGTTGGTGCTGTAAAGTGACTGCATTAACTGTTACTCTACCATGCTCACCCCTCTAGTGTTCTGGCCAACAGGCGTTCTTCTCATGTCTGTGAGAGATTTCTGTGCACACTTTAGATGCTGCACTTACCACATAAAAATAATCCATAAGTTATTCATTGGCTGTGTAGGACTTTAGGAGGATTGGAAGGGTGCTCCATTAATGCAGTTTCTTCAATTTAGCCAAGGTGGTCAAGGTTTCCCATTACATAGGTTGTTAGTAAACCAAGTTGCAGTCTTTCCTTCTTTTTATGTGCTTTGTTAGGTTTGGCCTGAAGTACTGGTCATTAATCACTTTTAGTAGTGATTTTCTGTTAAGATTGATAAAGGGGAATGAGTTCATGTAGTTTGTTTGCATTTTCAAGAAAGTACTTGGTAATATGCCATATAATACAACCAGCCAGTTCTGGTGACATAGTGACACAGACCCGAGAGCTGCTGTCTCACAAATCCAGTGACCTGAGTTCAGTCCTGACCTCCAGCACTGTCTGTGTGTTTTTTTAACACATTCTCTTTGTGATTTTGTGGGTTTCCTCCCACATCCCAAAAAGTGTAGCTTTGTAGGTAAGTTGTCCCTAGTGTGTGGACTCTGTGGGGAGTTGATGGTCTTTAACACATCACTCACCCAGGCTGCTGTCCCTACATACTTCAAATCAGCTGCCATCATCCCTCTACCAAAGAACTCTACACATTTCGAACTAAATGACTACCAATGCCAGTGACATTGATGCCAATCACCATGAAGTGCTTTGAACAGCTGATAATAGCACATATCAAAAACTCCATTCCTGCCCCACCAGACATTCACTAATATGCTAACTGACGGAATCGCTCTACGACAGATGTCATAGCAACAATCTTGTACCTGACCCTGGCACACCTAGGAAACAAGGACACTCGTCAGAATACTGTTTCTGGATTTCAGTTCGGCATTCAACACTATTGTCCCATAGACCATGGTGAACAAACTCCTAATCCTCGGTCTAAATACACCTCTGTGCAACTGGGGTTGTTGGACTTCCTAACCAACAGATCTCAGGTAGTCAGGATGCACAACTGATCCTCCCTCTCCATCAACCTCAACATGGCTGCCCCCACCCCTCCCCCAGGGCAGTGTGCTGAGCCCACTGCTGTACATTCTGCTCACATACGACTGCCCGGGCAAACACCCGAGTAATCACATTGTCAAGTTCACAGATGACACGACAGTGGTGGGGCTCATCACCAACAACAATGAGGCTACCTAGAGGGGAGGTGAAAGAGCTCGAGGCCTGGTGTCAGACAAATAACTTCTTCCTCAATGTAAACAAGACAAAGTAACTAGTTATTGACTTCCGGAGAAATCAACATACACATCCCTCTTTACTAAGGACTAAGACCTGACAAAGGGTCTCGGCCCGAAACGTTGACTGCTCTTTTCCACGGATGCTGCCCAACCTGCTGAGTTCCTCCAGCGTGTTGTACGTGTTGAAGAAGGTAGTGAATAGAAACCATACACTTCTGAAAATAAGGTTTTGTTTATAAGAGAAAACAATATGTGCAAAATATTTACATGAGCAAGAACAATTCAAAATTCAAACGTTCTGTTTAGGTTCCAAATCTTAGATATCAGACCATAACAAATTCCTTTTTAATGAGAATCAGTAATATTCATTAGAATAACCTTTGTTACTCCAATTTATCTAACACATTAGATCTAATGTTATTCCCTATTTGAACGTTTACAGACTAAACTTCTGTTTTTACTTATCCCTAGTTAGTTGAAAATCAAGTATAATTCCTATTCTCAAGTATTATAGTTAACTTCAGTTTCAGTTCCAGGCAGTATATCTACAAGTTTAAATTCAAATTCAAAAATTATATACACACAGTTTAACTTTCACAACAATTCTCCACCATCACAACTTTTAAACAAAGTAAATCTCATTCAGTAACTTATCAAAGTCTTTGCAAAGATAATCAGTTCTTCCAGAAAATCAAATTCGGATTCTTCGACTGAAAATAAACTTATACATCTGTGGTGAACTCCATATACCTGTCTGGACATGCCCCCCTCCCCCCCCCCCCCCCCCCGCTGACTGCTCCTGTGGCTCCTCCCACAGACCCTGCTATAAAAGCAATTGGAGACACAGCCCCGGCCTCAGTCTCCAGGATGCAGTGTGGTGTTCAATTGCTGCTTGTTCTTTCTTCCAGCCAATAAAAGCCTATATCTCGCCTCACGTCTCAGAGAGCTATTGATGGTGCATCAACATCCAACCGTATTAAATCGTCTGTGTTATTACACATTTCGTTTCCGCGCTGGTTTATCGACTCTTGGGTGGCTCGCCATCTTGTTTCTTGGTTCATTGGATGAAATAGTTGATCATCCACGGAAAGTCAGTTCACAAACTTGTACTAAAACTTGACCAAACCCCTTGGTATGATTTTGCAGAACTATTTCCCACTACATGGTAGGGATTTTGGACACTCGTCTCTGCCGATGTTGTCTCATTATAGCTGCTACGTGTTATAGCAGTAGCTTCAATAAATTTTTTATCACTATTGTCTCTCCTCCAGGGATTTCACCCTGAGGTTTTCAAGTTAGTAGGGTAAAAATACTCACTATTAATTCCACTCTTAACAGTTTATGTCTTCAGCCTCTAATCGTTATTGCATTTCTCTTCTTGTCTGCCCTGTGTCAGCCACGCCCTGCCCTCGCATTGCACCTTTTTTTCCCAAATTCTCCTTTTTTTAAAAATCAGTAAACCTCGTTTTCATCCCTCCGCAGGTAGAACTTTCTAGCATTACAACTTTGGGTTTAATTAACCTGGGTTACAAAAGTATCACTGGCACGAACTTAGTCACCATCAAGGACATACCTGTATATACAGGAAGGTGCCAGTAACATCATGAAGGATCACACATACCCTATTCACGGACTGTTTGTCCCACTCCCATCAGGGAGGAGGCTATGTTGCATCCACAACAAGACCACCAGACTCAAAAACAGTTACTTTTCCCAAGCAGTAAGACTGATCAACACTCCCACCCACTAACTCCACCACTACTTTATTATGTCCCACCAGTCACCTTATATGCTTCCTAGCGTCACGTTATGGACATGCAATCAATCTATGTATATAAGTTATCATATGTATTTATACTTATTGTGTGTTTTTTATTTATCATTTTGGTCTTTACCTTTTGTGTTTTTTGTACTGCATCTAATCTGGAGTAACAATTATTTTGTTCTTTTGTGTACAGGAAATAATATTAAACAATCTTGAATGTTGAGTCTCTTGAATTGCAAGTTGAACCTTGAAATATGGAGAGAATAAACTGGGATTGGGTAGAATTAGTGTAAAGACGGGTACTTGCTGGTTGAAATGGACACTGGCTCAAAGGACGGATTACCATGCCATATCACTCAGTGATTTGTTTCTTTTGTATTTCATTTTGCACTTTCCTCTTTACCTTTATCTCTTGTTATCTCATTTTCTCTCCCTCAGCCTCCCTTTCTCCATTTTGCTCCCTCTATCTTTCTCTGCCTCGCTTTCTCTCCCTCTCTTCTCCATGTGGGCAAAATGAATTTCACTGAAATATCTGGAATAGAGAGAGTGCTGGAAACTGCTGTCTCGATATATAGCCACGTGAGACTGGCTTCCTGGCTTCCTGTGGTTCCATTCTGACTCTGTTTACCTCGTGCATAAAAAAATTTCAACCCTCTGGTCTAGGAAACACCAGCGACTGCAGATGCTGGAATCTGGAGCAACACACAAGATGAATCAAAATCAGAATCAGCTTTAACATCGCTGGCATATGTCATGAAATCTATTGTTTTTGCAGCAGTAGTGCAATATACAGAAAAGCTATAAATTACAATAATAAATATATATCCTTGATGGGCCAAATAGCCCAACTCTGCTCCTATATCTTATGGTCTTATGGTGTACTAGTATTACATTTATATAAATATAACACTACTTATTTAATGTTCATGCAAAAAAAAGAAGCTTAAAAATAGTGAGGTCATATTCATGGATTGGTTCAATGTCCATTAAGAAAACTGATGGCAGAGGGGAAGAAACTGTTACTAAAACATTGAGTGTGTGTTTTCAGGCTCCTGAAGCTCCTCCCTGATGGTAGCAATGAGAAGAGGACAGGTCCTGGGTGATGGGGGTCCTGAATGATGGATGCCACCTTCCTGAGGCATCGTCTTTTGAAGATGTCCTGAATGCGGGAGAGCTGGCTGTGTTCACTACACTCTGCAGCCTTTTCTGATATTGTGTAGTGGCCCCTCCCTACCAAATGGTGATGCTGGAGAAACTCAGTAGGGTAGGTAGCATCTCTGGAGGGAAATGGACAGTTGACATTTCGGGTCCCAGTCTATATCCCAAAACTTCGACTGTCCATCTCTCTCCCTGAGCTCCTCCAGCATCTTGTGTGTTCTCTTTGCTTTAAGCATTAAACAGAGATACATCTACACCATATTAATACTTCTTCCTGTAAACTTTATACTTGAATTCAGTGCTAATTTACAGGGAGAGCTTGCAGGTGAACATTGTGTGGTTCCTAAAATTCTGTGGCACTGTCTCGATTATATACTTATTGCAGCTTTTTAAAACTGTTTCGGAACAGCTTTGGTCTGTCTGTAAAAGTCAAAATAAAACTGCAGATACTGGCAATCTAAAATAAAAACAAATATGCCAGAAACTTTTGTCGGGTTTGTGGAAGGAGGAACAGAATTAGCGTTTCAATTTGAAAAGTATTTTCAGGCACTCTGTCCCTCCCTGCAGAGTTGAACAACACAGAAGAACCTGTTTTTGTGTCCAACACTCTCACCAGCAATGTGCTCCACAGTTTTTGGTCTTCAATGAGAATATACTGTCATTTTCACTTTTCCATTGAGGAATCATCGGATGCCCATTGACACGTACAAGACAGAACTCTTCAAGGATGTCAACACGAGTGAATCTGCAGATGCTGGAAATAAATAAAAACACAAAATGCTGGCAGAACTCAGCAGGCTAGACAGCATCTATAGGAGGAGATAGTGACGACGTTTTGGGCCGAAACCCTTCATCAAGAGGGTTCAAGGATGTGTAGGCCACCCTTTATTTGGTGAAGGAAGCTTTGTTCTGACTAAATTTAAAATGTCATTTAAGATAGCACCACATGCTTCCAATTGAATTTAATGGGAATAGTTGTATTTGGTTGCTGCCTGTGTCGATAGATAAAATGTAACAATCTATCTCACTCACCGAGCAATCGTGAGGAATTTCTTCAAAGGCAAAACAGCATTAAAACGGAATTATTTTGAAATATATTAATGCTGTAATGTTCACTTCCACATTAAAGGAGTTATAGATCATCAGCAAATCCAGTAAAACTCCACCTTGTCTGGAGATCTGAAGAGAATTGTTTTCATCAAGCACTTTTTCCTGACCTGATCACTCCCTTTTCTTTGCCAGGGTTACTACCTCCAAGTCAAGTTTCCAAATAACTCCATTACTTGCTATCCAGTTAATAAACCACTGGCCAGTGGTGTAGTGGTATCCACAATGGATGTCGAGCCGAATGGTCCAGGGTTCGAATCCAGCCGGCTCCTTGTATACTTTCCATCCTTGCCAGGTTGATTGTTGAGCTAGCAACTCAGCCTCATAAAAAACAGACATATGCTAAAGAAACGGCAAACTTGCCACCCGATGCACCACAGGCAACAACAACAACAACAACAACAAAAATTAATAAACCAGAGCTTTGTAAGGTGGAGGTATTCCTCCCCAAAAGATTAACATGTGTTGCCTGATTCGTACTTGGCTTTAATATCATATAACCAAAATAAAACATTAATATGATGCTTGTCTGGTTGTAAGTTGTCCCGAATAACTCCACAGGTGTAATTAGCAAACAATATTTGACATGCAGCTATATAAGAACCATTGGTTGAGGACCACTTTGAAGGAAGAGTTAGGTTTATCCCGACTGGTTGCATTACAGCAGGTATGGAAACACCAATGCACGGGCTACAGAAGTTGTGTTCTTGCTTGTAAAGTTTTGTTGTAGTTGTGTTCTTTCTTGTAAAAATTATGTACAACTTCATGTTTAATTTATATTTTTCCTGTGGATGCCACTGAAATAATAGTGTTTGTGATGCTGCAAGTAAGTTTTTCATTACACCTGTGCACACACGCACTTGTGCAGATGACTATAAACTTGACTTTGACTTTGAGTTTTCGCTGTTCATCCAGAAGATTACGATGTACAGGATCGACAGTGTCTAGGCTATTTGGATTCAGAATTGGCTTGCCCATAGAAGACAGAAAGTACTCATTGATGGGACTTATTCTGGCTGGAGGTCCGTGACTAGTGGTGTTCCACAGGAATCCGCACTGGGATCTCTGCTGTTTGTGAAAATGTGGGTGGGTGAGTTTGCAAGTTTGCAGACGATTGTTGGCATTGTGGATAGTGCGGAAGATTGCCAAAAGATACAACAGGGTATAGATTAGATGCATGGAGAAATGGCAGTTGAATCTGGCCAAGTGTGAGGTGTTGCATTTTGGGAGATCATATGTGAAGGATAGGACATAGTTAATGGCAGGACTCTTAACAGTGTTGACATAGAAAGGGATCTTGGGGGTCTATGTGCTTAGCTCCCTAAAAGTGGATGCACAGGGTAGTTAAAAAGGCATATGGCATTGTTGCCTTTATTGGGTTCAAGAGTTGGGACATTCTGTTGTATCTTTGTAAAACATATGAGGCCACAATGGAGAATTGCATTCAGTTCTGGCCACCCTGTTACAAGGATGTGGAGGCTTTGGAGAGGGTGCAGAAGAGGTTTATAAGGATGCTGCCTGGATTAGAGAGCAGGTGCGATAAGGAGAGGTTGGACAAATCTGGGTTGTTTTCTCTAGAGTGGCAGAGTCTGAGGGGAGACCTGATAGAGGTTTATAAGAAAGAGTAGACTGCCAGTATCTTTCTCCCAGGGTCAAAATGCCTAATACTAGTGGGCATGCATTTAAGGTGAGAGGGGGAAGTTCAGGAGAGATATGCAGGGCATGTTCTTACACAGAGAGTGGTGGGTGCCTAGAATGTGTCGCCAGGGTTTGTAGCGGAGGCAGATACTATCGAGTAATTTAAAAGGTGTTGGATAGGCAGAGAAATAAGCAGAGAATGGAGGGGTATGGATATTGTGTAGGCAGAAGGGATTAATTTAGTTGCCATTTAATTAGTTTGGCTGAAAGGTCTGTCCCTGTGTTGTAACGTTCCATGATCTATGTTTGGTTTCTAAGAGAAATTCAAGATTTGGATTTATTCAGGTTTATAATACAGTATGAGATGGATCAGTGATGCTTTATTCCGATGAGGACTGCTGCTTAATTTGCTTGTGTTGTGACACTAGTTTACTGCAGAATCTGTTTCAACGTCAGATCAGAGGCCATCTCTTGGTAATGATCACCACTGCCTGAGCATATGTGGCCTGAGTAACAATTGTCCGTGGTGCAGGTCGCACTTTGAAATTTCCAGCCTCCTGACCCTTTGGGGTCATGCAGATTTGTTGAAATATTGTTCACATTGACTGATCATTGGTGAAGTCCAATCCATGGTCTCATCTCCTTAAACTTTTGCCATTGCAGAAGTTGCTTGGGGATCAATGAACTTTGCATGGGGCTGACAGATAGTTTAACTGTGTTGCATACTGTTAACTCTTAGTAACTGTCACCTTGTAAACAGTCTCTGAGTTGTAAATTACTTGCAATATTAATTCATAACCACTGGAAAGTCTGTGAATGCCGGAAATCCAAAGCAGCACACACAAAATACTGGGGGAACTCAACAGGTCAGGCAGCATCAATGGAAATGAATAAACAGTCAACGTTTCAGGCCAATGACCTTCTTCAGGACTGGAAAGGAAGAGGAAAGATGACAGAATTAAAAGGTATGGGGAGGGGAAAGAGAATAGAGAGAAGGTGATAAGTGAAGCCAGGTGGGTGGGATAAGTAAAGGGCTGGAGAAGAAGGAATTTGATTGGATAGGAGAAAGGAAAGGAGGAGGGGACTCAGGAGGAAATTATTAGGCAGGTGAAAAGAGGTAAATGGCCAGAGTGGGGAATAGAGGAAGAGGTGAAGGGGGAGGAGAAAAAATTACTGGAAGGAGAAATCGATATTCATGGGATCAGGTTGGAGGGAATATAGGTGTTGCTCTTCCATCCTGAAGGTAGCCTCATCTTGGCACAAGAGGAGGCTGCAGACCGAGATGTCGAAACACGAATGGGAATGGGAATTCAAATGTTGGCCCACCAGGAAGTTCTGATTTTGGTGGATGGAGCAGAGGTGTTCATCAAAGTGGTCCCCCAATGTACGACGGGTCTCGCCAACGTAGAGGAGGCCGCATCAGGAGCACCGGACGTAATAGACAGTCCCAGCAGATTCACGGGCGAAGTGTTGCCTCAGCTGGAAGGACTGTTTGGGGCCCTGAATGGAGGTGAGGGAGGTGGTGAATGGACAGATGTGGCACTTTGGCCGCTTGCAGGGTTAAGTGTTGGGAGGGAGATTAGTGGGAAGAGCCAAATGGATGAAGGAAGTATGAAGGGAACAACCCCTATTGAGAGTGGAGAGGAGGGTGGAGGTAATGACATTTTGGAGATGGGGAAGTTGTGGAGGATGATTGTCCAGCTTTGAAGTAAATATCAGTAGGGTGTATGACTGTGTCTGCATGCACTATACACCTATGCAAGATTATGTGTGTGTGACTATCTGTCAATAACAATAACCGTGTATTCCTGTCCATTGTAATGTTGTTAATTAGTGACACACTGTGTACGTTTGGGTAGGGTGTGTGAGAGAGATTATATAAATGCACGTGACTCTTCATAACTGCATGTATGTCATAGTGATGCTATTGTGTATGATTGCAGATGTGTCTACGAGGGGCTTGTTGATATGATGTGTGTGTGTGTGTGGTTGTTTAAAGTTCAAAGCTCAAAGTAAATTGAGCTTCATGTCACCATATACAACCCTGAGTGCGTGTATATATCTGCATATTTATGTGTCTCTGTGCATGTATATTGATTAGAAGCAGGGCACACTTTATTCTGTGTTGTTCATGTGTGTCTGGAGTAAGCAGGGAGTTTGCTCTGTGCATTTAAGACATTATACCTATGACAAGTAAAGGTGCAGACAGTGAAGTTAAATGGTGTGCAGCGTCTGCTTTGCTGGGACCTGTGCCGTACTAGTCTGTATATCCAAGGCCTAAACACAGAGAGCGCCATTCACACAGAAAAGGGCTCTCAACAAGACAGCCGAGGTCTGCCTCTGTGTTCGCTCTAGGGATCAGCCTTAAACGAAGCGTGAACCTTCTTGCAGGTAGTTGCTTACTAAGAATTCTTTCTCGATGTTCACTTCATCCCACTTCCACCTTGTTGCTGCTTTTGCCCAGGCTTTGACCCCTGCCCTCCAACACATACCCCCATTTGCCTTCAGTCTGTTCCACCGTCTTCACTGGCACACTTTGCCCCTGAATGCACAACTGACCTTGCTTTTGTGTGGGCTTGTGCAGGTACCGTCGAGTTGCGTACAATGCCTCGGGTCTCGAGTACGATAGGACTGCAGGAGACACACCCCACACATTACCGATATAACTTACACACAGAAATTCTAGTCCAGAGTTTCCAATCAGCACCAGCTTTGGTTGTAATGCTTGCCTCTCTCTGGAGTATTATTTTTATGCAGCCATTCCTTTAACTTGCTAAAATTAACTTCCAGAATGTTGTTACATCGTGGTTTAGTTGGAGGTGCACTCCAGTCCCACACTCCTGATCTTCAGTCACCTGGTACGGGTTGGTTGGTGGATTGCTTGGTCCATTTGCTCCTGGTCCATTCACAGGTCCAGGCAGAGAGCAATCGAGGAGGGTTCTTTCCTGATTACCTGCCCTCTTCCGGAATGATGTCCGTGCCTGTGTGTCCTTGGAGATGGAGTACATTGTATCCATGGATACAATGGTGGATTTCTGGGAACACTGGGACACTCAGGGATTCAGGTGTGTTGTAGATAGTGTAACACATGTTTCAATTTGAAATTGTAAATAGTGTATCTTGTGAAATCCTGTATATTGTATGATAGTGTATCGCTGTGATATTGTAGTCATTTGAATAAACTTTTGTATATTGTTATCAAAAAAGATGCTAAGAAGATTTTACAGGTGGGATATATCAATTTAACAAGTGACAAGTTTTCAGGATGGACTGGGATCAAGATCTAGGCCAAACTGTGTATTAAGAAGCTACTTTACTATTATTGCTGGGCAACAACCTCCTCTCACCTGGCGGAGACACCTCATGGTTTGTGTGTTCTGGGTTCACTCCTTGATGATTCCTCCATCTGCCCTCCCTCCAAACTCCTGCCATAGGTTCAGCCAAAGGGCAAGCCATCTTCCCTCAGCCAATGGGCAAGCAATGCAGCTGCTTGTTACCCAGTCATGTCTAACTTAACCAACTTAACTTCAATCATGTGGCTTTGGACACGACACTACCTGCTTTCTCCCAGTATGTGGACTGTTACACCAGGGGAAATAGGACTATTGACCTACTGTATGCAAACATAGTGGACGCATACAGTGCCTCCCCGCTGCCTGCACTGGGGAAAGCAGATCACAACCTGGTTTTGTTACAGCCCAGATATAAATCAATTGTGATGAGGCATCCCACTACCACACGCTCTTTTAGGAAGTGGACTCCTGAAGCTGAACAGGCCCTGAGAGACTGCTTCGGTACTACCAACTGGGATGTACTGCAAGGGGGGCTGTGTGGGGGCGTTAAGGAGGAAGCCACTGACTGCACAACGGACTATATTAACTTTTGCGTGGACGCCGTTGTTCCTGTTAGAACTGTTCGCTGCTATCCCAATAATAAGCCCTGGATCACTAGCCACATCAAAGGCCTCCTAAACCAGAAGAAGAGGGCCTTTAAAGATGGCGATCAGTTGGAGCTTAAAAGAGTTCAGAAGGAAATCAGAGTACAGCTCAGGGGGGCAAAGGAGCAGTATAGGAGGAAGCTAGAACAAAAGCATGAAGGAGGTGTGGGACAGGATGAAGATCATCACCGGATGCTGTGCAAAGCGGGGGGCAAACATAAGTGGAGATGTGGGGAAAGTGAACCAGCTGAATAACTTCTTCAATAGGTTCGATAGCACAATCTCATCCTCACCGCAGAACTCCACACCAGGCTTGTCTGTCTACTCGTCCTCCCTCTCACTTCTCTCATAGGAAAATAGCCACTCACAGGAGACCTTACCCACGCCCAAGATTACGGCTGCACAGGTGAACGGTCAACTGAGGAAGATCTGTACCAGCAAGGCGGCTGGACGGGATGGAGTATCCCCACGATTACTGAGGGCCTGTGCGTCTGAGCTGGGAGAACTCCTTCAGCGCATCTTCAACATGAGCCTGGAGCAGAGAAGGGTACCAAGACAGTGGAAAACATCCTGTATTGTCCCGGTACTGAAGAAGCCACAGCCATGGGAGATGAATGACTTCAGACCTGTTGCTTTGACGTCGCACATGATGAAGACCATGGAGCGGCTGATAATACAGAATCTGAGGCCACAAAGCAGGCACGCCCGGGATCCTCTTCAGTTTGCGTATCAGGAGAAGGTGGGAGTGGAGGATGCTATCACGTACTTGCTGCACAAATCCCTCTCTCACCTGGACAGGGTCAGTGGTGCTGTGAGGATTACATTCCTGGACTTCTCTAGTGCCTTTAACACCATCCAGCCCAGGATCTTAAGGCACAAACTAACGGAGATGGGAGTAGACTCACACATGGTGGATTGGATAGCGGACTACTTGACAGACAGACCTCAGTATGAGCGGTTGGGAGACTGTAGGTCTGACACGGTGGTCAGCAGCACAGGAGCGCCGCAGGGGACCGTGCTCTCTCCGGTCCTGTTCACCCTGTACACATCAGACTTCCAATATAACTCGGAGTCCTGCCATGTGCAGAAGTTCGCTGATGACACGGCCATAGTGGGGTGTGTCAGGAATGGTCAGGAGGAAGAGTATAGGAAACTGATACAGGACTTTGTGATATGGTGCAACTCAAACTACCTGCATCTCAATATCACCAAGACCAAGGAGATGGTGGTTGACTTTAGGAGACCTAGGCCTCATATGGAGCCAGTGATCATTAATGGGGAACGTGTGGAGCAGGTTAAGACCTACAAGTATCTGGGAGTGCAGTTAGACGAGAAGCTAGACTGGACTGCCTACACAGATGCCCTGTGCAGGAAAGCACAGAGTCGACTGTACTTCCTCAGAAGGCTGGCGTCATTCAATGTTTGTAGTGAGATGCTGAAGATGTTCTATCGGTCAGTTGTGGAGAGCGCCCTCTTCTTTGTGGTGGCGTGCTGGGGAGGCAGCATTAAGAAGAGGGACGCCTCACGTCTTAATAAGCTGGTAAGGAAGGCGGGCTCTGTCGTGGACACAGAACTGGAGAGTATGACATCGGTGGCAGAGCGGAGGGCGCTGAGTAGGCGACAGTCAATCATGGAAAACCCTGAACACCCTCTGCACAGCACCATCCAGAGACAGAGAAGCAGCTTCAGCGGCAGGTTGCTGTCAATGCAATGCTCCTCAGACAGGATGAAGAGATCATTACTCCCCAACGCCATTCGGCTCTACAATTCAACCACCAGGGGCAAGACATGTTAAAGTGCCGGGGTTAGGACTGAGCTTAAGTTACCACTCAATGCACTTTAGTAAACTATTTAAGAACTTTTTAAAAGCTATTTCTTAATGCTTTTTGGGAGGGTGATTTTAGATGCATATCATATTTATACTGAGTTAAATACTGTATGTAATTAGTTTTGCTACAATAAGTGAATGGGACACTGGAAAAATGTTGAATTTCCCCTTGGGGATGAATAAAGTATCTACCTATCTATCTGTTTGGGAAGCAACCAGGTTTCCTTCACCACCAAGGTCTTAATAACTGAAGTACTCAAAGCAAGTGTGGAGTAGTAAGTCAAGGAGAAAGAGGCAGGCATAGAAACAAAATCACTGAGGAGAAATGGAGATTGCATGAGTGATCCTGAGATTAACTCCATCTCAAGATCCTTGTCAAATATGTTGGCCAAAGACCTACTCACCCTGGTGGAGTATCAGTGACCAAGAGACTGCCTTTTAAGATGTGGAAACTCCAGGATAACGCAACTTGCTTGCTGCCAACTTGTGTCAAAAATAAATCATTGGTGCAAATTCTGATTTGTTAGACACTGCTGAGATTTGTCAGCTTCAGACCAGACTTGGAAATCAGCAGCATGCTTGGCTGCTGATGTGATGTGCTTTTCCTTTGATGTCTCTCTGACTTTCATTCTTTGATTTGACACTAATTGTAGCCAGAATGATTAATAGGGGGCCAGACATGAATCTCTCCCAGCTCAGTGCCTCGAGCTGGATATCAGAAGAGTCACAAGAAGAGTAACTTAATCTAGATTATCTTTCCTCTGTGAAGCAGCTGGTGATAGGGGACTCCTGTTACTGCATCCCTAACCAATGTATATAATCTATTACTATTTACCCTTTTATAACCCATCATGATCTTGACGATCACTATCAGGTCTCTCTTGAACCTTACTTGCCTCAGTGGAATAACTCCTAGCTTCTTAAATCATTCCTTACATCTGTAACCCTTCACCTCTGTTAAGATCTGACTGAATTTATGCTGCTCCTCCACAGTGGCTGGTAAATCATTTCTATAATGCAATCCAGCGCTGGGCTTTGTCTGTAACCAAGCTAAGTTCCCATTTGACACCACCTCTTTAATTTTCCCTCTTGATGCAAAACTTCACAGCTCTTGATCTCCTTGACTTCTTTATGGAGGCGAGTTACATTTTTGGTTAATATTGCTTGCCTTTCCAAATAAGCTTGATCAAAGATTCTCTGTGGGTCCCTCAAAGAGTTAGTATTCATACTTGAAACATTTTGAAAGCTTTTCGTGTTTTAATGCAGTTACTTCAGAATCAGAATCAGGTTTATTGACGCTGATGTGTGTCGTGAAATTTGTTGTTTTGTGGCAGCAGTGCAGGGCAGGCAGATCAAGTTACTATAAATTCCAATATAACTAAGTAAGTAACAGTGCAAAAGAGGAACAGTGAGGTGGTGTTCAAGGGCTTATGGACTGTGATGTGGCTCTGAAATCACCCGGGGTCCTTACATCTGGCATTCTTAGACAAGTGCCAACTCCAACCAATCAGTTGTACACTTAAAGAGAGTACTCCTGTTCGAGGGATTAGACACGTAGCTGCTAACATTGCTTGTTGATTTATTTTGCATTAGTGTTTGGTGCAGGTTAATGCGTTCAATTCCAACCTTCTGGCCTTGATGCTGATGGACTGCGCAGGAAGGATCTGATGTGGAGGGTTTCCATCGCCGCCAGCCAAATGAGGTCTTGGAGGGAACCTGTGAGGTGACATTCTGCAAAGTGATGTTGACAGTCTGTTTTTGGAACCATCCTATAGGATCCACCATGTCCTTCTCCCTAATGGACTTGTGGTCAAATGTGATTTTCTACAGAAACTTCTCTATGTCGCTCGGAAAGGTCTAAATGAATGGGGTGTTCTAGTCTGTCCTTTGCAAAACTGGGGACAGACATAATGTCAACATGACACCTGGAGTTTGCGCAGTCAGGCTCGACACACAGTTTGATGCGGCCACACACGGAGGGGGCCGTCGGGAAGAGGGTGATGTTGGGTATGTTTCCACCCCCCCCCCCCCCACTTTCTCTGGAGACACGTACACCCCGATCGACACAACCTATTTTGGATCTCCAGATGAATTAGAACTTTGCTCGGGTGGCTGCAAAGATGGAGGAGGAGGGTGTAGGCCACACCTTCACCGCGTATAGCACCTCACATCCGGTGACCAGGTTCTTGCCTAGCATGGAGAGGGAGCACCACTCCCTCATTCCTAATCTATGTTTCACCTCTGAGGAGGTGTAGGGGCAATTGGAGCAGTTATTCCGCTTGCAAGTATAAGTACCAGGAGGGCGATCAGTGGAGAGGGTCGAGTCCCACTACAGACATTCCTCCTCTCCTTCACCATTCCCTATTCCTGCTTCCCTCTCTCACCTTATCTCCTTATGCCTATTACCTCCATCTGGTGCTCCTCTCTCTTCCCTTTCTTCCATGATCTTCTGCCCTCTCCTATAAGATTCACCCTTCCACAGGCCTTTATCTCTTTCACCAATCAACTTCCTGCCTCTTTAATTCACCCCCACCCGCTCCCAGTATCACCTATCACCTAGTACTTCTTCCTCCCTCCCCTCACTTTCTAACTCTGACTTCTCATCTTCCTTTCCTGTCCTGCTGAAGGGACTCGGCCTGAAACGTCGACTGTACTCTTTTCCGTAGATGCTGCCCGGCCTGCTGAGTTCCTCCAGCATTTCGTGTGTGTTACTTTGGATTTCCAGCATCTGCAGATTTTCTCGTATTTATGACACTACCATGTCACCCTAATTGGTGGGAACACATTGATGCGTTCGTCAGAAGACACGCCAACGGCTATGCGTAATTAGGAGTTTGAGAAGATATGCTATGCCACTAAAGGCTCAAGCAAATTTCTACAGATGTACAGTGAAGAGCATTCTAACTGGTCACATCACTGCCTGATACACAGGCTCCAATGCACAGGATCAAAAAAGGCTTCAGAGAGTTGTGGACTCAGCCACTTTATTGAGGGCACAACCCTCTCTACCATTGAGAGGCATCTTCACAATGCAATACCTCAAAAAGGTGACACCTATCACAAAGGACCCTCTCCATCCGGGACATGCCCTCTTCTCATTCCTACCATCAGGGATGAGATACAGGATCCTGAAGACACCCATCAACATTTCTTCTCCTCTGCTATCAGATTTCTGCACAGTCCATTAACCCATGAACACTATCCTGCTATTCCTTATTGCATTCTTTATCTATTTATATTTTGTAGCTTGCTGAAATATTTTAATGTCTTGTACTGTATAGCTGACACACAAAAAACAAATATTGTGATATATCATGGTGATAATAAAGCTGATTCTGACAGTATTTTGTAATCTACATTCAGTAGTGAGGCTGGTGTCCAATTCCTTTACCCCATCTGCTTGTACGTGAGGTTGACGATGCCCTTCCTCATGAATTCTAACCTGCTGCCAGCCAGAAGCACAGTGCTGTATGCTTCTGAAAGGTCGGGGGCCCATGCTGTCCCAGAGGGCTGACCACAGTTCATCAAAAAAGCCACAGCTCCCGTCCAAAGCTGGCCCAGACTCTCCTGCTCACTCTAGTCCGAAACCTTCAAGGCGGAAGGGGAATTCTGGGAGCGGACAACTACAGCAAAATCAGAATCATAGAGTCAGGTTTACTCTCACTGACGTATGAAATGAAATTTGTTGTTTTGTGGCAGCACTATAGAGACGGACACAAAATAATTACCACAAGTTACAATAAAAATGCATAAACAAAAGAGGAAGAGCAAAGTAATGTTCAGAAATCGGATGGTGAAGGGGAAGAAGCTATTTCTAAGGTGTTGAGTGTGGGCCTTTTGGCTCCTGTATACCTCCTTGGCTTCAGAGGTAGGGCAAACATCAACAGTCAAGTCCAAATCAGAATCAGGTTTATTATCACCAACATATGCCATGAAATTCATTGTTTTGCGGTGGCAGTACATTGCAAGGCATAACAAAAATTACTATAGGTTATACTCTGGTCCTGATGGACTTCCAGTGGCTTTCTGCTGGATACAATGGGCACTGTATTTATGATTGTATATGAGGGTGTGTGTGTGTGTGTGTGTGTATGTGTGTGTGTGTGTGTGTGTGTGTGTGTGTGTGTGTGTGTGTGTGTGTGTGTGTGTGTGTGTGTGTGTGTGTGTGTGTGTGTGTGTACGTGCGTGAGCATGTTTGCGTGTGCATACCTGTAGATAAATGGCTTTACAAATTTGTGCACTTAATTGTAATTTACTTCAGGAATAAATTATTGATATCACGACATGCTGAGTGCCCGTTGGTTGAGGCTCTGCAGAACTGCAGTATCTGTGGTATAGTTGTTCTCTGAGAGTTGGTGGGATTGTAAGAGGGAGGACGGGACATGTAAAGGAAGGCTGAATAATGGCTATCTCAGAATAAGTCTCATTGATCAGACACCGCCATAAACTAGGAGTGGTTTTACGACTATGTTTTGAACCCTCAGATTAGATCACTGTCTTGAAACAATTCCCCGATAAATTTCCTGATGTTTTGGTTTATAAGTGGTTTTGGGTGGGCTTTTGCTTTTGAAATGCTGAGTGGTGTCAGTGCAGGAACAGTGGTCAGGCATAGTTGAAAACAAAAGCTTGAGACAAATATTAGAGTGGGTAAAATGTGCCAGCTTCTCCAACCCAGGGGCTAGAGACTTGACAGGGAGGAGGTTCAGGTCAGGGACTGAATGTTGAACACTGACGGCTTCCAGTTCCTCTGGCAGAACAGAACTGCACTCACTAGTGTGTTGACAACAGTTATATGTTAAGGTTCGTGAACAGATAGCTTCTTCAGGAGCTAAACAACAGTAACCTACATTTATATAGCATCTTGAGCATGTCAAAGCACCTCAGGGTACTTCATAGACTGTTATACTGCACCCAGTAAATTCTGAAACTGGCTTTATTGATGAGTTTCCTGTAGAGCAAGAGTCCCCAATCTGGAGTCCACAGATCCCTCAGTTAATAGTAGTGGTCTCTGACATAAAAAACGTTGGGAGCCCCTGTTGTAGGGTCTTGTCTACATACAGACATATCAGACCATTCTTTGAATAAAGTTTCACATTTTTGGATGCTTTTACTCCTGTGTATAAGAAATTCCAAGTCTGAAAACACTGCCTCATACAGGATGTGGTGGAAATCTGAGGGAGGGGAGCACTGATTTCCAAAAAAAAGAACAAAAACTGAGTATACACATTGGACATAGAGAAGTCCTTCAGAGATGCAACTGATATTTATAGTTTTATTGTCTCCAATGTGAGATGAGCTCAGAATCGGCCATCTGATATTGTTTGTTTCATATTGACACCAAAGTCAAATTTCAAAGGAAAATCATTAATTTCAATTCTACAACCTCTCGGTTTACTTCCTCAGAATAATATTTAGAAACTGGCTCTCCTGATAACTGGTTCCTCCCTGATTATCAACCATCTATTTATATTAATCTTACCCTAACTTATTTTATTCCCTAGTAACCTATTCTCCTCATGCTCCCATCAACATCCCCCAGATTTTACGAATTAACCTACCGACCCTCACTGCAAAGACTTGTGAACACAACTCAACCTATTGTGGAAACCAGACTCTTCTACACTTCTCACTGCCTCAGTAAAGCAGCCAGCAAAATCAAGGACTCCACCCACCCCAGACATTCCCTCTTCTTCCCCTCCCATTGGGCAGAGGATACAAAAGTCTAAAGCACGTACCACCGGGCTCAAGGACAGCTTCTATCCCACTGTTATAGGACTATTGAATGGCCCTTTAATACAATAAGATCAGAATCAGATCTAATATCACTGGTATATGTTGTCAAATTTGTTAAATTTATTGATGGACACTTGGCCCCAAAATCGACCTCATTGTGGCCCTTACACTTTATTGTGTACATGCACTACATTTTCTCTGTGACTGTAACTCTTTATTCTGCATTCTGTTATTGTTTTACCCAGTACTGCCTCAATGTATTGTTATCAAGACTACATAAAACACACTATAGTTTCACAGCATGGTAGCATAGTGGTTAGCACAACACTTTACTATACCGGTGACCCGGGTTCAATTCCCACCACTGCCTGTGAAGAGTTTGTGCATTCTCCCTGTGACTGCATGGGTTTCCTCTGTTCCTCAGTACATATGACAGTAATAAACCAATTTACCAAGCTACTCTTTGTGTTTGGGATGTGGGAGGAAACCAGAGCACTGGGGGGAAATCCATAGTCAGCGCGAGAACGCGTGAGCTCTACACAAACAGCATTGGAAGTCAGTGTTAAACCCAGGTCTCTATAGCAATTGCATTAGTGTGTCCCTTCGAGCTGTTGCAATGAGGAGGAGGCAGAATTTAAAATAAATGTTCTGTGTTGTGTATTCAGTTTAAAACTTGTGATGGCATATTTATTTCTATATTCTCCAAAACTGCTAACCAATTTTGTGATTCTGGAAAAACTCAGATTTCCCTCAAGTTTTCAAGGACTAAGTACGGTCAACATTGAAACTTCAGTGACAAAAATCCTAAAACAAATGAAGTACTTGAAAGGAACGTTCAAAGACCAGGTCATTGGACATGCTCGTTGAGGGCTGTTTGATGTTACCATGGCAACCACATGATTTAATTTCAAAAATCACCTAATTGTTAACATTTGTTCATTTCTCCACAATTTCCAAAAAATAGCTATATTAAGAAAAGCACAGTTCATAAGTATGACTTATTATTGTAACTGTTTACTTTAAGGTGAGAGGGGAACGATTTGAAAGGGACTTGAGAGGCAAGTGCTTCACATAGAGGGTGGTGAATATCTGGAACGAGCTGCCAAAGGACATGGAAGAGACAGGTACAGTCATGACATTTAAAAGGTGTTTGGACAGGTACATGAAAAGGAAAGATTTAGAGGGATATGGGGCAAATGTGGACGAATGGGATTAGCGTAGATGGGCATCACAGTCAGGACTAGAAGAGTCTGATTTTGTGCTAAATGCTTCTACTACCCAGTGTTAGTATTATTAATCAGGATATTAAGAGGCCTTGGGGGTCCCACATGGTCTATTTTCCTGGCACCATTTCATTAGAATATTTGGTGGAATCATGTCCTTGAAGGCCCAGGTTGGAGCTTAGGCCTCTGCCTTTTGGTGAGTGAGTGTTCCAAACACAGTGACAGCCAAGTGCATAAAATGAGTTGAAGCTGATTTCTACCCGTCATTTTGGATTGAACTCTCTCCAGTCTCTACTGACACTGAATGCAAAAACAGACCTGGTTTTAAACTGGTATACATCAAACATTTGAGAAGAGCTGCATGCAAAGAGAGAGAAATAACATGGTGCTTCAGCTTCTGGAGAGCATCAAATGGAACAGTACATCTTCACTTTTGATGGAAAAAGTGGTTCAGTGTAGCAGGGAGAGCTCCTGTTACCAGCCTCCAGTGCTGACTGTTCGGAGTTTACACATTCTCCCTATTTCTGTCTGTGTGCTCCGGTTTCCTCTCACATCCCATAGAAATGCAGGGGAGGCTGGTTTCTGTGATGTGTTGAACTGCGTCCTTAACTCATTGTAGCGCAGGTCAGTCAGTAAGTTGCCCCTAGTGTGTGGTAGGCGGTGGAATGTAGTGGATGAGGGAAGCATGTGAGAGAGAACAAGCTGAAACACTGCAGGGAAAATAAGGAGACAGGGAATGGAACTGACAAGATTGCTCTATTGGGAACCAGTATGACTTAATGGGCTGAATAGCCTCCTCTGTATATCACACTAAGTCAGATAAAGCAAATAGAACTGGGACTGAACTAAATGAGGAGCACACAAAAGTATATGTGTGCTACAATTATGACTCTGAAATTATTATGTTATTTGATGTCAGAATTAAATTACTATTGATGGCGTGCAGACACACATTATGTTCTCATGGGGCTGTCTGGCTGTGAAGTTGTTAAACAGCTAAAATTTGTAAACATTTATAATTTTCTAAATGCCATGGAGTCAATGCATTAGAGGGTACTCATTCACAAAGTAATGAATTTTCTTCGGAGCTTTCAGAGTGTGCTTTTGATTTGTGCTGCATTATGGCACTAGTACCCATTAAATTTTGACTGTAGAGCATGTTGGAGGTGCAGTACCCTTTATAAGTGATACTTGGTGAAATATTTTCCAGGTGACATGACTATATTTAGGTGTCAACAAGTGGGGGGGTGTAAGCAAATTTAATCATCACTTCCCTCACATACCCCATTTTCTGCTTGCTTTTGCTTTGCCAAACAGAAAGTTGAACCAACTTCCGGCCCAATCTTGCTTCTATTTCTTATGACTGGAAAACAAAAGGGGGCTGATTTGAGCAGCCGGTGGGGTGGCAACAGCATGTTGGAGGTTTGAGGGAGGCTTTTCTCTTGAACCTCTTGCTCACGGAGATGACAGTTGCAGAGCACAGCTAAACCACTTTCACAGTAAAAATAGCTGTTACATAAGTTCTACACAAAACCGGTGGCTGCTAGGAGTTTTGCTTCATTTGTTCATGGAACACACACAGGGTCAGCATGCAGTACTAGTTTTAAAATTACAAATTCTTTATGTCATTTCATGAAGATGATCCTCCAAGAGGACCACGGCCTTGTCGTAGGGTTTGGAGGCTCAATGACCCGGAGACCTATGTTGGCTGGAGTCAGGGCTTTATGCTTTGGCTCTTGATAGGGTCACCCATGCCAAATGGGTCAAAGGGTAGAGACCAGCTTCATAGTGGTCTGCCAGTCCTCCAGGTTTGGGGGTTCAGCTCAGAGCTAACAACCCAGTGTCATTACATGTAGTGAGGATGAAGATACTGTGTTTATGGCAAGAAAGAAATAGAAACAGCACAGTGGCCCTTCAGCCCACAATATCCGAGCCAAACATAACGCTAAGTTATGTCTCTTCTGCCTGTGTGTGATCCATATCCATTTAATTCCTGCATGTTCATGTGTCAGTCTAAAAGTCTATTTATTACCACTATATAAAGGCATGCTGGCCTTTATAACAAGAGGAATTGAGTATAGGAGTAAAGAGGTCCTTCTGCAGCTGTACAGGGCCATGGTGAGACCCCACCTGGAGTATTGTGTGCAGTTTTGGTCTCCAGATTTGAGGAAGGACATTCTTGCTATTGAGGGAGTGTGGCGTAGGTTCACAAGGTTAATTCCTGGAATGGCGGGACTGTCATATGTTGAAAGATTGGAGCGACTGGGCTTGTATACACTGGAATTTAGAAGGATGAGAGGGGATCTGATTGAAACATATAAGATTATTAAGGGATTGGACACACTGGAGGCAGGAAGCATGTTCCCGCTGATGGGTGAGTTCAGAACTAGAGGTCACAGTTTAAGAATAAGGGGTAGGCCATTTAGAACAGAGATGCGGAAAAACTTTTTCACCCAGAGAGTGGTGGATATGTGGAATGCTCTGCCCCAGAAGGCAGTGGAGGCCAAGTCTCTGGATGCATTCAAGAGAGAGTTAGATAGAGCTCTTATAGATAGCGGGGTCAAGGGATATGGGTAGAGGGCAGGAACGGGGTACTGATTGTGTATGATCAGCCATGATCACAGTGAATGGTGGTGCTGGCTAGAAGGGCCGAATGGCCTATTCCTGCACCTACTTTCTATTGTCTATTATCCAATCTGCTTCCACCAGTGCCCCTGCAGTGCATTTTCGCACCCACCACTTTCAGTGTAAAAGAAACTTGTCCTGCACAGCTCCTTTAAACTTTACCCCTCTCACTTTAAATATATGTTCTCTAGTATTTGACATTTCTACCCTGGGAAAAGATGCTGACCCTCAAAATCTTATAAACTTCTGTTAGATCTCCTCTCAGCCTCTGACGCTCCCGAGGTTTGTCCAACTTCTCCTCGCAGCTCATTCCCTCTAATCCGGGAGACATTCTGGTCAACCTCTCCAAACGTTCCATATCCTCACTGTGATGGCATGACTGGAATGCACATAACATACCTAATTAAAGTTTTATAAAGGTGCAATATGACTTCCTGACTTTTATACTCATCGTCCTGGCTGATAAAGGCAAATGAGCCATATGCCTTCTTTTCCACCTTATCTACTTGTGTGGCCATTTTCAGGGAGGTATTGACTTGGGCAACCCAGAACATATTGTGCAGTTGGAAATCAGCTAAATTTGATATAGATCAATTTTGTATGTTCTGAGTTGGGCAAAATGAGCTCATTGATTAATCCAACTCCAGAATTTACAGCAAGATTTTTATTTGCTATTTTTCTGGTTTTTTTTCTGGCATAAAACTCTCCCAAGTGATGCCAACAGCAAGTAGTGCAACTCATAAAATTCATTGTTGATGTCACAGGAAGTTCACCAGCACCTCTAATTCCTCAGGAAGCTCAAGAAACTTGGCATGTCCCCGTTGACCCTCACCAACTTTCATTGCTGCATCACAGCTTGGCGTGACAACTGCTCTGCCCATGACCGCAAGAAACTGCAGAGTTGTGGACACAGCTCAGCACATCACAGAAACCAGCCTCCCATTCACAGACTCTCTACATTTCTTGCTGCCTCGTTTTATTCTCTGGTAACTTATTCTCCTCATGTTTCCATCAACACTCCCGATTCTACCGCTCAGCAACACACTGAGCCAACTTACAGCAGCCCACCTACCAACCTGCACAGCAGAGGGTCATGGATACATTATCGGAATGAGCCTCCCCACCATGGCCTCTGACCATACTTCTCACTGCTTCAGTAAAGCAGCCAACATCATCCAAGACTCCGCTCACCCAGACGTTCTCTTTTCTCTCCCTCCCATTGGACAGAAGATACAAAAGACTGAAACCATGTATGACCAGACTCCAGGAGATCTTCTACCCCACAGTTATAAGAGTTCTTGTACAATCTTGAACAGTTCTTGAACAATCCTTGGTTCAGGAAAGAAGAGAGGCAGAAGGAGTTGAAATTTGAATAGAAGAAAGATGAAAAATAAAAGGCAGACTGTTAAATTATCTAAGTCTTATTAATCCACTGTTATAAGACTATTAAATGGTTCCCTGAATGCTAAGGCAGACTTCTGACCTCACAATCTACCTCTATATGATCTTGCTCTTTATTGTCCACCCACACGGCACTTTCTTTGTAGCTGTTATACTTTATTCTTCTTTCTGTTATGTTTTACCTTCAACTAAATGAATTGATCTGTATGAATGGTAAGCAAGACAGGTTTTTCACTGTCATTTGGTATGTGACAATAATAAAGCTATTTATCAAGTGGCAGTGTATGTTTACTCAAACACCACCCATTTAAAGGGCTGACACTCAGTCTGTAGTCAGTCTCCTTGCTGAGATCTCTGACCTGCTGTGACTTCATATACAACCTCTCACTGTGCCCTGACTGTGTGGTCATGGTTGCTCTGAGCTTTCTAACCTCAGGACTTTTGCAGGCTGCTGCTGCTACTGATCTCTGCCACGTCCCACAGTTTACTGCTCACTGCTACATTAGGGAGTTCACACAGACTCTATGCTCAAGGAGAGGAGACATCACTCACTCGTCCTCGGGATTTGCCTCGTATGCAGGTTCCCTAATGTACAGATGTTCAGAGATTGTACTCATCCTTAAAGAGATCACAAGACCATGAGATATAGGAGCAGAATTATGCCATTTGACCCATTGAGTAGGCTGGACCATTCCACCATGGTTGATTTATCATCCCTCTCAACCCCACTCTCCTGCCCTCTCTCCATAACCTTTGATGCCCATGTTAATTAAGAACCTATAAACTTCCACTGACTTACCTGCCATAGTCATCTGTGGCAATGCATTCCCCAGACTCACCACCGTTTGGCTAAAGAAATTCCTCCTCATCTCTATTCTAAAGAGGCATCCTTCTATTCTTGGGCTGTGCTCTCTGGTCCTGGACTCCTCCACTATAAGAAACATTCTTTACATATACACTCCCTCTAGGCCCTTCAGTATTCAATAGGTTTCAAAGAGATCCTCACTCATTCTTCTAAACTCTAGTGAGTACAAGTTCAAGTCATTGAGAGGTCCTCACATATTAACCCTTTCATTCCTGGGATCATTCTCATGATCCTCCTCTGGGCTTTCTTCAATGTCAATACATTCTTTCTTAGATAAGAGGCCCAAAAGAGCTCGCAATCTCCAAGTGCGATCTGACCTATACCTTATAAAGCGTCAGCATTACATTTAAAAAAAATATTTTAGTCCTCTCAAAATGAATGCTAACATTGCATTTGCCTTCCTTGCCACAGACTCAAACTGAAAATTAAACTTCAAGGAATCCTGCATGAGGACCACAGTCCCTTTTGCCTCTGATTTTTGAATTTTCTCCCCATTTAAAAAATATTCTCCACATTTATTTCTTCCACCAAAGTGCATGACCTACACTTCCCTGCGCTACATCTTACACTTCTTCAGCCATTCTCCTAATCTGTCTAACTTAATCTGCAAACTCTCCACTTCCTCAACACTACCTGCCCCCCACTTATTTCTGTATTGTCTGCAGACTTGGCCACAAAGCAATCAATTCCGTCATCCAAATCATTGACGTATAGCGTGAAAAGAAGCAGTCCCAATACCAAACCCTGCAGAATACTAGTAGTCACTGTCAACCAACCAAAAAAGACCCCCTTTATTCCCACATTTTGCCTCCTGTCAGTCAGCCTATCTTCTATTCATGCTAGTATCTTTCCTGTAATACCACGGGCTTTTACCTTGTTTAGCAGTGCCACATGTGGCACCTTGTTAAAGGCCTTCTAAAAATCCAAGTAAACAACATACACTGAGTCTCCTTTGTCTATCCTACCAGTTACTTCCTTCAAGAATTCCAACAGATTTGTCAGGCAAGATTTCCCCTTTAGAAAACCATGCTGATGTTGGCCTATTCTATCATGAGCCTCCAAGTACCCCGAAACCTCATCCTTGATAATAGACTCCGACATCTTCCCAACCTTTGAATTCAGGCTACTGGTCTATAATTTCCTGTCTTTTGCCTCCCTCCCTTCTTAAAGAGTGGAGTGACATTTGCAATTTTCCAGTCCTCTGGAACCATTCCAGAATCTAGTGATTCTTGACAGATCATTATTAATGCCTCCACAATCTCTTCAGCCACCTCTTTCAGAACCCTGGGGTGTAGACCATCTGGTCCAGGTGACTTATCGACCTTTAGGTCTTTCAGTTACCCAAGAACCTTCTCCTTAGTAATAATAGCTACACTCACTTCTGCCCCCTGACACTCTTGCCTGATTTTCCCAGTCTACCTGCATATTGAAGTCCTCCGTGATTATCATAACATTATGCTTTTGACATGCCTTTTCCATCTCCCTTTGTAATTTGTATCCCACATCCTGACTATTGTTGGGAGGCCTGTATATAACTTCCATCGGGGTGCTTTTACTCTTGCAGTTTCTTAACTTTGCCCACAATGACTCTACATCTTCTGATCTTATGTCACCTCTTTGTAAGGATTTGATTCCTTTTTTTTAACCAAAAGAGCCACCTTGCCCCCTCTGCCTACCAGCCTGTCCTTTCAATACGATGTGTATCCTCGATGTTAAGCTCCCAACTATGATCTTCTTTCAGACACGACTCAGAGATGCCCATTATGTCATACTTGCCAATTTCTAACTGTGCTACAAGATCATCTACTTTCTTCAGTGAACTGTGTGCATTGAAATCTAACACCTTCAGTCCTGTATTCATCACCCTTTTCAATTTTTCCTCCTTGTTACCAAAAGTTGAATTCTTATCCTTTCTAAACTTTGTGCTTTTTTTTTATTCTGAAGACTGTCATAAACTCCCCAATACTCTCCTTCCCTTCACTTTATCCTCACTTTTCCAAACCGTTGAACCCACCCCTCTACTATTTAGTGCAAAGACACACTTCAACACATTGCACTGACTGCAATTTTGTCCTATTAACTGTCTATCCTTCCTCACAGTCTTACTACACACTGCATCAACTTGGATGCACTGCCCCATTCTCTGCCCTACCTCCCAGATGACCTCCCTCCCTCTCCACCCAGGAGTACCTGGGGGTAGCCCTGGAGGTCTTCAAGCCCTGATTTAAGCTGATTTAGAGAAATCTCCGACTATCTATTCTTTTTGTTGCAGGTGAACTAACAAATATTGATCATGAACATAGGATGCATGAGCAAATCATTCTGACTTGAATATAATACAGAACCAGGAGAACATGGCATGACCTTACTCGAACCCAAATATGTTGTTAGAAAATATGCTTAACCTGACCCAGGATGACAAAAAGCTGGGCCCTAGCCAGTGAAGCACAGCTACCTGATTATCTCCCTGAAACAACTTCTTCCATCTTGAACCACATCAGTCATGACATAACATCTCCTCACTGACAATCAATCCAGGTGCTCCTCAAGGATGCATGCTTAGCCCTCTGCTCTATTCTCTCTACACTCATAACAGTGTGGTCAGCGACAGTTCAAACACCATCTATAAATTTTCCGATGACACCACTGTATTGGCCGAGTCTCAGATGGTGATGAGGAGGTGTACAGGAGTGAGATAGATCAGCTGGTTGGTGTCTCAACAGCAACCTTGCACTCAGCTTCAGTAAGATCAAGAAATTTATTGTGGATTGCAGAAGGGGGAGATCAGAAAAACACACGCCAGTTCTCATCAAGGGGTTAGCAGTGGAACTTCAAGTTCCTGGGCATCAGCACCTCAGAGGATCTATCCTGGGCCCAACGTATTGATGCAATCACAAAGAAGGCACACTAGCGGCTATACTTCATAACAAATGTAAGGGCATTTTGTATGTCACCAAAGACTCTAGCAGATTTAAAAGATATACTGTGGAAGGCATTCTAACTGGTTGCATTGTCCTCTGGTTTGGAGGCACCAAAGCACAGGATCATAATAAGCTACAGAGCATTACAGACTTGGCCAGCTCCATCATGGGCACTTCCCTTCCCACCATCGAGTCAACCTTCAAAATGTGATGCCTCAAGAAGGTGGCATCTACCATTTTGGACCCTCACAATAAAGGACATGCCCTCTTCTCATTGCTGACATCAAGGAGGAGGTACAGGAGCCTGAAGATGCACAATCAACGTCTTAGGGACAGTTTCTTCCCCTCCACCATCGGATTTCTGAACAGTCTGTGAACATCAACATTACCACATATTTTGCTTTCTTACAGCACTATTCTGATTTTTATATTTCTTTTTTTGTATCCTATAGTAATCTTTTCATGTATTGCACTGTACTGCTGCTGCAAAACAACGAATGTCACAACATGTGCCGGTGATAATAAACCAGATTCTGATTCTGATCTACATGGGTATATCTCATCAGACGCTCTACCTTCATTTTAGTGCTGATCACAGGACTTGGCAGCTTAGATGCAGGTGCCATCTGGCTCTCCCAGATTTTGCACAGAGTTGTTATTGGAAATGTATGATTTAACTCGTCACGCCAATACTTTACTTCCAGTTAGTCTAGCAAATTTTAACTCATTGGTCCACAATAGCCTGTTCCTTTCCATTTTCTTGTGCAAGGGGAGAGGTTTTGGGGCTGATGTTCTTGCTGCATTCTATTAGTTTTTTGTGTGGGAGGGGCTTCGATGTTCTTGTTCTGTATTGTGTGGGGGAAGAGGTTTTTGGGGGTCGATGATTGGGATGCTGTTCTTACAGCATTTGGTGATGGGGTGGGTTTGATGTTCCTCTCTGAATGGCTTTCATGTTCTTTCCTTGTTTCGTGGCTATCTGGAGAAGACAAATCTCAGAGTTGTATGTGGATACATACTTTGATAATAAATGAACCTTTGAAGCAGTTGAAATGAAAAAAAAATTCCCAAAGTAATTAAAACAATTTGCCGAAATGTGAATGGAAATTTCAATAATATAGTTGTATAAGTTCTGAAATTCTCTTCCTACTTCACTTTTGTCCCATTTAAGACCAAATTGAAATTCTCTCCCTATCCCTTTAACCAAAATTTGATTACCTGCCCCAGTTCCCTTATTCATGTTGCATGATGGACCATGGAGTCATAGAGCCATAGGGTACCACAGTACAGAAACAGGCTCTTTGGCCCATCTGTTCCATGCTGACAATCTTCTATCCAGCCCTATCTTCCTGAACCCGGATCATATCCCTCCAAATCTTGACTTTCAGATGGAGAGTGAGACAGTACGGTAGTGTGGTGGTTAGCACAACACTTTACAGTACAGGCAACCCGGATTGAATTCCTCCCACTACATGTAAGGAGCTTACATGAGGAAATCTGCAGATGCTGGAAATTCAAACAACAACACACACAAAATGCTGGTGGAACACAGCAGGCCAGGCAGCATCTATAAGGAGAAGCACTGTCGACGTTTTGGGCCGAGACCCTTCGTCAGGAGCTACATGTAAGGAGCTTGTATGTTCTTCCCTTGACTGCGTGGGTTTTCTCCCACAGTCCGAAAACTTCCCGGTTGGTAGGTTAATTGGTCGTTATAAATTGTCCTGTGATTGGGCTAGGATTGAATCAGGGGATTGCTGGGTGGCATGCCTTGGTGGGCCAAAGGGGCATTTTCTGTGCTGTATCTCAATAAGTACATGAATAAAAACTGAAATACTTGGCTCATTTGAAAGATTACATCAATATGTGCACCCTCTGGACAATCCTGCATTAATGCATTAACATTAGACATTCAACCGCTCTTATCTGTAATTCTCCTGTTAATTTGCTCTGCTGACACCAGGAGTGCTTGCTGTCGGGAGATGGTTTGGTGGATTTAATTGGAGTCAGAGTCATGGAAACAGGCTCACCATCCCATCCAGCTCATGCTGAACTTAACTTCTGCATCGTCTTATCTACCTGCACCCAGACCATATCCTCCTATCGATGTACCTATCTAAACTTCTCTTAAATGTTACAATTGAACCAGCATCTATCACTTCCGCTGGCAGCTCATTCCACTCACACACCGTTCTTTGAGTGATGACTCTCCCCCCTCAGATTCACCTTGAACATTTCACTCTTCACCATAAAAGTAGTTTCAACCAACCTGAGGGGAAAAAGTCTGCATGTATTCAACCCATTTATACACCTCATAATTCTGTATACCTCTAAAATCTC
Source organism: Hypanus sabinus (assembly GCF_030144855.1). NCBI lineage: Eukaryota > Metazoa > Chordata > Chondrichthyes > Myliobatiformes > Dasyatidae > Hypanus > Hypanus sabinus. Next base: position 21,917,806 of record NC_082738.1, on the reverse strand, counting down.
CCCTCATTCTTTTGTGCTCCAGGGAATAAAGTCCTAACCTAATCAACTTTTCCCTATAATTTGTGTCCTCAAGTCTTGGCAACATCCTTATAAGTTTTTTCTTCACTCTTTCAAGCTTATTGATATCATTACTATAGGTAGGTGATCACATCACCTGTACTATCCACTCTTTAGGTCAAATAGAAGTGAATGTGGGCAAATGGGACTAGTTTAGAGAGAGGGTATAAGAAGGAGAGGGAGACTTTGATGGGGATCTTGATCTGTGTGGACACTTAGGCTAAAGGGCCCACTTCTGTGCTGTATGACTATAAAATCTTGATCAGTCTTCCACTTGAAAGTGGGAGAGGGGCCAGTTCACCTCACCAATGCAGTCCACACGCTCTCCACAATTGTATAAAAGAAATGGCGATCAGGTTACAGCGTTTCATCCAGCGTAGAGATATATTTATTGGCATTGGACTAGTGAGCTCCTGATCAAACATTTCTAATATCATTAACCCTGTGTGATCAGTGTATGTAAAGATCCCACACTTTCATCTCTTGGTCAAGCCTCATCTCTCAATGAGGTATTTGACCTTTCTAGGCCTTGGATTACTTTGCCATTACCCATGGAGGCTTTCTCCTTTGAGTCCCTGAAGCAAGCCCCATTATCTACATATACACTAACACAGAGGCTGTTTAGTTTGGCACGTTTCTGTAGCCATGGGAGCAGCGAGGACTAATCCATGGATGTGCTGATACCACTCAAAGTCATAATGTGGAACCTATGTGCCCCTTTCATTGTCCTTTACCAGGAGATCTGTTGACGAGCTTGTAGAATTGTTACTGCAAAATGTTGAACGTCTAAATAGGATCCCCCATTTTCAAATGACTAACTGGAGACAGCCAATTTATACAGCTGTTGTCACTTTATCTGCATTGGGTTAATGTCTTGTATTATTGCTTCTAGTGTCCCCATATAGTTCAAATTCCTACTTCAAATGGCTTGGTGTTAAGTGGGACATTGACAATGCAAGGTTGAAGGTGCTATATAAATTGCTGGCTGAGTACAAAATTGTGTCTCTTACTCAGGATTCTCTTCTTTTGCTTCATTTGGGTGACAGATGGAAGCATGAGAAAGCAAAATGCTTGGGGAAAACAAAACCATTTTTCTTCTGTGCTCAAAATGATCCATGGTGATTACTTCAGTGGGTGGGAGCTGCTGTCGACTTCAAAGAAAAAGACAGGTCTTTACATTGAGACTGGAAAGTTGCTTACATGATTGTCCGGAGGTACTGTTGTTCAAACAAGTTACAGTGACTCACTTAATGATCATCTGCACAGGGTCAAAGGGTATTCTTCCAGCATCATCAATGTATCTGGTGGATGTTGAGAATGATTACTAGTTCTGTTCAGCATCTTCCTGGTCGAAACTGGTAAACTTCTTTGTGTTTATCCTCACCAGATGTTGTATTTTATCCCAGGGCAAAGGTTCAGCATTTAACAATAGAAGCCATTAGCTCTTTGAAAGGTCCCTGAAGTTCAGCAATGCCGGAACTTGAAGTAAACCTGCATTATAATGAATTATATGAAAGAAAGAGTGCTCTTTGAAATTTCAACTCAGCAAATTGAAACTGCAGCAATTTCATCTGAACAATGCCTTTCTAATTCAAACAATAATTGTCACTTTTGGCCAGAAGTTGTCAACAAGTAAAGGCATTTTGCATGGAAATTGGTTTATGATTGTCAGCTGTAATGAGATACAGTGAAAACTTTGTTTTGCATTCCATCCATACAGATCATTTCATCGCATCATTCAGGTAGTACAAGGAAAAGTAATGCAGAAAATAAGTGTTGCAGTTACACAAAAAATGCAGTGCAGGCTGATAATAATAGGTGCAAAGCCATGATTGTGAAGTCAAGATTCCTTCTTATTGTATGAGGGGACCAACCGTCAATAGTTTAATAACCGTAGGATTGCGCATGGTGGCATGTGCTTTCAGGCTTTTGTATCTTCTGCCTGATGGGAGGGGTTGAAAAGGACCCAGGATGGGTGCGGTCTTTGGTTTTGCTGGCTGCTTTACTGAGGCAGTGAGAAGTGTAGAGGGGAGGCTACATTCCATGATGTGCTAAGCTGTATCCGCAACTATTTACAGTTTCTTGTGGTCATGGGCAGAGCAGTTGTCATAACAAGCTGGTGAAACATTCAGATAAGATGCTATGTATGGTGCATCTATAAAAATTGGTGAGGGTCAAAGGAAGCATGATGAATTTCTTGAGTAAGTAAATGTACTGGTGAGTTTTTTGGCCTTTGTTGGGCCAGGTAGGCTATTGGTGATGCTTATTCTTAGGACATTGAAGCTTCCATCCCTAGTTCTATCTGAACTTGGATCTTCCAAACCTGCAATAGATTCTGGCTTGACACTGCGCTGTGATCCTGGATCTGAGTTGAGTGAACTTGGCCTTTTCTCCTTAGAGTGACGGAGAATGAGAGGTGACCTGATAGAGGTGTATAAGACAATGAGAGACATTGATCATGTGGATAGCCAAAGGCTGTTTCCCAAGGCTGAAATGGCTGACATGAGGGTGCATAGTTTAAGGTGCTTGGAAGTTGGTATAAAGAGGATGTCAGAGGGAAGTTTTTCACACAGACAGTGGTGGGTGTGTGGAATGCACTGCCAGTGACGGTGGTAGCAGTGGATACAATAGGGTCTAAGTTAAGAATAAGGTAAAATTAGACTTTTAAAATTATTTGGCATTACATGTTTAATGACTTAAAATGTTTCTAGGTGATTTAATTTCCTTTGGAGACACATGAGACTGCAGGTGCTGGAATCTGGAGCAACACACAAGTTGCTGGAGAAACTCAATGGGTCAGGCAGCATTTTGTGGAGAGAAATGGACAGTTAATATTTTGGGTCAAGACCCTTCATCTGGATTAAGATGCTGCTTGACCCACTGAGTTCCTTTAGCCTTCTGTGTGTTGTATTTAATTTTCTTTCATTGTTAATAACTTGTTGAAGTGCTTCAATATTTTAATTTTTTGACAGTATTAGAAGTGTTGCAAAATCTTGATGGATTTGACACACAAACACAGCAAAACAAAGTAAGGAGCTCTTCCATCTCAACCCCTTGTAGGGGGGCTTTCTTCTGTCTCATCTATGTGGTCATATTATCTAAGAAAGGATGTACTGGCTTTGGAGAGGATTCAGAGGAGGTTTACAACAATGATCTCAGGACTGAGAGGGTTAATGTATGAGTGGTGTTTGATGGCTCTGGGCCTGCATTTGCTGGAGTTTAGAAGAATGGGGGTGGATCTCATTGAAACTCATTGAACGTTAAAAGGCCTAGATAAAGTTGACGTAGAGAGGAAGTTTTTCAAAGTGGGGGAGTCTAGGACCAGAGGATCCTAGGCTTCAGAATAGAAGAACATTCCTTTAGAACAGAGGTGAGGAGGAATTTCTTTAGTCAAAGAGTGGTGAATCTGTAGAATTCATTGCCACAGATGGCTGTGGAGGCCATGTCATTGGATATATTTAATGGGGAGGTTGATAAGTTCTTGATGAATCAGAGCATCAAAGGTTACGGGGAGAAGGCAGGAGAATGGAGTTGAGAGGGATAATAAATCAGCCATGATGGAACGGTGGAGCAGGCACAATGGGATGAATAACCCAATTCTGCTTCTATGTCTTATGACTGTATAGTCTTGTTACAGATGACAAAGGGCTATGGAAACCCACTATTCTTCACTGAATGTAGTGCTGGATAATTGCCTGTCTTAGCAGTGAGTGTGGGTGGTGAAATTTGAACCATATCATTTCACACAGCACATTTGTCTTCATAGTGCTAAGATTAATGGTGCATGGACAAAGTGCATTTCGAACTAACTTTGAACACAATCTGACCAGCCCAGTAAAAACAGATTTCTGACTTAAGTACATTCATGCCCTTCCTATCCAAATCATTTAAATGTGTAACAAAAAGCTTGGGCTGCTTTCTTTCAGTGAACTTTGAGTTTGTACAAACCATGACCAACAAAAATGGAACCTCACAATATAATCCATCAAAGCCACGAATTGTCACGTGCAGCAAAAGGGAAAAGGAAATCACTCACCTGCCAAGAAGTACAGAAAAATGCAGACTCTTGGTGATGGACATGGAGAAATCTGTGGTTCTGGAGACCTTTTGTGGTTTCCATTTGAATGCACTGGATACAAGTGACAGTTTGGAGTGCAGGTAGCAATTTCACATTGTTGTGTGACCTCCAGGGGAAATCTTACTACACTGTAGATAGTCTGAGTGAGAAAGAAAGAGAGGGGGTCAACAATCCTAGCATGTTAAGCATATGTTCGTAATACTGGCCTCTTTAACACTGTTGCAACAGATGGCACTCAGACAAAACATGTTTGATGATAGCTGTCTTCAGCTCCTTCCGTGAGAGGCAGGTGGAAGGGGGCAGGGTCGAATGGAGATAATCTCAAAACAATTTCAGAATCAGAATCAGATTTAATATCACTGGCATATGTTGTGAAATTTGTGAATTTTGCAGCAGCAGTATGATGCAATACATGGTAAGTATAGAAAAAAATGAATTACAGTTAGTATATATGTATGTTAAATAGTTAAGATAATTAGTATAAAAACAGAAAAGTAGTGAGGTAGTGTTTATGTCCCTTTAGAAATCGGATGGCAGAAGCTATTCCTGAATCCCTGAGTGTTCAAGGCATTTAGAAGTTCACTAAATAACACAAAATTAAATCAAGGAGAAGGTCACAATTTTGGATATGCAGCAGATTACAATTGGAGTATTGCTTATCTGAGTTCGATCAAATTACTTCTTGCCATGATCGGAGCTATCTGAGTTAATCAAATAATCTCATATAAATTTCAAATTTCACTAGTCACCTGAGAAGTTCTGTGGAAAGTGGAACAACACCCAAATTGCTGGAGGAGGTCAGCAGATTAGGTAACATCTGTGAAAGGAAATGAACAGTTAACATTTGGGTCAAGTCTCTTCATTTGGACTAATGTTCTTGAGCTGAAATATCGACACTGCATTTTCCTCCACAGATGCTGCTTGACCTGCTGAGTTCCCTCAGCCTTGTGTGTGTTGTATTTAATTTTCTTTCATTATTAATTTTGTAAATAACTTGAGCATTTTCATTTTTTGTCAGTATTAGAAGAGTTACAAAAGTTCTGTGTATCACTTGATTCGGTGTCACTTCCAATTACACCATGTTTTGGCTCGAACATCAGCTTTATATAAGGTCACGTAGCCAAAAAGTGAAAAATGAAGGCACCCACTACAGATGCGACAGGACAGCAGGAGCCATTCAATAACATCCCATTTGCATTGGTTTGAATAATACTATCCAATTATGATTTGAAGTTTGTCTTGGTTATTTTATATTTGTTAAGAAAATAAAACAACAAAACAACCAACATAATGGTTTTGCTGCCTTTAAAGTGGTCAGATTTCTTATCCATTGTGAATGTTACCAGGTGACCGTTGAATATCATTTTTTTATTGTTAGAGTGTACTTACATATTTACCTTGGTAATGCTAAATTGGCTGCCTGTGCCTTTAAGAGAAAACGGTGATGTCATTTTGCATGGGTGGAGTAGAGCAAAGAGTTGCCATGTTCTAGAAAGGACGACGTTCGAATGTTTTTCCCAGGTTTGGTGAGGAAAGATTTTCGCGAGTAAGTTGATTAGCGCTGCATTTGTGATTGCAAAGCTCCTTAAGCGGGCTACTAGCGTGAGTGAGAACTCATTTCAAGGTCCAGCCTATATGTGCTACATGTGTTGGGAAGTTAAGCACGTGTGTGCACTACCGTATTGGTTTTGTATATTTAGTTTTAGTTATTTTCATACTGCATATGTAACAAGGGTGTGGTCTGAAGTTAAACTGAGGTTGTAATAGTGGGAACTTTTTAAAAAAAATTATTTTGTCATTTTTATTTTGATACCCTCTTTCTGAAATAAAACATCTAATATAGATAAAGGAACTTAAGACCTGAAAAAGTATTTGTTGTCCTGTGTGTGTATTTTTCTCCAGGCTACAAAATGAATAAGACCATCAGATAAAGTGCTGAATTAGGCCATTTGACCCACCGAGTCTACTCCGTCATTCAATCATGTCTGATTTTCTGTTCTCATCCACATTCTCCCTGCAATTATTAACCTCGATACCAATCAAGGAATTATCAATCTCTGCCTTCGATACACCCAGTACCTCTATTGCCCTCTGTGGCAACAAACTCCACAGATCCATCAGCCTCTGGCTAAAGAAAATCATCCTCATTTCGGTTCTAAGCGACGTCCCTTTATCCTAAGGTTGTGCCCTTGAATCCTAGACTATACTATTAACAGAGACATCCCCCACCCCCCCACAAACAGCAATGTTTGTATTATGTTTGTACAGATTATTTGTATTTTGGTGCTGTTATTTGAGAGGTAAACATTCAAAGTTCAAAGTAAATTTATTATCAAGTTACATACATGTCACCAGATACAACCCTGAGAGTCATCTTCTTATGGGCATTCAAAGAAACACAATAGAATCACTGAAAACTACACACACGCGTTTGGCCTATCCATGCCCTTCATAATTTTGTATGCCTCTATCGAATCTGCCCTCAATCTCCTATGCTCCAGGGAATGAAGTCCTACCTTAGTCAACCTTTCCTGACAACTCAGATCCTCAAGTCCGAGCAACATCCTTGCAAATACTTTCTGTGCTCTTTCAATCTTATTGGCATCTTTCCTGTAGGTAGGTGACCAGAAATGCACACAATACTCCAAATTAGGCCTCACCGATTCCTTATACAACATCAATATAACACCCCAATGAACAAACACGTCATCAGTTCAACTTCAACCATTTGTTGAACTTTCAGTTAACATCCTTATTCGTGAAATTCTTTCAATGCACCTCAGCCAGGCCGAGTCGGGCTTGAGATGAGCAGCTCTCAGCTGTCTTACATATCGTTTTGCTCAAAGTAAATTTATTATCAAAGTACATACATGTCACCATATATATGCAAACCATGAGGTTAATTTTCTTGTGGGCATTCACAGTAAATACATAGCAACACAACTGAGTCATTGAAAGCCCCGACATGACAAAATGGACTAACAACCAATGTGCATAAGACAAACTGCAAATACAAAAAAGAAAAGACAGAACAAACAAATTAACAATAATAAAAAAATAAACAAGCAATTAATATCAAGAACAAGAGCTGAAGAGTCCTTGAAAGTGAGTTCAAAGGTTGTGGAATTAGTTCAGTGTTGAGGTGAGTGAAGTTAACCCCTTTTGTTCAAGAGTCTGATGGCTGAGGAGTAGTAACTGTTCCTGAACCTGGTGATGTGGGTCCTGAGGCTCCTGTACCTTTTCCTGAAGTGAGCAGCAAGAAGAGAGCATGGTCTAAATGGTGGTGGCCCTTGATGATGGATGCTGCTTTTTTGCATCTGCTCTCCTTGCAGATGTGCTCAATGGTGGGGTCCACACTACCTGTCATGCCCTGAACATTATTTTGATGCCTCTCTGCTGCAGACATACATATTGGAATATCATACCAATCCCAATTAGTCTTCAACTTCTTGTGATGTATTGGTGTCTTGGCTGGACTCACCTCATAGTCAGAAGGCACTTCAGAGGGTTAAACTAGATTGATACTCCAGTGTAAAACTAAGGGACCGATATACCATAAGAACATATGATGTAGAAGCAAAATTTGGCTATTTTACCCATCAAATCTGTTCTGCGATTCAATCATGGTTGATATTCAAATTCAAATATTTTTAACCTGTCTTCTCATAATCCTTAACCCCTTGCCAATCAAGAACATATCAATCACTGCCTTAAAAGCATCCAATGCCCTCTGTGGCAACAAACTTCACAGATTCACCACGCACTGGCATAAGAAATTCCTCCTTATCTCAGTTTTAAGGAGATGTCCATTTATTCTGAGGCTGTGCCCTCGGATCCTAGACTCTCTACTACTGATGGACCATCCTCTCCATGTTCGCTCTATCCAGGCCTTTCAGTATCTGGTAAGTTTCAAAGAACATACAACATCACAGCACAGTTCAGGCCCTTCGGCCCACTGAGATCTATCCATCCCTTCCCTCCTAAATAACCCTCCACTGTTCTATCAACCATGTTTCTAGAATATCCTTAATGATGTTTCAATGAGATCCCTCATCATCCTTCTGAACTTCATAGCAAATAGGCCTAGGGACACTATAGGGTAAACCTTTCACTCCAGGGATCATTCCTAAGAACCGCCTCTGGACCCTTTCCAGGGCCAGCACGTATTTCATTAGATACAGGGCTCAAAATTACTCATAACTTATACCTTAGGAAGTTTGGCCTATCAAATGAGGTGTTTAAGGTCTTCTCAGGTGAAGGTTAAAGGTTTTGAGGAAGAGCAGAGATGTTCTTCCAACTCATTGGCCATTATTTTTCACTCAACCAGCACTCTCCAAAGCACAAAAAAACATTGTAAATAGGTCAGACAGCATCTGTGAGGAGACAGTAAATCACTGATCTCAAGTATTAATTCATTTCCTCTCTCCAGAGAGGAAATGTCTGAACTGTTAAGGATCGTGTTCGTCTGTGGTTCACCCAGCATGAGATAAGGAACTGTTGTGTATTTGTTCTTGCAGAAACATGGTTACAGGCCAACGTCGCACGCACTATAAATCTACAGCCATGATACTCTGGGACTTAAGATATATTATTATTGTTTGTGATTTTATGCTTCTCTGCTATCATAATTCTATATGCTGTATGTGCTAATTGCTGTGTGTGACTGTTGATTTGTGTGTTTTGCACCTTGGCACCTGAAGAACACTGTTTCTTTTGGCTGTATTCATGTTGAATGACAGTTGAATGACAGTTGCGTTTGAACTTGACTTGATTTGAACCTGCATTTTCTGTTTAAATTTCAGGTTTCCAACATTTGCAGTGTTTTCCATTTTGATTACTCAAAACGCATTAATTGGTCATTTTTCTTACAACAGCAGATCCATGTGGGCAGCATGCTGGTGAAACAGTTAGTGTAATGCTGTTACAGTGCCAGCAATCTGGGTTCAGCTCTGCCGCTGTCTGTAAGGAGTTTATATGTACTCCCCATGACCGCGTGGGTGTCCTCTGGGAACTCTGGTTTTCTCCCACATTCCCAAGACGGACAGGTCACATGGATGTTACAGGTGATGCAAGCTTCTTGGGCCAGAAGGGCCTATCACTGCGCCGTATCTCTAAATTAAACAAATATCATCCAAGTGATCGAACTTGCCAACTAATAGTCATTAGCTGCGTGACACTCTGGGACAAGCCGAGTTCAAAATGGACCAGTGGAAAGCAATATTCTTTCTTATTGTATCTCAGTAATATCTGTGCAGCCAATGTGGAGTGATTAGTTACCTTTGTGTCGAAGAAAAATGACTCTCGGCGCCAGACTTCAAGCGGTGATTCCTTTATTCAGCACGATCTCATGGAGAGCTTGCAGCAGAGTGCAAGGCTCTAAGTTACAGAGTAATTTTGGCATACAGGTGTCCCCCGCTTTACGAATGTTCGCTTTTATGGAAGACCTACATTGGTAACCTGTTTTCGCGTTACAAAGAGGATTTTTGCTTTTACGAAAATTTTTCCCATGGAAATTAATGGTTCTTCGCTTTACGCCATTTCAGCTTAAGAAAGGTTTTGTAGGAACGCTCTACCTTTGTAAAGGGGGGGGGGGGAGAGACACCTGTATATTTATACTGGTATTCTGTTTATACGTGACCACTGGCATGCAAATGAATCTGTTACACAAGCAGATATACATAACCAGGAGCAAATAACTACATCCATAGCACAAGGGATTTTTAATCATAGAACAGACAAGTAACTAAATCAGGTGAGTGTGTGTCCCTTTATTCTACACTCAGTGCTGCATCCTGATTATGAATGACTGTTTACAAGTCTAAGCTTAGGACATTGGGTTACAAAGTTCAAATAAAAAAATGCAAGTTAGCTACTTAGTTCATTAACCCTTTTGCCATCCCTTCTTCCGCACTTTGTCAACGAAGTCCAGTTTGTTAACATGAACTATATTTGTGGGAAATGTAAAACATCTGAAATAAAATGATTGGCCATTGTACAAAAGTTTACGTAACCCGTAGAGTATGAAAAGTGCGAGGGAAGATCGCAAACAGTCACTTTATATTCTTGACAAGTGTGTCTCATTGGATAGACAGCAAAGGAATGTGAGGAACATCGATGTGATGAATTTTCCTCGTCCAATTGATCTTTTTTTCCCACTCTGAATAACGCATGCACGTAGACCTGTAAAAAAGAAACCCCTTGAACAATATGGAAGATTAGTTTGTATGCCACTTGTCAATTTGTGCTTCCTCTGGCTTTGTTCATCTGTAAAAGGTTTGCTCGGACAATAAGTTTTGTGTTGGAAAGAATCTACTTAAAATTTTAATTTAGTCACTATCTTGGTGATGTGCACAATGTGACTGGAAAGTGGGAAATTCCAATTAAGTATTAAAATTATGAAATCATTGTCAGAAGCTATTCAAGTAGATTCAGTATTCACTCCTTTCCCTTAACAAATGGATTTTTCTGCACAAGATATCAGTTAGTTATGTTACCATCCCACTCAGTTCCCTGCGCTTCCCTTCCCAAAGTAATTCCTATCTCTGCTACTTATTCAATAATTTTTTTCTAACGGACTAGACCAAACTTTGACTGACCTTGGGTTGACATATCCTGTTTTATTTTGAAATAAGACTATTATGAGACACTTAATTATCTGAGGCTATCCAGCATATTTTTTAGAAGTAAAATTGGAATGGGGGAGAAGGTTGGCTTGCAATTTACAAGCCTCTTAAACTGGACAGATGAAGGTTTTATGGCCTTAATAACTACATTAAAGATCAGAGGAATGATCCATGGAGCAAAGAACCAAAAAGGAGTTTCTTTTGTTTGGACTGATTTTACCATCGTATAAAATGTAAGGAATTATGTATTACTCCTTTTACTCAGATTTTAAGGTTGATTAATCAGTCTTCTTAAAAGAATTAAAAAGTAATATATGGAAATAAGAAATAGGTACTCAATAGCTCCCTGAGGTTGATAGGGTATTTAAGAAGGCATATAGCATACTGTACTTTATTAGTTGAACAATTGAGTTAGTCGGGAAGTTATGTTGCAGCTTTATAAAACTTTGGTTTGGGCACACTGGAATTATTGCATTCAGTTCTGGTTGCCCTATTATAGAAAGAATGTCGAGGGTTTGGAGCAGATGCAGAAGGGGTTTACCTTCTGCTGCCTGGATTAGAGGGCATGAGCTATAAGGAGAGGTTGGGCAAATTTGGGTTGTTTTCGCTGGAGTGGCAGAGGCTGAGGGGAGACCTGATAGAGATTTAAAAGATTATGAGAGGGATAGAGAGAGTGGACTGATTGAATCTTTTTCCCAGAGCTGAAATTTCTAATACTAGAGGGCATGCATTTAAGATGAGGGGGTGGTGATGCAGGGTTATTGCTTTTTTACAAAGAATGCCTGGAATTTGCTGCCTTTGGTAATAGTGAAGCCAATTACTACAGAACCATTTAAGAGGTTCTTAGATCAGGATGTAAATATGCAGAAAATAGAAGGATATAGAGGTAAAAGATGGGGTGGAGTTACACTACTAACCAGGGACAATATCACAGATGCACTCAGAGGAGACATAATACTGAGTCTGTTTGGGTGGAAGGGTGCAAATCACAGTGATGGGGTTGTACTACAGACTCCCTAATAGCCACTAGGACATTGAGGTTAATCAGAATCAGAATCAGGTTTATTATCACCGGCATGTGACATGAAATTTTGTTAACTTAGCAGCAGCAGTTCAATGCAGTACATAATCCCACTAGTAGAGAGAGAGGGGGAGAGAGAGAGAGAGAAATAATAAAATAAAACATAATAATAAATAAATACATTTTGTATATTGAATAGATTTTAAAAACATGTGCAAAAACAAAAATACTGTATATTAAAAAAAGTGAGGTAGTGTCCAAAGCTTCAATGTCCATTTAGGAATCGGATGGCAGAGGGGAAGAAGCTGTTCCTGAATCGCTGAGTGTGAGGCTTCAGGCTTCTGTACCTCCTCCCTGATGGTAACAGTGAGAAAAGGGCATGCCCTGGGTGCTGGAGGTCCTTAATAGTGGATGCTGCTTTTCTGGGACACCACTCCCTGAAGATATCCTGGGTACTTTGTAGGCTCGTGCCCGAGATGGAGCTGATTAGATTTACAACCTTCTGCAGCTTCTTTTGGTCCTGTACAGTAGCCCCTCCATACCAGACAGTGATGCAGCCTATCAGAATGCTCTCCACAGTACAACTATAGAAGTTTTTGAGTATATTTGTTGACATGCTAAATCTCTTCAAACTCCTAATGAAGTATAGCCACTGTCTTGCCTTCATTATGACAACATCGATATGTTGGGACCAGGTTAGATCCTCAGAGATCTTGACACCCATGAACTTGAAACTGTTCACTCTCTCCACTTCTGATCCCTTTATGAGGATTGGTATGTGTTCCTTCGTCTTACCCTTCCTGAAGTCCCCAATCAGCTCTTTCGTCTTACTGACGATGAGTGCCAGGTTGTTGCTGTGGCACCATTCCACTAGTTGGCATGTCTCACTCCTGTACACCCTCTCATCACCACCTGAAATTTTACCAACTATAGTTGTATCGTCAGCAAATTTATAGATGATATTTGAGCTATGCCTAGCCACACAGTCATGTGTAGATAGAGAGTAGGGCAGTGGGCTAAGCACACACCCCTGAGGTGCGCCAGTGTTGATCGTCAGCAAGGAGATGTTATCACCAATCCACACAGATTGTGGTCTTCCAGTTAGGAAGTTGAGGATCTAATTGCAGAGGGAGGTACAGAGGCCCAGGTTCTGCAACTTTTCAATCAGGATTGTGGGGATGATGGTATTAAATGCTGAGCTATAGTTGATGAACAGTATCCTGACATCGGTGTTTGTGTTGTCCAGGTGACCTAAAGCCGTGTGAGGAGCCATGGAGGTTGTGTCTGCCGTTGACCTATTGTGGTGATAGGCAAATTTCAGTGGGCCCAGGTCCTTGCTGAGGCAGGAGTTCAGTCTCGTCATAACCAACCTCTCAAAGCATTTCATCACTGTTGATGTGAGTGCTACCGGACGATAGTCGTTAAGGCAGCTCACATTATTCTTCTCTGGCACTGGTATAGTTGTTGCCTTCTTAAAGCAAGTGGGAACTTCTGTCAGTAGCAGTGAGAGGTTGAAAATGTCCTTGAATACTCCCACCAGTTGGTTGGCACAGGTTTTCAGAGCCTTACCCGGTACTCCATCAGGACCTTCTGCCTTGTGAGGGTTCACTCTTTAAAGATAGTTTAACAGCAGCCTCTGAGACAGAGATCACAGGGTCATCGGGTGCAGCAAGGATCTTCACAGCTGTAGTTGTGTTTTCCCTTTCAAAGTGGGATAGAAGGCGTTGAGTTCATCTGGTAGTGAAGCATCGCTGCCATTCATACTATTGGGTTTCACTTTGTGGGAAGTAATGTCTTGCAAACCCTGCCAGAGTTGCCGTGCAACTGATAGCGCCTCCAACCTCGTTTGAAATTGTCCCTTCGCCCTTGAAATAGCCCTCTGCAAATCATACCTGGTTTTCTGGTACAGGCTTGGGTTGCCTGACTTGAATCCCACAGATCTAGCCTTCAGCAGACGATGTACCTCCTGGTTCATCCATGGTTTTTGGTTTGGGAATGTACAGTAAGTCTTTGAGGGCACACACTCATCCACACAGGTTTTAATGAAGTCAGTTACAACTGCAGCATACTCATCCAGGTTTGAAGATGAATCCCTGAATACAGACCAGTCCACCCATTCAAAGCAGTCCTGTAGGCGCTCCTGTGCTTCCCGTGTCCAAACCTTCTTGGTCCTCACTGCTAGTGCTGTATACATTAAGGAAATGTATAAAAATATTAAGGTTGTTGACATGGGGGATTTCAACTTTCCTAATATAAACTGGAACCTTCTTAGTGTAAGTGGTTTAGATAGGGTAGAATTTGTTAAGTGTATCCAGGAGGTTTTCTTATATCAATGTGTGAATGGTCCAAAGAGAGAAGGGGCTGTACTGGACCTAGCGTTGGGTAATGAGCTCGGCCAGTTGACTGAACTCTCAGTGGGTGAACTGTTAGGGAACAGTGACCACAACTCCTTATCTTTCAGGATAGGAATTGTCCTTGTGGGATTTTTTTAAATTGGAGTAGGACAAATTAGAAGGGCGTTAGGCAGGAACTAAGAGGCGTTAATTGGGAACATCTTTTTTCTGGCAAGTTCACATCAGACATGTGGAGGGCCTTTAAAGATCAATTACACAGAGTACAGGAAAGGTAGAAGGAAGGATGGGGATGGAAAGGTAAGAGAACCTTGAATGTCGAGAGAGGTGATGAATTTAGTCAAGAAGAAAAAGGAAAAGTATGTAAAGCTTTGGAAGTCAGGATTAAACAAAGCACATGAGGAGTATAAAGAATCCAGAAAAGAACTAAAGAAGGGAATTAGGAAAGTCAGAAAGGGCCATGAAAAGTCCTTGGCAAGCAGTGAATCTCACTGTATTCTGTACATACATCAAGAAATGATAACTAGGGCAAGGGTGGGACCACTCAGTGATAAAGGGGGTAACATTTACTTGGATGTAGGGAATGTAATGAGTACTTACCAAGGAAAAGGATATGGAGGAACAGGAGATTAGTGCTGAGTGTATAAATATGTTGGGGCATTTAGAGGTCAAGGAGGAGGAAGTGTTCGGCCTCCTAAGGCCTGGTGGGATTTACCCAGGTTATTGAAAGAGGCAAGAGACGAGATTGCTGGGCCTAACTAGGAAGAGCCAGCATGGCTTTGTGCGTGGCAGGTCTTGCCTTGCCAACCTGATTGAGTTTTTTGACAAGGTGACAAGAGAGATTGATGAGAATAGGGCAGTGGATGTTGTCTACATGGATTTTATTAAGGTATTTAACCAAGTCCCTCATAAGAGGCTAATCCAGAAGATTAAGGTGCATGGGCTGTTTGGCTTGCACATCGAAGGCAGAAGGCAGTGGCTGAAGGGACTTATTCAAGCTGGAGTCTGTAATTAGTGGAGTTCCACAGGGATCTGTGCCTCTGCTGTTTATAATGTATATAAATTATCTGGATGAAATTGCAGATGGGTGGGTTCGTAAATATGCAGATGATACCAAGAATGGTGGAGTTGTGGTTCGTGTAGAAGACTGGCAAAGAACACAGCACGATACAGATCAGTTGCAGATATGGGCTGAGAAATGGCAGATGGAGTTTAACCAAGATAAATGTGAGGTGTTGCGCCTCAGTAGGGCAAATGCAAGGAAGTAGTACACTGTTAAAGGGCAAGATTCTTAGCAATGTTGCTGAGCAGAGAGATCTTGGGATCCACGTTCAAAGCTCCTTGAAAGTGGCTACTCAGGTTGATAAGGTGGTTCAGACGGTTTATGGAATGTTTGCTTTTATTAGTCGAGGCATTGAGTTCAAAAGTCAGGAGGTTATGCTGCAACTTTATAGAAATCTGGTTAGGCCACATCTGGAGTATTGCATACAGTTTTGGTCGCTCCACTATAGGAAGGATGCTGCAGCTTTGGAGAGGGTGCAAAAGAAGTTTGCCAGGATGCTGCCTGGTTTAGAGGGCATGCGCTATCAGGAGAGATGGGAGAATTTTTGGTTGTTAACTTTTCAATGGCAGAAGCTGAGGGGTGATCTGATAGAGATTTACAAGATTATCAGAGGCATAGATAGAGTGGACAGATCGTATCTGTTTCCTAGGTACGAAATATCTAATACCAGAGGGCATGCATTGAAGGTGGAGGGTTAGGTTCACGGGGATGTGAGGGGTAAGTTTTTCCTCGGAGTGGTGGATGTGAGGAATGCACTGCCTGGTATGGTGTTAGAGGCAAATACATCAGAGGCTTTTAAGAGACGTTTGGATGGGCACATGGATGTCAGGAAGATGGAGGGATATGGACGTGGTGTAGGAGGGAGGGGTTAGTGTTTGGGTGTTTTTGATTTGCTATTTAGCTGGTTCAGCAGATCATTGTGGGGTCGAATGGCCTGTTCCTGAGCTGTACTCTTCTATGTTCTATCGTGAAGGCAGAAGAGATTTATGGAGTGGGCACTTGATTACTAATTTCAGAATCAGAATCAGGTTTGATTATCACTGGCCTACATCGTGAAACTTGTTACTAGTTCAGCATAACACATTGATCTGTCAGTGTACTGTTCTATGTTCTGTTTAAGCATAAACAGGCATAAAGAGACAATAGCAAGATCACAGAGCTAACACCAGCAGCGATGGGAGCACTGGAGACAGCCCTAGAATGTTTAAAAAAAACAATACTATTTGTAAGAGTCCTTCTCAAATATCAGATGTTTCCAATGTAAACTGAGATCAGTGGCATTTTTCACCTGCTTCTCTATGTAGGGATTTCCAGCTGCTGATGAAATTCAGTCTGGCTGAAGCATTGTAGTGATTTCTTGCTAGTTGCAATTGTTAACCCTGTTATGCTGCAACTGTCTTTTCCAATTTACAATTTGCAAAGAAAATTTACACGGCTGGTGCCAGGACTTGAGGGCTTGAGTCATAGGGGTAAGTTGAGTAAGTTAGGACTTTATTCCCTGGAGCACTGGCGAATGTGGAGAGATCTTATAGAGGTATACAAAACTATGAGGGATGTACTGTATACTCTGTGGCCACTTTATTATATTGGTGATCTTCCTTTGTGCATTCAGAGATGCTCTTCTGCAAACAACTGTTATAATGCATAGTTATTTAAATGACTGTCGCCTTCCTGTCAGCTTGACCCAGTCTGGCCATTCTCCTCTGACCTCTCTCTTAACAGGCTGTTTTTGCCCACAGAAGGCTATTCCCTGGATGTTTTTTGTTTATCACACCATTCTCTGTAAACTCCAGAGACTGTCATGTGTGAAAACCCCAGGAGATCAGCAGTTTCTGAAATACTCAGACCACCCTGTCTGGCACCAACAATTATTCCACAGTCAAAGTCACTTTGATCACATTTTCCCCATTCTGATTTTTGATCTGAACAACAACTGAACCTCTTGACCATGTCTGCATGCTTTTATGCACTGAATTGCTGCCACATGATTGGCTGATTAAATACATGCATCAGCAAGCAGATGTCCAGGTGTACTTAATAATATGGCCACTGAGTGTAGATGGTGTGAATGCATGCAGGCACTTCCCCCTCAGGTTGGATGAGACTAGAACTAGAGGTCATAGGTTTAGGGTGAAAGGTGAAATAGAGGGAACCTGAGGGGAAGCTTCACTCAGAGTGTAGAGTAAGTGTGGAATGAGCTGCTGGTGGAAGTGGTAAATCAAAGTTAAAAAGTTAAAAGTTCAAAGTAAATTTATTATCTAAGTACATATATGATGCCATATACTCTACAACCCTGAGATTCATTTTCTTGCAGGCATTCTCAATGAATCCAATAAAAATATGAAAGGCCACACCCAGGGCAGATAGCCAGTGTGCAAAGGACAACATACTGTGCAAATAAAAGAAAATAAATAAATAGATAGATAAGCAAGCAAGCAATCAATATCAAGAACATGAGGTAAAGAGTCCTTGAAAGTGAGTTCATAGGTTGTGGGAACATTTCTCAACGATGGGGCAAGTGAAGTTGAGTGAAGTTATCCCCCCTGGTTCAAGAGCCTGATGATTGCGGGGCAATAACCGCTCCTGAACCTGGTGGTGTGGGTCCTGAGGCTCCTGTACCATCTTCCTGATGGCAGCAATGAGAAAAGAGCATGGTGGGGACTCTGATGATGGATGCTGCTTTCCTGTGACAACGCTCCATGTAGAGATGTGCAATGGTGGGGAGGGCTTTACCCCTGATGGACTGAGTCGTATCCATTACTTTTTGCAGGATCTTCCATTCAAGGGCATTCGTGTTTCCGTTCTAGGCAGCCAGTCAATATACTTACCACCACAGATCGATAGAAGTTATGCAGGCTCAATTGTGACCTTTAAGTGAAGTTTAGATAGGTACATTGAATCGAGGGGTTTGTGGGGGGACGCAGTCCGGGTGCAGGTAGATGGGATTAGGCAGAAGGTATGTTTGGCATAGACCAGGCATGGGCAAACTACGGCCCGCGGGCCACATGCGGCCCATTAAGCTTTTTAATCCGGCCCGCAGAACTTGATGAAATTATATTAATAAACCTTGTTAATGTCTTTTCCCCGCAATTCTGGCGTTTTCCCAATAGATGACGCACTCTATATACATTTGTGGCGACCCATTTCCTGGCACATCCGAACCGGCTCACAATTAGCCAGCGTTCCGGCTAAGGGAGATAGCCTGCGGGGATTTGCGAGCACAGAGCTTTGGAGCCTCTGCGCAGGGGGCAGGTTGAGGGAGACTTAAAAGTGAGGCTGGTGATTTCGAATAAAGTTTTTTTCTTCGACTGCAGTTACCGACTCCGTGTCGTAATTTTAGCGCTGCATGTAGCACACCGCTACACATTGACCTTTGTTGAGGTGCAGCGTATTACTCCACATTTGCGCTTTACTCTTTGTTCGGCTCGACCTATTTGTGTGAACAGGCGTTCAGCGTCATGAACATCAACAAAGCCAGCCACAGATCCAAGTTAACTTACCAACACCTCAGATCCATCCTGAGAATCGCCACAACAAAACTAAATCCAGACTTTGATGCGCTGGCTAAAAAGGGAGACCAACAACACTGTTCCCACTGAAATTAAAAATAAGTTTCTTCGTTGTGTTATGTAAAAAACTGCATTTGAAAATATTTTTTTCAATAAGCCTTACATGTTACATGTCATTTCTGTTAAGTGATGGACATGAGTAGTGCACAGGTGCACGTACGTTCTCAAAATAAAAAATGCGCTCCAGATCAAATAACGCGCTCCGCATACTCACGCGCTCTCACTGTTCTGTCATTGTGCGGGTCGTTGTTGAGTTTTGGCACAGGGGACAATTGAATAAGAAGGAGCAGGCCAGGACGACCTGCATCTCCTACCGTTTTTGAAATAAAGACAGTCAGGAGGAGAGTGATGATGATAATATCTTGAAGGATAACAGAATTTTCAGTGCTTTAAAATAATAACTGTTACTATTTTAAAAAAAGCTGTATTTTATTCATTTAATTTTCAGTGTTTTAAAAGTCAATTCAATAAATAGCTAAATACCATGGGACTTCAAAGACAGATATTTTGTTGTAATGCATTTGTTCATTTTCAATTGAAATTAAAGCACATGTTTACTACATATCCCATGATATTTTATTTTCTCTTATGAGGTGTATTACCAAAACACTCCGTCCATCTGCTCCTGGTCCGGCCCCCCTGTCAAATTTTAGAAACCTTTGTGGCCCTCAAGTCAAAAAGTTTGCCCACCCCTGGCATAGACTGTGCTGTAGCGCTCCATGACTCAATGACTGTAATTAAAATCCACGAAGCCATCTCCTAACAACAAGCACTCTAACTCTTGGCTTCAGCAGAGCAAGTTAACAAGAGAATTATAGATAAGAGTGGTGGAATATTCAATGTTAATTTATTAATGCCCAAGCATCCAGAGGGTGCTCACATTAACATATTCTTTTTAAATGAGCCAGGCCTTTTGGTCTTTATCTCTCTATCTGGAAGTCAATCGACACATTCATCACTCTTTGTGCAAAGAAGAATTTTTCTGGCATCAATCTTAAAGTTAACTTTTATTGGTTTGAACTGCTGTTCCCTCATCCCACCTTTGATTTTCATGTTAAAATCGTATTTCAGGGTTTCTTTCTTCTTTTATTGAACAAAATGTTGATTAGATTACCTTCCTGACACCCAGGTTCCAAATCATGTCGGTTCCTATTACTCAGTCCTGACACTGAGGGCTAGTTTCACTGTGCACTCTCTGTGGCCCTTGAATCTCTCTCCTGTATCCTGATAACTAAAACTAGATGATGCATTCTGCTCAGTGCACCGCCTGAAGTGAATGCAAGCTGCTCTGATTTATGTCTGACTAACCTAGCAAAATGGTATTACAGTACATGCTATTAGTTCTGCTGGTCACAGATCTGAATCATCGCAAATGGGATAGGGATCAGTTTCTTATTGCTACATGTACCGAGATACGGTGAAAAAGTTTAGTTTTGCCTGCTATCCAGACAGCGAGATAGTGCAAGGGAAACAGAATGCAGAATACTGCATAGGGGTGGTTGTCCATCATGTCCAACGGCGACAGGAAACCTGTGCAGGAGAGCTTTTAAAATAGAAAAGAAAATAGAAATAGAAAATAGAAAAGCCATTGCACTGGGGCAGTTCCACTCTCTCGACCTCGGAAGTCCGGGTCCAGTGATACGAGCAAGCGTCACAAACTGGCGTCTTCTGTGCCTCGTCATGCCTTTCCCTCGCCACGGAGTGTTGCAGTATCACCTTCCTCATTGTTGACCACATTCACTTAGTCCACCAGAGCTGACTTTACATGCTAGGGCAGGCATGTCCCTTTCTCACCAGGGTATGGGGCTGCCAGCTACCCTCACCTGGATAAGCCCACCTATCGAAGCGGTGTACTGGGCTGTGGCCGCTGTCACATGTAAACAGCTACTTGGAGCCACGGGTGAGAGCTGAGTGTCCGGTGGGGACCGAAGGTGAGCTGTTCCAGATTGGACACGACAAGCCCTTTCACCAGTGGGGCTACCCTTCCCTGGGCACTCCATACACCCTTGCATAGTACTGCATTGTATGACAGTCACAATGGAGGTGGACAAAGAAACTGCAAAGGCCTCCACGAGGTAGATTGGGAAAGGAAGAGTTGGTCTTTCACATCTAAGAGGACTATTCAAGAATATGATACCAATGGGATAGAAGCTGCCCTTGAGCCCGGTATTTTCTATAATTAGTGTAAGTTCAAAGTTCAAAGTAAATTATCAAAGTACACATATGTCACCTTATACTACCCTGAGATTCATTTTCTTGCAGACAGTTGCAGTTGAACAAAGAAATACAATAGAACCAATTAAAAATTACGTACAAAGACAGGCGAACAACCAATGTGCAAAAGATGATAAACTGAGCAAATACAAAAATCAAATAATAAGAATAAGGAGAGAAAGAAAGAAAATATTGAGAACATGAATTGTAGAGTCCTTAGGTTGTGGAATTATTTTAGTGTTGAAGTCAGCGAAGTTATCTACGCCGGTTCAGGAGCCTGATGGTTGTCGGATAATAACTGTTCTTGACCCTGGTGGTGTGGGACCTTGTTCCCAATGGCAGAGTGATACAGGAATTAGTGCTGCTGCTCACAGTCTTCAGGGACCCATGTTCAATCCTGACCTCTGTGAGGATTTCGCACATTCTCTGTGTGACCATGAGGGTGTTTCCTGTGTGCTTTGCTTTCCTCTCACATCCCAAGACATGATGGTAGTTTAATTGGCAACTGTAATAGTGATGCACCATCAATAACTCTCTGAGAGGTGAGGCGAGATAAAGGCTTTTATTGACTGGAAGAAAGAACAAGCAGCAATTGACCACCACACTACATCCTGGAGACTGAGGGCAGGGCTCAGGCTCCAATCACCTTTATACCGGGGTCCGTGGGAGGAGCCACAGGAGCAGTCGGGGGGGGGGGGGGGACCCAGAATGGAGATGAGGGAAGAGGTGAATAGGCAGGTGTAGCACTTTTTCCATCTGCGGGGATAAGTACCAGGAGGGAGATCAGTGGGGAATGTACAAGGGATTCATGGAGCGAACGACCCCCGTGGAGAGAGTGGGAAGGTAAAGATGTGCTTGGTGACAGGGTCCCATTGAAGATGGCAAAGTTGCAGAGAGTGATGTGCTGGATGTGGAGGCTCATAGGGTGGTAGATAAGGATAAGAGGAACTCTATCCCTGTTAAGGCGGCAGGAAATGGAGGAGATGCATGTGAGGGCTGCATCAATGGTGAAGGAAGGGAAACCCTATTCCTTGAAGAAGGAGGACGTCTCTGATGTTCTAGAAAGGAAAGCCTCATCTTGGGAACAGATGCAGTGGAAATGAAGGAACTCAAGAAAGGGAATGGCATTTTTGCAGGTGACGGGAGGAGAAGAGGTATAGTCAGATAGCTGTGAGAGTCAGTATTTTATAAAAGATATGAACAGATGAGAACACAAGTTCAATGGGGCAGTCTGTTTCCAGAGATATAGACAGAGAGATTGAGAAAGGGGTGAGAAGAGCCAGAAATAGACCAAGTGAATTTGAAGGCAGAGTGGAAGATGGAGGCAAATTTGATGAAATTGACAAGCTCAGCATGGGTGCAAGAAGCGGCAGCAATACAGTTGTCAATGTAGTGCAGAAAGAGTTGGGGAGCATTACAAGGGAAAGCTTGGAACATGGACTGTTCCACGTAGGCAACAATAAAGCAGGCTTAGCTGGGCCCCATGCTGGTGCCCATGGCTACCCCTTGGGTTTGGATAAAGTGGGAGGAGCTAAAAGAGAAATTGTTGAGTGTGAGGACCCGTTCCACCAGACAGAGGAGGGTGGTGGTTAAGGGAAACGGTTTAGAGATGTCTAGAAAGAAGTGGAGAGATTTAAGGCCATCCTCATGGGGGATAGAGGTGCATGGGGACTGGATATCCATGGTGATGCACCATCAATAACTCTTGGAGACATGAGGCGAGATATAGGCTTTTATTGGCTGGAAGAAAGAACAAGCAGCAATTGACCACCACACTACATCCTGGAGACTGAGGCCGGGGCGGTGTCTCCAATCGCCTTTATACCAGGGTCCGTGGGAGGAGCCACGGTCAGTGGGAGGGGCCACAGGAGCAGTCAGCAGGGGGGGCATTTCCATACAGGTATATGTAGTTCACCACAAATAGTAAAAAGAATCAAAGGGGAGTTGACAGGCATGTGAAAGAGTATATATTGCGGAGGTAAGTAAAGACGGATAGGTGGGATTGCTCTGCTAGATGCTGGCATGAATTAATTGGCTGAATGGCTTCCCTCTTTTTAAAGAGTTTGCCTTACCAAACCATGAGTGGGAGTAGTCACCAGCAGCTGAGGCCTCACTCCAATAGCTCCTTCTTTATTTGTATGCTGAGTTTTGGAGATGTCAGTAATACATTGGATGTTGGGCTACGGGTTAGTTGGTAGGAATATAGATTAAAAGGCTGAGATATTCACTATTGGAAGACTCCTAGGAATGAACACAAAACTGCTGCACCCTGGGTTAACTTAATGCTCAGCAGTTCAGTACCACTTTTTTAAAACTATTTGAACAAACGTCTTGGTTCTTGTGCCAACGGAACAACCCACTGTGATGACAGGGACAGTAACAAGGACTGGTAACTTCCCACTTGACAAGTATCGAAGACAGTTGTCTACCTCATAATGCAACCTAAGTGGATCAGTCTGCCTTTGGTTGGTTAACATTGCTCCCCCATACTCTTCAAGCTGATTCGGAGCAAAATATCTGACACCTTTACCTACTAAGATATAGGCCTTAATAAATCTGTATTTATCTTATACACAGCCAGAAAACTTTGCTCTTACATACTGAGGAAGAGGCTGTACACTAGTTTTTTTTTTGTTAAAAGACTAATGCATTTTCTGGAAAGGTCCTGCAAATGAGGATCCTCTTGTGCAGAATACGACACTCAGATGAACATAAAGGGCTGAGAAGTGACACAAAGATAAAAGTATTGATTCAAATGGCCAGATCCACAGCGTATTTCATCAGGACAGCTTGATGTATCAACCAACAAGCTTTTTTGCACTCTGCTTAAATTGTGACTTGATGTTGCTCAGGAATCTGAAACTCAGAGGGATCCTATTTCTGGCTGGGACAGTTTGGAATATGGGTCTGTTACAGCTCTCTATTGACCAGATGAGACAAAATTAAGCCATCAGGACACACGGGAAAGCACTTATAAATAGTTTAAGCTGCTTCCCAGGCAGAAGTTTCTGTCAGACAGGAAGCTGTAACTTTTGCTGGGGACCGATCAATTCCAAATTATTTTTCACTAAAGTTTCAATAAATGGTAATATTGTGACATTTACCCTGAATCTGAATTCATGGCAGACCTGGATCAGAATGTAACTGGATTAAACTGAACATTTTCCACATCTTAGGCCATAAGGAGAGGGCATGCCATCTTTGTGCTGCTTCCATCAGGCAGGTGGTACAGAAGCCTTAAGTCTCACACCACCACATTCAGGAACAGTTCTTTCCCTTCAACCATCAGGCTCTAAAACTGGCATAGATAACTTCAATTACCAATACTCTGAGCTGATGCTACAACCTATAGACTCACTTTCAAGGACTTTACAACTCATGTTCTCAGCATTATTTTTAAATTTGCAGTTTGCCTTCTATTGCACACTGGTTGTTTGTCGATCTCTGTTCATGTTTAGTTTTTTTGTAAAATTCTACTGTATTTCTTTCTACCTGTAAATGCTCACAAGAAAATGAATTTCAAAGTTATCTATGGTAGCATATACTTACTTTGATGATACATTTACTTTGACGTTTGAGGTCATGCGGTTTAAAGTGTTATATTCCAAAACACGTCGGCATGGAACTTTGGACAAACAACATTATTTACAGTACATCAGAGCTTAGCTTAAGAACTCAATTTATTTTTCTCTGCCCAGAATGTAAAGATTCTGGGTCAAATGGCATGGCTCTGGAAATACAGCTGGTCACTTTCGTTTGTGTTAGGACAACCCATTGACAACTTTTCTGGTCAGGTGCACTGAATGATGTCACTTTCCGTTGAACATTCGTTAGAGTGTCATGGGAGAAATTAGTTCACATAGTTCTAAGCCTTACCTTTCTGAACAATGGGGTTTAAATAGCAATGATTAATCCAATTAATCCATGTGGTGTTCAAAGGACCCTCTCTGTCAGGTTCCTACCAACTCCCAGATGGGAACCCCAATCAAATCGACCCCCTTTAATATAATTACCTGCCTGTTCTCCTATGGTCCTCTGACTGACATTTCTCTCCAACTTGCTCCCCAAATCCACTATTATTCATGCCCAAAACGCTAACTTCTGGCCTAATCAAATGATCGATTCCAGACGTCTCTTCCTTGTTATGCTTGGGACCTGGCCTCAGCCCCAAACTTGGCTGAAAGCAAAGTGGGGAGACTGTTGCAAAGTTGCGCAGTTCCATTCGGTTGTGGCACAGATCCTCAGTGACCTATGTTTATTTCAGATTTGTCTGTGCTTTATTCTTGTGTTCAAAATGCTTCGTGTTTTCATCACAATATCCTCCCTCTGAAACTTCTTCACTCTTCTAATTTAGAAACCCAGATTTCCTGTGCATTGCCTTCAGCTGTCTCTGGTTGTATCAATAATGCTGAGGTGGAAATGGTTGAGAGCTTCAAATTCCTAGGTGTAATTATCGCCATAGCTTGCCCTGGTCCAACCATGAAGACACTATTGCCAAGAAGGCTTGCCAGCACCTCTGCTTTCTCAGAAGGCTAAGGAAATTCACATGTTCCATTAATCCTCACTAATTTTTATAAATGCACCATAGAAAGCATCCCATCATGACTCGGTATAGCAACTACTCAACCCATGCCTGCAAGAAATTGCGAAGTTGTTGACATAGCCCAGTCTATCAAGAAAACCAGCCTACCTGCCATAGACTCTGTCTACACTTCTCGCTGCCTCTGAAAAGCTGCCAGCTCCAAAAAGCAGCCAATCAAATCCCATCCTGGTCATTCGCCCTTCTCCTCTCTTCTGTCAAGCAGAAGATACAAAAGATTGTAACCACACACCACCAGACTCAATGTTAGCTTCTGTCCTGCTGTTATAAGACTCTAGAACAGACCTCTTGTACATTAATGATGAACTCTTGATCTCACAATCTACATCGCTATGGTCCTTACACCTTATTGTCCCCCTCTACCCAGCATCTTGTTAGTAAATGTGCATTTGCTGGAGAACAAGACTGAGTACCTGAGGACAAGTTTGGTGTCCATTGCTTGAGATACTGTACAATGCTGTCTCCAAACAAGAAATAGTCTACCCCAACACTTTTCATATCATAGTCAGGGAATTCAGACAGGTTTGTTTGAAGAAATCCTGCTCAATTGTCATCAGCATATAACCTGAAACACCAGAGGTCCCAGCACAACAAATGATACTAAGGTAAGGAATACCTCCCATTTCATGCCCAGATCACATTTCAGTAAAACTGATCACTTGACTGTCCTCCTACCTGCATACAGGCAAAGGCTAAAGAGTAAGTCTCCAGAGACTACAGATGGGGTATCTGACCGAGTACAAAATACCTCTGCTTATCAACTGGCTGAAATGTTCCCTGAGATCTTTAACCTCTCACTTCAGCTGAGGTACCCACCTGCTTCAAACAGGCTTCACTTACACCATTGCCTCAGAATGTGATAACCTGCCTCAATGACTATCATCCAGAAGCACTTATGTCCATAGTGATGAAGTATTTTGAGAGGTTGATGACGAAATATATCAACTCCTGCCTGAGGAGTGACTTGAGTTCATCCAATTTGCCTACCGGCACAACAGCTCCACAGCAGATGCCATCTCATTGGCTCTTCACTCAACTCTGGAACACCTAGACTGCAAAGATGCATATATCAGGATGTTGTTTATCGACTACAGCTCTGCATTCAATACCATCATCCCCTCAAAACTATACAATAAACTTCAAGACTTTAGCCCCAATACCTCCTTGATTTCCTCACTTGCAGATCCCAGTCAGTTCAGATTGGCAATAACATCTCCTCCACAATCTCCATCAGCACAGATGCACCACAAGACTGTGTACATAGCCCTCTGCGTTACTCACTTTACACTTATGACTGTGAGACTAAGCACAGCTCCAATACCATATACTGTATGTTTGCTGACAACACCACTTTTGTAGGCCAAATCAAAGGTGGTGATGAATCAGCATCTAGGAGAAAGATGGAACATCTGGCTGAGTGGTGCCACAGCAACAACCTCTCACTCAGTGACAGCCAAACCATGGATCTGATTATTGACCTCGGGGAGGAAACCAGGGGTCCGTGAGCCAGTCCTCATCAGGGGATCCTTGGAGAGGGTCAGCAACTTTAAATTCCTTGGTTTTATCGTTTCAGAGGACCTGTCCTCCTTCCAGCATGCAAGTACAATTACAAAGAAAGCACGGCAGTGCCTCTATTTCCTTAGGAGTTTGTGAAGATTCAACATGGTATCTGGAATTTTGACAAACTTCTGTAGATGTCTGGTGGAAGGTATATTGACTGGCTGCATCACTGGAAACATCAACATCCTTGTATGGAAAATCCTACAAAAAGTAGAGGATATAGCCCAGTCCATCATGGATAAAGCCCTCCCCACCATTGAGCACATCTACCCGGAGTGTTGTCACAGGAAAGCAGCACCCATCATCAGGGACCCCCATCACCCAGGTCTTGCACAAAGGTGGTACAGGAGCCTCAGGACCCACACCACTAAGTTCAGGAGCAGTTATTACCCTTCAACCATCAAGCTCTTGAACCAAAGGGGATAACTTTATTCAACTTCACTTGTCCTATCACTGAACTGTTCCCACAACCAATGAACTCATTTTCAAGGTCTCTTCATCTCATTTTCTTGATATTTATTGTTTATTTATTATTATTACTATTATTAATTTTTTATTTTCTCTTCCTTTTTGTATTTGTACAGTTTTTTTGTCATTTGCACATTGGTTGTCCACCCTATTGATGTGGTCTTTCATTGGTTCTATTATGGTTATTGCATTTATTGAGAATGCCCCCAAGAAAATGAATCTCAGGGTTGAATATGTTGACATTTATGTACTTTGTTAATAAATTTACTTTGATCTTTGAACTTTACCTGCACTGAACTTTCTCTGTAGTTTTTACACTTTATTCCGCATTGTCACCGTTTTATCTTGTTCTACCTCAATGCAGTGTGTAACGATTTGATCTATACGAATGATATGTAAGACAAATTTTTCACTCTATATCAGTAGATGTGACAATAATAAACCAACTCCAATACAATTATTAGAAGACGGTCACCATTATATAACTTATGGGCGTGTCTGTCTTATGCTATTGTAACCCTCTGCAGTGTGAGTTATTAAGGGGGCAGCTAAGATTTACAGTCCGCAAGCAGTCACTAGCTCAGTGCTTTGGCTTAAAGTGCAACCAATCAAGAGCCATGAATAGACATAACAGTTAAACTTTGGCAGCTGTGTCTAATACACACTTTAAGTAGGCTCTTATTTGCAAGAGGTTAAGATACTACTCTAAGGGGGGGGGGGGGTGATCTCCTTACCAATTCCATCAATATACCTGTCGAATCAACTATGAAAGCACTCTCACAGAAACCTGTGTACTTTGGTTTCTCATTATGAGGAGAGTCAAGAGATCCCCTTAAAGTAATTGCTCCTATTGACACCAGCAAACAGCATAATGGGCAACAATTGATCTATGTTAAAATCATCAGTGGACAGATCCCAAGGGGAACCAGTTTCCTCAAGATTTTGATGTTCAATTTGAATCAATGAAAACTGAGCAGCATTCAGAGTTTAACCATTTCATTTCCTGCAAGGAAGGAGTGCAGAGAAACCGTATAACCATATAACAATCACAGCACGGAAACAGGCCATCTTGGCCCTCCTAGTCCGTGCCGAACCCTTAATCTCACCTAGTCCCACCTACCCGCACTCAGCCCATAACCCTCCACTCCTTTCCTGTCCATATACCTATCCAATTTTACCTTAAATGACACAACTGAACTGGCCTCTACTACTTCTACAGGAAGCTCATTCCACACAGAAAACAAAAACTTATCAAGCCTCTAACTAGATAAAGCCTTCTAGACAAATTTGTTGATATATAGCTTTAGCAGGGCTTTTGAGCATTGTTTTGTGCTCAAAGTGGAATATCTGGAGAACAAGCATTCATAGAGTTACACAGCACAGAAATGGGCCCTTCGGCCCAACTCATCCATGGTGCCTTTCTGAGCTAGACCCATTTGCCTACATTTGGCTTGGATGCAATCAGTTAATATTGATTCTTGGGTGTGTAAATGATGACTGTATATTTAATATCACTTGCATTAGAATAGCTCAAATATTCAAAGGTATAGTTTAATGAGCAAGGTCCTTAACGATCAGGCAGCATATTGCTGGAGGGGCATTGCACGGGTTATTTAGCTTTCAAAATGAAGTCCTCTACAAAATTGAGGCAAAGTGTAATTCAGTTTGATGAAGAGACAATCTCATAATCAGCTGTATATTTGATCTGCTCAAATCATCAGCATGCTCTCTTCTCACTGTTGCCATCAGGAAGAAGGTACAGGAGCCTTTGGACTCACACCACCAGGTTCAGGATCAGTTATTTCTCTGGCTCTTGAACCAGAGGGGATGACTTCACTCACCCCTGCACTGAACTGTTCAGGTTTCTTCATCTTGATATTTATTGAATACTTATTTGTTGTTGTTATTTTATGTTTTTTTTTCCCTTTTTGAACTTCCACAGTTTGTTGTCTTTTTCACATTGGTTCTGTCTTGTGTGCAGTATTTCACCGATTCAATTGTGTTTCTTTGTATTTACTGTGAATGCCCACAAGAAAATGAACCTCAGGGTTGGCATATATATGGTGTATATATGTACTTCGATAATAAGTTTACTTTGAACAAAACGAAGTGTAAAACAGCTGAGTGCTGCTCATCTCAAGCCCGACTCGACCTGGCTGAGGTGCATTGAAAGAATTTCACGAATAAGGATGTTAACTGAAAGTTCAACAAATGGTTGAAGTTGAACTGATGATGTGTTTGTTCATTGGGGTGTTATATTGATGTTGTATAAGGAATCGGTGAGGCCTAATTTGGAGTATTGTGTGCATTTCTGGTCACCTACCTACAGGAAAGATGCCAATAAGATTGAAAGAGTACAGAAAGAACTTGCAAGGATGTTGCTCGGACTTGAGAAAGGTTGACTACGGGAGGGCTTTATTCCCTATAATGTAGGAGATTGAGGGGATATTTGATAGAGGTATACAAAATTATGAAGGATATGGATAGGGTAAATGCTTTTTTTGCAGTGAGGTTGGGTGAGACTAGAACTAGAGCTCATTGATTAGGGATGAAAAGTGAATTATTTAACGTGAAGTGGGACTTCTTCACTCAGAGGGTGATGAGAGTGCGGAACAAGCTGACGGTGGAAGTGGTAGATGCGGGGTTGGTTTCAGCATTTAAGAGAAATTTGGATAGGTACATGAAACAGTGGGATATATAGGCTTATGGTCCTAGTGTGTGTCAATGGGACTAATCAGCATAATGGCTCGGCATGGACTAGATGGGCCAAAGAGTCCATTTCTGTGCTTTAGTACTCCATGACTCTAAGTGAATGGTTGAGGTGAAGCAGCTATTCTTGACCCTTTGATGTGGGACTTCTGCACCATTATCCTTTCCTAATCCTGGAGGTTGCGACTGATACGCAAACTTCTCCTCCAGCTAGCTCGCACAGCAGGCTTAATTTCTGTGTATCACTACAGAGGGCAGCCCATCTCTCATTGCCCTCAAGAAGGAATGGAGTGGGTTAGAGAGGATGTGCTATAAAGAGAGGTTGGACAAACTGATTTTTTTTTTCTGGAGTATCAGATGCTGTGTGGGGGGGGGGGGGTGACCTGACAGTGATAGATCAGTTAATGATAGCCATTTGCTGCACCATTGGTAACAGCTTCACGTTCTTTGCTGATAATTGAAAGCAGACTGCTCAGGCACCAGTTCACTTTTTTTTCTGTGTGAATAAGGCATACCTGAGCAAACTTACATTTTGTTAGGTAGGTGCCTATGTAATTGTTGGAGAGTGCATGCTTTTAGGAGTATATCCAAGATGTTGACTGATTCCACAGTTCTTATCCAACGTGGTAATTGGTTTATTCTTGTCACATGTGCCAAGGTGCAGTGAAAAACAGTGTTCGCCATGCCATCCATCCAGATCATTTCATCATGTCAGTACATCGAGGGAGTACACGGGGAAAGCACTAGCAGAATAGTGTTCGAGGTAAAGCACAGTACAGGCAGACAATAAGGTGAAAGGCCATGACAAGGTAGACTGTGAGGTTAAGAGTCCATCTTGTCCTACTTAGGAGCCTCTAACAGTGGATAGAAGCTGTCCTTGAGCTTGGTGGGCTGTGCCTTTGGGCTTTTGTATCTTCTGCCCATTGAGAGAAAGAGAGAATGTCCGGTGTGGGAGGGGTCTCTGATTATTCTGGCTGCTTTCCTGAAGCAGAATGAATGGCATTGGTTTCTGTTGTTAGGCTGGCATGGAGAATATCTCTTTAAGGGCTGAAATCATGCCACAATTGGCAGTTGCTTAACATTCAAGTAGGAAATGAAGTGACAGGTGCTACCCCAGACTGACCAAACTGTGTGTACACTTTATGCACTCATTGTGTTTTTTCTTGTTGGGGGGAGGGGTTAAATTTGCACGTGAGTGTGATACGATGACTTTCTAGTGTTCCAAAACAATCAATTACTGGACAAATACAAATTCAATGCAGTTTGACAATTATAAATTCTTCAATAGTTTATACCCCAAGAAATGCTGGAATGATATCTGTGGGGAAAGTCTCCCTCTCTATTTCAATCCAATTTCAGGCTGAAGGAATTCCTCCTCACCCCAAGAACTTTATTCTGAGGCGAATTTGGATAAGCTGCTGGATATGATAACATCCTAGTTTGCAAACATGAAGAATGGTTATTGATTAAAAGCACTCTAGGGTAATGTAAAAGCCTGTTTTCTCATCTAAATGTAAAACAAAGTATTGTTTTACGTCAAACCACAATAAAAGCAAGAAACCTTTTTGCTTGACACCTTCTGAAAGATTGACTTACAGGCTAAAAGGTTTTAATTCTTTTGAAGACAGAAGGGTAGAAGACTGAATAGTTACCATCTGGGTTTAGTAGGCATAGTGGAAAAGTAAAGCATGCTGGCAGCAAGTGATGCTGGGAAACAGGATTTCAACCTTTAGTTTGCCAAACATGTTTTGCATATATCATTAGTGCCTATTAACAAAATAGAAAAGAGATATTAGAAACAGACTTGTGAACAAAAACACCTGAGTTGTCCCTGATGGGGCCTTCTCCAGTTTAGCACAGGTGCTGACACAAGCCAACAGTCCTTTAAAGACACAGTCCCCATGGTAACAAGGCAGTAGCTGGTTTGGATTAGGAGAGTACCATTATATCATGTTGCCAAAATAAATGAAGAGTATTTGATGTTGCTGGGCCCATACTCGATGGAGTTCAGAAGGATGAGGGGAAAATCTCATTGAAACCTGCCTGGATAGAGTGGACTTGGAGAGTGTGCTTCCATCAGGAGAGTCTGAGATCTGAGGGCACAGCCTCAGAATAAAGGGGTGTCCCTTTAAAACTGAGATGAGAAGGAATTTCTTCAGCTGGAGAGTAGTGAATTTGTGTAATTTATTTCCACAGAGGGCCATGGATGCCAAGTCACTTAAGGCAGAGACTGATAGGTTTTTGATCCGCAAAGGGGTTAAGATTTATGGGGAGAATGGGGTTAATGGGAATAAAAGCTATGATTAAATACAGAGCTGACTCAATGGGCTGAATGGCCTAATTCTGCTCCTCTGTCTTACAATCTTGCCTTTATTAAGGGGAATGTCCAAAATCTCCTGGACAGAGGGACGACTGGATCCCAGCTCACCTTTGCAGTAAGTGAGATACCCTATCTACTACATAAGATTAATAACAATGTATCAGCATGTCTTCTTCTAATTTAGTCTCATCATCTGTGATGGTGCATACCATAAAAGTGTTTTGGCTGCATCTTAAGAATGGTGTTGTTTGTGATTCTTGTGGGTATCGAGCACGTTGGAGGTTGCACCAAGAAGTTGTAGCTGATGCCAGTGGTGGAGGAAACATTCAGGGCATGATGCAGTTTGGTAAATTGGTTTATGATTGTTACATGTACTGAGGTACAGTGAAAAACTTGCAGATCCATGCAGGTCAGTCCATTATGATGGAGGCCTGAGGTAGAGCAAGGTAAAGCAGTAAGAGAATGCAGAATGAAGTTTTAGAGTAGAGAAAGTGCAGTGTAGACAGACAGTAAGGTGGAAGGTCACAACAAAGTGGGCTGTGAGGCTAAGAGTCTGTCTTATCATATTAGGGGACCATTCAATAATTTTCCAACGATGGGATGGCTGCAGGTTTGACAGAAAGAAAAGATGAGAAGTGCTAAGGACAACTTTGTCACGGATGTGATTTAACCCAAAAATGATTGCTAGTGTGATCTACTTTGTGAAAAACCACTTCTATGTGTGACTTGTCTATATTTAAAAAAAACTGATCCAGTTCCAAGAAGACTGCCTCTAAAGTTTCATTTTATTCTTCCCTGCTATGTTCTTGTTTTCTCCCTTTTGTTCTGTTAGGGTTTGTGTAGAATCTAGAGGTATGTTCCCAGATATGAAACCAGCACCGAAGGGACAATGTTGATTGAGCTTCCCCCTTTTCTGAGTTGTGCCACAAAATGTCACAAGGGTACAGCAACCAGGATGAATCTAATCTACGATCGGAAGCTCAAAACTGAAGCTCTACAATTTAAAGGGCATAGATCAGATAAACTCAAAATGGCTACGACACAGTGGCACAGCTGGGAGAGCTGCTGCCTCATGGATCCAGAGACTCGGGTTTGATTCTAAACTCTAGTGCTGGCTGTGCGGAGTTCGCACGTTCTCCCTGTGACTGCATGGGTTTCCTCCGCAGGTGTTCTGGTTTCTTCATGCATCCCCAAAAAAATGTGGGCTGGGAGGTGAATTGGCTGCTGTAAATTGCCCCTAGTGTGTAGGTCATTTGTAGAATCTGGGGAGTGTTCATGCCAATGTGGAGAGAATGCAATGGATGAATAAAAATGGGTGCTGGGTGC
The DNA here is from genome assembly GCF_030144855.1 of Hypanus sabinus. NCBI lineage: Eukaryota > Metazoa > Chordata > Chondrichthyes > Myliobatiformes > Dasyatidae > Hypanus > Hypanus sabinus. Next base: position 21,883,847 of record NC_082738.1, on the reverse strand, counting down.
TTGCCACAGACTCACTGGACTGAGGGTCTGTTTCCATATGATCTTCTGAATCTAAAGATGCTATTTGAAAGTCTGCTAAGGAAGTAAATTGAGAGGTTGTAGAATTGAGATTAAAGAAAAAATGTATTTAAAACTGATGGATGTTTCTTCAGTATTTGAGGAATGGTTTACCACAGTAAGGATAACATATTGGAGACTTTCAAAATGCAAAGAAGAGTCTCTGGCACAGGATGGTTGAACTCCAGAGGGTGTTAGTGTTTGAGGGACTGTAAAGGAATTAGTGTTATTATTTGCAGTTCTGCTTCAAAGGTTCAGATTCTCCACATGCCTTAAATAAACTTCTTTTGCAAGGTAGATGACCTATGTTAAGTGTTTGACCAGGGGTTTATTACTGTAATATAAATTTGTAGTGTGCTTTAGCACAAGGCACATACCAATCCACAATATATTTTGTGTCAATTCAGAGCAGGTTCCCGTTAGTACTGAGCATTGGACAAGAAAAATCAAACGAGAAACACTGAAGGGTTGACTTGTTGGTATGCACTAATTAACTGATTTTATAAGTCCAAGAGCTGATCATCAATTTTCTGAAGCCTTCGTTAAATACAGATCTGAAATAATACTGCCAGAGGGCTGGAATCTACACAAAGAATCAGTCAAATAATATCAGATAATGCCTCAGATGTGCAGATGTGGGGAAATTGAGTAGATGATCTCCATACTACCAATGTCCACAGGATGTACTGAGGTTATCAGTATGGTTCTAAGTTAATTAACGTGGTTCAACTTTTTATGAACTATTCTCTCTATGCAAAGCATGGACGATATGTATTTTGAATATAATGATATGAAGAGCTGGAATAACTGTTGAACACCTATGTCTGTATTTTCATTTCATCAAAATAATTATTTCAAAAATTCATGGCGATGTAACTCCTGCTCACCTCCTCCCTAACTGCCTGACCTAAACCAGCCTTCCAGGTGAGACAGATTCACACGCACCCTGTCCAACCTCGTGTTCTGCATTGGGTGCTCCAAATGAGGGTTTCCCCCACCCTGCCCGTCCCAACATTGAGGGCAAGTGTAGACTGGTTTGCAGATGGTCATCCTGATCTCCCAGTTGTGTATCATTTCAATTCCCCTTTCCACTCCCACACTGATCTCGCCATTGCAACGCACACAAAATGCTGGAGGAATTCAGCAAGTCAGACGGCAACTATGGAAGGTAATGAACAGTTGATGTCTTGGCCCAAAAGTATTTCACAGCTAAATTTTCTGATGGTGCAAACGTACTGGGACATAAGGTGATGAAGGGACTACTGTCTCATTTGGTGAAACATCCTCTCACAATATATGAGAACTATGAAGAGCCTCAGCCTGAAATGTCGACTGTGCTCTTCCGCAGAGACTGCCTGGCCTGCTACATTCCTCCAGCATTGTTTGTGTGTGTGTGTGTGTGTGTGTGTGTGTGTGTGTGTGTTGAGCGAACCGGTAGGCCAGCTGAAAAGGCTATTGGCTGCAGTCTACCATCACTGCAGGACCTGTATGTGTCCAAGATAAAGATGCAGGCAGGACAAAATATTGCAGACACTACCCATCCTGCAAACTGCCTTTTCCAAAAGCTCCCTTCTGGAAAGTGCTATCGGGCTATTAAAGTAAAATCTTTATGCTGTCTTAAATGTTTCTTCCCTCAGGTGGTTTATCTAATCAACCATTCTAGTTAGCCCCCACACCCCCTACTATCTATTACAACAGTCACGAGATTACACTGTAAGCACTTTAAACCATTTTTATAATGCTGCTTTCATTGTAAATACATGCTGGTATTTATGCACATTTTATTCCATATCAGTATTTCTAACTTTATTTTTATATAATTCTTTATAATCGTGTGAAATAAAAGGGTGAAATTGTCTATCTGGGTTCATTAGTCATATGCCATGTTCTTGCACGTTAGTAGGTTAATTGGTCATTGTAAATTGTCTCAAATGTGCAGATGACTTGGAGAGTCTGGGGAGAGTGGTGGGTGAATAAATGGCTTTGTATAGGGTCAGTATAAATGGATGGCTGGTAGTCAGTACAGACTTGATGGGCTGAATGGCCTGTTTCTGTACTGTATGACTCTGTTATAGTTTATTGCTGTACACAGAATGTAATAAAATTATTTGTATGAAGCTCACATAATAAACAAGAGGGCACAGCCTCAGGATAGAAGGGCATCCATTTAAAACAGAGATGTGGGGACATTTCTTTAGCCAGCGGGTGATGAATTTACGGAATTTGATACCACAGGCAGCTGTAGGGGCCAGGTCGTTGGGTCTATTTAAGGCAGAGATTGATAGATTCTTGATTGGACATGGCATTAAAAGTTACGGGGAGAAGGCCAGGGAGTGGGGCTGAGGAGGGGGAAAGGATCAGCCATGATTGAATGGCAGAATAGACTCGATAGGCAAAATGGCCTAATTCTGCTCCGATGTCTTGTGGTCTAAACAGTGTACTGTACATGGTAATACAGTAATTAAATTCAAAAGTAAATTTATTAAAGTACATATAGGTCACCATATGCAGCCTGAGATTTGTTGTCTTGTGGGCATTCAGAGTAAATCTACAGAATAGTAACTATAACAGGATCAGTGGAAGATCAAACAGAGTGCAAAAGACAACAAACTGTGCAAATGCAAATATAAATAATTAGCAATAAATATTGAGAACATGAAATAACAAGATAAAGAATCCTTGAAGTGAGATCATTGGTTGTAGAACGAACCCTCTCCACCTCTGAGGACTGGCTCATGGACCTCTGGATTCCTCCTCCTGAAATTTCTTGGTCTTGCTGACATTGAGTGAGAAGTTGTTGTTAAGACACCACTCAGCCCGATTTTCAATCTCTCTCCTGTAAGATGATTCATCACCGCGTTTGATGTGGTTCACAACCATGGTGTCTTCAGCAAACTTAAATGGCATTGGAGTCGTGCTTAGCCACACATTCATAGGTGTAAAGCAAGCAGAGCAGGGGGCTAAACACACAGCCCCGAGGAGCACCTGAGCTGATGGAAATGCAACAGAATGGCTCATAGTGCAAGCAAGAAACTTTGGAAATGGCATTCGGGTCCGTTTGCGACCAAGCTTCCGCCTATCTCTGCAAGCTTTGTATTCCTCAGGTCATTGTGTCATTCCCTCTTTTGCCACACAATAACGACCGTGCCATCAGCTTTCCACCTTTCCACTCTTTGGAGCTCCTCTTCAACTGCTCCTTAAAACCCACCAAGGACCCGGTTACCAGGATTGCTCCTTCACTGCCTCTCCTAATTTCCTCACCTATCTATAGAGCAGCTTGGCACATTTTTTGTATATTAAGTTTGCTAGCCTAGAAATCAGATTCACAGATGCTTAATTTTGGTATTGGTATTAATTCATTATTGTCACATGTACTGAGGTACAGTGAAAGCTTTGTCTTGCATACTGTTTATACAGATCAACTCATTACACAGTGTGAGGTAGAACAAGGTAAACCAATAGCAATGCAGTTACTGAGAGTGACAGTGCAGGTAAACAAGAACATAAGGAGGTAGGTTGTGAGGTCAAGAGTCCATTTTGCTGAACAAAAGTTCCTTTCAAGAGTCTGATAACAGTGGAATAGAAGCTGTCCTTGAGCCTAGTGGTACATGCTTTTATGCTTTTGTATCTTCTCCCTGATGGAAGGGGGGAGAAGAGAGAATGTCCGGGGTGAGTGGCATCTTTCTGCTGCTGCTTTACTGAGTCAGTAAGAAATTTAGACCGATAGAGAACTATTTCATGTGCATTGAGACGGAATTATTAGCTGGACAATTTAGCAAGCAAGAGGAGGAAGGGGGTACTGACAAGTTGCTCTGTGATGAGCTGGCATAGACTAAATGGGCTGAGTGCCCTCTTACTGCACAATAACAATTGGACAATCCTATCCATCCCAATGTCAAACATCAGAAAAGAGTAGGCTGGTAAACAAAATTTCAGCTGGTTCACCTTAACAGCTGTACCAAAGGAACACTTGTGAGCGATGTTACATTATTCTGAAACCTCAGACCTGTTGTCATTTAATGAACCCGACGAGATGAGAACACTTGTGGCTTGTCCAGTTGCTGGCTCTAGCTATACGCAGTTAACCTTACACACTTGATTGTTTCCAGTTTATGTGCAGCAGCCCAGTTCAAAAACAACCTGACCCTAGCTTTACTTTACCATGGTAACTCATAAGGCAGGTGGGCTTGGCCCAGCAATTTGCATCCAGGCCCAAGTCATAAAAGCAGAATTTTCCAGGAAGAGGAAATGGCCCATACTTTCTCAATCAATTAGCTCCTTTTACCTCGTCTCATCTTATCCATCCCCCTCCCTCTAGAAACAATGTTGATTTGTCTCTTAAATCCCCTTTATTGCTTGAATGACCTTTCATGGTCACCACATTCTATTAACTTGTCAGGGGAAAATATTCTGCTTGATTTTTCTTGCTATCCCAAGCACGCCAATTCTTAATGAAGTCCTAGAGCTTCGCCTGAAGTAAAGATTTCAGAGATCATGGAAAACAGTCACTTCTCTGATGTCCGATTGGGGCAACTTCAAAAGTTCACTCAACTATTTGATATCACCAAAGTGTGGTGGATTCCAGGAAAGAAAATGCCAAGCAAAATGTTTTAAAATTGGGAAGAGTGAGCAAAATGGGATACCTTTTTTTAATAGAGTCCAGAGCATACAGAAACACTCCATTTGTGACCTGACCCACATAATTCACTTGTGACTTTGTTGCTCCTGTATAATGAGGTCACTGTGACTGTTCGAATATTTTCTGAAATTTCACAGACTTCTGTGGGATATCCTGTGGTTAACAGTGCTGTCCTTTATTTATGAGCATGGTTACAAGTATCAAGCTGTGAGTCTGAAGCTTGGGAGTCCATACTCTTGCGTTAATTACAGTGAATCACAGAACCTGGCACCCAAAAAAAGGAGGGACAAAGAGCTTCACTTTGGACAGGACAGTAAAGCAGTATTATTGGATGCTTTTAATGAAGCTCGTAGCATTTACTAATTTCCTTTATAGATTCCAGCACACTATAGCACGTTCTCTTAAAATTAATTACTTGGCGGTCTTTTTTTTAATGTAGAGCTGATCTGTAATCAGCTATGAAATCAATCTAATTTCTAAGATTTGGCTCCTGTAAACACAACTCATTTCCTTCCTATCATTTGGCTCTGCTCCTCCTTCAGTGTCTCCAATGAGGCTTCTGTTTTCCTGCAGGGTCCTGCCCCTTTAAGAATGCCTGCATTGAGTTCCAGTACTTAGTGCTGTTTCTGTTCAAGAGGCACCATAGACTGCACACTACTGATTCTCTGCTTTTTCAGACAGAGTTGGTTTGGATCTTGTTTCCAGTATGGGCAGGTATCCAAGTAGATCTCAAACCTGGACTGATTTCAGGAAAATAATCTTCTGACTACTTCCAGGAGTTTGATTCTCTCACCTGAGCCAGGCTGGAATGATGCAAATAAGGTGGAGGAAGAACTTTTAAAGACCCAGGTACTGCTGAAAGCAAGAGTGTGTTTAAATTTATGAGATATCTAAGTCACTGTAGTATTGTTCATGCCAGTATTAAATTAGGAGACTGTAGCAGCTGCAGTCTACGCAGAATTAAATTGGGTGACAAGATTTTAAAATGATGAATAATAAGGTTTACAGACCAAAACTTTGAATTTTGTAAAACTTATAATACCTTCCGCCATTTCACAAATATTACATAATTGAACAGTGTTTTTAGAATTCAAAAATAGCATTGGTCTTATCAAACTTCAGTTCTTTTATTTTCATTCTGCATGTTTTTCTTACTTGAGTATCATGTTCAGCTGTTGTGAGCAAGGTTATGCCATTCTGTAAATAAACTGCACAAAGATTTCTACTGTACATTGCTTGTACTGGAATTGTAAGAATTCTCTATATTTTGGACTTAAAAGTGCACTGCTTCTAACGTTCAGATCATCTCTTCCTCCATTGTGGTAGAGCCAGTAAGTGAACTTTGATTCCTTGTGGGATTGTTAAAAGTGGTTATTTGTGATTAAACTTTGTCATCAAATTCATTTGATTCTCAAATTACTTGGAAAGGAAATTCTGTTTCTTTATTGTCAGTAATTTCTGGAAGTTACTGCCTGCAGTTAGGTTTAGCTCCTGGGTGATGATTTTGTTTTGGGATGTTACTGCCTTTCGCTGTTTCTTGTCTCAACCTAAAAGCACGGTAAATCTCCCAGTATTTTTCCCTTTACGTACATTATTGTGATGTCGGGTTGAGATCATTGGCGGAATAGAGGTGCGTGCAAAGCATCACAGCCAAGCTTGGTCTGGTTCTTGTCTGACACCACACAACATTTATTTTTCAGCATAATACTGTTTAGGCTGAAGTTGCTGGTCCTATCATTTTGTTTTGCTCTGCTTGGCCTGAAACGAAGACTCTGCCTCTAGCTAGCATGACATCCATGTGGAGTCTTAACTCTACATACTGGAATTGTCCAGGTTTCATTGAAGAAATATCTTCAGTTTACCATTCTCTTCAATTTTAAACTTGCTGGTAGTATATTTCTTTGGCAGCTTCATGGAAATGGGTCCAAGATTCCTTTTCCCCCATTCCCTACTTTGACTGCATGCATTTAAAGTGCGAGGGGGTCATTTTAAAGGAGACATGAGAGGCAAATTTCTTTTAGAGCGATGTGTGCCTGGAATATGTTCCCTAGGGTGGTGGTAGAGGCAGATACATTAAGGACTTTTAAGAGCAGTTTGGAGAAGCACGTGAATGTGAGGAAAATTGAATGATATGGACATTGTGTGGGCAGAAAGGATTAGTTTAGTTGGCCATTTGATTACTAATTTATTTGGTTCAGCACATCATCGTGGGCTGAATGGCCTGTTCTTCTGCTGTACTGTTCTATGTTCTAACTCTGCCCTTCTACAAAAGAGGGCAATACAAGGCTTGGAGTCCAAATCTGTACCTGCAAGCTGACTGGTACTGCTGAAAATATTTGGAGAATTAATTTGACCCCTGTTAACAAGGAACAAATAACATAATCCACTGGCTAAATCCAAAGCCTTCCTCCCACCTTTCACCTCTCCCAACCTCAGTCAGTCTCTTCTCTCTCAAACACCCAGGTATGATAATAAGATTTATTCTTTGCCTCATGACACCTGGGATTGTATTTAGTGTTGGTAGTGTACGGTGAAAAGCTTTCATTTACAAGTCATGTCAGATGTAAGTACACATAGAGGCAGTATAAAGAAGAACAGAATGCAGAACATTAATTTCGCTAACTTTTGGTAATTACTTCCCCCCCCCACCCCCACTTCCCTTTCCATTCCCAATTCTGATACCCTCTCTCCTGCCTATCCCATGCCCCTGGTTCCCCTCTTCCTTCCCTTGCTTCTATGGTTGGCTGTCCTCCCCTATCACGTTCCTCCTTCTTCAGTCCTTTACTTCTTCCACCCAGCTTTTTGCTCCCAGCTTTTTGCTTCATCATCCCTCTCCTACTCATGCACAATCCCCCTTACCTGGTCTCACCTATAACCCAGCTTGTATTCATTACCCACCACCTTATTCTGGCTTCTTCATCCTTTTCCAGTCCTGGTGGAGGGTCTCAGCCTGAACTGTTGACTGCTTATTCCCCTCCATAGATGCCGCCTGACCTTCTAAGGTCCTCCAGCATTTTGTGTGTGTTGCTCTGGATTTCCAGCATCTGTGAATCTCTATGTTTAAAAATGCAGAATGTAATACTGTAGTTGCAGAGAAAATGCAGTGCAAGTTGATAAATAAAGTGCAAGGGCCACGGTAAAGTCAATTGGGAGATCAAGAGTTCATCTTTTAGTGTATGAGAGGTCTATTCAAGAGTCTGAAAGCAAAAAGATTGAAATTGTCTTTGAGCCTGGTGGTTCATACTCTCAGGCTTTTGTATCTTCTGCCTGATGGGAGGGAAAGAAGAGAGAATGTCTGGGGTGGGAGGGAGTCCTTGATCGTGTTGGCTGTTTCTCTGAGGTAGTGGGACGTGTAGACAGTGTTGATGGTGAGGAGGTTGGTTTGTGTGATGGACAGGGCTGTGTTCACAACTCTCTGCAGTTTCTTGTGGTTTTGGGCAGAGCAGTGGCCATACCAAGCAGTGATACGTCCAGATAGGATGCTTTCTATGGAGCATCTCTAAAAATTGGGACATGCAGAATTTCCTTAGTAGAGGCAGAAGGGTGCTTCCACATGGCTGGACCGGAGGAAAAAATGTTGGAGGTAGTTACACATGGGAATGTGAAGCTGTCAACCATCTCCACCCAAATATCATTAGCATATGAAATAGAATGCTAGTCTGCACTTGAAATTAAAATGCTCCTACTTTGGTGAATATAAATTTCATGTTCCAAGGTGATGATAGAGGTAGCGAGTCAGCAATCTATAGCTTTCCCCATTTTTTTTTTCTCCCAGATTAATTGTAAAATGTTTTTGTTTTCCCCTGGTTTTAGATCACCATTTAAAAGTCAAAGTCAAAATCTACTCTGAACTTTACAATGGTTGTTGATGTTTAACATCTCATTGATACGTGCAGTGCAATTCCTTGCTTCGCTTTGTTATGCTTAGTGTTTTATAGCTTACTCGTTGCTGGGGGATGTGTGGAGGAAAGTGAAGTGGACAAATGGATTTCCAGCATTTGAGAAAAAGTGCTTTACTCCTCTGTTCTAACTTGGGTGATTACTTCATAGTCCTGCTGGTGTGACGATGGGGTAGAAGTGCCCATGCATTGTCGTCGGCCCCCTCCCCCAACCAACTTGCATCTTCCCTTGGCGACATCTGCTGCAGTCAGGCGGCTGCTATGGTGGAGTGTGAGGTTCTTTAAACTTCTGAGAGATGAATGCAGCAGCTGATGGTTCCAAGGACTAGTGTTGGGACCTACACTGGTCCTTCGAATCAGGTATATCATCATTGACATCTGTCATGAAATTTGTTGTGTGGTAGCCATACAGTGTAAGACATAAAAATTACTATATTTTACAAATTAAAAAATAAATGATACAAAAGAGGAATTGTGATATAGCGTTCATGAGTTCACAGACCTTTTAGAAATCTGATGGAGGAAGGGAAGAAGGTGTTCCTAAAATGTTGAGTGTGTGTCTTCAGGCTCCTGAGATGTCTCCCTGATGGAGATGAGGAAAGGACTTGTCCTGGATGGCAAGGGTCCTTAATGATGGATGCTGCTTTCTTGAGGCATTGCCTTTTGAAGATGTGCTCAGTGTTGGGCAACTTGTGCCCATGATGGACCTGGCTGAGTCTACAACCCTCTGCAGCCTTTTTCAACCTTGTACATTGGAGCCTCCATACCGGATGGTGATGCAACCAATCAGGATGCACTCCATCTGTAGAAATGTGATGGTCTTTGTTGTACACCAATTCTCCGTGGATTGTCACCTTGTCGTGGTGGAGAGGCTTGTGTGGTCCTGAAATCCCGAGAGCGATGCCGTCTGGAGCTGTGCTCCTGGTAGGGTCACCCGTGGCGGTAAGGTCGAGGGTGAGGTCCCTGACAAAGAACAATCCAACCAAGACCTCAACGGTGGAACAGGCGGACGAAGTTACTTTGAACTCAATGGCTTGAAGGCGAGTGAAGGCTGTAACAAATCCATCAGCTCCAATCGTCGTGGTTTCCACGCCATTGGAATCAGTTGGTTGATTTGTGAAATATTGTATGTTTCTTGGAGTGCAACATCAAGTACACGTTAAACAAATACACGCACAGGTATCTTTTCTCTGTGGAAATGGAATGAAGACAATCATCCTCGACCTCGAGGGACAGCCATGACGACAACACCAAATCTATAGTATAACTGATGGCCTTCCTCCTTTGTGATTGCATCAATATGTTGGCCCAGAATAGATCCTCTGAGATGTTGACAGCCAGGAACTTGAAGCTGCTCACCCTTTCCACTGCTGACCCCTCAATGAGAACTGATTTGTGTTCTTCTGACTTCACCCTCCTGAAGTCCACAATTAATTCCTTGGCCTTGCTGACATTGAGTGCAAGGTTGTTGTTGTGACCCCACTCAACCAGTGAACTACCTCACTGACACAAGAGATTCTGCAGATGCTTGAAATCCAGAGCAATGCTGAAGAAACTCAGCAGGTCAGGCAACATCTGCGGAGAAGAATAAACAGTCAACATTTTGGTTTGAGACCCTTCATCAGGACCTTAGTGTGACTGAGGTCTGAGGACCTAGTGTCCTGCCATGCTGAGTTCCTGCAGGACTCTGTATGTTAATCTGCTTAGCTGCTCATTGCCATCTGAGACTCTGTCACCCACAATGGTGTCATTGGTGAATTTGTAGATGGTGTTTGAGCTGTGCCTCGCCACACAGTCATCAGTGTAGAGTAGACAGTGAGCTAACATGCATCCTTGAGGTATGCCAGTGTTGATCATCAGCAAGGAGGAGATGTTATTTCCGATCTGCACTGACTGTCATAATCTGGTGAGGAAATCAAGGAGCTACAGAGGCCCAGGTTTTGAAGCTTGTTGATTAATACTGAGGGGACGATGGTGTTGAATGCTGAGTCCTGTATGAGCACAGAGCCTCAATGTTCTCACTGTAGAAGCTGTTATTTCTGGACGATCAATTCATAACCTGTAGCTAAGGTCAGAATATTGATTGTGTATTTCAGATGGTTTTGTTTTTTAATATGGGGGATTTAATCAATGATTTGGTCAGTTTCCCCCACATGCTTGTTGATACCATTAAGAGGTCCTGATCCCCCTTATAAACCAGCCAAAACGAGCATTGAAGCTGTGCACATTCACACCCATTACAGAGTTGTAGCAAGCCAATAAATATTAAGACTGTCTTCATCATCCAGAGGGGGAAAGTATCAGAGGTCACATTGTGGTGGGAGACATGCCACACTTCTGAACTGAATGGTTAATAAATCTTGCTAAATGTGAAGCTTCCTTTTCAATGGCATTAGTTTTGCTATTTTTGTTTGAAAGATTGGAATTGCTTCATTAGGGGTAAAATATACCCCTTTGGTCGCTTTGTGTTGAAAGCAGATGAGAACATCCCACCGAAGTCAGGTCAATGATGAGGCTGCTGCCCAGTGAGATGTCCCGTGCCTATTACCTTGGATAGTTTCAAGCTGATCATATTGGAACAGAATAATCCAGCACCTGTTTGATTAACATTTTAGACGGGACTAAGTGAATGGCCCTCAGATCATTGACTCTTGAGGTCCAGCCAGCTGAGACCCACCTCTGCCTCACAGACAGTCCTGGATCAAAGACCTTTGGCACCAGGACATCAAAATAACTGTCATTATAGAGCCAACGACATTTTGCTTGGGTGGAAATGGCAAATATGAGGGAGCATAATGTTCTGGAGGAAAGTATGTGGGGTGGGGGGGGGGAAAGATGTCAGAGGTAAATTCTCTACACAGAGTGGTGGGTGCATGAAATGTCCTGCCAGGGATGGTGATAGAGGCAGATACGTCAGGGACATTTAAGAAACTTTTAGGTGGCCACATGGATGATAGAAAAATGGAGGGTTATGTAGGAGGGAAGGATAGATTGATCCTAGAGTAGGTTAATAGGTTGACACAATGTCAAGGACCAAGGGGCCAACAGTATGCTGTAGTGTTCCATGTTCTATATGGGCAGCAATCCAAGGAGCGGTTGCCTGGGACGACCCCTGCAAGTGGTGCCAGCACTAGAGCCAGAGTGGTCCCAGTTGCTGTACTTCACAGTTCAAAGTGAATTTATTATCAAAGTACACGTATGTCACCATATACAGCCCTGAGATTCATTTTCTTACAGGTATTCATAGTAAATCCAAGAAACACAATAGAATCAATGAAAGACTGCACCCAACAGGACAAGCAACTAATACAAAAAGAAATAATAATAAATATTGAAAATGGACAGATATGGACTTTGTTTGGGCAGAAAAGATTAGTTTAGTTGGCCGTTTGATTACTAATTGAATTGGTTCAGCACAACACTGTGGGTCAAAGGGCCCATGCCTGTGCTGTACTGTTCTACGTTCTAGTATGTTTTCATCTGTGTGCGTTGAGAGGAAAACGGAATGCCTTAAACCATACCAAAGCCTGTAAAATTGGTTTCACATCCACAATGATTGTTGGTGCACTGCACATTGAACACAAATACACCTATAATAGTGGCACTGCAAATTCTAGTCCTCTGAGTGCACTGATGAAGTCAATAAAATATATTGCTTTCTCATGTGTGAGTATTAATAATTTCCATTGATCATTACCACAGAAAAAGAATAGGCATTCTTCCATCTTCCATCCAACTATATTTGGAATTCCACCTCATTCTCATAGTGTACACATGGCAGCTGATTGCTGGAGCCTGAAGTAAATCTCCTTAAAATAAATGACAAGGTATTTGGATACAAATTACATAATTGAAAGCAATAATGGATAATTCATATTAATTCAATTAAAAATGCAAGAGGTGGATGAATCTGAGGAACTGTTAGACAGGATATCCACAAAACATTCTTTGAAGAACCCTTACAACACTTCCCTCCAATTGCAGAATCAGTTCAGGGTTTTGGATTTGACTTTGAGGTGAAGTTTTCTTTTCTTAATACAGTATTTTCTTTGATTTTTTAAAATATTGCTTGTTTTTTTTTGTGGAACTTTTGACCTGGATAAGAGGAAAGGAATGATCAATACTGCATTAAATAGAACAAGTTGACATGAGGCAGCTTTCATTTAGTTCAGGAGTTCCCAACCTGGAGTCCATGGGCCCTTGGTTAATGGTAGTGGTCCATGGCATAAAAACAGGGTTGAGATCCCCTGGTCTAGTTAATTAACTGTTAAAACAAGGTGACAGCAATAAAATTGAAGCTTTACAGATACTAAATAGACTTATTACATGTCTCTGGAAAGTTCAAATTTATGCAAAGCTTTTGAGGTTCTCTTGCCAATTAAGGTTTTTTCAAGGAACAGTTGGATTGGCATATAATATTTCTGTGTGGCATGAATAATGAAAATGCTATTTACCAAAAAAAAATTCCTCTACTGTTTTAAGAAAGCACCAGCTATTTAAAACAATGGCAAGCCCTTGTGTTAAATAGTCAGCAGTGGATATATTGCGCAAAAGTTTCAATGAGTTCTCTGTTAATATTGTAGAAATCGTCATCCTCCCTTTCCAACCCTTGCTGCTGAAAACCCCTCAATCCAGCTTGACACATACAATCCATAAACTTGCACTCACTGTTGCTTGTGTCTAAGTGACAACAAATCTTTCACCCATGACCTTTGTGCTTGCCATCTCATATTAGCTCCAGTCTATTAATGACTTTATTTAAACATTCTTATCCTTAACAAATCCGTCTATGGTCTCATTCCACCAGGATTCAAGATGTAAGCCATACTACACCCTTCAAGTTATCTACCGTATCTCCCTCTAATTTTGATCTCTTTGCATTCTTCAACTTCCAAGACTCTTAAGTTCTTAAATTCCCTCTATATAAACTTCACCACACTGGCCCAGGTGCCAGTTGATGGGACTAGGCAGAATAGTAGTTTGACACAGGCTAGATGGGCTAAAGGGCCTGTTTCTGTGCAGTAGTGCTCTGTGGCTCTGACTCTGACACACTTCTACTACCCTTTCAGAGTCATAACATATCTAGGACAGTCCCATTTGGCCCATATCCCTCTAAAAGAGACGAAGGGTCTCGGCTCGAAATGTCGACAGTGCTTCTCCCTATAGATGCTGCCTGGCCTGCTGCATTCCACCAGCATTTTGAGTGTGTTGTTTGAATTTCCAGCATCTGCAGATTTCCTCGTGTTTCCCTCTAAAAATGCCTGGCCAAATACCTTTTTAAAAAATGTTGATATTGTACCTGCCTCAACCACTTCCTCTAGCAGTTCATTCCATTATACCCACCACTCTGTGTGAAGAAATTTCCCCTCAGGTCCCTTTTAGATCTTTCCCCTCTCACCTTAAACCTTCTTGATTCTCTTTCATTGGGAAATATATTGCACTTGCCCTATCCCTGCCCCTCATGATTCCTCTGGTAAGATGTTCTATAAAGTCTGCCTCTTTGGCCAAGCTTTTGGCTTCCTGTCTTAATGTTTCCTTATGTGGGTTAGTGTCAACTCGTGTCAAGTACATCTCTGAAACATCTTGAGCAGTCTTGCTAAGTGAAAAGTGTGATATAAATGGAAGTTGTTGTTGCTAAGGGAACAATGACAAGACTTGGCACATGCTTGTGGTGTTGTTTGAGATATGAGAGTCCAGGAGCTGCTCAATTTCCATCTGTAAACCTACTGCAGAGTCATAGGGCTGGTCTGCTATTTCCTGTGTAATGACCCCTGTGTGTGTTATCTTGCTGGAAAACCTTGATCAGGGAGTCCATCATCCTTCATCCATATGACTTTGACAAATTGTGTTCATTTTGATGGGATGAGATTGCAGGGGAGCTGGGATTAGCCAGATTCCTCTGTAAACTCAACACTTAATCAACCACAAACCTACAGAGACGCTGACCCAGGAAGCAAATCACTTGTTAAACTGAGTTTATACACTCTTTTATAAAGTTAAGAGTTCCTTTTTGGGGAAAAAAAAATCAATCCTTTGGTGAACAGGCTGCCTGATTTCACACTGGACCACACAGCATAGCTTTTGTGGGTATGCTTGGATTTGGGAAGCTCGGTGAAACTGAATTACCCATCTTTTGGAAGAGCACTCAAATACACCTTTAATATCAAGAGGTAAACTTATGAGCTTTTGATGGGTATTGGGGTGGTGGGCACTGTACATGCCCCTCAGTTGAGGGAATGTGAAATGTCTGCCTCCCCAATAAATATGAATTGGTGATTAGTTTATTACTGATGCATGCACCACGATGCAGTGAAAAGCATGCCATCTTGATAGTCCACGCTTGAGTACGTTGAGGTAGAACATAGGAAAAACTAAGAATGGAATGTGGAATAGTTTGATACTATGTGGCACTGAAACTACCAGCTGAAAGCTTCTCTAAAGTTCTCTGTAATCTATATTGGGGTGCTTCATGTCCAATGTTAAATGCCTTTTAATTAGAGTTTGCTGGGACTAAATGAAAGATTCTAATATACAGTATCACGGGTTTTCATACCTGACACAACTAGCAGGGCCTGATCAGATGGGATTTCTCACAGGACAGGATCCAGTCCATAAGCATAGACACGGTGTGCCCAATGAATTTGCAGTTGGTCAGAGTTGGACAGGACGCAGTTGCCCGTGGCAATGAATTCCACAGATTCACCACTCTCTGGCTAAATAAATTCCTCCTCATCTCCATTTTAAAAGGATGCTCCTCTATTTTGAGGCTGTGTCCTCTGGTCTTAGACTCTCCCACCATACGAAACATCCTTTCCACTTCCATTTTATCAAGGCCTTTCACAATTCACTAGGTTTCAGTTATGTTACCTCTCATTCTTCTGAATTCTAGTGAGTAGAGGCCCAGAGCCATCAAGCACTCCTCATATGACAAGCCTTTCAATCCCAGAATCATTTTTGTTGAGGCTCCTTTGAACCCTCTCTAATGTCAGTACATCCATTCTTGGATAATGGGCCCAAAACAATACTCCAAGTGAAGCTTTATGAAGCCTCAAAAAGACAACCTTGGCTTTATATTTTAGTTCTCTCGAAGTGAATGCTAACATTCAAGTCAAGTCAAGTTTCTTGTCACATGCACAAGTACGGTGAGATAAAGGTATAATGGAAAAACTTGCAGCAGCTGTACAGGCATGTAGATATAGACAATGCACAGAATATAAATTATACCTGACAGTGAAAGGAGAGAAAGAAGACTTTAGTGCAAAAAAAGACATAATCAGAGACAAGTTCTTGGTAGCGCAAGAACTTGGGGCTCTGCCAGTTGGTTCAAGAACCTGATGGTTGCAGGAAAGTAGCAGTTCCTAAACCTGGTGGTGTGGGCCTTCAGGCTTCTCCACCTCCTGCCTGACAGTAGCAGTGAGAAGAGGACGAGGCCTGGATGGTGGGAATTCTTGATGATAGATGCTGCCTTCCTGAGGTATTGCCTCCTGTCGATGCTGTTAATGGTGCGGAGGGATGTGCTGTGCTGTGTCAACTACTCTCTGCAGCCATTGGAATTGCTGTACCAGGCCCTGATGCAACCAAAACAGAGATGGATAGATTTCTTGGAACCAAGGGATATGTGGATAGTACTGGGAAAAGGGGCTGAAGTAGATTAGCCATGACCTTGATGAATGATGAAAGCAGCCTTGAAGGACCCTTTGGCCCACTCCTATATTTTTCTAATGTGGGTTGACCCTTACCATGGTCAACTAATTTAGGTTAAGTAAATGACCATACAAATCCTAATTAATTCAAGCTACTTGTAACTTTCTGGTATCAAATGAAAAAATCTGAGTAATTCCTCAATTCTGTTGTTCTTTTTGGACCAATGCTCACCCAAACTACTGCTCTCACTCACAGCAGTGTAATAGAGGATCTCTTGTTGGCCCTAGGACTGATTCTCCTTCTTCCTGCCCCAGGCATGGGGTTCTTCCTTGTGATAGTATGTCTCCTGGAGTTCTCACTTGTTAGCCTTCATTTTTATTCTTTTCTTACGCAGTTCTTCACTATTCTGCTTTGATTCTGGGCCAATTTGTCCATTTATTTATTTAGAGATACAGCACAGTAACGACCCTTCCGGCCCAATGATTCCATGCTACACAAGTACTTCCATGTGACCAATTAATATACTAACCCATATGACTTTGGAAGGAAACTGGAGCACCTGGAGGAAACTGACATGGTCAAGGGAAGAACGTACACATGCCTTACAGTGGCACAGCTGAGCCCAGGTCACTGGTGCGATATTAGCACTACACTACCATGTCCACTCCTCATTGGCTCTATCCCAAGGCTACAGCTGGCACCAACTCACTGCATGCCTCCAAAGCCATTTTTTGCTATTTTACAGAATCAGACTATTTCTCACTAATTATATCTCGTTCTAGTCAGGCATTGAATTGAGGCCACAACATTTCAAGGACACAGACTACTCCTCTTCTGTGTTATCAAAGACTATCCCACGAATAACTTCATTTGGAAATGATAACTGTTTAGCAGATTATCGTCAGGACTTTTGTTATATCTCCTTTTGATTATTTCAATCCAGAAGGATGAAATTCAGGAAACCTCTTTCACCATCAAATGAGAATGAAGACATTTGTTTTGTCTACTGGTCCACTGTCCTTGACTTGTTCCGTAGGTTTTTGATTTCTTCAGACTAACGTATGGGAGTTCTGCTGTCAGTGATGGTGCAGTCATTGCACTCTAAATAAACACTTAGTTACACAAAGTGCTTTGCAACACTGACATAAATAAGATACAACATCAAAGCAGTGATCCTCAATGTCACGAAAGGATCGTTGTTCCTGATTGAAATGAAGCTGACAGGAAATATGTTGAGTGATTATGTGAAATACCTTTATTTCATGCCCCTGCCAGCCTTTTGGTGTGACTGTTAACTTATGGATGAACTAGTATTACTCCTTTAATAAAAACATGGGACAGCTATTGTGAGAATAGTCTAGTGAAGAAACTTATCACAGGCTGATAACCCCAGATCTGATCTCGGAGTACTTTTGACCTCCCTGGCATTGTTAAGAAACGTAAATGATCTGACCCGCTCATTGGACAGGAGTGGTTGCTCTTTGATGCTTTATCTTGAATATGGTTATCTGAAATGCCTTGAGATGTCAAGCAGTCAGGCTTGGCAAACGTTCAGCAGATCATGTTGTCAGGGGACTCTTGTAGTGGCTGTTGTAAGGTGCAACAAGTTGGCCGTGTGTGTGTGTGATTAATTGCACAAACTCACTGCACCATGTTGCATTCTTAGTATGCAAGATACAGATTCAGAGCTATAAACAGTCACACGCACACACACAGTTTTGCTAAATAGGAATTGTACAAACATAATAATTGTTGAATTAACACCCTTCACATTGTGGGCAGGCAAGACAGCAGCTTGTGATCAGGGGCATCACATTATGAGCAGCTGCTGTTGCAAGTGCATTCGGTGAAGACTGGCCTTCTCCACTCTGAACTTCCCCAGGAAGCAAAAGATGAACATCAAGAAACAGAAACAAGTAAAACTGGGAAGAATGACTTCTAAGAATCTCGGCTTTCACTCGCGTAGGAGTATAAAGGAAACAGTTTTCACGTGTATAGTTCAGAATGTGCACAGGCCAAGTTTGGTGTCCATATTCTCTGTACTGAGCACTTGCAGGTGATTGACTGTTGTCCCTGTGTATGACATGACCGACCAAAGCCTTTGCCTTCGTAATAGCACAGCTTCCCCTCCTGGCAGAGCCTTAATCATTGTACTCCACTGCTCGTGACTTGTGTCAGAACATTTCACTCCCCTGTGTTGCTGGGGATAGCAGAGTTTGTGAGGCAGTAACGACAACGTACACATACCTCTAGTACAAGGAGGCTAGAAAGCACAACCACTTTAAACTTGCTATATTGCAGAAACAGTGACCTTTCCAACTTGACTGTAATTTTTTTGTTTATAGCTAACCAGGAATGTAGGTAGCTAGTGTTAAGTGAAAGGCACATTATGAAATGCAAAGGGTCTCTGATTCAAAAGGTCAATTCTCCATTTCCCACCAATGGATACAAGAGACTCTGCAGATGCTAGGAATCTATATATATACACACACACACACCACACACACCACACACACACACACACACCACATACACACACACACACACCACATACACACACACACCACATACACACACACACACACACCACATACACACACACACACACACACACACCACATACACACACACACACACACACACACACCACATACACACACACACACACACACACACACACCACATACACACACACACACACACCACATACACACACACACCACATACACACACACACACACACACACACACACACACACACACCACACACACACACACACACACACACCACATACACACACACACACACACACCACATACACACACACACACACACACACCACATACACACACACACACACACACCACATACACACACACACACACACACACCACATACACACACACACACACACACACCACATACACACACACACACACACACACACCACATACACACACACACACACACACACACACACACCCCCACCCAGGTCAGGCAGCATCTATTGAGGAGGGATCTCACAGAAACATTCCGAGTTAAAAGGCCTGAACAGGTTAGATATGACAAAGTTATTTCCCTTGATAGGGGATTCTAGGACAAGAGGACACGACTTCAGGATTGAAGGATGTTCTTTTAGAACTGAGATGCGGAGAACTTACTTTACTCAGGGAGGTAAATCTGTGGAAATTGTTTCCTCGAGCAGCTGTGGAGGCCAAGTCATTGGGTGTATTTAAGGCAGAGATAGATAGGTTCTTGATTAGCCAGGGCATCAAAGCATATGGGGTGAAAGCAGGGGAGTGCAGTGTCTAGAAGAATTGGATTAGCCCACGATTGAATGGCAGAGCAGACTCAATAGGCCAAATGGCCTACTTCTGCTCCTGTACCTTATGGTCTTAAATAAACAGTCATCGTTTCAGGCTTAGACCCTTCATCAGAGTGTGTCTTAGCCCAAAATGTCGATTGTTTACTTGCCTCCATAGATGTTGCCTGACTTGCAGAAGTTCCTCTGGCATTTTGTGTGCGTCCCTCCAATTTATGCTGCCTAACCTGCTGAGTTCCTCCAGTTCCTTTGTGTGTTGCTAGAGTAATGTAAATTTTGTTTACTCTGATTCAGGCTTTAAAGCAAACACTTCTTGCTTGCTGTGCACTCAGACTAGTAGGTGGATTTGGTTAAAACCACACCAACCCTTCCTCAACATAACTGGACAATCCTTTCTGGTTGCTGTGTATTCTGAGGTGGCGAGTGCACTGCCTTGCAGAGTTGATAAATACTGTTTACAATAGATAGAGCTACCAGGAGTTTCAGAACAAGGGTACCCACTCAGTGAGTAACACTACTTCCATCTTTGTTCAATTAGTACCAAAAAGGGCCTCAAATCTTCAGTTAGATCTTCAGTGTGAAAAAGCTACGCCATTCACGGTTAGACGAAAATCTCCACAAATTATTGTGCTGCAGAGTCGGGCTCACTGGCATATAATTTCCCAGCTTATTCATAGAGCATTTCTTGGACAACAAAACAACATTAGCTATCCTCCAGTCCTGCAGCACCTCACATGTGGTCTTAAATACCTCTGCCAGAACTGTTGCCATTTCTGCACAAGCTTCCCACAAGGTCTAAAGGGGTACCTTGTTAAGCCCTGGGGATTTATCCAAATTAATTCACCTCAAGACAGCCAGAACCTCCTCTTCTATAATTGAGATAAGGTCCGTGACCTTGCTACTCTTTTGCCTCCATTCTGTAGCCTCAGTGTCTGACTCCCAAGTAAATACAAACGCAAAAAGCATTTCAGGATGTATATTGTATACATTTCTCTGACATTAAATTGGACCTTTGAACCTTTGAAAATTCTGCTCTATCTCTTTCGGCTCCATGTGTATATGACCATGCTAATCTTCAAGAGGACAAATTTTGTCCGTTGCTATCCTTTTCTCTTAATATAGCTATAGAAACACCTTGTCTGCCAGTGCAGTCTCATTCTCAAATCTCAAGGCATTTGCTGCATACCCACTGAAGCCACAGCAGATACCCAACATCAATATAAATGTCAAGAGTACAGAGGGCCTGGATTACATATCTGAAAGAGGGTTCATCTGCAGCTTTATGTTCAAGAACTTATCTGAGGATACGAATGAATACACTATGTTTGTTCAGACTTTATAAAGACATTTCGCAGAGAAGTGTCCTATTCAGTTCGCCCCCAGGCAGAAGTTCTGGATGAACCAGGAGATCCGCAGTCTGCTGTGGACTGGATCGGTGGTGTTTGGGCCTGGCAACCAAGAAAAGTACAAAAGGTCCAGGTATGGCCTCTGGGGGGAGAAAAAAAATCAATGCCAACAAGTGCGAGGTTTTGTCCTTCAGTTGGCCAACTTTTGGTACATTGGCCTTCATAATTCAAAGTATTGAGTATGGAAGATGAATGGGATATTATGTTGAAGTTGTATAAGACATTGGTGAGGTCTAATTTGAAATTTGTTTGCAGTTTTGGTCATTTACCTACAGGAAGGATGTAAATAAGGTTGAAAGAGTACAGAGAAAATTTACAAGGATGTTGCCGGGTCTGGAGGACCTGAGTTATAAGGGAAGATTGAATAGGTTCGCACTGTGTTCTTTAGAACATGGGAAACTGAGAGGGAACTTGATAGATGTATACAAAATTATGAAGGGTATAGATACGGTAAATGCAAGCAGGCTTTTTCCACTGAGGTTGGGCGTGACTACAACTAGAGGTCATGGATTAAGGGTGAAAGATGAGAAGTTTAAGGAGAACATGAGGGGAATCTTCTCCGCTCAGAGGGTCACCAGATTGTAGAATGAGCTGGCAGCACAAGTGGTACACGCGAGCTCGATTTCAATGTTTAAGAGAAGCTTGGATAAGTACATAAATAGTAGGGATATGGAGGGCTATAGTCCCGATGCAGATCAATAGGAGTAGGCAGTTTAAATGGTTTCATCATGGACTAGATGGGCCGAAGGGCTTGTTTCTGTGCTGTACTTTTCTATGACTCTAAAACCATCTCACATGCAGAGTGAATCAAATTGGAATCCCTGAAGGATGCTCAACAGCTGTGGTTTATCACCTCCTACAAAGTGAAACCAAATGACGAGTGAAAACAAGGTTTCGCTCCCAGATGAGCTGAATACCTTTTATGGGATCGGGGGTATGGAGAGAAAGCAGGTACAGGGTTCTGAGTTGGATGATTAGCCATGATCATCCTGAATGGCAGTGCAGGCTCAAAGGGCCGAATGGCCTACTCCTGCACCTATTTTCTATGTTTCTATATCTGCTTTGACTGACAGAACATGGAGGCAACTTCGTGAACCTCACCTCCCCACCCCCCCCCCCCCCCCAAGCTTCCAATGACCCTGTGATTTCAGGCTCTGAGGCTGACGTGAGGGCATCCTTAAGGTGGGTGAACCCACAAGAAGCATCTGGCCCAGATGGAGTACCTGGCTGAGTACCGAAGACCTACACTAGTCAGCTGGCTAGAGTATTTACTGATACATTTAATCTCTCGCTTTGGCAGTCTGAGGAACCTACCAACTTCGAGGAAGCTTCAATTATACAGGTGCCTAATGGTAAGCTGCTTCATTGACTATCGTCCAGTAGCACTTAATTCCATTGAATTGAAGGACGACCCTTTAGAACTGAGACGACATTGAACTTCTTTAGCCAGGGGGTGGTGAATCTGTGGAATTCGTTGGCACAGATGCCTGGAGGTCAAGCCATTGGGTATATTTAAAGTGGAGGTTATAGGCTCTTGATTAGTAAGGGCGTCAAAGGTTACAGAGAGAAGGCAGGAGAATGGTGTTGAGAAGGAAAATCATTCATGACTGAATGTCAGAGCAGACTTGATGAGTGAAATGGCTGAATTCTGCTCCTATGTCTGATGGAAAATCTTCCAAATGAATCTTTAACATCCATTTGGAGTACATATCTTCAGCTGCTCTGTTTTTATTGTTTAAAAAATCTTTCTTCATCAGGTGAAACAAACTCAAGTCATACTATTGGAAATCATACTTGTCATCAGCACAGATGCACCATAAATCTGTGTGCTTAGCCCCCTGCTCAACTCGCCTTACACTTATGACTGTGAGGCTAGGCACTGCTCCGATGCCATATTTAAGTTTGCTGGTGACACCACTGTTGTTGGCCGAATCAAAAGAATCAGCATATAGGAAGAATATTGAAAATTTGGTTGAGAGGTGCCACAGCAACAACCTCTTGCTCAATTTCAGCAAGACCAAGGAGCTGTTTATTGACTTCAGGTAGAGGAAACTGGAAGTTCATGAGCCAGTCCTCATTGGAGGTGGAGAGGGTCAGTAACTTTAAATTCCTTGGTGTTATCAAATGAGGGCATCTGTCCTGGGCCCAGCATGTAGGTACCATTACAAAGAAAGCATGGCAGTGTCTCTACTTAGAAGTTAGTGAAGATTCAGCAAGTCATCTGAAAATTTGACAAACTTTGATAGATGCACATTGGAGACTATACTGACCAATTGCATCACAGCCTGGTTGGAAACACCAAAGTCCTTGAACAGAAATTTCTATGAAAAGTAGTGGATACGGCCCAGTACATCATGGGCCTGCCCACCATTGAGCACATCTACATGGAGTGTTGTCGCAGGAAAGCAGCATCCATCATCAAGGACCCTCACCATCCAGGCCCTGCTCTCTTCTCACTGCTGCCATCAGGAAGGACATACAGGAGCCTTAGGCCCCACACCACCAGGTTCAGGAACAGTTATTACCCCTCAGCCATCAGGGAGGAGGTACAGGAGCCTTAGGCCCCACACCACCAGGTTCAGGAACAGTTATTACCCCTCAACCATCAGGGAGGAAGTACAGGAGCCTGAGGCCCCACACCACCAGGTTCAGGAACAGTTATTACCCCTCAACCATCAGGGAGGAAGTACAGGAGCCTTAGGCCCCACACCACCAGGTTCAGGAACAGTTATTACCCCTCAGCCATCAAGGAGGAGGTACAAGAGCCTTAGGCCCCTATACCACCATGTTCAGGAACGGTTATTACCTGTCAACCATCAGAGTGGAAAACGTCACTCACCACAACACTGAACTGATTCCACAACCAATGGACTCACTTTCAAGGACTCTACAACTCAACCTCTCAATATTGATTACTTATTTATTCATTATTATTATTTTGTTTTTTGTTTCTTTTTTGTATTTGCCCAATTTGTTGTTTTTTTTTGCACACTGGTTGTTTATTTTTATTGATTCTGTTGTATTTCTTTGTAAATACTGTGAATGCCTGCAAGAATATAACATGTATGTACCTTGACAGTAAATTTACTTTGACATTTGAACTTTGTGATTAGTTTTAAATGGCATCCTTTCACACAGCACATATACTGTAAATGTTGTCTTGCATAAAAGCATTTTTAAACTTCTGTTTAATGATATTAGAATTGGTTTAGTATTATCACATGTACCGAGGTTCAGTGATTTGCACACTGTTCATACAGATTAAATCATTACACAGTGTTTGTGCTGCAAGTATTCTTTAGTCTGCGTTCCATTGTCAACTTTCTTTAACTGATGTAGCTGTGTTACGATGTCATCGCAGTGAAATTGGAGTCTCTTTTAAAAAAAGAGAGAAGTGCATTGCCGGGGTTGGCAAGGAAGAGCCTGGACTTGTTGCAACACAATGTCCTACTCTGTTGTACATAGCTGGACTACCTGTCCATCATAGAAAAGTTCTTTCAGAAAAACGTGGATGACAGAAAAATGGATTGCTGTATAGGACGGAATGGTTAGATTGATCTTCGAGTAGGTTATAAAGTCAGCTCAACATTGTGGGCCGAAGGGCCTGTGCTGTACTTGTTCTACGTTCAGACACTTTGGACCACATTTCTGTCAGGCAGTGGTCAGCAAGGAGCTTCCTGCAGGTCCTGTGGGAGAAGGGCACAGTGGATTTGGTGAGATGGTTCCCTGAGCAGACTATTAAACTCTCATGACAGATTGCCAAGAACTCACCAACAAGCACCACAATGTCACTTGGCTGGCAGTGAGAGGAGTTCTCCCCACCAGATTCTTCCTGCAGTGTCAGAGTCTCGTGAGCATTCACCACCCTGGCGGACTATACATCTGATGTAAAGGTCCTTACCAAGCAGCTGATCAACAGGCTGTTCCCGGGATCACACACCAAGACAGACATCAGGCACTGCTGGAAGGTCAGCAACTTGGTGAAAGTTGAGCTGATGATCTATTGGCATCATTTGACGGTTTACCTAAGACCTTTTGCTGTTCTGGTGTAAGGAGATGCATGTGGAGGAACACAGCCAAATGGTACATTCCATGCTGAGGGACAAACTGAAGTCTCTTTTTATTTACAAAAATACATTTATTACAAATTATATTCTACAATACTATTACAACAGAGACTGTTACAGTGACTAACACAATCAGTAACATCAACTAAATTAAAATATTTCAATCCTTGTCAAGGATGGCATTTACCCCTGCGGTGCCCAATGTTCTTGAAACACCGCCATGGTATTTGAGCAAACTGTGTGTTACCCTGGCACAGACATCGCCAGGCAGTCTGCCCAGGCGGAATCCTTTGCTTCCTGATTCCAGCACGCACACACAACTGTCTTTGCCTGCCCCAGGACCAAGTTACTGGGAGAATGCCAAGTCTCTGTGGGGAAGGACCACAGTCTAGGGTCTTGTTGCCACTGGAAACTGAGGGACTGGTCCCTGTGGAATCATCCCTGTGTATTAATTGCATTTATTGTGCATATTTGATGAATAAAATATATTTAAGTCAAGTCAAAATGAGTTTATTGTCATGTGTACAAGTGCGGTGATTTACAGGTACAGTGAAAATCTAGCAGCTGAACCACAGACATCACACAGCACATATTTATACAGAAAGTGTACAAGATTGTGAGGAGAGAAAAAAAAGTTTAGTGCAAATAAAATTGCAATCGGAGGCAAATTGAAGATAGTGCAAGGTAATCCCTTGTGTTCCCTTGCTGAGGTAGTGCAGGTCAGTTCAAGAACTGATGTTTGTCAGAAAGTAAATATTTCTAAACCTGGTGGTATGGGACCTCAGGCTTTTGGACCTCCTGCCCGACGTTAACAGTGAGAAGAGAGAAATTTAAGAAGGAGTGCTCCAGTGTGGAAACTTGGTACACTTTTACAAACTTCAACTCTTGTTTCATTTCTGTTGTTATGGAAACTGCAGGGTTCATGAAGATTTGTATGGGAATACTGTACTAGGATTGGAATTCTAATACTTTTCAGAGGTTTTAAATTACAACAGATTAAGTTTCATGCAGGGTGTTTTAACTTGTCATTAAAGAGGCAAAACACCAATAAAATATTCTCCTAAAAGGAGATTCAATTGAATGGATAACAGCAAGAGTTAATTCATTGCCATGAAAATGGGTTAGGGAATTGTGATGTGCTTTTAACGAATTGCTGGTTGCTTGGGTGGTGAGCAGCGTGCAAACTTTATTGTCGTGGCTTATTTACATGAATGCTGCAAAGTAATCAGTGCTAATTAGGCTATTGAATGACTGCGAACAGTGAACTCTACTTAAAGCTAATGTTGATTACTTGAAACTATCAAGACTTCATTTGATCAGAATCAAGTTTTCTATCATTGACATGTCATGAAATTTGTTGTTTTGTGGCAGCAGTACAGTGCAAGACAATTTTTATGTTGCATTAAAAATAAAATTAATAAGTAGTGCAGAAGAGGAATTGTGACGTAGAGTTCATGGGTTCATAGGCTGTTCAGAAATCTGATGGCAGACGGGAAGAAGCCATTCCTAGCATGTTGTGTGTGCATATTCAGGCTCCCGTACCCTCCTCCGTGATGGTAGTAAAGTCCTGGGTGATAGGGGTCCTTAATGATGAATGCCACCTTTTGGAGACATTGCCCTCAGACTAATCTACCTTCTCTTTTGCCTCATTCCACAGTCTCCTATGGAATTTGAGTTGGTTTGTTATTGTCACATGTACCAAGATACAATGGAAAAACTTGTCTTGTATATCTCTACAACACAGTAACAGGTCCTTGAAGCCTAAAGAGCCCACGCTGCCCAGTTACATCCATGTAACCAGTTAAGCCACCTGTACATCTTTGGAAAATGGAAGGAAACCAGAGCACCCAGAGAAAACCCTTACAGTCATGGGGAGAACATCCAAACTCCATAGCGACAGCAGTAGAGTCGAACTTGGGTCACTGGCGCTGTCAGAGCGTTGCGCCAACAACTACATTACCATTAGAACAAGGACAATTTCAAGCATTTGAAAGGGAAAGCTGTTTAAATTGGATTACCTCTGTAAAAACAACTATAGCAATAAAAAAAACTTGGAGGAACTCAACAGCAGCTTATGTGAAGGAAAAGGGATAGTCAGTGTATGTATCACTCTGAGATGCTACATTGGGGCTTGATTACTTGATTCTGCTTCTGGCTACTGTAATCATAATTCTGAAAATTTCTTAATGCCATCCCTTTTCTGTCAAATGTAATGTAAGCAAACACTTAGCCCCATCAGAGGCCTTCCTGATGATATAAACTCCAGCTACAATTCGATCATCCCTAATGATTTTGCCTTATGCATGCACCCAGCAATCTACACTGCACACTCTTAGAGTAAAGTGTTTTTTAATTTGTGTTTAAATTTAACAAATGTACAGGTAGCATTTTGTCCTTTATGGGTATGTCAATTGCTGTAACTTTCTCTATCTGCCTCAAATTCACCCCTTTCAACATTTCCATTCTCGTTATTGAAGAGAGCAGGGCTCCTCAGGAGAAATGCCCCATTGCACTCTTCCAAGCCCACCCCACTCAACAGGAAGGAATTAGAAAGGGTTAAGATGGGTCCAGATGTGGAAAATAAAGTGACTCACTCAGGAGAAAATGAGGTAAATTTCAAGAGAATTTTTTTTGCTGAAACAAAGCCTTTAAATTTTAATTAATTTAAAAATGTATGTTACTTTAATAAATAATAAATTACAGTTGTTAGTGTCTCAAAGTAATTGTATAATGGTGATGAAACATGTTAGAAATAAATAAAATTGAAAAATAAGAGATCTGGCTCCATTAAAATGACTAATGGTTTCCACTCATTCTGCTATTTCCTATTGAAAACTTATCTAATATAAGCAAACTCGTCAGAACTTTTTACAAAAGCTAACTGCAGATAAAATTAAACTTCTGTCAGTCAACTGTGTTTTCCCATGCTGGTAAAATAGTTGGAAATTAGCTTAAGTGCTTTAAACTATGTGTCAGATATTGTCTGTAATTTATTCTCAAAACTAAAACTGCAGTGGTTCAAATTCTGGCCATTACTAAACAAGGCAACTGATGGGGACCAGTTTCATTTAAGCTCTTACCAAATTAACTTCAGCGTTCAGCTCCATTTCTTCAACTACTGAGTTGTAATCTGCTGAAGTGTCAGTGGTTAGATAAGCCCAATTTGTGTGGTATGTTTCCAAGAGTGTCTGGTTCTGAATATTCTTGTTATATTGGCTGTTTTGCTCAGGTAGCAGCCAAAACAACAAGAATAGCCTTAACTGGAGCACTGTCAGTTGTGTGACTGTGAGGGAATCAAGGCAACTAGGAACAGAATGAACAACTTGGTATTTTATTACCTAATCGTAGAGAGGAAAAGGCTGTGGTAGAGAGAGCACAGAAGAGATTCACCAGGATATTATCTGAAATGGAGGGCTTTAGTTTCAAGGAGAGATCGAATAGGCTGGCTTTGTTCTCTCGGAACCATGGGAGGCATGGTGGTCATCGAGTTTCAGATTTATTAACAACTAACACACAGAAAGAGGTACGACGGGCAGCCTGCAAGTGTTGCCACTTATTCTGGCGCTAAAATAGCTTGCCTGCAATAGAACGGGACACAACGATCCACAAAACAACAACAGCAAAACAAGCCCTGCTCATTAAGCTGCAAGGTCACAACGAGGGAGATTGTGAAGGCAAGATAGGATGCTTTCTATGGTGCATCTACAAAAATTAATAAGAGTCAATGGGGACATGCCAAATTTCTTTTGCCCCTGAGAGAGTGGAGATACTAACAAGTTTTTTTTTTGCTATAGTTTCAACATAGTTGGACCAAGACAAACTATTGTTGATATTCACTCCTAAGAACTTGATGCTCTCAACCCTCTTGACCTTAACACTATTGATACTGACAGGACATCTGCACTACCTCCCTTTCTGAAATCAATGATCATCCCTTTTGTGTTGCTGACACTGAAGGAAAGGTTATTGTCATGACTCCATGTCACTAGACTCTCTATATCCTTCCTGCATTCTGACTTGGTCCTCTCCTCGAACTCACTGACATTTCTGAACATAGCCATCCGAACGCGAGGCTCCTTGTCCGCTCACAGCTCCTGTTTGAAACGGGGCCGACCCGTCCACAAAACCAGTTCACCTCGTTTGGAGGAAATTCATGAGACTCACCCAGGGGTGTCTTGAATGAAAAGCCTTGCAAGATCCTACGTCTGGTGGCCAAGAATGGATCAGGATCTGGAGAACAAGGTAAAATCATGCACGTAATGTCAGACCAATCAGAACATGCCACCACCAGCTCCTTTGCACCCATGGGAGTGGCCAGTCTACCCCTGGTCTAGGCTACATTTGGACTTTGCTGGCCCCTTTATGGGACAGATGTTTCTTGTAATGGTAGATGTGCATTCCAAATGGATCGAAGCTCACATCATGAGCAACATCACAGCAACCATAGACAAACTCAGGCAAGTGTTTGCAGTCCACGGGTTGCCTGACACTCTGGTCACTGATAATGGCCCGACGTTCACCAGTCACATTCGGACGGCCCCTTTCCCCCCAGCCTCAAATGGTTTGGCTGAGCGGAAGGCCTGAAGCGGACTCTCTTAGTACCC
Source organism: Hypanus sabinus (assembly GCF_030144855.1). Taxonomy (NCBI): domain Eukaryota; kingdom Metazoa; phylum Chordata; class Chondrichthyes; order Myliobatiformes; family Dasyatidae; genus Hypanus; species Hypanus sabinus. The sequence goes on along the minus strand of NC_082738.1, from coordinate 21,854,208 downwards.
AGCTTTCACGTTTCCTGTTTAAATACCACCTCACTCCACAGACTACGACTGCACGCACCGGCAGAGATGCTGATGGGGCGTAGGCCTAAGTCAAGATTGGACCTGCTGGGCCTGGACGTGAAGGCAAAAGTGAAGAGAAAGCAGGAAAAGCAGAAGGAGGGACATGATCAACATGCACAAGAGAGACAGTTAGAACCGGATGACAATGTCTATGTGAGAAAAAATCAGCAATGGCTACCTGGGGTTATTCTTAAGCAGAGTGGTCCAGTCTCCTATGTTGTTAAGCTGACTGATGGGCGTGTTTTCCGCAGACATCAGGACCGTGTGCACCTGCGTCATAATTCCGGCTCAGAGGCAGACAGTTCCGTGGAGTTTCCAACCGTGAGACAGACTACTGGGGAAGCATGTCCACCAGTGACTTTGCTAGAGGGAGAGACACTGGCAGAGGGGGCAGAGTCCCCTGAAGAGGATGGACATTCTCACACGGACACACAGACCCCTCTCATGTCCCCAAAACCAGATCTACCCAAAACATCCTCACCAGCGGTGCCTGCTGGGTTACCGGGGGTAGTGTGTAGATCGTAGCGCCCTCGCAAACCTCCAAACAGACTGAATCTTTGATTGGATAGTTTCTTTTGTTGTTAGATTGAATGGTGAATTTGCCACTTTTTTTTAAGGTGCTTTTGTATTGGTAACCTGGTCCTCGTACTCCGGCCACTCCTTGATTTGCTCATTGAACACAACGACCATTCCAAACGCAGCCATCCGAACATGAGGCTCCCCACCCGCTCACAGCTCCTGATCGAAAACGGGGCCAACCCGTCCACAAAACCAGTTTACCTCTTCGCCAAAAATATGTGGTAACTTCTACTTTACAAAAAGACCACTCGACAATTTTATGGCCAAAAGAGCATCTTTATCTGGGACGGGAAATGATATTTACAATACAGAGGCTTCCAGGTACCTCGTGCAGCATGGGTGGAGGAACGATATACAATGCATACTGGGAGTAAAAAGAGCGGAAGTAAAGACCCTGACAACCCCGGTAGTATTAACTTACTTTTATTAATACTCACATTACAACAACAACCACCAATATCTTTGAACAGAAGATTCCACAAAAAGTAGTGGATATGGTCCAGTCCATCATAGGTAAAGAACTCCCCACCATCGAACAGATCTACATGAAGCATTTTTGCAGGAAATCAGAATTGGCTTGCCCACAGAAGGCAAAGAGTGGTTGTAGATGGGTCATATTCTGTATGGAGGTCGATCACCAGTGGAGTGCCTCAGGGATCTGTTCTAGGACCCTACTCTTTGTGATTTTTATAAATGACCTGGATGAGGAAGTGGAGGGAAGGTTTAGTAAATTTGCTGATGACACAAGGGTTGGAGGTGTTGTGGATAGTGTGGAGGGCTGCCAGAGGTTACAGCGGGACATCGATAGGATGCAATACTGGGCTGAGAAGTGGCAGATGGAGTTCAACCCAGATAAGTGTGAAGTGGTTCATTTTGGTAGGTCAAATACGATGGCAGAATGTATTAATGGTAAGACTCTTGGCAGTGTGGAGGATCAGAGGGATCTTGGGGCCCGAGTCCATAGGATACTCAAAGCAGCTGCGCAGGTTGACTCTGTGGTTAAGAAGGCGTACAGTGTATTAGTCTTCATCAATCATGGGATTGAGTTTAGGAGCTGAGAGGTAATGTTGCAGCTATATAGGACCCTGGTCAGACCCCACTTGGAGTCCTGTGCTCAGTTCTGGTCGCCTCACTACAGGAAGGATGCGGAAACCATAGAAAGGGTGCAGAGGAGATTTACAAGGATGTTGCCTGGATTGGAGAGCATGCCTTATGAGAATAGGTTGAGTGAACTTGGCCTTTTCTCCTTGGAGCGATGTAGGATAAGAGGTGACCTGATAGAGGTGTACAAGATGAATGAGGGGTATTGATCATGTGGATAGTCAGAGGCTTTTTCCCAGGGCTGAAATGGCTAGCATAAGAAACCATGGTTTTAAGGTGCTTGGAAGTAGGTACAGAGGAGATGTCAGGGGTAAGTTTTTTATGCAGAGAGTGGTGAGTGTGTGGAATGGGCTGCCAGTGACAGTGGTGGAGGCGGATACGATAGGGTCTTTTAAGAGACTCCTGGATAGGTACATGGAGCTTAGAAAAATAGAGGGCTATGGGTAACTCAAAATAATTTCTAAGGTAAGTACATGTTTGGCACAGGTTTGTGGGCCGAAGGGCCTGTATTGCGCTGTAGGTTTTCTATGTTTCTAACAACCTCTCACTCAATGTCAGCAAGACCAAGGAGCTGATTATTGACTTCAGGATGAGGAAACCCGAATCCTTATCAGGGGATCAGAGATGGAGAGGGTCAGTGACATTAAATTCCTTGCCGTTATCATTTCAGAGGGCTTGTCCTGGATCGCGCTCATAAGTGCCATTACAAAGAAGGCATGGAATTACCTCTGCTTTCTTAGAAGGTTGGAAGTTCACTTAACTTCACTCAAACCACCCTAAATTCTACAAACTATGGATTTACTTGCAAAGACTCTTCACTTCATGTTCTCAATCTTTATTGCTTATTTATTACTGTCACTTTATATATTTTCTCTTCTTGTATTTGTACACTTTTGCATACTGATCCTTTGACTTGTGTACGGCTTTTCTATTGTGCATTCTATTGTGTTTCTTTGTACTTACTGTGATTGCCCACAAGAAAATGTAGCTCAGGGTGCTACAGCATATGGTGACATAAGTGGACTTTGATAATAAATTACTTTGAAATTTGAGTTAGAGCGGAATCCGTCCAGGCAGTTATGACTGTACAGAGACAAGAGTAAGGTCCGAGGGCGCCACCTTGTGGAGCATCAGGATTGAGGATAATCGTGGTGGTGGTGTGCCTATCCTTACTGAATGTGGCAAAATAGAGTAATTTATTTTTTTTAAGTGCAACATTATTTTAACATGTTCAGCAATAAGAATTTGAAGGAATGATGCTTAGTGTTTATAATAATTATTGGCGCCAGGTAGATCAAGGTACTTTCATCATCACTGGGTGTAGATCTTGCAAACTCCTATTGGAACAGCTTGAACAGAAGGTGCAAGAAGGCGATTCGCTGCCTTTTCAAGGAATGGGTGCTAAATGTGATATCAACACCCTGCAAAAACACAAACACATTTCCTGTTGGGAAATAACTTCACTGGAAATCTGCTTAACTTTCTGTAGTAAATTTAGTTTGCATCAACTGCACAGACAAAGCTGAATGCTGAAACAGTCAAGGAAATACTGACTCTGTGAAGCATTGAGAAGTGTAATTAGGATAGCAATTAACATGGCAATTTTTGAACTTAATTGAGTACCTCCAAGTAGCTGTACAAATTGTACTGCGACTCATTGTCATTCTCAGAGTTTGATATCGTCCAGTTTCCTTGGGTTTTGTTAATAATTTTGACAATCTAGTGATTGAGAAAGAGCAAGCCTACATTTTCAATATTTCACTTGTAAGATGCTGCAGAGGCTTTTAGACACAGCCAGCTCCACCCAGGGCACAACACTCCCACGAACAAAGACATCTTCAAGAAGGTGGCATCCTTCACTGAGGACCCTCCCCATCCGGGACATGCCCTCTTCTCATTATTATCATTGGGTGGGGGGGGGGAAGAGGTAGAAGAGCCTGAAGACCCACACTCACCAATTCAGAGATAGCTTCTACACTGTCTCCTCCCTCACTATCAGATATTTATTTTTATAATTTATCTTAATTTTATGTCTTTGCGCTACACTGCTGCCACAAAATCTCATGTCATCTAAGTCACTGATGATAAATCTACTTTTTGATATAGGCCCATATTTTTGATGAACTGTCCCGCTGTATTTTCTTTGACAGGTTTTCATTAAAGGTTCCACTCTAAATTCTTCTGGACATTTGACAAATAGTGCAGTACTGTTTGTTGTTGCTGTGCTGGCTGTTTAGTTGTCTTTTTCAGCATTTGGCTTTAATCAGTATCGATTACATTGTCAGTTCTGTGATTGTTAAAAGTTTTATAATCTTCCAAATGTACTTAGAGACCTCCTAAGTGGAGACCAGGACTGATCACAAAGAGCAAAATAGGTCAGTAGCATCACAACTAGAGCTGAGTAAGACGAGAGCTTCATTTACCCAGCAAAATGGAGGCAAACAGTTTTAGAAACCCAAGCGTGCATTGCTCGCAAGATGAACTCGACAGTGATCTTGATATGTTAGGTGGTAGAGTGTTCTTCCCAGAGGTATTGCAGCTCCATTATGGGCACTGGCCTCCCCACCACCCTGAAGACGTCTTCAAAAGGTGATGCCTCAAAAAGGTGATATCCTTCATTGAGGTCCCCCGCCGCTCAGGTCTTGCCCTCTTCTCATTACTACCATCAGAAAGGAGGTAAAGGAGCCTGAAGACACACATTCAATGTTTCAGAAACACCTTATTCCTCTCTACCATCATATTTCTGAACCCTACCTTACTATTTTTAGTACTTATTTAATTTTTAAATTTATTTCTCTTATTATAATTTATAGTATAGTTTATGTATTGCAATGTACTGCTGCTGCAAAACACTAATTTCACAACATATGTCAATGATAATAAATCTGATTCTGACTCCAAATGAACAAGTTTTGCAGAACATAACAGCTGATTTGTAAGGTAGACACAAAAGAGTTGGACTATTTTTCCTCATCCAGTTCCATTTATTGCAACGTTGACCTTTGTTTAAATATTTCCTTAGTGCTTCCTCCCGAATTCAACTCGAAGTCCACTCCAGGTTTTAATACAGTGGATGATGAAGAACAATCTGACATCAGTGCTAGATGTGTATATCATTAACGCTGGCCTTCATCCCAACACCCCTCTTGTCTTGGTCCACAGAGCAGTTGAAGTATTCTTCATACTTGCTTTCTTCCCTTCACTTGCTATCCTGTACATTAAATCCCCCTGCTAATCATCCCCTTTATTTAGAGCAGGTCATAGGAATGATTTCTGTGACCAGAGCAATACACAGCAAGAATGGGTTAAAACACACAAACCTGCTCTAAACCTGTAGCATTACTCTTCCTTTGAAAAATGGAGGGCCAGATGGGAGGGAAGGTTTAGATTGATATTGGAGTTGGTTAAAGGGCTGGCAAAACATCATGGGCTGAAGGGTCTGTGATGTGCTGTATTGTTCTGTTCTGACCTCAACCTCAACCTCAACCTCAGTAAGGAAACTCACCACCTGGGACATGCCCTCCTCTCATTACTACCATCAGGGAGGAGGTGCAGGAGCCTGAAGACCAACACTCAATGATTTAGGAACAGCTGCTTCTCCTCTGCCGTCAGATTTCTGAATGGCCTTATGGTAATGTTTTAATGCTTTGCCCTGTACTGCTGCAAAACAACACACTTCATGATATACACTCGGTGGCCACTTTATTAGGTACCTCCTGCACCTAAAAAAAAAAAGTGTATGTTTGTGGTCTTCTGCTGTAGCCCATCCTCTTCAAGGTTTGATGTGTTCTGCATTCAGAGATGCTTTCTTCACACCACTGTCATAATACATGGTTACTTGAGTTACTGTCGCCCTCCTGTCAGCTTGAACCAGTCTGGCCATTCTCCTCTGACCTCCCTCATTAACAAGGTGATTTCACCCACAGATCTGCCGCTCACCAGATGTTTTCTTGTTGTTTCTCGCACCATTCTCTGAAAACTCTAGAGATTGTTGTGCGTGAAAATCCCAGGAGATCAGCAGTTTCTGAGATACTCAAACCACCCTGTCTGGCACCAACAATCATTCCATAGTCAAAGTCACTTAGATCACATTTCCTCCCCATTCTGATGTTTGGTCTGAACATCAACTGAACCTCTTGACCATGTCTGCATGCTTTTATACATTGAGTTGCTGTCACATGATTGGCCAATTGGATATTTGTATTAATGAGTAGGTGTACCTAATAAAGTGGCCGCCGAGTGCATGTCGGTTGGTGATAATAAACCCGATTCTGGTTCTGATTCTCCCATGTGACATTGAAAATGACAATGGTAACTCACTGGTAATTCTACCCAGCTCTTTATTTGTCAGTAAGGTGCACATCATCTTTTCCTCCTGCAACACACTCAAAATGCTGGAGGAACTCAGCAGGTCAAGCAGCATCTGTGGAAATGTACAAGTAGTCAATGTTTTGTGTATGTTGCTCTGGATTTCCAGCACCTGCAGAAGTTCTTGTGTTTTGCTTTTTCTGCTGTCTCTTAAAGTTAAGAGTTGTTGACTGAAGAAGTGAAAATAGAGCTTTTAATAGTTTCCATGACCTGCAGATCAAGAGAGCTCAGCAGTTACAGCTCATCACGAGTGCTGGCAAGCTGAGCTCGCAAGATGGGCAACATGCACTCACTATCTAGAACTCTGAATCTTTGCCTCATTCAGCTGAAGCGCCCCAGGCCTGAAACAATAAGTTTATCTTTCCATAGATGTTGAGTTTTTCCAGTATTTTCTCTTTTTATTTTAGCACATTTCAGTTCAAAGCACGTTTATTATTGAAATATAAAAATTATATATATATATACATACACATGATACAAACTTGAGGCTCTTCTCCTAAAAGGGAGCCACAAAATAAAGACATGTACACAGCCAGGCAGGCAGTTGCTTCATGTTACCATTGATGTTGAGTTCCAACCTCATCTGATCCAGGTTTGTAGGCAAAAGCCTAGTTATCTTGTGTTGCAGAGTTACATGGATAATGGTGGGCATGTCATTTCTAACGCTCTTAAATTATAGCTAGTTTGAACTTGGCTAGAGTAGTTAAGTGAATTAGTAAGCATTTGAACTCAATGACCTAAAATTGCAGGTTGTCCCTGTTCTATCCCAACACTGGCCTCTGGGAGAAGTTTGTCAAAGTAAATGCATCAGAGTTAATTGTGAACCCACGCCAATGGTGCAAAACTGGAGTCAGACTGCCAGGTTTCCTTCCCTAAAGGACATCGGTGAAACAGATGGAGTTTTAGCAATGTTCCAACAGTTCAAAGTCCATTTCAAAGTTTATTCTTTTAAGCTGAATTCAAATTTGCAAGCTGCCACGATGCAATTTGAACTCGTCCACGATGCTATTGGCGGTTTGTGAATTGTTCCTGGAGGTTATCAATTACTTTTTAGCTATCTTGTCAGTTACTTGTACCAGTTTTAATATGCACGTTCTTGTTGGTGCCATAATGCGAAGAAGTCAAGTTTATTGCCATGTGCCGAAGGATGGTGAGCAGTGAAGAATGGGCTTGCAGCAGCATCACAGGCACCATGCTACAGACAACACACAGAACATAAGCTATATATAAATTATGCATAAAATTATACCAGCCAGTGAAAAAATAACTATGCAAAACAAGATATTAGTGCAAACGTGGTGTACTCGGAGACAATTCTGTGGTAGTGCAAGAGGTGGTCCCTGGTGCTCTGTAGAGTTAGGCTTGTGCAGGCCACTTGAAGAACTTGATGGCTGCCGGAAAATAACTGCCTGTACCTGGTGGTGTGGGACTTCAGGGTTTTGTACCTTCTGCCCAACACTGGCAGCTGCTCGAAACTCCAATGGAAGTTCCTTTTGGAGAATAAAATTTTGGTATGTGATTACGGGACACTAAAGGATTCGGCAAAGTTGACTATTGAGGATGCAGGTACGTCCTTCGCGAGTTCCTCAGCTCCATTACTCTGCGCCAATTAAAGGGTCGAGGCCTGAGGGTAGAAAATCGAACCCGTGTTCAGCGTTTGGCCCAAAAGCCTGTGGACTGTATATAATATATAGATTTGACTGCCATGAAATTACATAATGAGGGTAGAGCCCTCCCAACTATTGTGCATGAAATACTGCTGTAGGAAGCATCATCCATCATCAATGATCCTTATCACCAGGCTGTGCTCATTTCTCGCTGCTGCCATCAAGCAGAAGGTACAAGTTCCTCAGGACTTGCACCACCAGGTTCAAAAACAGTCACTATCTCTCAACCATCAGGCTCTTGAACAAAAGAGAATAATTACACTCATCTATTGAGATGTTCCCACAACCAGACTCTTTATCTTGTTATTTCATGCTCTTATTAATTATTGTTATTTATTTATAGTTGCATTTCAACAGTTGTCTCCTCTGCTCTTGTCCTTTCATTGATCCTGTTTACAGTTACTATTCTATAGATTTGGTGAATATGCCCGCAGGAAAAAGAACCTGTGTATGTACTCTGCTAGGAAATTTTACTTTGAACTTTAATACAAAGGAGTATTAAGTCTTGAGTTTCATGGTTGAGATATAAGCAGTGGTGGCATTGGCAGTGCTGTGTCATCAAGTCTGAATAAAGCACATTGAAGTCAGATAATCAGTCCAGACTATGCTGCAATAATTGGTCCTAAATTAGTAGATGGAGTAGAATGTTCTCCACTGTAGATAATGCTAAATCAGAGGGTAGTTGTTATATGTAGACCTATCCCTCATAACCTATTTGCCATTCGTTGGAGTGAGCTTTGATATAACAGAGACTTGAAGTTCAAGTCAAGTTTATTGTCATTTTGACTATAACTACTGGTACAGTACATAGTAAAAATGCGACAACGTTTTTCAGGACCATCGTGTTACATGACACAGTACAAAAACTAGACTGAGCTATTTAAAAAAACAACACAGAGAAAGCTATACTAGACTACAGACCTACCCAGGACTGCATAAAGTGCACAAAGCAGTGCAGGCATAACAATAAATAATAATAATAATAATAATAATAATAATAATAATAATTAATAAATAAACACAGCAATAGGGCAGTAAGGTGTCAGTCCAGGCTCTGGGTATTGAGGAGTCTGATAGCTTGGGGGAAGTTTCAGGCTGGGACCATTCATCAGGACTGGAAAGGAAGGGGGAATAGGGCATAATGAGGTGGGGGGGAGGGGACAGAGTATAAGTTGGAAGGTGATGGGTGAAGCCAGGTGAGAGGGAAGGTCAGTGTGTGGGGGAGCAGGAATGAGGTGAGAAGCTGGGAGGTGATAGGTGAAAATAGTCAATGGCTGAAGAAGGAGTCTGATAGGACAGGAGACTAGACCATGAGAGAAAGGGCAAGGGGGGGGGGGTGTGAATGGTGAGAGGCAGGTGAGGAGAAGAGATGCGGTAAGAGGGGAGGCAAAATGGGAAATGAAGAGGGGGGGGAGAAATGAAAAAATATTGGAAGTTGGAGAAATCGATGTTCAACACCTGCCTTTCCTGACTCCACTCCAATAGTGTGGTCATTCCCTTCTACCACCATACCTTACATACCTTGAACATCGTCAAACCTGCCAATTGTCCCATGTTGTGGGGAGTCTTAGATGTCAATTGCAGTCTTGAACACATCTATCTCGGGATCGCAGGTCCCACACGCATCCAGAAACACCGGTAATTCTCAGTATTTCTCTTCATTTTACTGTACACCACAAAAACACAGCACATGAAAGGGCTCTTCCAGCATCTATTAAAATAGATGCTTATTAAAATAGATCTTATTAAAATAGAAAATACTGGATAGATTGAGCAGTTCTCGTCAAAGGGTCAGCCATGGAATGGGTGAGCAGCTTCAAACTCCAAGGCGTCAACATCTCAGAGCATCGATCCTTGGCCCAACACATTGATGCAACCATGAAGAAGGCATCCAGAGGCTCTACTTCATTATGAATTTGACGAGATCTCTGATGTCACCAAAGACTCGCTCAAATTTCTATAGATGAACAGTGGAATGTGACTGGTTCCATTATAGCCTGGTATGTGGGCTCTAATGCATAGGATTGCAAGAGACTGCAGAGGGTTCCAGACTCAGCCAGCTCCATCATGGGCACAACCCTCCCCACCATCGATGACATCTTTAAGAGATGGTGTCTCAATAAGGTGGCATTCATCACTGAGTACCCTCACCATCTGGGACATGCCCTCTTCTTGTCACTACCATCGGGTAAGAGATACAAGATTCTGAAGACACACACTCAATGGTTTAGGAACAGCTTTTTGCCATCCACAATCAGATTTCTGAATGTTCTATGGGCCCATGAACACTACCTCAGTTTTCCTTTTTCTCATTATTTATTTCCGTAATTTTTTAGTAATTTAATGCCTTTGCACTTCACTGCCTCCACAATTTCATGTCAAATTTGTTAGCAACAGGTGATATGCATGAAAAAACTGATTACTGATAGACGTTTGTTTGGAGTTTGAACAGAAAAATTTGAGTTTATACGAAATGTGCCCTACATGTGGAGTGAAAGTGTTAATCTGGCCATGAATTATTAAAACAGCCATATGTACTTGAGTACAAGAGCTTGTGTCGCCTCCTCACCCCTGCGTGTACTGAACTGGCACTTAATCCTTTGGTGGCTCTGTGAAACAAGCATTGGAAAAGCTCCCTTCATCCACAATAAATATTGCGAGTTTTAAAATTATTTAGAAATTCACAAAAAAAAACAATGTCCTTTAATTAGGTTATGCCTGAGGGAAAGCTTCTGTTTAGTTCAAGCTTACTGAATAAATCCAGTCATTGATGTCTTGGCTGTTGAATTGTGTGTTATGAGGGACGATGTCTTCGTAAGATAATGATTGGTCACTTTTCTTTCTCATTATCTGCCAAAAGGCACAATAGGATGTGACAAATATTTTTAACTGTACAGATTTTCCTGAGAGGTGTTTCACTTGTCAGCCCCTAACTGGATAGCCTAGGCAGACTCAACAGGGTGAAAGTCTGGATTTTTACAGATTGGTTGAATTTTATTATCTTTTTGAAAGCTCACATTTCCTATTCCATGTGAATCTTGAGATGTGCCTACATTACGCTGGTAATTCATCACTCATGTTGCATGATGGCACATGCATGCAATGTGCCCGATGATGTAATTAGTGAGATGCACATGCATTCTGGGGTGGGTTTTCAGCACCTGATTTTGGAGGTAAAAGGAGCTGTGGTAAGTTCATTCCTAGATGTTTAACAAGCTTCTCTCTTCCTGTTGACATTGGGGTCAAGCAGTTGATGAAGCAAAAGTGTATTTCCTTGAGATTATTGTCAGTCAAATGTTCATCATGGTGTGAAGTATGTGGATTGGAAGAGGGTAGGAACGTGTCATTGGCTTTTGAGTAGAAATTGGTGATTCAGCACAACTTATCCTCAAGACTATGAGTCTCCTCATTATGTGGCTCAATGCAAAACATGTTCATTCTAAGTCAGGCCTTGTTTCAGAGTCTTGAGCACAAAAATCAAGGCTGTCACTCCACCATCCAGCGGTGTACTGCATGGCTGTGTGTGTTGCTTTTCGGATGGGACCTTATCCGCTCTCTCATGAGAGCTTAGAAAAAATTCTATTCCACAAAGAAGCAAAAATGAGCTGACTATTCCTGGTGCCCTGGACAATATTTATCCTTCAAACAAAATCATTAAAACTAATTATCTGTTCATTATCCTATTACTACGAGTCAAGCTAACATGAGGAATGTTAATCATCTCCCATACAGAAACAGATGATTTTCAGATAATTAGTCCACTTATCCCTTCATACGGAGCCCTTCATCGAAAGAGTCATGAAAGTGAGGAATCTAGCAGTGAATAAAGTTTATAGAAGGCAATTGAGGGACTTAGTGTGAAAGTCAAAGTCGAGTTTCTTGTCAAATGTGCAAGTACATGTGCGCACAGGTGCAATGAAAAACTGACTTGCAGCAGCATCACAGGCACACAGCATCAGATAAGCAGCATTTACAAAAACGTACATAAATTATGCACAGTTTTACAGGAAGAACACAATTAGAACAAAAAGAAAAAAGTCCATAAGACCATAATACATAGGAGTAGAAATAGGCCATTCAGCCCATCGTGTCTGCTCCGCCTTTCCATCATGGTTGATCCCGGATCCCACTCACCCCCATACAACTGCCTTCTTGCCATATCCATTGATGCCCGGACTGAGCAGGAAACTGTCAACTTCTGCCTTAAATATATGCACGGTCTTGGCCTCCACTGCAATCTGTGGCAGAGCATACCACAGAATTACTACTCTCTGGCGAAAAGATTTCCTCCTTACCTCTGTTCTAAGAGGTTGCCCTTCAATTTTGAGGCTGTGCCCTCTAGTTCTGGATACCCCCACCAGAGGAAACATCCTCTCCACATCCACCCTGTGTAGTCTTTTCAACATTCAGAGGGTTTCAAAGAAATCCCCCAGCATTCTTCTAAATTCCTGTGAGTACAGATCCAAAGCTGCCAAGCACTCCTCGTATGTTAACCCCTTCATTCCCAGAATCATCCTCGTGAGCCTCCTCTGGACTCTCTCCAATGCCAGCACATCCTTTCTGAGGTATGGGGCCCAACACTGTTGACAATACTCTAAGTGTCTTATAAAGGCTCAGCATTATCTCTTTGCTTTTCTATTCTATTCCCCTTGAAATAAATGCCAAAATTGGATTTGCCTTCTTTACCACAGACTCAATCTGTAAATTAACCTCCTGGGAGTCTTGCACGAGGACTCCCAAGTCCCTCTGCACCTCTGATGTTTGAACCTTCTCCCTATTTAGATAATAGTCCACACTATTGTTCCTTTTACCAAAATGCATTATCATGCATTTCCGAACACTGTATTCCATCTGCCACTTCTTGCCCATTCTAATTCCTGCTGCAAGGCTGCATGGCCTCCTCAGCACTACCTACCCCCCCACCCATCTTTGTATCATCCGTAAACTTTGCTACAAAGTCCTTGTAGTGCAAAGTGATCAAAGTGGCTGTAATATTGCTATACAGGTGTCGTGATTAGGGTTGTGCAGGTTGGTTCAAGAACTGAATGGTTGAAAGAAAGCAGCTGTTCTTGAACCTGGTAGGTAGGGTTGAGAAATGTTGACTTGAAGCTTATTTTGAACCTTCTTTCTTTCGGATGCTTTATGGAAAGCAGAACATTTTAAATGAGCTCCACTGGATTACACATAAAGGATTGACAGGCACGTCCAATGCTAGTAGCTGCTATTTCACCTGATCAAGGCTATACCCAGGTGCATATACAAATACAGCATAACCCTGAATTTGAGAGTTGAGCTACACCACAGCTTATGTGATGATCTTGCCCATGCAGGTACAGTAAAAGGATTTAATGGATGTAGAGTGACGGGTATCTCATTGAATCAATGTTTAAGATTTGGGCTTTTATTCCTTTCCAGTGCTGTCGGGTCTTCATTTCCAGCTTGTTTGAATTTGCTGCTTTAAATTATCTTCAGCAATTTAGTGATTGTAATTTGAAACATGACTTACTTGTAGAATATTGCATTAATATAAATCCGTTAAGTGAAAGTTTTTCCCAGAAGGTATATCTGTGTACATTCAAAAAAGGAAGACACACTTTGCAATATCACACTTCAGTCAGCTTTCAAAGTAATCAGTTACACAGACTACCAATGTTAAGAGATATTTTTCATAAAATCATAATACATAGGAGCAGAATAAGAGCATTTGTCCCATCGAGTCCGCTCTGCCATTCATCGTGGTTGAGATTTTCAACCCCATTCTCCTGCCTTCTCTCTGTAACCATTAACCCTTTACCATAAAGTATCTATCAATCTCTGCCTTAAACATACCCAATAACTTGACCTCCACAGCCCTCTGTAATAATGAATTCCACATTCAAAAACCCTCTGGCTGAAGATATTCCTCCTCATCTCAGTTTTAAAAGGGACGCCCCTTTTATTCTGAGGCTGTGCCCTCGGATTCTAGACTGTCCTTCCAATGGAAACATGCTCTCTGTATCCACTTTATCCAGGACTTTCAGTAGTTGCTAGGTTTCCATGAGATCCCCCTTATCCTTCTGAACTTCTATCGAGTACAGACCCAGAGACATTGAATTGAATTGGCTTTATTTCTTACATCCTTTACATACATGAGTAAAAATCTTTACGTTACATCTCCATCTAAATGTGCAATGTGCAATCATAGTAATTTATAATAAATAGAACAGTCAATATAATATAGAGTACACTCAAATCAGTGTGTGTTCATCAGCCTGGTGGAAGAAGCTGTCCCGGAGCCTGTTGGTCCTGGCTTTTATGCTGCGGTACTGCTTCCCGGATGGTAGCAGCTGGAATAGATTGTGGTTGGGATGGTTTTGGTCCCCAATGATCCTTCAGGCACTTTTTACACACCTGTCTTTGTAAATATCCTGAATGTGGGAAGTTCACATCTACAGATGCACTGGTGCTGTCTGCACCACTCTCTGCAGAGTCCTGTGATTGAGGGAAGTACTGTTCCCATATCAGGCAGTGATGTAGCCAGTCAGGATGCTCTCAATTGTGCATCTGTAGAAAGTTCTTGGGATTTGGGGGCCTATACCAAACTTCCTCAACTGTCTGAGGTGTGTACAGACCGCGTGAGGTCCTTGGTGATGTGGTTGCTGAGGATCTTGAAGCTGTTTACCCTCTCAACCCCAGATCCATTGATGTCAATAGGGGTTAGCCCGTCTTCATTCCTCCTGTAATCCACAACCAGCTCCTTTGTTTTTGCAACATTGAGGGAGGGGTTGTTTTCTTGACACCGCTGTGTCAGGGTGATGACTTCTTCCCTGTAGGCTATCTCATTTTTGTTTGAGATTAGGCCAATCAATGTAATGTCATCAGCAAATTTAATTAGCAGATTGGAGCTGTGGGTGCTGATGCAGTCATGGGCATACAGGGAGTAAAGGAGGGGTCTCAGTACACAACCCTGAGGGACTCCTCTATTGAGAGGAACATCAAATGCTCCTCATGTGTTAAGCTTTTCATTCCAGGGATTGTGCAGTTTCCATTGCAAGCTTGACTTCATTTGTTGGTCATTATCTTAAGCAGCTTACAAATTAAAGCTTTTCAGCTGTAAATGAAAGCTTTTTCTTTTTGAAAGAGGATTTGTGAGTTCAAGTCACCCTTCAGCAAATTAAGTATAAAAGTCTATGCTGACATTCCATTGCATAGTGGGGAAGAGCTACAGTGTTATAGGTGCCATAGCTTGGTGGAGATATTGAACTGATATGCCATTTGGTATCTGTAATGGATGTAATAGATCATGTGGCAAAATTGTGAAAAAGGGTTGGGAGATATACCTGGTGTCCTGGACTACAGTTATCCTTCAACCAACATCAGGTCCAAGGAAAAATTTATCCCGGACATTATCACTTTCCTGAACACATTTGACAAATTTTATCCCATTTCATGCTTTTACAGTGTGGGAGTACCAGTTTGTGTTGTGTTTTAAAACAGTATATTGAGGTAATTAGAACAGAATGATGTTTTGCCGACTTTTGAACATACTCTAAAATCATTCTAATCCTTCCCTTCTACATAACGCACACAAAATGCCTTTATCAAGTAACCTCTCATCTTCTTTCACTCCAAAGAGAAAATCTCCTCTGCATCCTTTGTAAAACATCTACATCCTTCTTATCATGACCCAGCCAGAACTGGACACAATATGGTCTAACCAAGGTTTTATAGAGCTGCATCATTACCTTACGGTTCTTGAAGTCAATCCCCTGACTAATGAAGATCAACAAGCCATATTCCTTCTTAACAACTCAATTAACTTGAGTGGCAACTTTGCAGAATTTGTGGATGTGGACCTCAAAATTCCCCTGTTCCTCTACATTGATAACATTCTTGTCATTAGCCCTGTATTCTGCCTTCAAATTTGACATTCCAGAATGAATCACTTCAGACATTTCTGGGTTGAACTCCACTCTAGCAAACCAATATACTCCTTTTTAACCTTTGAATAGCCAGACCCTATTTGACCTCAATTTTTAAACAAGTTAAGGTTTGAGATGTGTCTATTTTAACACAAGGAGTGTTGTGAACAAAGCGGATGAGCTTAGAGGGTGGATCAGTACTTGGAGCTATGATGTGGTGGCCATTACAGAGACTTGGATGGCTCAGGGACAGGTTTGGTTACTTCAAGTGCCAGGATTTAGGTGTTTCAGAAAGGACTGGGAGGGAGGCAAAAGAGGTGCCAGCATGGCACTGATGATCAGAGATAGTGTCACGGCTGCAGAAAAGGCGGACATCATGGAGGGATTATTTATGGAGTTTCTGTGGGTGGAGGTTAGGACCAGGAAGGGGTCAATAACTTTACTGGGTGTTTTTTTTTATAGGCCGCCCAATAGTAACAGGGATATCAAGGAGCAAATAGGGAAACAGATCCTGGAAAGGTGTAATAATAGCAGAGTTGTCGTGATGGGAGTTTTTAATTTCCCAAATATCAATTGGCATCTCACTAGAGCCAGGGGTTTAGATGGGGTGGAGTTTGTTAGGTGTGCTCAGGAAGGTTTTTTGACACAATAAGCCTACGAGCGGAGAAGCTGTACTTGATTTGGTATTGGGAAATGAACCTGGTCAGGCATCAACTCTCTCATTGGGAGAGCATTTTGGACATAGTGATCATAATTCCATCTCCTTTACAACAGCATTGGAGAGAGATAGGAACAGACAAGTTAGAAAAGTATTTAATTAGAGTAAGGGGAATTATAAGGCTATCAGGCAGGAAATCGGAGGTTTAAATTGGCAACAGATGTTCTCAGGGAAAAGTACAGAAGAAATGTGGCAAATATTCAGGGGATATTTGTGTGGAGTTCTGCATAGGTATGTTCCAATGAGACAGGGAAGTAATGGTAGGGTACGAAATGGTGTACAAAGGCTGTAATAAATCTAGTCAAGAAGAAAAGAAAAGCTTACAAAAGGTTCAGAGAGCTAGGTAATGTTTGAGATCTAGAAGATTATAAGGCTAACAGGAAGAAGCTTAAAAAGGAAATTAGGAGAGCCAGAAGGGGCCATGAGAAGGCCATGGCAGGCAGGATTAAGGAAAACCCCAAGGCATTCTACAAGCATGTGAAGAGCAAGAGGAGAGGACATGAAATAATAGGACCTATCAAGTGTGACAGTGGGAAAGTGTGTATGGAACCAGTGGAAATAGCAGAGGTACTTAATGAATACTTCAGTATTCACTATGGAAAAGGATCTTAGTGATTGTAGTGATGACTTGCAGCAGACTGAAAAGCTTGAACATGTAGATATGAAGAAAGAGGATGTGCTGGAGCTTTTGGAAAGTATCAAGTTGGATAAGTCACCGGGACCAGATGTGATTACCCCAGGCTACTGTGGGAGGCAAGGGAGGAGATTATTGAGCCTCTGGCGATGAACTTTGAATCATCAATGGGGACAGGAGAGGTTCCGAAGGATTGGAGGGTTGCGGATGTTGTTCCTTTATTCAAGAAAGGGAGTAGAAATAGCCCAGGAAATTACAAACCAGTGAGTCTTACTTCAGTGGTTGGTAAATTGATGGATAAGATCCTGAGAGGCAGGATTTATGAATATTTGGAGAAATATAATATGATTAGGAATAGTCAGCATGGCTTTGTCAAGGGCAGGTCATGCCTTATGAGCCTGATTGAATTTGTTGAGGATGTGACTAAACACCTTGATGAAGGAAGAGCAGTAGATGTAGTGTATATTGATTTCAGCAAGGCATTTGATAAGATACCCCATGCAAGGCTTATTGAGAAAGTAAGGAGGCATGGGATCTAAGGGAACCTTGCTTTGTGGATCCAGAATTGGCTTGCTCACAGAAAGCAAAGGGTGGTTGTAGATGGGTCATATTCTGTATGGAGGTCGATCACCAGTGGAGTGCCTCAGGGATCTGTTCTGGGACCCTTACTCTTCATGATTTTTATAAATGACCTGGATGAGGAAGTGGAGGGATGGTTTAGTAAGTTTGCTGATGACACAAAGGTTGGGGGTGTTGTGGATAGCGTGGAGGGCTGTCAGAGGTTACAGTGGGACATTGATAGGATGCAAAACTGGGCTGAGAAGTGGCAGATGGAGTTCAACCCAGATAAGTGTGAAGTGGTTCATTTTGGTAGGTCAAATATGATGGCAGAATATAGTATTAATGGTAAGACTCTTGGCAGTGTGGAGGATCAGAGGGATCTTGGGGTCTGAATCCATAGGACGCTCAAATCAGTTGTGCAGGTTGACTCTGTGGTTAAGAAGGCATACGGTGCATTGGCCTTCATTAATTATGGAATTGAATTTAGGAGCTGAGAAGTAATGTCACAGCTATATAGGACCCTGGTCAGACTCCACTTGGAGTACTGTGCTCAGTTCTGGTCACCTCACTACAGGAAGGATGCGGAAACCACAGTAAGGGTGCAGAGGAGATTTACAAGGATGTTGCCTGGATTGGAGAGCATGCCTTATGAGAATAGGTTGAGTGAACTCGGCCTTTTCTCCTTGGATTGACGGAGGATGAGAGGTGACCTGATAGAGGTGTATAAGATGATGAGAGGCATTGATCGTGTGGATAGTCAGAGGCTTTTTCCCAGGGCTGAAATGGTTGCCACAAGAGGACACAGGTTTAAGGTGCTGGGGAGTAGGTACAGAGGAGATGTCAGGGGTAAGTGTTTTATGCAGAGAGTGGTGAGTGCGTGGAATGGGCTGCCGGCAATGGCGGTGGAGGCGGAAACGATAGGGTCTTCTTAAGAGACTTTTGGTTAGGTACATGGAGCTTAGAAAAATAGAGGGCTATGGGTAACCCTAGTAACTTCTAAGGTAGGGACATGTTCGGCACAACTTTGTCGGCCAAAGGGCCTGTATTGTGCTGTAGGTTTTCTATATTTCTAAGTGCAAGCAAGACTAGGTTCTTGCAATGCAGGTCACTTTCATGTTGGACACCTGTCTCCTTTCTGTCTATTGGCTTTTTTTAGGATCCTTGATCCTTTAATTGGGAGAATATATGGAGTCATAGAACAGTACAGTGCAGAAACAGGCCCTTCAGCCCATCTAGTCCATTCCAGACTATTGAGCTACCTGGACCCATTGACCTGCACCTGGACCATACTCCTTTCATCCATATTGGTGTCCTCTTTGCACGTCCCTGAACCAAAGATCTCTCAGGTCTTCAAAAGCCAGAGAATTGGGACCTTCCAAGAGGTGACAATGCTAAGTACATGTCTGGTCTGGCAGTTTTGAACAATGGGGCAATTTGTCCTGAGGTTCTGTAATGCAACTTGCAATCCAGAGGTTTAAATCCTTACCAATTCACCCAGTTCTCTCTTCTGGGATGCATTCCACTCTTGTTTTACAACTTTAACACTAAATATCTAGGAATGAATAGGTATCTCAACTCAATTTAGCTGTCTGCTATGCCTATCTGGAACGCCTGATTGCCTGCCATTTTAATTCCCTCCCCGTTTCCACACCAACCTGTTTGCGCTCAGCCTCCTCCATGGCAAGGGTGAGGCCAAACACAAACTAGAGGAACAGCACCTCATATTCCCCCTATCTGGTTTACAGTCTGATAGCATGAACATTAAATTCTCCAACTTCAGGTAACCTGCTCCCTCTCTGTCCCTTTTCTCGCTCTCCCCTTGATCTACCCAGTTCCTCTTACACCTACCCCAGCTTCTATCACCCTGTTCCTTTCCCCTCCCCACCCACCCAATCCATCAGTCCATCACCCACATATGTCCCCCATTGGGTCCCCTCCCCCACCCACTCTATCTGTCTATCATCCATACACTTCCCCCCTCACTATTCCCATCCACCCAGACCATCTCCATTATTTAGTTCCATGCTCCACCTCGCTCTGCTATCATCTGCAGCCGTTTGTCACCCCTACCTCTCACCTCCCGGCCTCTGTCACTATCTCCACTCTCCCTCCTCAATCTGCCTATCACCCCTCCTCACCTGGATCCACCCATCAACTGTCACCCCTTCCCCTCACCTCTTTATATCAGTTATTGCTCCTCTATCTTTCAGATCAGATAAAGGGACTTGACCCAAAGCATTGACTATCCGTTTTCCTCCATTAATGCTGGCTGACCCACTGAGTTCCTCCAGCAGATTGCTTCTTGCTCCAAAATCCACCAGCTTAGCCTCTTGTGTCTCAATTATCAGCTTGTTTATTTGTTAATGATTACATTTCAAGCTTGTAGGTTTGAATCAAATAATTTTGGATGTACATTTTCCACGATGGATTGAGTTTGTGATGTGCTTCTTTGTGGTATACTTTTCAATTGGACTAACATCAGATCAGGCAGCATCTGTGGAGAGGAATAAAGATTCAACACTTCAGGCTAAGACCCTTCAGCAGGACTTCACAATTGATTTCTTTAATTTGTAGATCACTACATTTGGTTGACTTGGGTGCTCTTTGATTTCAATGGAGACTGCAAGATTCAAGATTTAAGATTGTTTATGTCATTTCCAATACATAAGTATAAAGGAAGAATAACCTGGTGAAGTGGTTAAGTTACTTGACTAGCAGTCAGAGTTCAAACTCCATAAAGACAGCTGGGGAACATAAATTCAAATAATTACATACAGGTGAAGTCAACAGAAAAAGGTAGCTTTGATAACGGTGACTGTGAAACTGTTGGATTGTCGTATTAATCAATCTAGTTCATTAACGTACTCTGCCCTCCTTATCCATTCATGGCCTCTATGTGACTCTAGGCCTGCCAAGTGAACAACATCCCCTCAGTTAAGGGGGATTTGGATATGGCTATAATTCCTGGCAATACCAGTGGCATCTACATTTCATGAATTAATACATTTTTTTTAAAAATTAGGGTTATGAAGAAAAGCTAAGCAAAGTACTAAATTTAAAAACCTTAAACACTTACAACAGTCAAATCATTTCCATCTGTATTGCAAAGTCATATGGTTTATGACTCTCTTTGGAATTATAAATGACTTAAAACACCACCTTAATGGCCAGAAAACAAATGGTGTGGGTGCATGAAATTTATTGTGTTTTCCTATTTGTCAATATTTTATTATTGATTGCTGAAAACTTGTACAGTGCTACACATGGCAATCTAAACTCAAAGCTACTGATTACCTAAAATGTGGTCCAAATCAGAATCAGGTTTACTAACAGTGAAATACATTCAGTGACCACTTTATTAGGTATCTAATACCTAATAACCCTATACCTAATACCTAATAACTGAGTGGTTGTGACACCACTCAGCCATCTGATTTGTCTCACTCCTGTATGGCACCTTATCAGTATCTGAGACTCTGCCAACGATAGTTGTGTCATTGGTGGATTTATAGACGATGTTTAAGGATACGCATTGTATCAAAAAGACAGGCAGGAAAGCAAAGGGAGTGGCATTGCTCTGTTGGTAAAAATTGAAATCAAATCATTAGAAAGAGGTGACATAGGGTCAGAAGATGTTAGAGCTAAGGACCTGCAAGGATAAGAAGACCCTGATGGGAGTTGTATACAGACCCCAGATTTTTGGAAGCAATTCAAAAGACACAGGAGATATATATGTATAGAAAGAAGCATTCTAAAGGCAAGATGTCCACGGCTAACAAGAGAAGTCAAAGCCAACATAAAAGACAAAGAGAGGGCATATAATAGAGCAAGAATGAGTGGGAAATTAAAGGATTGAGAAGCTTTCAAATACCAACAGAAGGCAACTAAAAAAGTAATTAAGAAGGTAAAGATGGAATACGAAAGTACGCTAGCCAATAATATTAAATAGAATACCAAAAATTCTTCAGATACACAAGAAGTGTAAAAGAGAAGTGAGAGTAGATATCGGACCGCTGGAAAATGATGCTGGGGGAAGGTAGTAATGGGGGACAAGGAAATGGTGGACAAACTGAATCAGTATTTTGCATCAGTCTTCACTGGTGGTTCCAGGTGTCAGGGGTCATGAAGTGTGTGAAGTTACCATTACTAAAGAGAAGATTCTTGGGAAACTGAAAGGTCTGAAGGTAGGTAAGTCCCCTGGTACAGATGGACTACACCCCAGTGTTCTGAAAGAAGTGGCTGAAGAGATTGTGGAGGCATTAGTAATGATCTGTCAAGAATCACTAGATTCTGGAATGGTTCTGGAAGATTGGAAAATTGCGAATGTCATTCCACTCTTCAAGAAGGGAGAGAGGCAGAAGAAAGGAAATTACAGGCCAGTTCGCCTGACCTCAGTGGTTGGTAAGATGTTGTAGTTGATTACCAAGAATGAGGTCTCAGGGTACTTGATAAAATAGGCTGCAGTCAGCATCGTTTCCTCAAGGGAAAATCTTGCCTGACAAATCCGTTGAAATTTTCCGAAGAAATGACAAGCAGGATAGACAAAGGAGAATTAGTTGATGTTGTGTACTTGAACTTTCAGAAGGCCTTTGAGAAAGTGCCACACATGAGACTGCTTAACAAGCTATGAGCCCATGGTATTACAGGAAAGATTCTAGCATGGATAAAGCAGTGGTTGACCAGCAGGTGATCAAAGAATGGGAATAAAGGGAGGCTTTTCTGGTTGGATGCCGGTGACTAATGTATTTTCCTCAGGGGTCTATGCTGAGACCGATTCTTTACTTTATGTGTCAATGATTTGGATGATGGAATTGATGGCTTTGTTGCAAAGTTTGCAGATGATATGAAGATAGGTGCAGGGGCAAATAGTTTTGAGGAAGTAAAGAGGCTACAGAAGGACTTGGACAGATTAGGAGAATGGGCAAAGAAATGGCAGATGGAGTATAGTGTCAGGAAGTATATAGTCATACATTGTGGTAGAATAAATGAAAGGGTTGACTATTTTCTAAATGGAGAGAAAATACAAATATCTGAAGCACAAAAAGACTTGGGAATCCTTGTGCAGGTTTTCCTAAAGTTTAATTTGCAGGTTGGGTCTGTGGTGGGGAAGGCAAATGTGATGTTAGCATTCATTGCAAGAGGACCAGAATATAACAGCAAGGAATCATTATAAAACACTGGTGAGGCCTCACTTGAAATATTGTGTGCAGTTTTAGGCTCCTTAGAAAGGATGTGTTGAAACTGGAAATTGAAGAGAGTTTAAAGGAGATTCACGAAAATTATTCCAGGATTGAATGGCTTGTCACATGAAGAGCTTTCATTACTCTGGGCCTGTACTCACTAGAATTCAGAAAAATAAGGGGTGACCTCATTGAAACCTACCGAATGGTGAAAGGCCTTGACAGAGTTCATGTGGAGAGGATGATTCCCATGGTGGGAGAGTCTAAGACCAGAGGACACAGCCTCAGAATAGAGGGACATCCTTTGAGAAGGGAGATGAGGAGAAATTACTTTAGCCAGAGAGTGGTTTATCTGTGGAATCCTTTTGTCACAGGCAGCTGTGGAGGCCAAGTCATAGTGTATATATTTGAGGTAGAGGTTGATAGATTCTTGATTGGTCAGGGCATGAAGGGATTATGAGGAGAAAGCAGGAGATTGGGATTGAGAGGAAACATGAATCAGCCATGATGAGATTGCAGAGCAGACTCAATGAGCCAAATGCCCTAATTCTGCTCCTATGCCTTATGGTGTTGTGTTTGAGCTGTGCCTAGTCACAAAGTTATGGGTGTAGAGAGAGTGGAGCAGTGGGCAAAGCACACATCCCCGAGGTGCGCCAATGTTGAGTGTCAGCAAGCAGATGGCACTTCTGATCTGCACAGACTGTGGTCCCCTGATGAGGATGTCAAGGCTCCAGTTGCAGAGGGAGGTACAGAGGCCCTGATTTTGAAACTTGTAGATTAGTACTGAGGTTATGATGGTGTTGAACGTTAAGCTGTAGTCAATAACCAGCAGCCTGACGTAGTTATGGTCACAAATATCCTTTGGATTTTCCATTGTATCATCAGGTCTCTGTATTCCATAAACCTGTTCTGACTGGCATCACACTGCTAGTGCCAACCTGATACTGTCAGTATTTGGGCAATGCTCATGTCATGCAGCTGATGTCATGACACTCCGCCCCCCTCACCGTCACCTATAACCTCCCTGTTAATAAAAAATAAGGCCTGATATTAGCAAACTAAGTGATGCCATCAGTGCTGCATGTGACAGAGCAGCAAAGCCATTTCAAATCAGGGTTGTCTGATGTTCCAGAGAGGAAGGTATACTGCTGCTATCAGTGAAGCAACGATCTGAAATGCACTTTAAAGAAAACAATGCTGGTCCAAGGAAGTAAGGGTTAATGGATACAGGGATGGTATAAAAGACATGGAAATGGGTCCACACTCAAAACCGTTCTGAGAAGGTTCAGTATATTGACCAGGATTTCATGAACTTCTACAGACATGCTATAGGAAATATCCTGATGTGGCAACCACTCTGGTCTGGTCTGCAGGAGCCTGCAGAGAGTAGTAAACACTGCCCAGTCTGCCACAGGATCATCACTCCCTTCCGTCCTGTCCATCCTCACGATACATCAGGAAGACTAACAGTATGGTCAAGGATTCCCGCCACCCTGACCATTCCCTTTTCTCTCTTCTACCTTTTGGGAAAAGATACAGGATCTTGAAAGCCCGGGAGTCCAGACTCCAGAACAGCTTCTTCCCCACTGCCGTCAGACTCCTGAACCAATCACCTCTCTCACATCCCCTTCCCGGTGGCGCTGCCATGTTCTCAGACACATAGCTCTACCTCTCTCTGTTACTGTCACTTTAGCACTGCCTCAGCTTGCACTACAGTCTCTGCACCATTCTGTTGTTCTGTGTTTACTATAGACACACATGCTGTTGACTTTGTGAGCTTCACATGAGCAGGGGACTTCATTGCATCCTGGGTAATCCTAACAAAAGGGATGTATGTCCTTTACCTGAAACAAATACCAGCATAATGCCATATCCTACAAGGAGTCCATAAGTCAAGACAAAAATGGGAAAGTGATTTGAATATTAAAATTGAAGAAACAAATTGGTCAAGACTATGTCTTGATAGTATGACAAATACAACAAATGTCCGGTTAAGATTAGTGCAATATAATTTTCTACATCAATTATATATTACACCACAAAAAATAAATAAATTAAATCCAAATTTATCTGATCAGTGTTTCCGATGTAACCAAGAAACTGGTACTTTTTTACATTCTACATGTTCTAAAATTCAACCTTTTTGGACAAACTTAAGACTTTTACTGGAACAAATTACAGGAACACAACTTCCTCATAATCCAATATTACTCTTACTAGGTGATATTGAAGGGATAAAACCGAAACTCAAACTCAATAAATATCGGAAAGAATTCATAAAAATTGCACTGGCAGTAGCCAAAAAGGCTATTGCAGTTACTTGGAAATCGGATACATATTTTAGTATAGATTGTTGGAAGAAAGAAATTTATGGCTGTATTCCATTAGAAAAAATTACTTATAATTTAAAAGATAAATATGAAACATTTCTGAAAATTTGGCGCCCTTATTTACAAAAGACAGGACTAAATATATAGGTGCTCTGAAGATGAAACAATTGGTTATTTGGGGAAAGAAATAAATATATATACTAAAGTTATTACGAACTCCATGGAGCATGTGGGGATCTTCCGATATCCAGGCAATCTTTCTTTTTTTTCTTTCTTTTTCTTTTTTTTTTCTATAGGGAAGTTAGGGGGGAGGGGTTATATACATTTTTTTTCCATACTTTTCTCTGTAATCACTTAAAAACGCAATAAAAAAGTTTTCAAAAAAAATGCCATATCCTGCTTGGTTGGTTTAAAAAGAAAATCGTTTCTGTTTATATTTTCCAGTTGCCAATGGCATGAAATATGTGTTTGGAAAAAAGACGCCTACTTGTTTGATGGCTTCCACAAAATCCCAGAATATCAATGGATCGCTTTCATTTTTACATGTAGGTATGGGTCTTAGATCAAGGTACTAGCTTAAGCAGATGTGTTGATGGACAGAATCAACTGCAAGTTTAACGAGACAAGATTACATGCAGTAATGCTATCTTGGAAATATTCCATCAGTCCAGAGTTTGCATAATTGACTCTGTGTGGTCTCTTACTGCATGGAGAAGAGGCAATAACAGATGGATCTCTGGATAAATGGAATGTTTCATACTGTGGTCAGTAACACAGTTGTGTGGGCTGTGGAGATACTGTATGTCAGTTATCCATCGTGTCTGACGGTGACAGGAAATAGATACCGTATATTGTGTGGCAACTGCTTCAAGGCCCATATTAATGTTAATAGCATCTCTCAGGTGCTCATCCGCTCCCCTAATGTTCCTTTGCCCTGTAACTGCACTAGGAGTCATTTTCAGTGGTCAAGTGAACTCCCAGGTACAGGAGGAAACTGGAGCAGCACAGGAAAGCCAAGCAGTGACAGGGAGATTATGCAAGCTCCCGACAGATTCACCCAAAGGTTGGTATTGAACACAGCTATTCTAAGTGCTGTGCCACCTTTGTCACAAGTAACAATCCTGTTTTCATGGAGTTCATTGGTTCACCAGTCTCTCCTCCATAGAGCCATTGAGCTGTACAGCACAGAGACAGGCCCTTTGGCCCAATTGGAAATGCCAACCAAGATTCTCATTGAAGCGTGTCCATCTTGTTTATAAATCTGTTCCATTTGAAGCCCTCAAAGAACTATGGAGACACCAGAGGATGCAGATACTGGAATCTGGAAGCTGGTCAGGCTGAGGAGAAACTCAGCGGGTCAGACGGTGTCCGAGGGGAGAAATGGACATTCAAAGTTTTGGGAGTCTTCGACTGGACTGAGAGCAGAAGGGAGATATAAAGTCTGTATAAAGTGGGAAAGTGTGGGGTAAGAGATGGGAGGAGACAGGCAGATTCAGGTGAGGAGGTGCGCTGGGTAGATTTTATTTATTTACACATACAGTGCTGAACAGACCTTCCAATCCAACAAGCCACACTGCTTAACAACTGACCAATTTAACCTCAGCCTAATCTCAGGACAATTTACTGCGACCAAAGATGTACCGGTTGGTAGGTTAATTTGTCATTGTCAATTACCCCGTGATTAGGCTAGGATTAAATTGGGGAATTGCTGGTCAGCATGGATCGAAGGGCCTATTCTGCGCTGTATCTCAATAAATAAGTATAAGGGAGGTGTGGCGGACAGATAGGAGGGGAACTAGTTGGAGGAGCGTGTGGGTAACGGGCAGATGGAGGGGGAAGGGGAAGGTATGGTGATGGGGTCTAGATGGGCTGTGTCTCTTCACCTTCCCCTTCAAAGAATTTCATTTATCTTCCAATGGCAACCTATGCATATCATATTTCAGTGGGCCCTTCTCCAATTCTCAACTTTATAATTGAAACCCTTTCTACATCATATTGGCACATGACCACTCAATGAAGCATGCAAAGAGACCATCTATCACTGTAGTCCCACCTTCAGTCTGCAACATGTCAATACTTGTTCTTTGTATCCAAAACCAGGCTGTACTCCACAAAGGAACAGAGATCCAAAGCGGAGCAAGGCTCGGGAAATGTAAACGCTTGACTCCTTTTCGGAAGTCAGCTCAACAGTTCTACCCATGGCTGCCTGAAATCATGGAGGGGGTAAGAGAAGAGTATCCCCTGTTCTGTCAGTTTTCCCCATCCTACTGCAATCTGTCCCCCTTTCTATGGGGACAATCTGTCCCCCTTTCTATAATGCAGCTACATTGTTGATTTGCATTGAAGTTAAATTTGATAAATTGGTTTTTATTGTCACAGGTACCAAGGTACAGGGAAAAACTTTGTTTGACATGTCTTCTATACAGATTGTTTCATTGCATCAATACATTGAGACAATACAAGGGAAAACAAAGACAGTGCAGAATAAAGTGATACAATTCTAGAGAATGTGCAGTGCAAGCGAACAATAAGGTGCAAGGCAATAGCAATGTAGATTGTGAGGTCAAGAGTTGATCTTATCAGTATTCTTATAACAGCAGGATAGAAGCTTACCTTAAGCCCGATCATACGAGCTTTCAGGTTTTGGTATCATCTGCCTAATGAGAGAGGGAAAGGGAGAGTGTCCAGGGTGGGGGTGGGAGGGGTCCTTGCTGATATTGGATGCTTTACTAAGGCAGAGGGAAATGTAGATGGAGTCTGTGGAGGGAAGGCAGGTTCCTGTGACGTGCTGAGCTGTGTCTACAACTCTCTGCAGTTTCCTGAAGAACAGTTGTGCATATCCTTGAGGATGTAGAGAGCTTCAGGTGAGTAACAAGGCACAGGACAGGAAGAGGAAGTGGAGGTGGTAGAGGAGCAGAGGGCTGTTGATCATTAGCTATGGTAGAATGCAATAGTTTTTTAACCACTTTTAAAAACCTGTCTAAATATTTTCAGCATTTTATTATTAAAGGAAATCAAGAGTGCTCCTAGCATATTGGACCAACATTATTAAAGGATATTATCTCATTGCTGCTTGTGGGAGATCTGTGCGCAGAACTTCGCTTCTTTTTTTGCTTTAAGATAAAATACACTGACCGGTGTCTATGAATTGCCTGCAAAATCCTTCAAGATTTTAAAACCTCTCACAGTTTGAGGTTGATTACATGCTGCAGTTAGGAAACACTACATTGTCCTGTCAACAATTCAGTTCGCAGAATGCAAAGCTTCGATGACTCCAGCAAAGGATACAGATACATTAGGGCGAGTGTCCGGCCTCGTATGTTCTGTGTAGCTATGATGCTACTGCCCAACGTAGATGAATGCTTAATTTTCCTTTGTGAGTCCAAACAGCCTGCAGATAAAAATGGACAGGGAGAAGAGAGTGTCATGAAAATATAAAGAACAAATGTTTGCCTTGAAATGCTTAATAAAATCAATTAATCTTCATGTCTTAAGTCTGTTATTCTTTCTAGAGAAAGCAGGAGACTGAATTTGAATTCACTTCCTTGACCTTATTTAGAAAATTAAGCTGTAAGGCTCACCTCTGTTGATCTCAATTCTCAAACACTACCCTCTTTCACAGGTTCTGCCCATAAATGGTGGCAGGGAGATGGGACCTAGGGGGCATGCTCAGTTCTCTGCTATCTCAGCTGACCCTCGTGCAGAAAAATGATGTCAGCATCAGCAGCAGTGTTTTGTTCTATTAGGGGAGTGATTCTGTTTGTGGATCCCACCTTCCTCACTACTACCTCAGTCTCCTGTAAGCTCTCACTCGGGAAGAG
This sequence comes from Hypanus sabinus, assembly GCF_030144855.1. Lineage (NCBI taxonomy): Eukaryota > Metazoa > Chordata > Chondrichthyes > Myliobatiformes > Dasyatidae > Hypanus > Hypanus sabinus. Next base: position 21,825,288 of record NC_082738.1, on the reverse strand, counting down.
GACATAGAAAGAAAAGCCTTCATTCATTTTATGGGTTCTTAAGTATTCAGTTGCTTGCTGAATGGTTCTCTCTGTCAATGTTGGCCCTGCAATAATTTTCTGTGGCAACCCTTCCTGGTGTCCAGGGGATGATTCTCTGTGCCAGATATGTCCATGGAAATGTGGGCTGAGTCTATAATGGGGTCACAGCATCGGGCAATTGTCTAACCACAAAGTGGAGAATACAGGCTACGGTGTTCAGGTCCCTGCAAAACCAAAATAAGAACAATCTTTAAAGTACCATCATAGAGCACTACAGCACAGAAACAGGCCCTTTTGCCCTTGAGTCTGATCTGTTTCTCTGACTAGTCTCATCTACCTGCACCTACACCCCTCTCATCCATGTACCTTTCCATACGCTGACCAGTAAGATGGTGACGTGGTCAGTCACAGCAGCTTCTATGGGGCCAACAAAAGGTATTATTTTCTTTCTTAAATGTATTTTTTACAATCGCAAGACCCTGCTGGACTTTAAGAGCTTAAAGTCCTGCAGGTCTACCCGGACAGCAAATTGCTTGTTGGTGGAGAAAATGAAGGGGCTGAACTTGGTACGGATCGTGCTGCGGCGTGCATCAGAGAGGTGTTGGAGGAGTTGGTGCATGAAGGCGGCGGGCAGTCCAACAGCGAGTAATTGTCTTTTTCCTGTGATTGCAAAACCCTGGTAATGTAAAATGCTGCAAGTCCATTTCACTGGTTTATTGGTGAGACTGTCAGCAGGGGAGCTGTGTAGCCTCGGTTGTTGTGATGACTAGGCCTCCAGCCTCAGTGTCACCTGTTTGCTGCTGTCCAGGAGTTGGTGCTGGGGGCGGTGTGACGTAGTGTCCAGGCTGGTGTCAGTGCTGACCTCCAGCCTTTGCTCAGTGGAAGACTGAGGCCTCAAGCCCTGGTGTTGCCTGTTCACATCTGCCCGGGAGAGTGGTGTCAGAATCGGTGCGCACACCATCCATGCTGGAGTCGGTGCTGCTTTTCAGTGTTTGTTCGTGGAAGACAAGCTGTATTGTGTTCAACTGCAGACTGCTGCAACATTCTTAGACTCAGGGACTTGGACTGTATTTTCTGTGTGTGTGACTGTATATTTACTGCTATCTTATATGTGCTATATGTGCTGTGTGCTGTTGATCCTGTGTTTTGCACCTTGGCCTCAGAGGAACACTGTTTCATTTGGCTGGATTTGTGGGTATTCATGTATGGTTGAATGACAATTAAACACGAACTTCTCTTCAACATTGCAATTGAACCCCTATCAACCACTTCTGCTGACAGCTCATTCCATACTCGCACCACCCTCTGAGTGAAGAAGCTCCCCCTCAGGTTCTCCTTAAATATTTCATCTTTCATCCTAATTTATGACCTCTAGGTCTAGTCTCATCAAGAGTAAAAGCTTGCTTGCATCCACTTTATCTATACCTCTCATAATTTTGTATATGACCTTCCCTCACTCCCATGTCCTTTCTTCTCAAAGAGCCAACTTCCTCAGAATAAAGGGCTTGCCTTTTGATGCCATTACCAATGGCCGTGCAAATATGCATGATTACACCGGACAACAAAGATTTTGCTTCATGAATACCTTTAGGTGTATCTTATGAATTTTGGGCTACTGATCATGAAAATCACCATGAAATTTCCCTGTCATGCACCATTTAAAAAAAAATAACTTGTGTTTATTATTTCAATTCATAATTTGAGTTAATTAAAATGCTGCATACAATGTAAGCTGGAAAGTTTCCTATCTTGGCCAGGCATGCTTAGGCAGCGCGGCTGCTTCATGGCAGGACAGGTTTCAGTAATAATTACTGGGTTCAGGACTGTATGGATGAAATTTGCTATCACCAGGCACAGAAATTTCTATGAAGGATTTTGATATTTGAGACAGATGCTTCCCAGAATAACTGATGCCAAGATTAAGGAAAGCATTTTTGTTGGTCCACAAATCAAACAGGTAATCAATGCCAGGCAATTTGAAGAATTTCTAGTGGGACCGGAGAAAATCACATGGAAGGCATTCAAAGAAGTTGTTGAAATTTTTCTCGGCATCTACAGAGCACCAAAATACATGCAGCTGATTGAAAGCATGTTTCAAGCGTATAAAACCATGAAATGCAATATGTCACTAAAGATTCATTTTCCGCATTCCCATTTAGACTTCTTCCCTGCAAATCTTGGTGCTGTTAGTGACAAGCACGATGAAAGGTTTCACCAGGACATTGCGGTCATGGAGAAACGATATCAGGGCAACTGGAATCCATCAAAGCTGGCGAATTATTGTTGGACACTTAAGCGAGAAGCCTCAGACACTGAGTACAAACGAAAATCATTAACAGAATATTTTTAACTTAGTTGAACTATTGTAAACCATCAGCACCATTATGCAATTAAACACATTATATTCAATAAAAGTTAATTTCTTGTTTCTCCAAATTCCTACGTGATACAAGTATTCTGAAATTATATTTGTGTTCGTCTTCAAGCAGTCTATCATAAACAAAACAAAATTCTGAGGAAGCAACAATTTTGGAAAAAATTTGTTGTCCAGTGTTATCTGTCCCTGTGGCTCCTATTGGCTGATGCTACCACCTCTTGCATAGTTGCTCCAAAATAGGTCACTTACAGTGCAACTGTAAGTCGTGTGGCTGTTGTCTCTTCTCTGCTTAGACTATTCCCTCCTACAATGCAAAGGCTGCTGCACTCCAAAATGTCCTCGATGGTAATCGTTTCTATTATTTAGTATGGTCGGTTGGATTCCTGGTGGGGAAGCAGCAGGGTGGGACTTTTCCCTGAGCCAATTGCCGCCACAATTCCAAAGTGTTTTTCAAGCTGGGGCTTCCTTGGGGTGACTCCGCCAGCTGCAGCGATCACTGAACTTCAAGACATCAACACTTGGCATATTTAAAGTGAAGTGTTCCTAGAACCTTTACAGAAGAACAATCAGTCAACAATCAATGCTGTGCCAAATGAGGAGACATAACAAAGGAAGACTAAGAGCATGATGAATGAGGTAAGTTTTAGAAGAATATATTAATTGAAACAACTTGGGAGACTTGAGGAGTGAATTAGGATTTGGGCAGCAAAAGAGTTAGATGAGCAGGGTGGAAGGTGGGAAATTTCATAGGGTATTCAAGTCAGGAGTTAATAGACACAAATAGTGGTTTGGGGCTGAAGCACAGATAAAGGAAAACAATATTATGGAGGTGAAAGTAGGCAGTCTTTGTTATAGAGAAGATATGGGTGCAGAACCTAAGCTCAGGACCACCCAGTATACCTAGCCTGAGACAGCAGCCATGTTTAGTGAAGAAATTGTGGGGGGAAAAAAAGCTTGCAATGGAGTCAGAAGCAAGTATCCTCAATTTTTCCAAAGTTTAGTTGGAGGAAATCATAGTTGGTTCAGCTTTAATGTAGAGCATTGCAGGAGCTGCAGGGAGATAGAGCTACATGAGTGTCAATGAAGAAAATCCTACGTTTTTGGGGGATGTTGCCAAGGAACAGTATATAGATGGGGAATTAGAGGTTTGGTGCTAAATTACCGAGAAACTCCAGAGCCAATGATAAAAGCATGAGAAGATGAACTATTGTTGGTGAATTTTTGATTACAGCTGAATGAGTTAAGTGAGGAAATTCTGTTGAGTGAAGAACAGAGGTTTTGGAAGAGAACAGTGCAGTTAAATTGAGTTAGATCAGGAAGAACGACAAACGATAGTGACCAACCATTGCATGATTTGGACTTTGGTCAGAGCCATGTGGCTGGGTGGCATAGCAAGTTGCAGGAGGCAGCAACATTTGAAGACTATGAAGAAGAGGCAAAGTTTTAAATGGTGTGGTAGCAAAGATGTTTTTATTTAGGAGGGTGATATTTGCAACATATTACAAGGAATTGTACATATATGTACATATTGTGCATATTACATAGCTGATAAAAGAGAGCACTTAATGCAATAACAGCTAGCAATGTGGTAATATGGGTAATCAGCTTGCTTGCAATTGCAAAGTAAAAGTTAAAGCTGAGACGCAGAAAAAATTAACTTGACATGCGCAGAAGAAGATAAATCAAACTTAAAATATTATGTTCTATTAACTTTACTTTTGTCAGGTTGAACTGTGGTACTTTTTCAAACATCCTGAGCAACTGTATAATTATGCATGTATTTCTCATGAAAACCTTACTAAGTATTTTTCAGACTTCGTGAAGCTGTTTTGGAGTGGGAAGGATCCTCCAAGAAACAATAAACATGCCTGAGTAGTCCAATACCTGCTTCGTGTATTTCATTGCTGCTTGCGGGAGCTTGCTGTGCGCAAATTGGCAGCTACATTTCCTATGTTGCAACAGAGACTACGCTTCAAATGTACCTCATTGGCTGCAAAATTGTTTGGGACATCTTATGGTCAATAACGATGCAATATAAATGCAAGTTCTTTCTTTACTTTTTTTTTACTGATGTTCATTATTTTGCTGGTTTTATCAATAATTATGTCAAAATGGAGGACTGTGATATTTCATAGTCAATCCACTAGACGATGCTGATGTCTATGTCTTGCCTGTTATCAGTGTTTTAAAGAAACGTTTCTGATCTCACCTTTCCATTATTTTCTCACTCTGAATGCACAGCTTTGTTACTAAAAACAAAAATTTGCAGAACACAGCCGTTCACACGACCAAATATTTGTGAGCACCTTCACAGCAACAAGGCATACTTTACAGGGTGAAATAAGAAAGTAACTGAATTTAAAAATGAAATGTCACTGGGGTAGGTACTGAAAAATGCTGCAAAGTAACCTGTGTTCAAATTGTGTGAGTACCTATTTATGGTTCCTTATTTGTCTTAAGGGGTCACCTCATAGAACATAGAGCAGTAGATCACAGGAAAAGGCATTTCAGGCCATAATGTCTGTGCTAAACACAATAATAAATTAGACTAAATCTGCCTAGATGTGATCCATATCCCTCCGTTCTCTGCATATTCATGTGCCTATCTAAAAGCCTCTTAAACGTCACTATAACATCTGCCTCCACCACTCGCCCTGTTCCAAAAACCCACCATTATCTCTTCTTCTTTAAAAAAAAATGTCCTGCACACCTTATCTTTACTTTCACCCTCTCAACTTAAATGCTCATCTTCCAGTATTTCAGATTTCAATCCCGGGAAAACAAAATTCTGATTGTCCACCCTATCTCTGTCTCACATAATCTTATAAACCTCTACCAGGACTCCCCTCAGCCTCTGCTGCTCCAGAGAAAACAACCCAAGTTTGTCCATCCTCCCCTTATAGCACATGCCCTCTAAACCAGGCAGCATCCTGGTGAACCTCTTCTGTACAGCCAGAAATGCACATGATTATCCAAGTGCAGCTGAACTGAAGTTTTATATAGCTGTAAATTGAGTTCCTTACTCTTATACTCAATCTACGCTAATTGGGAAGCCACTAAATAAAAGAAAGGTAAGTTACCACAGCTGGGGCACTTACTGGAATGCTGTAATTGGAGTGAGCTTCTCTGGACTAGGGAATGGGTTGTCAGAATATCACAGACAATATATGATATCTACTGAGGCTGTTTGGTCCCATATCTAGGAAAGGGTGTACTGGCATTGGAGAGGGTCCAGAGAAGGCTCATGAGAACAACCCTAGTAATGAAAGGTTTTAACATATGAGGAACGTATTTTAGCTCTGGGTCTGTACTCACTTGAGTTTAGAAGAATGAAGGAATGTCTCATTGAAACCAATCAAATATTGAAAGGCTGAGACAGAGTGGACATGGAGAGGATTTTCCCTACAGTGGGGGAGTCTCGGACCAGAGCGCACAGCCTCGGAATAGAAGTACATCTCTTTACAACAGGGATGAAGAGGAACTTCTTTAGGAAGAGGGTGGTGAATCTGTGTGATTCATTGCCACATTTGGCACGGGAGGCCAAGTCATTGGGTATAATTAAAATGGAGGTTGATAGGTTCGTGATTTGTAAAAGCATCAAAGGTTACAGGGAGTGGGTAGAAGAATGGGGTTGCTTTAAATTTATGCCCACTAATTTTTGGCTACTGTATTATTGAATTTTCCTACTTATTTGATACAGGGCCCCTTGTAATTTTATATAAACCTTCCTTAATCTCTTCTGTTCTGCAGAAAACTGCCTTATCTTATAGAATCTGTTCTCATAGCTGCAATTTTATAGTCCTCAAAAATTTATGCACCCTCTCCCGTGCAGTCATAGCTTTCCCATAATGTGGTGACCAGAACTGTGCAGTGTGTTGTAATGCTGAACTGAAGCTGTAGCTGAGAGAAGTGGAAGTCCTTTATTCAACAAAATAGAATAATTTTCAGAAGAATCATACATTGCATGATCTTGTAGCACAATTAGAGATTGGTAGGCATGATGTTGTGGGCATCACTGAGTTGTAGCTGAAAGCTGGGAGCTTAACATCCAAGGATACACATTGTATTGAAAGGACAGGCAGTTAGGCAGAGGGGATGGTGTGGCTCTGTTGTAAAAATGAGATGAAATCCTTGGGAAGAGGTGGCATAGGATCAGAATGTGTAGAGTTAAGAAACTGCAAGGGTAAAAAGACCCTGATGTGAGTTATATAGTGGCCTGGGATGTGGGATACAGATTACAATGGGAGATAGAAAAGGCGATGATATGATAGCCATGGAGGTTTCAATATGCAGATAGATCGAGAAAATCAGGTTGGTGGTGTTGGATCTCAAGAGAGGGAATTTGTAGAATACCTAAGAGATGGCTTTTTAGAGCAGTTTGTGATCAGTCCATTAGGGGAAAAGCAATCCTGGACTGGGTGTTGGCCAATGAACCAAATTTGATTAGGGAGCTTAAGGTAAAGGAACCCTTAGGAAGCAGTGATCATGATATGATAGAACATACCTGCAGTTAGAGAGAGAGAAGGTAAAGTCAGATCTATCACCCTTACAGTGCAGTAAAGCAAATTATAGAGACATGAGTGAGGAGCTGGCCAAAGTTCATTGGAAGAGTACACTAGCAGGGATGATGGCAGAACATCAATGGCTGGAGTTTCTGGGGGCAATTCAGAAAGTGCGGGATAGATACATCCTAAAGATGAAGAAGTATTCTAAAGGAAGGATGAGGCAACCAGGGCTGACAAGGGATGTCTAAGATGGGAGACCAAAAGCAAAGCAGAGGGCATATAATATCTCAAAATTAGTGGGAAGTTAGAAAATTGGGAAGCTTTTAAAAAGCAACAGAATGCAACTAAAAATGCCATAAAGAGAGAATAGGTAAGATATGAAGGGAAGCTGGCCAATAATATAAAAGAGGGTACCAAAATACAGTGCCTTGAAAAACTATTCAGCCCCAACACTTTGTTCACATAAATGAGTATTGCAACCAGGGATTTTGATCAATTTAACAGAGAACTTATATTTGTGAGTCATATGCTCCTTTTTCACAATAGAGCCCATAAACGGGGAAAATTGTAAAGCATGAAAAACTATAAATTCAGAAACTGTAGTGTCAGCAGTTCATCCCCCTTTGCTCAGTACTTAGTTGAACCACCCCTCACAGCTATTACAGCCAGTTGTCTTGGATAAGTCTCTATTAGCGTTGCACAATGTGATGGAGCAAGATTTGGCCATTCCTCCTTGCAAAATTGCTCAAGGTGTGCCAGATTAGTTGGGGAGTGGCGGTGGATAGTGATCTTGAGGTCTTGGTAGAGATGTTCCATTGGGTTAAGGTTAGGACTTTGACTGGACCACTCAAGGACATAACTTTCTTCATTTGAAGCCATTCCATGGTTGCTCTGGTGGAGTGCTTCGGGTTGTTGTCCTGCTGAAAGACAAACATCCTCCCCAGTTTAAGCTTTCCGGCAGAGGCTAGCACGTTTTTATCCAGGATCCCTGTATTTAGTCGCATTCACCTTCCCATCAATTCTGACCAGATTTCCAGTCCCTGCCCTACTGCTGATAAGCATCTCCATAGTGTGATGCTGCCTCCACTATACTTTACAGTAGAGATGGTGTTACCTGGCTGATGTGCAGTACTAGATTTGTGGCACACGCACTGCCTAGTGTTGAAGCCAGAAAGTTCCACTTTAGTCTCATCCGATCACAAGACCTTCTTTCACATCTTTACAGTGTCTTCTAAGTGATGCTTTGCAAAGTCTGTACAAGCAAGGATATGATATTTTTTCAGCCAGGACTTCTTCCTTGCCACTCTTCCATAAATACCGTTTTTGTGCAAGGCCTTAGAGATTGTGGAGCCACAAACTTCATCTCCAGTTGCAGCCACTGGCTTCTGCAGCTCATTCAGAGTGACTGTTGGTGTCACAGTAGCCTCTCTCACAAGTGCCATTCTTCTCCGACATCTAAGTCTAGAGGGGCAGCCTGACCCAGCCAGTGTTGTTGTGGTTTCACATTTTTTTCCACTTTTTCCCTGACAGACTGCTCGAAGCTCCAAGGTATGTTCAGTGCCTTCGAGATGGTCTTGTACTTCTCCTCATATTTATGCTTCTCTGTTACCATTTCCTTGACTGGTCTTGAATACTTTTTTTCTTCATTTTGGTTTGGTCTGTTGAAAATTTACCATACTGTTGGACCTTACAGACAGAGGGGGTATTTATTTTTATGAATTTCGTGAAAACAGGTAATCCTCCAATTTTCTGCATTAACAAATTGAATGAGTTTGTAAGGCAGGGAAGTTAGTATAGTGATTACAAAGGGGATGAATACTTTTTCAGCCTCACAATTTTGGTTTTTAATTTTTAGTAAATTGTTGACAGATTTTGGAATTTTTCTTTTTATTTGTCATGATGCACAATGTTTTATAGATTAGCTCAAAATCCTGCTTCTATATATTTTACAATTAGATAATGAAACAGTAAAGTTTGTATATAGTGGTGGGGGACTGAATACTTTTTCAAGGCACTTTAAATAAAATATGGCATTGAAGCTGTGCTTGGCCACATAGTCATAAGAGCACCCTGATGTATGCATCTTTGCTGTCCAGATGTTCCAGGGTTGAGTGAAATGCCAATTAAATGGCATCTGCTGTGGACCTGTTGTGCCAGTAGGCAAACTGGAGCAGATCCAAGTCGCTTCTCAGGCAGGACGTCACCTGCAGAATGCCACTGCAGGCATTAGTAATGATCTTTCAATAATGATTAGACTCTGGCATGTTTCCAGAGGACTGGAAAATTGCAAATGTCACTCCACTCTTCAAGAAGGGAGGGAGGCAGAAGAAAGGAAATTATAGGCCACTTAGCCTGACTCCAATGGTTAGGAAGATGTAGAAGTCCATTATAAAGGATGAAGTTTCGGGGTACTTGGAGGCACATAATAAATTAGGCCAAAATCAGCATGGTTTCCTGAAGGGGAAATCTTGCCTGACAAATTTGTTCGAATTCCTTGAGGATATTATAGGCAAGATAGACAAAGGAGAGTCGATGGATGTTGTTTCCTTGGATTTTCAGAAGGCCTTTGACAAGGTGACAAGGAGTGTTTGATGGTTCTAGGCCTGTAGGTACTCAGTGGAGTTTAGAAAAACGAGTGGGGACTCCTTAAAACCTATGAAATATTGTAAGGTCTGTATAGTGGATGTGGAGAGAATATTTCCTATAGTGGATGAGTTTAGGACCAGATGAGCAGGAGGAATTTCTTAAGATGGAATTCATTGTCATAGGCAGTTGAGGAGGCCAAGTGAGGCTGCTTAACAAGGTAAGAGTCCGTGGTATTACAGGAAAGCTAATAACTTGGATAGGAGGCAAAGAGTGGGAAAAAAGGGAGCCTTTTCTGGTTTGCTGCCAGTGACTAGTTGTGTTCCGTAGGTGTTGGTGTTGGGAGCATTTCTTTTCGCGTTATATGTCAATGGTTGGATGACGGAATTGATGGCTTTGTGGCTCAGTTTGCAAATGATATGAAGATGGGTGGAGGTGCAATTAGTGTATCTGCAGAAGGACTGAGACAGACGGGGGAATAGGCAAAGAAGTAGGTGAGATATATAATAAGGAAGTGCATGTTTAGGCACTTTAGTAGAGGGAATAAAGGCCAGACTATCTTCTAAATGGGCATAAAATTCAAAAATCAGAGGTGAAAAGGGACTTGGGAGTCCTTGTGCAGAATTCCCTAAAGGGTAACTTGCAGGTTGAGTCGGTGGCAAGGAAGGCAATTAAAATGCATTCATTTCGAGAGGACTGGAATACAAGTACAAAGATTTAATGCTGAGACTTGATAAAGCAATGGTCAGACCACCCTCAGTGTTATGAGCAGTCTTGGGCCCTTTATTTTAGAAAATGTGTGCTGACATTGGAGAGGCTCCAGAGGAGGTTCACGAGAATGATTTCAGGAATGAAAGGGTTAATGTATGAGGTGTGTTTGATGGTTCTAGGCCTGTAGGTACTCAGTGGAGTTTAGAAAAATGAGTGGGGACTCCTTAAAACCTATGAAATATTGAAAGGTCTGTATAGTGGATGTGGAGAGAATATTTCCTATAGTGGGTGAGTTTAGGACCAGATGAGCAGGAGGAATTTCTTTAGATGGAATTCATTGTCATAGGCAGTTGAGAAGGCCAAGTCATTGAGGATACTGAAATAGGAGGTTGATAGGATTCTGATTAGTCAGGGCATCTAAGGTTACAGGGAGAAGGCAGGTGAATAAAGTTGAGAGGGATAATAAAGTAGCTATGATGAAATGGTAGAGCAGACTTGATGGGCCAAATGGCCTAATTATGTTTGTGGTCTTGCGTTCCATTTGCCATTCTTCTGACATTTTATCAGCTGGCCCAGATTTCACTGCAAATTTGGGTAGTGTTCCTTGCTGTCCACTATATCCCAAACTTGGTGACATAGAAACATAGAAACCCTACAGCACAATACAGGCCCTTTGGCCCACAAAGTTGTGCCGAACATGTCCCTACCTCAGAAATTACTAGGCTTACACATAGCCCTCTATTTTTCTAAGCTCCATGTAGTCATCCTGGAGTCTCTTAAAAGACCCCATCGTATCCACCTCCACCACCGTTGCTGGCAGCTCATTCTGCACACTCACCACTCTCTGCATAAAACACTTACCCCTGACATCTCCTCTGTACCTGCTCCCCAGCATCTTAAACCTGTGTCGTCTCATGCTAGCCATTTCAGCCCTGGGGAAAAGCCTCTGACTATCCACATGATTAATGCCTCTCATCATCTTGTACACCTCAATCAGGTCACCTCTCATCCTCTGTCGCTCCAAGAAGGAAAGGCCGAGTTGACTCAAACTATTCTCATAAGGCATGCTCCCTAATCCAGGCAACATCCTTGTAAATCTCCTCTGCACCCTGTTGATGGTTTCCACGTCATTCCTGTAGTGAGGTAACCAGGATTAAACACGATACTCCAAGTGGGGTCTGACCAGGGTCCTATAGAGCTGCAACATTTCCTCTTGGCTTTTAAACTCAACCCCACAATTGATGATGGCCAATGTACTATCTACCTTCTTAACCACAGAGTCAACCTGCGTAGTTGCTTTGAGTGTCCTGTGGACTTGAACCCCAAGATCCCTCTGATCCTCCACACTGCCAAGAGTCTTACCATTAATACTATATTCTGCCATCATATTTGACCAACCAAAATGAACCACTTCACACTTATCTGGGTTGAACTCCATCTGCTACTTCTCAGCCCAGTTTTGCATCCTATCAATGTCCCACTGTAACCTCTGACAGCCCTCCACACTATCCACAACACCTCCAACCCTTGTGTCATCAGCAAATTTACTAAACCTTCCCTCCACTTCCTCATCCAGGTCATTTATAAAAGTCACGAAGAGTAAGGGTCCCAGAACGGGTCCCTGAGGCACACCACTGGTCACCGACCTCCATGCAGAATATGACCCATCTATGATCCAACATTTGCTGATCCAGTTTGCCACATTATCATTCAGATTGTTGATATAGATGACAAACAACAGAACCAGCACTGATCCTCGTGGCACCCTGGCCTCCAGTCTGAGAGGCAACCATCTACTGTACCCTTTAGCTTCTCCTACAAAGCCAATGTCTAATTGAATTTACTACCTCATTCTGAATGCCTAGCAACTAAGCATTATTGACCAAACTCCCATGTGGGACCTTGTCAAAGGCCTTGCTAAACTCTATGTAGACAATATCTATTGCCTTGCCTTCTCATATTTCCTGGTAGCTTTCTTGAAAAACCCAGTAAGCTTAGTTAGACACAACTTTCCCTGCACAAGGCCATGTTGACTATACCTAATCAATCCCTGTCTATCCAAGTACCTGTGTCCAGCTCCTCACCCTTGGCTCAGCATGTTTTAAATCTCTCTGCTAGGGCCCCTGCAATTTCTGCACTAACCTCCCACAGGGGCTGAGGAACAGCTTGTCAGACTCCATCCTAATTTGCCTCAAGACAGCAAGCACCTCCTCCTCTGTAATCAGTACTGGGTGTATGACCTCACTACTGCTTTGCCTCACTTCTATAGACTCTGTGCCTGTCTCCTGAGCAAAAAAAATATCATTTAATACTTCCCCTCCATCTTTCAGCTCCACACATAGATTACCAGTTTGATCTTCCAAAGAACCAATTTTGTCCCTTGCTGTCCTTTTAAATGTCTGTTGAAGCCCTTAGGATTCTCCTTCACCTTGTCTGTTTATTCCTATACATCGATACTGCTGACTTGCTGGGTTCCTTTGGCAATTTGTGTGTATTCCCCTTCTATCTGTCACTTGAACACCTCCCTTTGCTCTGAGACCTATTTATCCACAGTGACTATTTCCAGTCCTTTTTTCCTCTGTCACTTCTCATTCTAATGAAATTATCCCCAATCCAATTTATATTCCTATGTTATCTTTATCTTTTTCCATAATGATGTTTATTTATTTATTGAGATACAGATTGGGGTAGGCCTTTCTGGCCCTTCAAGCTGTGCCACCCGGCAATGACCCGATTTAACCCTAGCCTAATCACGGGATGACATACAATGATCTATTAACCTACCAACTAGTACATCTTTGGACTGTGGGAGGAAACCGGAGCACCCAGAGGAAACCCTCACAGTTATGGAGAGAACGTACAAACTGTTTACAGGCGGCAGCTGAAATTGAACCTGGGTCGCTGGTACTGTGAAGTGTTGTCCTAACCACTATGCTGCCATGCCACACCAGTGTGTAATGTGTAACTGAATTATCGTCACTGGCTCAGACAATCTCCCACTGATTTTCCTTCCATTTGAGCCCAGTTTCATTGCCCAAATCAAAATACAGAAGCATTGTTTGCAAGACCTTAGCTGTCACTTCTGAAGGCAGCTGATTTTATAGAATATTTTTGTACAGAATATTTCTCTGGAAAGAAAAGGAATGATTTTGTACGCAAAATGGCAAAATAATGATTGCACGATAATTTGAACAATTAGTCAATAGTAAGTTTTTAAGGTTGGATTGTGGTGAATACAATTGCTTCCTCATACGTCTTCCTTGGGAATAGAAAGAGAAAGTAAAGGGGCATTGTCATGAGGTTGTTGGCTCCCTGTTACTGACCAAGAAAATTTTTCCACTGGGTGGCTTCACAACTGGGGTCCCGCACATCTATTGTACACTGGATATCTCAAGTCTATTCTACCAGTTGCACATCTTAGTTCAGGGTCAGTTGCACACACACAAAAACACTTTTTTCCTCGTTATGAAGTGAGAGATCTGTCGACGCTGAATCTTCTCTCCTTGCCTGATATTTTATTAGGAGCCACTAAGCAGCAATCAGAAGGGGAAACATTGGCTGTTTTAATTAAGGACACTTACAATATCTATAACGGTCTCAGATGAGATTAACTAATTCAATACAGAGCAAAATCAAACCCAATGTTTTCCTAACCTGAAGGTTAGGAAAACCCGACTCAATAGAAAAATCTGACACAAGGTAGTTTTCAAAGAAAGCTTTGTGGACTAGTTAGGCACTTTAAGGTTATTTCCTGGACATGGGAATTATTTTGTCTTGCTATCATTGCAAATTCTGCATTAGATTGAAACTACAGCAAGTACCTGGAACATCCAGCATTCAGTAAAGCAAATAGAGTACAGGACTTTATAACTAAAACATTAGAGCTGTTGGTTGCTGTACTTTAATTGTATATCTGTTTAGGCCTAACATTATTACCTTATCCAGTTCAAGTAATTGAAAAACTTGGCCATCACAGTAGCGTAGCAGTTAGTGCGACGTTGAGACGTCGGAGTTCATTTACAACGTCATCTGCAAGGAGTCTGTACGTCCTCTCCCTGAGCACTTCAGTTTCCTCCCATAGTCCAAAGGTGTACCGGGTAGGTTAATGGTCACTGTAAATTATCCTATGATTAGGGCAGTGTTGAATCAGGGTTGTCGGGGGGCGGGCGTGGCCACTGGGGCACAGCTTGAAGGGTCGGAAGGGCCGATTCCATGCTGTATCACTAAATAAAATAAAAATTTAAAAAACATGATCCATTAATTATCTATATAGAGCTCTTATAGATAGCGGGGTCAAGGGATATAGGGAGAGGGCAGGAACGGGGTACTGATTGTGTATGATCAGCCATGATCACAGTGAATGGTGGTGCCGGCTAGAAGGGCCGAATGGCCTATTCCTGCACCTACTGTCTATTGTCTAATTAGAAGCTAAGAGATTGACTTCTAGGCCGGGGGTGGGGGGGGGGGGGTGGTTGTGAAATTGGGCGGTTAATTTTGAAACATTGCTGTGTCTATGTTGGTTAATTAATATTAAAGCAGTGACTGCACTTTAGGAGATTTTGAGAGGTTTCATATAAATACAATATTTTTCTTCACTTACAAAGTTAAATTACAACTTACAGATGCTGCTGACTTTATTGTATTTTCCCCCTTCAAACATTTTGGATGACTTTGATGCAGAATATTTGTAACTGCCAACATCATTCCATTACAGTTAGCCTTTGCTCCAGTAGGAAGAAAAGTTAACACTGGGTTTGAAAAATCACATGATCTAGACACCAAAGTATATGGAATCTGTTATTTGACATTCGTGCATCATGTTTATCAAGAGATTTTGAAGTAGATTAATTGAATACTTGTGTGTCTGCCTAAATTTCTATACTGCAATGCAATATATATATTGCAATTTCTATACTCACTTAAAGCAACTTAAATTCTTCAATTATTACACTGACTTCAGACACAAAGAAGACATTGTGTGCCTGACATATGGATTGGCCTTGATTGGCCTGTGTACATAAGATAATTGTTGGCTGTGATTTTCCAATCTACATTGATTGTATATTTGCAGAATGGGGCTTTATAAAATTCATCCCAGTAGCCGCATGTCTTATTGACCTCATTTTCCTCTGATCCCTGCATTTGGCTCTGGGCAAAAGTATTAAGATAGACTATATAACCTTCCAACCATAAAACACAGAAACAGAATTTGGCCATTCAACCCATTGAGTCTGCTCCAACTTTTGATCATGGCTGATCTTTTTAAAGATCATTCTCCCATCTTCTCCCCATAACCCTTAATTCTCTTACCAAACAAGAACCTATCAGTATATGCCTTAAAATCACCCATTGAGTTGGCCTCCACAGCCCTTTATGGCAACAAATTCCAAAGAATTGCCATCCTCTGGTTGAAGAAATTCCTTCTCATCTCATTTCTAAAGGGACGTCCTTTTTATTCTGAGGCTGTGTCATTGGATCCCAGACTTTCCTCCTTTCCATGTCCACTCTATCCCGGTCTTTCCGTATCTAGTGGGTTTCAAGTCTTTTGGGTGATGATGAAATTTAAAGTAAAACCTTTAATTAGAAGCACTGGAAAATACAGAAGGAAATTCTGTTAATAAATGTAATTATATTATTGCAAAGTGTACATTTAAAGAAAAAGTGGCAGAAAGTCTCCCCTAACAATTTCAGGCACATTGCCAGGTAATTGGCATTGCATGCACCTTAACTGAACTTTGGGAGGTTATTTTATCATATTCATAGGCAGGAAGAGAATCTCATGCTTAGAAAGTCAATCAATTAGGACCTTTACCAAGAATATTTTCCAATATTAGAATTGCCCTACTCGAAACTTTCAGTGTAAAAGTAGATCCTGCACTTACTGGAAACTTCACGATCTGTCCCTCCACCCACTAATCTTACTGCTCTTTCCAACTCAATTCTACATTAATTGTCCACTGAAAATAGGGACAACAAGGATAATAGCAGACCTTCCATACAAGGGTATAAATAATTGTAATGGTATGGTTTTACAGGTAAATCAATACAGATAGTCCATTCTGTTCTGACAAATGGGTAATTGGATCCATCTTTTGATAACCTGGTAAGATATTGATTAACTAGTCTTTGAAGATCTAGTTCACAATGTATATTGTTGCCTTTCAGGCCTATTGAAGATGCATTGGACTCCAGAGCATGCTCAGGGACCAGAGCAGTACCTCGATTTCTCATTCACAATGTCTTCTCTAGCTCACAAACCAGAAGAGAACCATCTCATACAGCAGCATCCCCGGTACGAGTGGGCAAATGATGACATTTCTGCACTGACAGCCTCTAATTTGCTCAAGAAATATGCAGAGAAGTACTCTGGGACTGTGAACTCTTCACTTGAGAGGCCAGAGCAAAATCCTTACATAGATGCTCCACTTGGACCAATTAATGAACAAAAGAATGAAAACGAATCCTGGCAAATGTCCTTTCATGAACAAGGATCATTTTCTGCAAGTTCAATAGATGATGGTCTTACAGGCAGTAAAGCAAGAGTTAATTCTACCCTCCCACCAGGAAGTGGCAGCGTAGGCATCGGAGGTTCCTCTATGGTGACCAACAGTCTTTCCGAACCTTGCTATCCAAGTAATACAAGTGGTCCTACCTCTGCCTCCTGCATTCAATCCTGCCTTGTACCAATTGGAACATCTCAGGAAGGTTACACCACAACTTATTTAACTTCAGACCACTGTAGCCAAGCTACATCTGCAGTTCCTTCCTCTCTTACTTCATCTTTAAGTAGTTCAAGTTTTTTGCAGCCAGTACATTCCAGGTCCACTTTAATGTCCTCTTATAATTCAACTTTCACTGGACTAAACTCAATCTACAACTACCCCTCAAACCATTACCCTTCTCAGTCGAGCTCTGGCCCTGGTTACTCAGGAGTACATCTTCCGCCTTTAGGTATTCCAGCTCCTGTTCGTCTTCCTTCCTCATCCCGCCATTCCATAGACCCAAGATATGCCTACCAGAGCCATAGTTTGACTAAGGATTCTTTATCTCCTGTTACCAATGGCTCAAGCGGTGCTTTGAAGAGAAAAACATTTGATACAAACCTGAGAGAGGATGAGGGTCTGAATAGGTACAGTTATAGACAACAAAGGACTGCTTTACATTTGTATCAGATGCCAAATGATGAGGCACTTGGTGATTGTCAAGACAATCACTTTGGTAGAAATGGTGACACGTTGCCTGTAGAATTCAAAACAAGGAAGCAACGTATTGTGAATGACCTTATTGATAAATACGGCGACCATGGGAAGAAAAGAATGATGTCACCACCATACAATAGTGAACAGCTTCCACTTCAGTCAAGCTCGTCCGAAGCTTTTGTGAAGTTCACTTCTGCATTATTGGACAGCGAAGTGGCGGATGAGCAAGACCACATGCTTAACCCCCAGATGCAGGCTCGGAGAGTCGAGACGGTTACTGCGAGCAGTCAGTTGGAGGAGCAATTGAAAAGCATGGATTCTCAACTCCTAAGCTTAGTAACCAATGAAATTGTGGATTCGAGTCCTCCTGTACAGTGGGGTGATATTGCTGGACTGGATGCTGCAAAAGCAGTGATTGAACAACAGATATTGTGGCCTTTGTTGAGGCCAGAAGCGTACAATGGTGCAAATAGGGCACCAAAAAGCATTTTGCTGTTTGGACCTCGTGGAGGAGGCAAAACGATGCTCACAAGATGCATTGCCACTCACCTAGGGGCAACTTTCCTGAAGGTCAGTGGTTCTTCCTTCATCTCTAAGTGGAAGGGAGATGGGGAGATGATCTTACAGGCTATGTTTCTTGTAGCTCGGTCTCGTCAACCATCTGTCATCTTTATCAATGAACTTGATGTCATGCTCTCTAACCCTGTGGGTGAAGGAAGCATCCACCTTAATTCTATTAAAGCCAAATTACTGTCTCATGTAGAAGATGTGCTGAACTCAAACAGTGACCATATTATAGTCATTGGAGGTACTAGGCACCCGGATGATATTGAGGAGACCATCCACAGGTACTTTATAAAGCGTCTTTATATCTCTCCACCGGATAGCATTGCAAGGCGCCAAATTTTAATCTATACCTTGTCCCAACAAGACCATTGCCTGAGTGATGGGGAAATTAGCTCAATTGTTCAGAATACAGAAGGATATTCAGGGAGCGATCTCATGCAGCTCTGCCAGGAAGCGGCTTCTGAGCAAGATGGTCAGCGGAAAGCTGCCACCTACAAAGATTTTGAAAATGCATTTTGCAAAGTCCGCCCCAGCATTTCAGAAAAGGATCTGAAGTTGTACACAGAATGGAGCAAGTTGTTTGGGTCTTGTGTCTGACAGAGAAGATTTGGAAGTTTAAGAGATCGGGAGATGGCAGGATAAACAAAGTGAGCAACATTAAAGTAAATACCTGACATTAATTTCCGTTATGTCACTAAAGACAAGTTCTAAGCAAATCAATTGGTGGGATTTCTATGGAGTAAAACATTTCTGAAGTTATTGGTTTGGCAAGTAAGCATTCATATGTTCCTTAATCAGAAAAATAGCTTTTTAGATGATCCCAAATCAACTAAATTA
Organism: Hypanus sabinus; assembly: GCF_030144855.1. Lineage (NCBI taxonomy): Eukaryota > Metazoa > Chordata > Chondrichthyes > Myliobatiformes > Dasyatidae > Hypanus > Hypanus sabinus. Next base: position 21,806,488 of record NC_082738.1, on the reverse strand, counting down.
CCAAGGGCAGTCAGGTTCCTCTGTATTTTTCCCATATTTATTTCTGGTGTTGTATTTTATTAGTGTCACTGCTCCAGCTGCAGTGAAGAGCAGGTTCTTTTTTTCTTGCTCTTAATGTTCTGTTGCTTCAAAATAATTTTTCTCCAGTTACTCAGGAAAGCTGTGAGTATTGAACACAGATATCATGAACTCTCTTGGACAGGTTCAATACAAGTTAGCTGTAAGCTGATGGAAACGACCAAGGATCATGCAGTCTTGATCTCTTGCTATGGTAGCAGTAAGGTTGTTTTGATTGGCATCGGTGTCTCTTGTCTAGAACGGTGGAGTAAACATCTGTTTTTACTATTCAGAGATCCTTGCTGGGGAGTGCAAGTCTTTGGATAGTTATTAAGGATGGGCTAAGTTGTAATACTTACCATGAGTGAATGAGGTACCAGCATTCATTACCAACATGAAGGTGCCTGCTTGAATGAATTATTTGAGATTGCCTGTAGAATTAGATGAAGAGTCACTGCAATTGGAATCAGGTTCATTATCAATGATAAATGTCGTGACATTTGTTGTTTTGTGGCAGCAATACAATGCAAGACAAAAAATTACAATACAACTAAAATAAATTGTGTGTAACCTACTCACCTGGGCTCATACCTGAACCTGGCTCTTTAGCTAATTCTGCTAACAGACACGTGACTCAGCTGTGAGAAGGCCAGCTTTCATAAGAAAGGCATGTCTAAGGTCAGCATGATTTGGGTTGGCCCTTGACAGTTAAACCGCTCTAAATATGCACATAAACGTTGGAGCTCATTTTGGTATTAGCTGGGTGTACGGCTTTACTCATGGCACTGAAATCTCATCACCAACTGCAGGCAGAGTTTCCCTTCTTGGAATCCTCCACCTCACGAAGCACTCCTTGAAATAGGGTCTTCCCTTCAGATGGGATTCTCTAGGTGTCTTTGTTGGTGCTCTTCTCTCCACACCTCGCCTCAAAAGACCCCAAATCAGACTACTGTCCTTCAAAAAACTCTTCTTGCCCAGCCCTCTAGAACCTTCTCTCACATCTCACAATCCTGATTGGCAGATACAACATTTCCAAGTTGGACAACATGGCTTCTTATCTTTAGCCAAAGCCAAAATTTCTTACCAGGGGACCCACTGCTTTAACAGAAAATTGCCAAAATAAAATCTCACAGCATAACAGTAAAAACCTTAACCATGGCAATACAAGTACAAAGGTAGAATAGTGAGGTAGTGTTCATGGGCCGTTCAGAAATCTGATGATTGAGGGAAGAAGCTGTTGAGGCTGCATCTTCATGCACCCTGATGGTTGTAATGAGAAGAGTGCATGTCCTGTGTGGTGAGGGTCCTTATGATGGACGCCACCTTCTTGAGACATTGCCTTATGAAGATGGCCAAGACAGTAAGGAGGCTTGTACTCATGATGGTGCTGGTTGAGTCTATAACCCTGTGCGGCCTTTTTCAATCCTGTGCATTAGAGCCTCCATACCAAGCAGTGATACAACCAGTCTGAATGGCAGAATGTTCTCTACATTATATCTGTAGAAATTTGCTGGAGTTCTTGGTGAAATATCAAGAGAGAATTGAAAAAATGAAATTTAAAGTCTGTTGAGTCAGGACCTTGGTTTAAGGCTTTAACGGATGATTGGACATGAACATTTATGCAATGTTAGGAGTGTGAAGAATACTTCCTTCAATAAAGGGCAAAAATCACATGACAATTTTAGATATTTCTAACTTCAAAAGGCTTAGTTAGTAAAGAAACATTAAATTAATAGATATTTACTTAATTCAAGTTGTATTGGTATTTGAACTCGAATGCATTCAAGCTTTTTTGGTACAATGACAAAATCTTGTATAATTATTATAACTTGTAGATGGACTGATGTTTATTCTTCCCTCTCCTTCAGCATATCAGGAAATGTAGAGGAGGCATGACACAAAAGCAGAGCAGCAGAGATGACTTAGTGAATGATAACTCTAATAATAGACTGCAAAATAACAAGCCATAAGGGCCACTGAACAAGAGAGAACAAAAACTAGCAGAATGGGTAACAAGGTAAACTTTAGGCAGGAAGAGTGAAATCTAGGGCAACTAGTTGAGGCCAGGGCGATTGATAAGTGAACAAGGTCTTCTTCTTCTACTTCTGGAAGTTTAGATGCATCTAGGCGTGTTATTACCCTCTGCAGGATGTATAATTTAAATATTCATTTATGATCGACACTGTTGAAATTGCTCTGCTTCCTTGAAGCTGATAAAAAAGGAATAGGTCTACTTCTGGTTCTGTCATACGGGGTGGGGGGGGGGGGGTGCTGCTGGGAGCAGACCCAAATGGAAGACACAGACACTGAAGTACTAGGAACTGGACTGGACTAGAGTTAGGGATGGGACAGGACACAAACTAGGAACTGGGACAAGAACACAGACTTAGGCTAGGAAAGCAGGACAAGGAGCATGGGCTTGGACTCCGAGCCAGAGACTGGACAAGGACCCAGAACCTGGGTCTTGACTCGGGCTCAGACCCCAGAACTAGGCGAGGACATGACGTGGCTATGAGACTGGATATGTCTTGGTTCCTTGAGGCTTGGCTACAGGATGAGGTGAGGCTTGGGTTCTTTGAGGCTTGGCTGCAGGACTAGACATGGAACTCTTGCTCATTATGAGGCACATGGACAGAACAGGAACACAGAGCCTTGGTCTTGAGAGAGACAGGAACACAGGGACATGGAACACAGAGCCGGAACCCCTCCTTAGGAACAGGACTTGGGGCCAGGGCTCTACACAGAGTCAGGACCCCTCCTAGGGAGCAGGACATAGGGCTAGGACTCGTACACAGAACAGAGAGACCGTTCTCAACACAAGGAAGCAGCAAACAGCCGGACCTACCAAGCAAAGGTGTGGACACAGAGACGGTTCCAAACAACGATAGACAGTTCCTTATCTAGGCACAGCGAGGCTCCAGTCTTGCTCCAACGGTAGAACTTGACAGAGATACAGGCAAGGCTTCAGGCAGAAGATGAAGGGAACAGTCCAGCAAATGAAGCTTCTTCTATTTCCAGCAGTTTAGACACATCTAGGTGTATTACTGTCCTCCGCAGAATGTATAATTAGTTACAGAGTTTCAAGAAACTCATTCTTGAGTATACACTAGTCGCATGTAGAAACAGAATAATAAATTTTTCAATCAGATGGTGGTTCTCTTGGTGGCCAAACAAAGATTTAACAGAAAAACAAAATACATTTAAGTCAGACAGCCTCTTGAACAATATGCTTCTCTCAAGTTTATATCTATTACAACTCAGCAAAACATGCTGAACTGCCTCTGGATTATCACAGTCATATAATCCAGTAGAATGTCTTCCTATTATCTTTAAATAATAATTTAGCCCACAATGCCCCAACCCAAGTCTTGTTAATTTCACAATATCTCTACAATTTAAAGAGTAACAGTCTGAGACTTTTTAAACTAGTGGGTGACTAGAAAAGAAATGCCTTCCCTTTAATTCATCTTTCCAATCCTCCTGCCATTGCTTCTCTATACCTTTTTTTAATCTTGCTTCTCAATTCTGCTCTGCCTAGGGGTATTCTAATTCTTATTTGCCCGCTCTATAAGGAAGACTTTGCAATGCCATCCACAGTTTCATTTACCTCCACCCCAGCATGCCCAGGTATCCATGTAAATCTGACTTCACAACCCATCTTCCCTACTCTAAACAAAACTAAGAGAATCTCAATAACTATGTCAGGATGAACTTTTGTTTTATTCCCTTTTATAGCTTCTAAGGCAGCAGCAGAATCCAAACAGATGATGACCCTGCATGGTTGAGAGTCTTCTATCCACCATAAGGCCCAGAGGATTGCTAATAATTCTGTTGCAAAGACAGAAACACCATCTGAAACCCAGTGACCAATCTCAACTCCAAGTTGAGACACGTGCATCCCAATTCCTGCCTTAATGCTCTCTGGGTCCACTGAGACATCAGTAAAAATCTTCAGATAAGATCCCCATTTATTATTTGAATGTTCATTTACAATCACTGTTGAAATTGCTCTGCTTCCTTGAAGCTGAAAAAGGAGGAATAGGTCTACTTCTGGTTCTGACAAAAGCAAAAAGGGAACAGGTGGCAAGCAAATTTGGTCAGCTATGTCTTCCTCAATCAGTTTCAATTTCACAGCCCAGATATTAACCAAATCTAAAAATGGATCTCTTTTAATTTTACTTTGGCGCTCCGACGTCTCCTGTAAAAGACATTTTGATGGACAGCTGTGATTGAAGCCATTTAGTTTTGCCCAATACTGCAGGCCCAACTTAACTCGTTTTAAATGTAGAGGCACTTCTCCCATCTCCACACATAATGCAGGGACTGATGTTGTTCTGAAAGCTCCACAGCAGAGTCTAAGTGCTTTGGACTACACAGTGTCTAATTTTCCAAGCACTGCCGTAGCAGCAGAACCATAAGCAATACAACCATAATCAATAACTGATCTAATCATAGCTTGATATATTAAGTACATAGTTTCCCACCCTGCTCCCCAGTCACATCCAGCAATACTTCTCATAACATTTAAAACTTTCTCACACTTTCCAACTGTTTTATCTATATGAACCCTCCAAGTAAGTCTTTCATCAAACCAGACATCTAAAAATTTGAATACCTTGTCTCTTTCTAATGGAGAATCATATAGACAATTCACAATCAGGAATCTTTCTCTTAAAGCCAAAAATCATATATTTGGACTTAGAAGCAGAAAGCCTGAAACCCCATTTATTTGCCCAGTTTTCAACTAATCTTAAAGCCTTTTGTACCTGCTTTAATATATACTTGACGTTTCTTCCTCTTTTCCAGATTGCACCATCGTCAGCAAACAACGATTTGCCAAATCCTGTCCCTACCTGCTCAAAGATATTGTTTATCATGACTTTAAAAAGAACTGGACTAATGACACTTCCTTGAGGGATACCATTATCTATCTTAACTGACTTGGAGCTTGTTCCGCCTATTCTTACTTGAATTGTCCTTTCCTTAAGAAAATCTTTGATCTAATTAAACATTCTACCTCTAATTCCTGCATCATAGAGTTTAATTAATAAACCATCCTTCCATAGTGAGTCATATGCTCTTTCAATATCTAGAAATACACTTACTATTACTTCTCTATTTTGAAACGCTTTTTTAATATCATGATCTAAAAGGGCAACAGATTCCATTGTTGATCTTCCAGTTCTAAAACCATTTTGATGGGCAGCAAAATGTCCCCTATTTTCTAAAAAATAAGCAAGTCTGTTGGCGATCATTCGTTCCATAGTTTTACAAAGCACTGACGTTAAAGCTATAGGCCGATATGAACTAGGACTAGACACGTCTTTACCTGGCTTTAAAACTGGAACTACCGCCACATGCTTCCATTCTACTGGTAATTTTCCTTCTTTCCACACTGAATTAAACAGAGCTAGCATTTCTATTAATAGAGAGTCTTCTAAATGCTTAAGCAATTCATAACACTGCCCATCCCTAGCGGGAGAAGTGTTTGAACCTGATTGGACAGCTTCCTGCAATTCCTAAAGGGAGGAAAAACAAATTTATGGCGCTATTATCATCCAAACTCCTGTCCAATTTCCAGTTTTCCTTTAACATAATTTCCTTTCTCAAATCACCTGGCTCTCCAGAACTGTGTAACACTTGGAACACTTCTACAAACATATCAGCCTTTTCCTTGTTGGCTACAGCTTCAATATCTCCTTCCAGCAGAGCTGGGATAAATGGTCTTCTGTATATCCCTGACATTCTGTGAATGATCATCCATAGCTGCTTTATAGGTGTCTCAGGGTCAGGGTTCCACAAAATCTTCTCCAACTATCCCTCTTTGCATTTTTAATTACTCTCCTTGCTACTGCTCTTTCCTTTTTATACTCCATAACATTATCTAACATTGGGTACTTCCTTAATTTCCTGTAAGCTCTATTTAGCAAATAAAGCTTCCTTCTTCCTTGAGTTTTTACAGCAGTTGGCATCCACACTGTTGCATTACTGCCATCTTCAGGATTTACTGTCCATTCACTTGATCGCCTAAAGTCGTCTTTCCAGTCCCGTCGCCCTTAAAAAAACTAAACAACCATTTCCTCCCCGATCACTCTCCCCACATTCCAATAAACCTTTAACACTGTTCTCTACCAGTCCTATTTTGCGTAATTGTTGTAGCATTTGTCATCTTTCCTGTGCAAATTTCCTGCATGAAATAAGGATATGCTCTACTGTTTCAGTCTCCTGACATAGATCGCAAAAACCTGTCGGATGTTTACTTATGATGGCCAGAGTACCATTAAGGTTGCTGTGCCTAATTCTCAGTCTACTTATCATTACTTGCTCCTTCCGCTTTACGCCCCTACTCCTTCCCAAATCTACTCTGTTCTGAATTGAATGTAAATGTCTTCTCTTTTATTGCTCTATCCCAATGCTGCTGCCACTGTTGATTTATCCTTCTCCACACTATGCTCTTCCCCTCTGATTTTGATAGTTTAATATTGACCTTTACAGATCCTTTTTTGACTGCTGCTTTTGCCAGCTTATCTGCTGTCTCATTTCCCACAATGCCCAAATGTGCTGGAACCCACATGAATGCGATATTTTTGCCTTGTCTAACCAGTCTTGAATTTGCAAACAGGATTTCATAAAGCAGATCCTGGTGTCCTCTAGCTGTACCCACCTTAATGCTTGATACAAAATCACTACATATCACAATATTATTACAATCAACCCGCTCACTCCATTCTAGTGCTAACAATATGCCAAACATTTCAACTCCATAAACACTCAAGCAATCTGGCGTTCTCTTGCTAATTTCCACTTGATAACTTGGCACAACAATTGTTGCACCCGTTTCTGGATCCTTTGATCCATCCGTAACAATCTGTACATCTTTATATTTACATTCCCTATACCTATGATATTCACTGAGTATATCAGCCATTTTATTATTAATCTGAAGCAATTCCAAAGCTACAGAGGGATTTTCTAATACCCAGAAAGGTCCACCAGGCCACACCACACTTGGACAAAACTCTTTATCATATACACCCATATCTTTTGCTGTTTGCTCTCCTGTCCAGCCAAAACTTTCTTTTTGTGTCCTTTCCTTCCAACCACCAGCCTCGAACCCAGGGCCACTTATATTCCTAGCCCCAAGACGAGAATCAGGTGCCTACGATTAAGCCCAAATGAGACAAGGGAACGCTGGAAGACCCGGAGTCCCAAGTCCATGGACCGAACCGTAAGCCGGAACGCGGACATCACGGACCGGACCATGACATGTAGAGGATGCCTCTGATCTGATGTTTGATGGAGTCATTCTTTCTTGCTGGCTACCATTCTTCTTGTATCAGGGGGAGTGATACCTGGCAGGATATATAGGCTGTTGGTGTTTGTTGGTTTTAAACAACCTGTGATAAGTTGGCAGCTTGCATTCAGAACGGCATCCATCTTCTTAGCATGAGTAGATCTTTCCCAGGTAGGGCAGGTGTATTCAGCAGCGGAATAGCAAAGAGCAAGTCCACTAACTCGCAATGTTTTCGAGCTCACTCCCCATTTTGTGTTAGCGAGCTTACTCAGGATGTTGTTTTGTGCGCTCACTTTTGCCTTTGTCTTATTGATGTAGTTCTTGAAGGTGAGGCATCTTCTTCTCCTCTTGTGTTGTTTCATGGCGGTTGGCAAACCAGCTTTAAGGTGCATTACTGCCACCTACTGGACTGGAGTGTGGATCATTTGATAAACAGGAGGAATGAAAAGAATTGCATTCCCTAAATTCTATATAATAAACCAGAGTCTTTCAGATACTTCATGATATAGGCCCGTATTTCTCTTGAAATCCCACTTAAAATGTCTTCTATACCCACAGCAGTTTTTTTGTTTATCTGAAGCTCTTCTATCATCTTCATTTTTTCTCTTCGATACTTCTTACATTTTATCAATACATGTTCAACTGTTTTTGTTTGATTACAGTATTCACACAACCCAGTTGGATGTTTCCCTATTTTATATAATGTGTAATTAAGACTTGTGTGACCAATTCTTTTTTTTAATTGATTTTTTTAATGCATTTTCTACAACACTACAAAAAAAAACCCCAACACAAAGTAGAAAATTAGTACAGTGCAAGATAAACATACAATAGTAATATAATACAAAATAAGATAATTGAGAAAGCACCCAAATTGAAGTCATGTAAAGTTAGTATCCTCCCCAAGCCCCACAACAAAAAAAAACTCCAGACCAACCAAAACAAGATGTAGAAAATATAAATCAGAACATTCAAACCCCCAAAATTGTAAATACACTTGAAAACAGAAGATAATAATGCCTACTACCAAAAAAAAGAGCTGAAAGCAAGGGACTGGAAAAAAAACTTAATTGAGGAAAATTATGAAAATACTCAATAAAAGATCCCCAGACCTTATGAAACTTTATATCCAAATTAAGAATTGAATAATGGATTTTTTTCAAGGTCTAAACAGGATATGATATCGTTAAGCCATTGAGCATGCATGGGAGGGGCAACATCTCTCCATCTAAGAAGGATTAGACGTCTAGCCAGGAGAGAAGCAAAAGATAATATTCAACATTTAGTCGAACTCAAGTGTATATCTGTCTCACCCAAGAAACCAAACAGAGCAATTAAAGGGTTAGGTTCTAAGTGGTGATTCAGAATACAGGATAAAGTTATAAAAACATCTTTCCAAAATTTCTCTAAGCTAGGACAGGTCCAGTACATATGAATAAGAGAAGCCTCGCCACTTTTGCATTTATCACAAAGAGGACTAATATTAGGGTAAAATCAAGATAATTTAGATTTGGACATATGGGCTCTATGAACAATCTTAAACTGTAAAAGGCAATGGTGAGCACAGAGAGGTTGAATTAACTGATTTGAGAATCGAGTCCCAAATCTCATCAGATAAAGGGATATTTAAGTCATGCTCCCAAGCCATTCTAATTTTATCCACAGGGGCACGCCGTAAGGATACTAATTTATCACAGATAAAGGATATTAAGCTGTTACCCAGTGAATTAATAGAAAGAAAGAAATCCATAGCATTTTTCTCGGGCATTTCAGGGAAGTTGGGAATTAAAGGATTGATAAAGTGTCTGATTTGGAGATAGCTAAAGAAATGGGCGTTAAGCAGATTGAACTTAGTAGAGAGCTGTTGAAAGGATGTGAAGCAATTATTGATAAAAAGATCTTCAAAATGTCTAATGCCCTTCCTATACCAATCACAGAATGTTGAATCATACATAGTAGGTAGAAAAAGATGATTATGTAAGATAGGACTAGAAAGGGAAAAACCATAAAAACCATAAAATTTCCTAAACTGGGCCCATATTCGCAAAGTATGTCTAACAAGAGGATTAACAGTTAGTCTAGACAAACTACTAGGGAGTGCAGAACCAAGAAGTGCAGAAATAGATAGATCTTTAGTGGAATTCAGCTCCATTGCTACCCAATTAGGGAACTCAGATTGGCTATGAAAAAAAGACCAAAAGATAGTGCAATGAATGTTAGCTGTCCAGTAGTATAAACAAAAATTAGGTAAGGCCATGCCATCCTCTTTTTTAGATTTTTGAAGATACACTTTATTAATTCTAGAATGCTTATTCTTCCACAGATAGGACAAAATAATAGTCTAAGGAATCAAAAAAGGTTTTAGAAATAAAAATTGGGATAGATTGAAATAAATATAAAAATTTAGGGAGAACGTACATTTTAACAACATTAATACGACCTACCAAGGACATAGATAGAGGTGACCATTGTGACAGACTCTGTTTTGTAGTGTATAAAAGATTGGCAAAATTTTCACGAAAAAGATCTTTAAACTTCTTTATAACTGTAATACCAAGGTAAGTAAATTGATTATGAACTACTTTAAAGGGGAGGTCATGAAATACTAATACTTGAGCTTCTTTATTATTTGGGAAAAGTTCACTCTTATGTAAATTAAGTTTATAGCCAGAAAACTGCTAAATTGATCAAGGAGTGAAAACATTGGAGGTAAGGATATGGACGGGTTTGAAAGAAAAAGTAATAGATCATCAGCATGAAGAGAAACTTTATGCTCAACACCCCCCCTCCAAATCCCGGTCAATTCAGGACAGCTTCGGAATGCTATCGCTAGAGGTTCTATAGTCAAATCAAAGAGAAAGGGACTTAAAGGGCATCCTTGACGGGTGCCACATATGAGGTTAAATAACTGGGATTGCTGAGAATTAGTCAAAACAGAGGTGGTAGGACATAGATACAGCAATTTGATCCAAGAGATAAAACTTTGACCAAAGTCAAATTTTTCTAAAACCACAAAGAGGTACTTCCACTTTATACGATCAAATGCTTTCTCCGCATCGCGAGAAATAACGCATTCAGGAATCCTAGTTGAAGGTGAATATAAAATATTAAATAAACGCTGTATGTTAAAAATAGGACAGTTTTTAATAAAACCAGTTTGATCATCAGAAATAATAGAGGGTATAATAGTTTCTAATCTATGAGCCAACTTTGGCCAAGATTTTAACATCAACATTAAGCAAAGAGATCGGCCTGTACGAGGAACACTCTGTTGGGTCTTTACCCTTTTTAAATAAAAGAATAATACATGCCTCATTAAATGAGGGTGGCAATTTACCATAGTTATACGAGTCAGATAGTACTGAGAAGAAAGGAGTGAAGAGAATGATTTATAAAATTCTACGGGGAACCCATCAGGTCCAGGAGATTTGCCTGAAGACAGTGCAGAAATTGCAAAAGATATTTCTTCTAATGATATAGGCTCATTAAGTTTTGCTTTAAAATCAGATGAAAGCGAAGGAATATTCAGAGTATTTAAGAAAAGATCAACAGAAATATTCTCATTCAGAGATTCAGAGGAATAAAGCTGAGAGTAAAAATTTTTAAATACGTCATTGATTTCTGAGTGATCCGATGTAATATCCCTGTTCTCCTTCTGGATCTTTGTAATATGTTGTTTAGCTTTAGAACGCCTCAACTGATTAACTAGAAATTTACCAGATTTGTCACCGTGAATATAAAAACGACTCTTACTTTCAAGAAGTTGACAATCAACAGGTTGAGTAGAAAGAAGGTCAAATCTAGTTTGAAGTTCTACACGCTTCTTATATAATTCAGGGTTATTAGTTTGAGCATACAATTGATCTAATTCTTTAATCTGATTAATTAGGTCTAATCGATCTATACAGGACTTTCTATTAAGATTTGCTGTATATGAGATTATTTGACCCCTCAAATATGCTTTCATGGCATCCCAGACAATCTGGGATGACATTTCAGATGACGTATTAGTGTTTAAATAAAAAGTTATCTGATCCTTAATAAATTTTAGAAAATCATCGTCCAGTAATAAAGTCGGGTTAAAACGCCAGTGTTTATTCCTCTGAGGGAGACCAGGAAAGTTTAGAGACAAAGTAATTGGAGCTTGATCGGAAATCAGTATACTCTGATAATCACAAGAATGGACAAATGAAATAAGTTGATTATCAATTAAAAATAGTCAATTCTAGTAAAAGTATGGTGAACATGTGAAAAAATGGAATAATCTCTCTCAGTAGGATGAAGGAAATGCCATATATCAGAGATACCATAATTAGAAAGGAAAGAGTGAATAGCTAAAGCAGATTTAGTAGGTGATCTAGTAACAGGGGACGATCGATCCAAATTGGGATCTAACAAGCAATTAAAGTCACCACCCAGTATAAGAAAATATGAATTTAAATCTGGCAGTGAGGAGAAAAAACGTTCAAAAACATTAACATCGTCAAAATTGGGAGCATACAGGTTTGCTAATACAACTTTAGTATTATATAATTCACCAGAAACAATAATAAAACGGCCATTTGTATCAGATATCTTATTATGGAGTTCAAAAGGAATATTTGAATTAATAAGGATGGAAACCCCCCCCCCCCCCAGCTTTGGCGGCAAAGGATGAATGAAAATGCTGACCCGCCCACTTTGACAAAAGCCGAGAATTATCAAAACTACGAATATGAGTTTCTTGAAGGAAAGCAATGTCAGCTTCGAGTTGCTTAATATGGGAGAAGACCTTCCTTCTTTTAACAGGATGATTCAATCCTTTTACAGTCCAGCTCACAAATTTAAGTGTATTAACCATTATCAATTGTTAATACATAAAAGGTAGTAGGTGTATATAAAATCAAACATTGCAATAACAGTCTGGAAGCAAAAATATAAACATAAATCAGTAAAATCAGGGCAGAAGCATGTCCTGAATAACAAGGGAAAACAGAAAAAACAGTAAATAGTGTTGGAACTGGAGAACCCACCCCACCCTTGCAACCCAAAACTAGATGGCTACCCAAAAAAGCAGCTAGCTCTACAAAAAAATGTTACCCCAAAAATAGCTTCCAGTTCCATATCATTGACATAGGCTCCGTATAGATAATATAGCAAATACTAACTAATTTATGCACTAGAGAGCAAAATTACAAGTAGGTACAACTTCGTCAGAAAAGGTATAAAATTTAATACAAAAAAAATCCAAAAAAAAACTAACCTACCCGCGAGAAACTATGAAAAATTGAAAGAAAAAAATAAAAGGGGGGGAAAGGGGGAAATTATAAATTTAAAGAGAATACATATCAGCCGTTTTAAAAAAAAAAGCAAATCTTATACCATAAATCAACAGGGATGCCTTCAATAAGAAACTCCAAGCCTCCAAAAGAAATTAAGACCAATTGCAGTTCTCTATAGTTAAAGTTATTCAGAAGTAGAATAAATTGCATGAGTAAAATCTAAAGTCCGCAGCGAAACATTAAATTTAAATCATCTAATTAAGAAAATCGCACCAAGTCCAGGGAGAGACTAACTAGACCCCTTAGAATCTCAATAGTTAAGGTCTGAATTATTCAAATAGAGTCTGAGTTCGCAAAAAAAACTTTAATTCAAGAAGTACTTATCAGCCATTTTAGAAAATCAAACCGGGTCCGAAGAAGTCAAGATGGCTGGAAGATTTCCAACAAATAACTCAGCCTCCTTCACTGATTTAAACCACTTATATTCTCCAGTAGTAAGCGTAATTTGAAGATCGGCAGGGTTACAAAGAGAAGGTTTGAATCTACGATCAAAAAGCACTTCCATTCCACCTTTGAACTCAGCACGCATCTTCAGAACCTGGGGGGCATAATTTTCCACGAAACGAATAGTAGCATTTTGAAAAGTCAAAGTACCTCTTCGGCATGCCTCCATAATCAAACGGTTTTTCACCTGATATCGATGAAAACATAAGATAATTGGCCGTGGTCTAGAACCCAAAATGACGTGAGGAACATAAATCCTGTGAGCCCTTTCTAGCTCAGGTGGAGTCGGGAGAAATTCTTTCCTGAAAATTTCGCAGAGAAAAGAAGAGAAAAATTCAATGGAAGAGCCCTTTTCGGTGGTCTCCGGCAAACCGAGAATTCACAGATTGCAGCGTCTGCTCCGATTTTCGAGATCCGCCATTTTGGAAGTAAGTTTACTGTTTTTCCCGTTAGGTTGGAGCAGAGAGTTTCTAGATGTTTAACACGGCGTTCTAAATCTTCAGAGGTTAGGTCGATGCGAGATAGATGTTCAGCATGATCATCCACTCTGGCATTAATCTGATCCAATTTTGACTCCAGCTGACTGATAGAAGCTCTAAATTCAGTCCTGATATCCGTTAGAGTATCTTGTCGATGCTGTTCCAGAATAGAGAGAATCTTGGCCGACAGAGCCGTGGAAGTTTCTTTTTTCCCCAAGTTTAGTACTTTTTGTAGTCATTATAAGATAGACGTATTCGCAGGCAGATAAGAGAAAGCAAATAAAATAACGAACTAAGGTTTAAAAAGGGAGACACATAGTGCAAAAATAGGAAGTATAACGGAGCAAAAGTTTGAAGCGACTAAACAATCTAAACGACTGATGATCACTTCTATCTTTCTATGTTCACCTGATATTCTCTGGTATCTGACTTGCCTTTGTATTTTGTACAGTTGTCTCCCTCTCATCCCAGTGCTTCTGCCATGTCTCCTCTGTACGTGCTTTTATAATGCTTTCAACGTCCGCTTTGCTTAGGGGGATCTGGACCTCAATTATAGATATTTGAGTGATTGTTTAGTTATAATGTCCACTTTTTCATTACCCTCCACACCACAATGAGCAGGAACCCAAAGAAAGCTTACTTCTTATTATTTTTTTAAAATTTAATTTTAATCTATAATTTTTTATACATTCATAAGTACACATTGAGATAATATAAAAAGTAATAAAGCACTTAAATAGATAATTATGTGCAGTTGTAATTCCACCCTATTAGACTAAACAATGACAATAAATGTTAAGAAAAATAGTAATAATAGTGGATTAATAATAATTTCCATGTATCTCTTCTGAACCATTACTTCTGGTCTAAAATATTATATGTAACCCTATGTAACTACCATTGTAGGATTTTATATCCCAACTCGTTCACGTTTGCTCCTACCCCCAAACATAATTATCCAATCCCTATGTACTGATTTTCTTAATTTTTCCATATTTTTCCCCTTTCCCAAATCTTTTCCTTTACTTGTGTTAATTCTCTATTTTCAAAAAAAAGCAGTAAACAATCGAACCAAGGGTGCTTACATTAGCAATATTACTGTGTTGATGAGAAAAGCAGTATAAATCATTCGGAGAGTCAACCAGAGTCTGTTTGCTTTGGGGTTATAAATTCAATCCATTTATCCCAAATTTGATTAAATTTTTCTTTTTGAATTCTCAAAGAGTAGGTCATCTTTTCCATTTTAAATATTTCCAAGATAATGTCATGCCAATCTTCTAATGTAGGAGATATTGGATTTAGCTACTTTCTGGTGATTGATTTCTTACTTGCCACTAAGAGGACCTGTAGCAACTTTAAGTCTTTCTTCTGATCCAAAAACAGAACATGTCCCAAATAGAGCATCTCAAAGTTCAGAGGTATCTGGGTCTTAAATACCTGACCTAAAGTTCTATGAATACCTTTCCAATATAAACTTAATTTAGGGCAATTCCAGAAAATATGGAAGCGATTTGCCTCCTTGGAGCCACACCTTCTCCAACACGTCACGTTTGTGTCTTTATATTTTTCATATTATGGGGTCTTGAAGTATCTTCTAATATTTTTCCAACAATGTTCTCTCCAAATCAAAGAGTTAGTCAAAGACCACTGAAAGCTGCATATTTTCCCCCAAACATCCTCTGAAAGTACCAACCTCGCTTCTTTCTCCCACTTCTCTTTAATATACAATGTGTTTTCATTTTTAGCATGTAAGAGTACATTGTATAATCGAGAAATTGACTTACTTGGCATTGAACTGTAAGCTGAATTCAGAATCTTGAAAAATTCTAATTCTACTGTTGATAAATCTGTATATCTACAACTCTGGTTAACATAATGTCGTATTTGAAGGTACCTAAAAAAGTCATTATGTTCTAGGCCATGTTTGTCCTGTAAGGATTGGAAACTTTGTAATACCCTTCTGTATAAATGAGAGATAGGTTGTAAGACCTTTCTTTATCCATAGTTCAAATCTTTTATCTACTCTGTTGGGAAGAAATTCGGTATCATATGCACACCATCTAAAAAGTTTTAACGTGTTATTAATTCCACATGAATTAGCCACCTTCTACCATACTTTTAATGTAAGATTTATCCAGCTGTTTTTAGACTTTTCCAATTGGGCTATCAATCCTTTGTCAGCTATTGAGGCCTGCAGAGGAAAACTGTCAATCAATCCAAATTCTATTTCCTTCCATCTTGCCTTATATTCCTTATTACACCAGTATAACAGAGGGGTTATCTGTGAAGCATAAAAATAGTTTCTCAAGCAAGGAAGTGCCATACCTCCTCCTTCTTTCCCTAACTGTAAGGTGTTAAATTGAATTCTAGGTTTCTTTCCTTGCCAGATAAAGCGGGAAATCCATTTGTTCCATTCCCTGAATTGATTATCGTCCACCTCTACGGGTAAAGAGAAAGCTTACTTCTACCCCATTTTTGGTCAGTGTTTATAACTTGCATAGAATCTCCAATAAAATATCCTGTCTGCTTTCTGATTTTCTTGATTTGATAGAGGTTAATGCAGCCAAACTGTCTGAACAGATTACAGCCTTTTTGACATTATTTTCTTCTATCCAAGATAATACACTCAATATTGCCATTAATTCTGTTGTATACACTGATAAATGTTCTGATGTTCTTTTCCTAACTCTAGTTTTGCACTGAGGAATGTAGACTGCAATACCTGTGTGGCCAGACCTAGGGTCTTTTGATCCATCGGTAAATATTACAAGTTCCTTTCTAAAATGTAGATCTATATATTCTTGTACTATCAGTTTGATTCCAGAGTTAGACTTCTTTAAAAAAAAGTTGTTGCAGGTTTATATCCACTGTGTGTATTGTAAAGAGCCATGGAGGAACACCAGATAATGATGTGGGGCTATATTCCATCTCGTGTAAACCATACTTTTGTGCTGCTACATCCCCGATCCATCCAAAGCTATTATAATTTGAATTATTATGTTCCCAGCAGTCTTTTAAAATAGCTTTAGCTGGATGTAAGTAGTTATGCCCCATGATGCTAACCCAGTAATGTAGCATTAGCTTTAATGGCATTTCCCCCATTTCAACTTGAAGAGCTGATACCGGTGATGTTCTGAATGCACCACTACGTATCCCGAGAGCCTGAGCTTGCTCCACATCCAGCATTTTTAAATCTGCAGCTGACATGTATTCTACACACCCATAATCCAAGGTAGCCCTCATTAGAGCTTGATAGCAATAACCTGCTTGCACCCCAATCCTGTCCAGCAAGACACCTCAATAAGTTGCTTATTTTTTTACATTTGTTTGTGATTTTCTCGATTTGCTTTTTCCATGTAAGCTTCTCATCAAATAACAAACCAAGGAACTGAATTACCTTTACCTGCTCTAATTTTTGTTTATATAATTTCACAAAACCTGATTTGTGATTTCTTGAGAAACATATAACTTGCGACTTACTTATACACAATTTGAAACCCCATTTATTTGCCCACTCCTCCACTTTATTTATTGCATCTTGCGACCAGCGAGCGAAAATGTAAGTGGTTTCCATCTACTAAATAAGTACTTCTCTAAATTTCCTGTAACTGTTGAGCACGAGTAGGCGGAACAGCATCCTTCCATTTAAGCAAGAGCGCCCTCCTACCTATGAGAGAAGTAAAAGCCAAAATACGCGAATCAGGCGTCTTCAAAATAAAGTCTTTTCCCCCAACAATACCAAATAATGTGATCAAAGGGTTAGGTTTCGTTACTCCAAGGCCAAAGCCTCCTCTGCCCTGTTGGACATAGTCCACTATGTCCCGGTGTGGGAGGGCGGCTTCTATGTCCAGTACCGCTGCGGCTGGGGTCCATTTCTTCCCTGTTGCCATTTGTATTCCTCCACCAGGCTAGAAACTGGCAGAGAAAGGGCTCCGTTCCCATAAAGTTCTATGCTGCTAAGGTACCTCGGTAGCCCAAGCTGCTTCCTCACATGTGAGTTCGCCAGCCTCTCCAGCCGATTTGCATGAGACATCATGACCTCATGGATGGTAATTGGCCACATAAGTCGGGGCAGCAGTCCAAACTGAAAGCACCAAAGCTGCAACCTCCCTGGCAGAGCTGTATTGTTGATTAGCTTGAGGCCACTGATTGTATCCTGCCTTAGTTGTTCCACCTGCTCGGTGTCTCTGAGGTCTGTGTTGTACCAACGTCCGAGGCGTTTGATGGACTTCTCCAGGACAGTTGGTATGGGCTCAGCATTGATACAAAACCTTATATCAGTGAGTCGGCCTTTGGCAATTGAGATACTACGAGACTTACTGGGTTTGATCTCCATTTGTGCCCATCTGATGTTTCCCTGGAGTTTATCCAGCAGGCATTTGGTGCATGCTTTTGTTGTTATTGTGATCATGTCATCCATGTACACCCTGACTGGAGGAAGACACAGCCTATTCTTCAAGCATTTCCCTCCAACCACCCATTGTGATGCTCGGATAATGAGCTCCATTACCATGATAAATGCCAGAGGAGAGATGGTACAGCCTGCCATCATGCCTATCTCAAGGTGCTGCCATGTGGTGGTGTTATCTTGTGTTGTGACACAGAACTGCAGATCCTGGAAGTATGCTTTTTTTCCTTTTACAGTATTTTTAGGAAGTACGCTTTGACCAGCTTTGTGATGCCCTCTGGAACCTGGAAAAAGTTGAAAGCTGCCCACGGAGTCTGGTGAGGCACCGACCCAAAAGCATTGGCAAGGTCCAGGAAGACCACATGCAGGTCTTGCTTGGCAGTTTGCATCTGGTGTCAGATGACATTTGTGTGTTCCAGACATCCTGGGAAACCACGTATTCCTGCTTTCTGCACTGACGTGTCGACAAAGTTGTTGCTCTGCAAAAAGGCCGAGAGTCTTTGAGCCACGACACCAAAGATCTTTTCTTCCACATTCCGGAGACTGGTCTGACGGAACTGACTGATTGTTGAGGAATTCTTCTCTTTGGGAATTAGTATCTCTCCCACCCTTCACCATGCCTTAGGTATAATTTCTTTGCCCCTTGCCACCTTCATTAGATTCCAGAGGTATTTCAGGACGCCGCGTGTGTTCTTATAGAGCCCCTATGGGACACCATTGGGCCCTGGAGCTGATGCTGATCTTGCTCATTTAACTTTACTTTCCACCTCCATCCGTGTAGGGGGCCTTGCCTCCATGTGGTGCTCAGGTGGGTGGATTGGTGGCATATCATTCGGAATGGTGACTGGCTCATGCCTCCGGTTGTCAGAGTGGGTCTTCCTCAGGTGTTCCTCCAGTTCCCTCACAGGTACTCTAAGGACCCTGCTCTTCTCCTTGCCAAAGAGGCTTTTGACGAACTTGTAAGTGTCTCTGTAGAAGCTTGCCCTCACCCGTTCTTTCCTCTTATGTTGTTTCCTCAAGCATTCTGCTCTTCGCAGCTTTGTCAAGTGCTGCTTTATTTCTGCTTGTAATACCTCAAGTCCTTTCCTTTCCCTTCTGTGGACTTCCTCCACTGTTTCCTCAGCTGTCTCCTTTCCTTCACCAGTCTTTCAACTTCCTGCTGTCTCCTAGACTTAGGCTGGACTGGAGGTTCTCTCTGTGTCCTCTGTTGTTTCACACCAAATCTCTCTACCCCATAGCTGTACATGGTGTCTCCCCACTTCTCCAGTTTTCTTTCCACACTTCCCTTCAGTCCTTCTAGAAGATGGACTAGGTCTGTGTTGATGATCTCCCACTCATTCTTCTGGCAGGATTTGGCCACAAGATTTGGGGCTTCCTTTCTGCTACTGGCCATGGCTGGCTGGGCTCTGGACTCGTGTCCGATGGTGGATCTGTGCTTGGTCGAGCTTCGCCTGGGGTGCTGATACCCTGTGGACTGCCACTGGGCTTCACTCGACTGATTTGATCTACCTCTTAGAAGATAATGGTCAATGCGAGGCCCCTCGCCGAGCTCCCTCAGGCACTTTTTCCTGCCCCGGTGGATCTTAAGCCCCTTCTCTGTTGTTATCTTTGTCCAGCCACAGATGCAGCATTGTAGTTTGTGTCCCACTGGCGCTGCTGCTCTGTCAAATGCCGTGCCAGTTGTCTGTTTTGTCGTTTCCATTCCTAGCTCTGTTACCGCGTAGTCTGTCAGTGAGTCATCTTGCTCCCCGGCTCTCGCAGACTCAAGAGGTATTCTTCATCTTGAAGTTTTTGTAGTGATAAATGGGTGGATCTAATACACTGTCTAGCGATGGATCCTGCTGACACGAGTAGCCAGCCCATGCCAGCCCCGATGGGGTCTGTTCCCTCCTGTCAGCAGTCCCCCCGGGCCGTCACCTGGTCCTTCCCTGGTTGTTAGCTGCCCTTTTGCAGCGGTCACTGGTTTATTCCAGATATTCAGTTTGATTAATAGGTCTGGATGTTACAATCCCTAAAGGTTCTGCACTGCACTTGACTTGAGTGGAAGTAATTCTTAAAGATGACCACTAGATGATGTTACTACCATTACGACACATCTTCAGTTGTGTATCTCATACCTTCTCCATTATATATACATACCAATTTTTCGTCATCTATAAATTCTTCTATCACTAATTCGTTTTCATCAATATTTTTACATCCCCATAGTGTATTGTGTCCATTGAAATCCCCACACCATACTATTTTCCCTTTCATCCCACCACCCACTGTGTTTAATGTGTTTAAAGTCTCCAGCCCTTTGGCATGCAACACCTCATATACCGTCTGGGTAGTCTCCAGCCCCTTGGCATGAACATTGAATTCTCCAACTTCCGGTAATTCACTCCCTCTTCCTTCCCCCATCCCAGTTTCACTCTGCCTCCTCCTCCAGCTGCCTATCACCTCTCTCATGATTCTGCCTTCTTCTACTACCCATAGTGCTTTCCCCTTACATTCCTTCTTCACCTCTCCTGCCTATCCCCTCCCTGCTTCCCCTCCCCCACCCCTTGATCTTTCCTCTGATTGGTTTTTCACCTGCACCTTCCACCCTCCCCCCCCACCTTCTTTATAGGGCCCCTGCCCCCTCCTTCTTCAGTCCTGACGAAGGGTCTCGGCCCGAAACGTTGACTGCTCATTTCCATGGATGCTGCCCGACCTGCTGAGTTCCTCCAGCTTGTTGTACGTGTTTAATGTATCTTTGCTTAATCTTCTACATGGATTATAATAATTTATTATTACCAAGCTTTCTCTGCCTATCCAATTTTTGATTATTATTGATTCATATTTCTGCCCTATGTTGACTATACTATACCTCATCCCACTGGTTATAAATATTGCTACTCCTCCACCATTGCCATTACTTCTATCCTTCCTAATAGCTGTATATCCTTGTAAAACAAAATCTAATTGTGGTTTCAACCATGTTTCTTGTATACATCAAAACTGAGGTTTTTCCTTAAGTTCTGATACATATTTCTTAAATTCTTGACCATTTGCCATAAGTCTCCTTGCATTCCATTATAAAATACAGTATATACTGTCATTAAGATCCCACCTCCCCTGCCTGTGAACTGTTTGATCCTCCATTCAGCGTTTCTTTGACTACTTCCCACCTAAGCCCTGTAATACCAAGATATTTTTCTGCAGACTTGACTATAATTTTAATTTTCTCGGTTCTTTTGTTTGTTTGCGCTGAACAGTTAATTGCATCTACCATAAACATTACAAATTCCATTCTACAGGTATGTTATGTAGGACTAGATGTTGTCATCCCTTATTTGCACTGCTGAGACATGCTGCCTAGACTCTGCGGGGTGGCCAAGTGAGTGGTGGCATCTTCTGGGTTATCAAGTGGGCACCCTCTTTCCTCAGTGTTTCGCTGAAAGGACCACAACACCTCCAGTGAATCCCGGCGTCACAAGCTCACCCCCTAGATGCCATTCACTCACTTGGGGGCCCGGAAGGAATCCTTTCTCTTCATCCAGAGCCACTGACTACCCTTTCTAGCAGCTCTGGAGAGGTCTTTGACTGCTTGTCGGTGTGTGTTCCCTCGCACTCCCAGCTCCCGGAGTAGCCTTGGTGTTGATGTGGCTACAAATCCTCTGATGCCTACTTTGACCGGTCACACCCTTGCTTTCCAGCACATCGGCTGCAAGCTCAGCTTCTACTCATTATTAGTGTATCCTTATTTATCATCTTATAGCCCTCACAATTCATCAGTTTATTATTCCCTGTATTTATTTGCTTGATAGCCTTCTCCTTTTCAGCATATCCTTTCGCTGCCTCTGCGTAACTGATCCCTTGAGTTACTTTTACACATTGTCTCTCAGCTGCCTTCTTGCTATTAATGCACCCTCGATCAGCTGCACTGTGTTCCCCGCCACAATTGCAGTACTTCAGCCTAGCACCTGCCTCACATTTCCCATACTCATACTCTCCAGCGCATCTCCCACATCTTTGTTACCCTCTGCAGACCGCCGCAGTATGCCCAAATTTCTGACATTTAAAGCACCTTAAAGGTGGTGGTATATATATTCTGACCTCATAACACATATACCCTAAATAAACTTTAGTCGGCTGTTACGTACCCCATAACTGGGTGTCAGACCAGCAAAGACAGAAGTATCCACTGGAGTCTGGTGGTACTATATATCAAGAGTGTTTATTAGTAAAATAAGCAAAACAATACCAATAATGCAAATATACATATAACACAAGTGTGCAGTAATAAACCTAAAAGTGTAGGAATAATAATAAACAAGCTCTATCAATGTCTAGGGGTAAATGAATTGTCATAGAATATAAAGTTCAGTTCAGTTCATGAGTGCTGAGGTAGTTATGCTTGTTGAGTTGTAATCGTTGGAGAGAGAGAGAGAGCGAGAGATTAAGCAGCTGCAGTCAGCAAACCTTCCTGTTGCCTTTTGATTCCGTTGCACCGTTGTTGTGCTGATCATTCAGCTATGGCCCCTCTGTTCTTCAGCTAGACCATTCTTCTGTGGTGGACTCATCACTCTGGCATGAGTGGACACACACACAAGTCCCCACCGGCCCTGCTGTAACACTGAGTTTTACTGACCGATCTCCTGGTTCGGTCTCCGATGCCCCCACCTTTCTTGTGGGTTCCAACCCTCAATCAGTGTCCACTGGTGTGTCTGAAGGGTGTCTCTCCAGACCTGTCTTTTATCCCTACTAACGAGGTCTCAGCTATCCATCAATTCTGAATGACTATGTCCATCAAATCATGCCACTCCTACAGTCCACTGAGGAATGTTAACGAGCAAACTATTGTTCTTGCAGCGAAACAGTAATAATTCAAAAGGAGTCACAATACAGTTAATCTGCAATCTCCCCCTCTCTCTTATCTGTCGCAGATGTTCTTGCCTGTTTTTCATCTCTCTTTCTCATGGTCAGCATAGCAAAGTAATAGTTTGTGGTTCTCGGGGGGTTGGGAATTGTTAACTCTGTACCCCATTGTCCATCAGGTCTGTTCATCACTCATAACACGGCAATCTCTCTTCATCAAAGTTAATCATAACTATCACACTTTTTTCCTTTTCTTGTAACTTTCAAACATTTGGCCTCAATAATTTTTGCTCCTTTTATGTTGTGTTTAATCTCATCCATAGTAATTTTTGTTGGTAATCCCAAAATAACTCCTCTAATCCACTTCCTATTGTTGGGTATGGAGCATTGTACTCTTTTGCCATCTATTTTATTTAATCTTATCACTTTGCCTTGCTGAGCACTATCCCAACACTATCACTAACAGCGATCCATTTCATAATACCTTTGCTCTTTTGACCTCACCTATAAGTTGGTTGATTACCTTCTGTTGCAAGGACGAGGCTGAGGATGAACACAAGTGCAGGACACAGGCACGGAGGCAAAGTCATGAGGTGTTAGCACCGTTGCGAACGGGGAACCGGTATCCAGGACAGTCTTTACACAGAGACAAGGTTTACGTAGAGTATCCAGGAAATGATGCGGAACTTAGAACTGTCAGTCCTAAGGAATCAGGAAACGAGATTTACTCACACTTCTGCTTCTTCTTCTTGTTTTACTGCGGTTGGCACCCAGCTTAATGGTGCATTACCGCCACCTTCTGCTCCGGGGTGTGGATCAGACGATAGACTTACATTCTAAATCCCTTCACTCATTCTCTCTCTCTCTCTCTCTCACACACACACACACACGCACACACACACACACACACACACACACACACACACACACACACACACACACACACACACACACACACACACACACACACACACACACACACACACACACACACACACACACACCTAATCTACACTTTATCCTTCCTTCTTTGGCCATCCTAGTACCCTATTCCTGCTTATCCATCATATCCTATTAAAAACAACCCTGTATCCCTTAAGAAAGCTATGTACCCAAGTACCCTGACCTGTGCCCTCTCACCCATGCCCAGTAACCCTTTTAATATGAATTTCTGCACCCCCAATTCCCTTAGATTAATTCTCATCATCTCTCTCTGTATCCCATACTTCCTGCAATTCAGAATTACACGTTCTACTGACTCCTCTTCCTGACATTCCTCACTCAGTCCTGTCTGGTGTTTCCCTATCAATTTCAATGTTTGGTTTAGTGCACAGTGCCCCAGCCTTAACCTAGTCCACACAGTTTCCTCTCTTCTGTACCCACTGCCTACCCTAGTACCTGTAACACTCTTTTGTATTTGATATAAATGGCTCCATTTCCCCTCTCTGTCCCATCTTCCTTGCCACATTTGGATGATTTTTTTTCCCCAGATTACACACTTAGCTTCTGCTTTGCTGATACTAATGTGCATTTCTATATTTTCTTTCTTTAATGCCCTCTTTGCCAACTCATCCACCTTCTCATTCCCCTTCACCCCTACATGAGCTGGAACCCATAGAAATTTAACCTGACCTCCCTGATTTGCAACTCTTGTGACTGACTGAAAGACTTCATGAAGTACATCTTGCTGGCTGTTTGAGTGAAAAGACCTTAAACTTGCTCGAACTGAAGATGAATCTGAGCAAATCAACGCTTTGACTAGTCTAGTTTTCTCCACCCAACACAACACAATCAACACTGTCAACATCTCCACTGTACACACTCCTAACTTATCAGATGTTCTGCTGATTCCAATTTCTTTTACTGGTATAGACACCCCAAACCCTGTCACTCCTGTTTCAGGTTCCTCAGCACCATCCATATAAATCCAAGTATAACCACTATACTTTTCCATCACATGATAATTAAATGCACTTACCAAATCAGTTTTATATATTCCTTTCCTTTTTACCTCTAACAAATGCCAGTCTACGTCAGGCCATACCAGCTTCCATGGAGCTACAACCGGATAAACTACTGAAGGACTTATCCTTAGATCAAAGACTCCACATTCTTTAGCAATATCATTCCCTCCCCGACTAAAGTTATCCCTCTGAAACCTCCCATTCTCCCAGCACTCCTGCAACACTCCTTTTGCCGGGTGAGAATCATTGTGCTCCTGCAAATTAACCCAGTAGTTTGCCATCAATTGCATCAATTGCTTAGTTCCAAAGGCATTACTCCCATTTCTACCTGCAGGGCTGATACTGGTGATGTTTTAAAAGCCCCACTACACACTCTCAAAACCTGAGCCTGAATCACATCCAGTTTCCTTATAAGAGACCTGGCTGCTGATCCATATGCTACACTTCCATAATCCAAAACAGATCTTACTAAAGCCACATACATTCTCTTCAATGCTGAACAACTTGCTCCCCATTCCCTACCAGTCAAACATCTCATCACATTTATTACTTTTTTACATTTCTCCTCAACTTTCCTGATATGGTCTGCCCATGTTAACCGTGAATCAAATATAACTCCCAGAAATTTAAATGATCCAACCCTTTCTAATTCTATCCCATACATCCTTAACTTCTTCCCTACCTCAATTCTTTTCCTGGTGAAATATACAGTTTGAGTTTTTTTTTGTACTGAAAATCTACATCCCCAATCATAACCCCACTCCACCACTTCATCAATTGCTCATTGTAGTTTCCTGATTATATGCTCCATGTTCCTGCCTCTTTTCCACAAGGCCCAATCATCCGCAAACAGTGACCTACCTATATCCACTGGTACCTTTGTGAAGACATCATTGATCATAATGATGAAAAGTAACGGGCTAATCACACTACCCTGAGGTGCCATTTCCCACTACGTATTGTTTTGATAATTCTGATCCAATCCAAACTTGAATTTTTCTACCAAACAAAAAATCTTTAATCCGATTAAAAACTCTCCCACCAACCCCCATCTTGTGCAGTTTAATTAACAATCCTTCCTTCCACATCATGTCATAGGCTTTTTCTATGTCAAAAAACACTGCAACTATTGACTCTTTATTTGCCTGGGCCTTTCTTATTTCAGTCTCTAACCTTATCACTGAGTGCATGGAATTCCTTCCCTTCCTAAAACCACTCTGATAACTTGCCAGCATTCCTCTCTTCTCAAGCTCATACGATAACCTTTCTGTTACCATCCTTTCCATTATCTTGCATATATTTGATGTTAGTGCTATTGGCCTCTAGCTAGTGGGTTTTGATGGATTCTTGCCAGATTTTCTTATTGGAATTACTACTACTTTTTTCCATGCACTTGGTAATCTTCCCTCCTCCCACACTCTGTTGTAAAGATACATTTGCTCACACTAGAGTTGACCAACGAACTGGCGCAGCAGGATTGTGACGCCGGAGTTTTATCCTATGTTCGCTAATGGGAACCAGGTGTGCGGTAATTACTGGGACTAGGGAATCAGCCGACAGGGATTAAAGCACAATCAATGAGATAATAGCAGGATGGGGAATTGCCAGTCAGGACCATGACACCTTCGTCACATGAATCGGGTTCCAATCACCAAAAGCGCCCCGTCTTCGTCCAGTTTTATAATTGCTTTAATCTCATCTGCTTTCCATTGTTTTGTTATCCTATTTTGATCATCCCCTGACTCCTCAGAGCTTGACACCTCATACCTCTGTTTTCTTTTCTTACTCTTTCCACTCCGTTCCTCTTTCCTGCCAACCTTTTTTTTATTCTTTAATTTTTATTGAACACAAACAGAAACACAGAACATATGCTAACAAAGCCAGGGAATCACACACAAGCAGCAACAAATATATAACTATTAACTTTAAATATACAAATAAAAAAGAAAATCCACTCTAAATACTGTTGGACAGAAGGAACTATATCTAAAAGGAGTCACAAAACAAAACCATTTAGAGAAATATCCCGACATGTTAACACATTTGCACAGTCTTTACAGCTTTCTGGTTATGGGAAGTTTTCAGAGTATTAACGTATAGTTTGAAGTCTGACATAAAAAATATAAATGAAGGTTTCTTATTGCTGTATTTGCATTTATGGATATAAAATTTGCTGTAAATTAACAAAAGATTTATGATAAAAAAAGATCCCTATGAGGTTTGGTATTATTAGTAAACCCAGATAAGACATTTTCAAAACAAAAAGTAAAATCCACATTAATATATTGATCTATAAATTGACAAACATCAACCCAAAATGTTTTAACATATTCACAATCCCAAAACAGATTAAATAAATCCTCTGGAGATAAACCACAAAAAGAACAGTTAGTTTCAATATCAGAATTAAACCTTGTCAAATAAACATTGGTTGGATAATATCTATGTATAATTTTAAATGAAATTTCTTTCATTTTATTCCTCAATAAAAATTTATTAAATAAGCCCCAAATACTCCTCCACCTCAGATTCCCCAAGTGACTATTCCAAAAACTAACAGCCGTAGGAATAGATGTAATGTCTTTTTGAAACAAACTTCTAATGCCTCTATTTTTTTTAAAAGACGGAGGAAAACAAACCTTTCCTACAGTTGTACTGGATGGATCCAAGCTGGGTAATTCAACTACCAAATATGATGTATTTCTAAACAACATAATTACACCAGATGGAATTGCATCCATAACAACAGCAAATTCTTTTGGAGTCACAGGAAATTCAAAGGTGCATAAAAACTCAGTATAACTCAATAAAGTACTGCTTGAATTAAATAACTGTTTAACTAACAAAATATTATTATCAAACCAACCTTTGTAAAACAAAGATTTACTCCTATAAGTTATGTTGTGGTTATTCCAGATAAAATAACTATGAGGAGAAAAGTTGTGTTTGTAAATCAAAGACCAAGATAAAAACATCTGCTTATGAAACTGAGATAAACGGAGAGGAACTTTGTCTATTTTGTAATTACATAAAAGAAAAAATTCCAATCCACCAACCTGGGAAAAGACAAAAAAAAGGGAATACAATTCCATATAGAAGTAGGATTATGTAAAAATTGTTTAATCTAATTCAATTTTTAAAGTATTATTAAGACTGTCAAAATCAAGAAAACTTAGACCCCCCTTGTCATAACTGTTCATGACAGCAGATTTTTTATATAATGAACTTTGTTTTTCCATAAAAAATTAAGCAACATGATGTCTACCAATTTACAGATTTTTTTACCGACGTATAAGAGGAGTGTTATATATATAAGCCTTGAAAGACCTTCTGCTTTACAAAGCAAAACCCAGCCTTTCAAAGATAAGTCCCTTTGAAGACACTGGCTTGATCTTTTTTTGGTTTTGTCTATAAGAGGTTGAAAATTATCCACACACCTTATGTATTCATTTTTAACAGTAGTTATTCCCAAATATGTGACTTTGTCTTTTACTAGAATATTATTAATTATAGATTGAGTGCAACCTTTGAGAGGAAACAATTCACATTTGTAAATATTTAAACAGAAATGCAATTTAAAGCCAATGAAATTTCAGAAACACACACAAAATGCTGGTGGAACACAGCAGGCCAGGCAGCATCTATAGGAAGAAGTACAGTCGATGTTTCAGGCCAAGACCCTTCGTCAGGACTAACTAAAATTTCAGAAACATCATTTAAAAAAAGTCGTATCATCTGCAACCTGACTAATCAGAAAATTGGAATTTGCACAGGAAATGCCTTTGAGAGGACTAGACTTGATGGAATAGGTGAGCAGCTGAGCACATAAAAGGAACAGATAAGGTGAGATAGGACAACCTTGTCTCACCCCCCCCCCCCATTCACATCAAACCTCAGTGAAGTCCCCAACTTCAACTTTATAGAACTATTAGTGTTTGTGTACAAAGCCTTAACCACCTTACAAAATAAGTAACCAAATCCAAATTTACCAAGAGCAGAGAAGATAAACTGATGCTCAATAGTATCAAAAGCTTTGTAGAAATCTAAAAATAGTATAAAACTATCATTTTGAACAAGATGAGAATAATCAATAAGATCTAAAACTAATCTGGCATTATTAAAGATATGATGACCCTTCATGAAACCTGACTGTGTTTCATCAATAATAATGGTAAAACTACTTTCATTCTGTTAGCAAAGATTTGGCCCAAAATTTTATAATCACTATTGAGAAGGCAAATAGGACACCAATTATCAACAAATAACTTGTCTCTTCTTGGTTTAGGAATTAAAGTAATAAGACCCTGTGTTAAAGAACTGGGAATCTTTCCCACCAACCTCCATCTCGAACTCACTTCCCAAACCGTCACTTCCTCCTGCCATTCTCCGTCCATTCACAATCTAGTTGTTTATCCAACCACCCGACGTCATTCGCTTTCGTCGCTGCTGACTCTCCCGGAAAAGTGAGGCAACCCCAAAAGTGAGGCATCTGTCAAGGGTGGCTCCTAAGCAGATAGGGTGCTCACAATGCATCAGTGTTGCTCCACACCAGGTCACTTTAAGCTGGCATTTGGCTTCACGGTCCCAGAGGTGGAATGCACAAACTTACATCTTTGATGGGTTTGTGCCGAGGTGATTTTCTTCAAAGTGGGATGTTCGTCCCTCCAAGGCCTCAGAAGGTGTTTTCTCCATGGTTATTTAAATTTTCAATTTAAATAACCGTTTCTTATTTACAAGGAAATAAGACCATCTGGGAGCCCTTACTAATTATGCTGCTGGCTGTATCTCCACCATACCGGAAGCGCAACTTTGAATGAAATGTTGGTAATGTGTGTGTGTGTGTGTGTGTGTGTGTGTGTGTGTGTGTGTGTGTGTGTGAGAAGTGGGATGTAAACTGGGTTCATTTTGATGTAATTGTTGACAGAATTCTGTGTAGAGAACAAAGCCTCTAAGAATTCTTAGGCTTGTTGTTGACGAGCTTGGCCTAGGATAGTGACATTGGTCCAGTGGAATTGATGTGCTTTACTGTCACAATGTATAGATATAAGGGAAAGTTGATCATGATGGTTTACTGCCAGTTGGTGTTCATGTACCCTTGCTGATAGCTTCTTACCAGTCTGTCCAATATAATGCTTGTGGCAGTTGGTGCATGGAATTTTGTATATGGTGTTCGTTCTATGCATCTTAGGTCTCTTCTTCTGCCTTTCAACTCACCATTGAACATAGGCCATTAACAACCTCTTTCCAGATCAACCTGTCTTGTGCATGACTCTCCAGCTGTGACCATGTTATTCCCACTCTCCTGGCGTCAGTTAACACTTCCCTCCTCCATGTGGACTTGGGGCTACATCGATTTCGCTTGCCCTGAGGATTCCATGTGAGAGTTTGTCTGGTGGTACTGTTTGGGGGCTTCCTCAACGTATGTCCTATCCAGCACCACTTCCTCCTCTTGATCTCTGCCTCAATTGGTGTCTGGTTGGTCCTTTGCCATAATTCTATTGTCACAAATAACCGAGGGTCAACTGCCTACGAAGGATAACCAGATGGCTTGAAAGTAGATTGGCGTGCAAAAGTAGATTGACGTGCTTTTATTTACAAAAATAGTGGAAAAACAAAATCCTGGATGTCCACATCAAAACAAGAAAAAAAATGGGGAAAAAAAAACAATATATAGCTTGCAATTGTCGCCTGTCTGGTTAACAGCCATCCTCAGACTAAACAGAAAAAAGAAAAACACAAAGCCTTGGTAACCCGAGGTTTATAACTGCTAAACCCCTCCCCCTAGGCCAACCAAAAGCTAATTAACTCAATTATCTTCCATTTCACACAATCTGAAACTCTACTGCCAGTTCTTACAATAAACACATATACCTTTTCCATTTCCCATTTCCACCATTTCCGTCACCATTTCCCGGTTAAATAACTTAAATAAACCCCAAAACTTTACCACAAGATGAGTAATTAGGTAACATAACCCTTGACCCAGTTAAAGATGGCATCCTCCACCATCAGTACACCTGTGCAGGTCGCTGCTGCCTCGATATCAGACTGCTCTATGTAGCAGCCCTGTTTCAGATCCAGTGACTGTGGAGGAGAGAAACGTCAGATTATCATGACACTTTGGCAAAGCACTTATTGGAAAGATGAATATGAATAAATTGACCTGAGATAATTAAACTGTGACATACTGTGTTTTTTTCATACCTATTACTACTGGGGATGAGTGTAAAATTGTGACTGTTGATTTATTGTGATGTGTGCACTCACCACAATGACAGAGGGGAATAATGTGTGTGGATGACCCTTTGAGTGTTTTACTGAACGTGTCATGTGCTGTCCGTAATCAGTGACGGGCCTTCGTCACATCTATATTGTTCACGTAGTCTGTCCATGTTAGCCCCAGAATCTGACGTAGGCATTTGTTGATGAAGGTCTGGATTTTTCTGATTACTTCTGATGTCAGTCTCCAAGTTTCAGAGCCATGTAGGAGGACAGATTTGACATTTGAGTTGAAGGTTCTCAATTTGGCTCTTAGCCTTGGTTCTATTGCCGTCCAAACTGAATGTAGTATTATGAAGGCTCCTCTGGTTTTTTGGATCCTGGTCTTTACATCCTCATCTGTACCTCCTTTCTTGTTGACAATGCTTCCCAGATAGACAAATGACTATTTGTCTCCGAGTTGTTTGCATCGTCGGTAGGGGGTCTTTTATGCTTGATAGACATTGGCATAATATGCTGTAGGTTTGTGTGCTACTGTGATGTCAAATGGTCGTAGAAATTTATTGGTCAATTCCGATATGTTCTTGATGTAGGGTAGGGTGACCAGCTTCGTTGGACGTTGTGTACTTCTTTGATTTTATAGGTAGGACAAACAATGCCAAACAAAATTCCTTGAGTATTCATTGTTCTTGAAAACTTTGTAAAGATGTTCTTCTTCACTCTTCTGTAGTAACGCTGTGCTGCAATGTGTAGTGGCTCATTTGAATAATATCCTGACACAGCTTTGCTTGTGGACATCTGGGTGGTTGCTGTGGAAATTGAGTATTTGATCTGTGTGAGTTGCCTTTCAATAGACACTAGTTTGAAATTCATCGTTGACTTGTCGTTCAACCAATACATCTAAGAATGGGAGTCGGCTGTTATTCTCCTCTTCTCTGGTAAACTTAATTCTGGTAAAGACGTTGATTAGCTGGTGTGTCTCATCCTACATAGTGTGCTTGATAATGATATAAGTGCCATCCACGTACCAAATCCATAGTTTTGGCTGAATCAGTGGCAGAACTATTTACTCCAGTAGCTGTATGACTGCTTCGGCCACGAGCCCTGAGATAGGCGATCCCATTGGTGTACCCTTGATTTGTTCATGCAGTTGGCCATAGAAGATAAAGTGTGTGGTAAGACGCAGGTCTAGCAATAGCAGCGTATTCTCATGGTTAATAGTATTATTAGAGTTAGACTTGGTCAGGTTCATCCAGTGTGTCTTTTGCCAGTTTGAGGTCGATAGAAGTAAACAGTGCCGTGACACCTCATCTTCACTAATATGGGTGCTTCTAAGACTTGTAAGAAATTCCTCAGCTGAACTGATTGAGTGGGTTTAGCTACTAATGAGATGTATCAATTGTCTCTGCAGATCCTTTGCCAGTTTGTAGGATGGTGTGCCTGGAAGGGAGACTACTGGTCTTTGTGTACTTTGGGCAGTCTGTAAAAGTGAGGGGTGTTGCGTCATCAGCAAATATTATTAGTTTATTTATGTGCTTATTCAAATTATTCATGTAAATTAAAAACAGCAGCAGCCCCAAAATTGATCCCTGCAGAATCCCATTTTTAACATCATCTTGATATGAAAATAATCCTCTCACCATAACTTAATGTTTTCTGTTTTTAAGCCAATTCTGCACCCATTCACTCACCTTACCCTGAATTACCTTACCTCCTGTAATTTGATTATTAACCTCTCATGGGGTACCTTGTCAAAAGCCTTCTGAAAGTCCAAGTAAATGATACCAACTGCTCTATTATTATCGTAAATTTTAGTTGCCTCTTCATAGAACTCCAGCATATTAGTAAAACATGATTTCCCCTTTCTGAACCTATGCTGGCTTTCTGCTACATGCCTGTTCTTATCATCTGGTTTTTCATCTCATTCTTTATTATAAGCTTACTGGTCTATAGTTACCAGGGTCAGTGCAGTCATTCTTCTTATATACTGGACTATGTTAGCCCATTTCCAGTTCTTGGGTATTTGTATATATTATCACAGAGCTCTTTGAGTACCCTTGGATATACACAGTGCTAGAAAGTTTGTAAACCCTGTAAATTTTTCTCTATTTCTGCATAAAATGTGATCAGATCTTCTTGCAAGTCCTAAAACTTGATAAAAAAAAAGAACCCAATTAAATAAATAACGCAAAACATTATACTTGTTCATTTATTCATTGAGAAAAATGATCCAATATTACATGTATTTGTTGGAAAAAGTATGTGAACCTTTGCTTTCAGTAACCGATGTGACCCTACCCCCCCCTTGTACAGCAATAACTTCAACCAAACATTTCTGGTAACTGTTGACCAGTCTTGCACATCAGCTTGGAAGAATTTTAGGCCATTCCTGCTTACAAAACTGCTTCAACTCTGGGATGTTGGTGGCTTCCTTGCAATTACTGCTTGCTTCAGGTCCTTCCACAACATTCCTATAGGATTAAGGTCAGGAATGTGTGGTCCCATACTGGAGCCATCTCTACACTCTTAGAACCAACGTTTAGGTCCCCCACATGTTCCATCTCTAGTGATTCCCTAATCGTTCTCTTAAGCAAGCAAGTTTATTTGTATAGCACTTTTCAAACACAAGGCAGTGCAAAATGCTTTACTTAACCCCTGTGTAGCACCAGTCTTATTGTGTAACTAGTCATTGCACTTTGAGAAAATCAAATTACACTCGGTGCTAGTAGGCCATCAGAAGATTCGAAGTATCAGAAGGAGGCAGTGAATAAAAACGACACACACTTCTGGAAATAAGGTTTTGTTTATAAGAAAAAAAATATGAACAAATATGTACATGAGCAAGAATAATTCAAAATTCCAACATTCTGTTTAGGTTCCAAATCTTAGATATCAAAACAAATTCCTTTTTAATTAGAATCAGTGAGGTTCCTTTATTACTCTAATTTCTCAAAATAGATAGATAGGTAGATACTTTATTCATCCCCAAGGGGAAATTCAACATTTTTCCAGTGTCCCATACACTTATTGTAGCAAAACTAATTACATACAGTATTTAACTCAGTATAAATATGATATGCATCTAAAATCACCCTCCCAAAAAGCATTAATAAATAGCTTTTAAAACGTTCTTAAATAGTTACTAAAGTGCATTGGGTGGTAACTTAAGCTCAGTCCTAACCCCGGCACTTTAACATGTCTTGCCCCTGGTGGTTGAATTGTAGAGCCGAATGGCGTTGGGGAGTAATGATCTCTTCATCCTGTCTGAGGAGCATTGCATAGACAGCAACCTGCCGCTGAAGCTGCTTCTCTGTCTCTGGATGGTGCTGTGCAGAGGATGTTCAGGGTTTTCCATGATTGACCGTAGCCTACTCAGCGCCCTCCGCTCTGCCACCGATGTCATACTCTCCAGTTCTGTGCCCACGACAGAGCCCGCCTTCCTTACCAGCTTATTAAGACGTGAGGCGTCCCTCTTCTTAATGCTGCCTCCCCAGCACGCCACCACAAAGAAGAGGGCGCTCTCCACAACTGACCGATAGAACATCTTCAGCATCTCACTACAAACATTGAATGACGCCAGCCTTCTGAGGAAGTACAGTCGACTCTGTGCTTTCCTGCACAGGGCATCTGTGTTGGCAGTCCAGTCTAGCTTCTCGTCTAACTGCACTCCCAGATACTTGTAGGTCTTAACCTGCTCCACACGTTCCCCATTAATGATCACTGGCTCCATATGAGGCCTAGGTCTCCTAAAGTCAACCACCATCTCCTTGGTCTTGGTGATATTGAGATGCAGGTAGTTTGAGTTGCACCATATCACAAAGTCCTGTATCAGTTTCCTATACTCTTCCTCCTGACCATTCCTGACACACCCCACTATGGCTGTGTCATCAGCGAACTTCTGCACATGGCAGGACTCCGAGTTATATTGGAAGTCTGATGTGTACAGGGTGAACAGGACTGGAGAGAGCACGGTCCCCTGCGGCGCTCCTGTGCTGCTGACCACCGTGTCAGACCTACAGTCTCCCAACCGCACATACTGAGGTCTGTCTGTCAAGTAGTCTGTTATCCAAGCCACCATGTGTGAGTCTACTCCCATCTCCGTTAGTTTGTGCCTTAAGATCCTGGGCTGGATGGTGTTAAAGGCACTAGAGAAGTCCAGGAATGTAATCCTCACAGCACCACTGACCCTGTCCAGGTGAGAGAGGGATTTGTGCAGCAAGTACGTGATAGCATCCTCCACTCCCACCTTCTCCTGATACGCAAACTGAAGAGGATCCCGGGCGTGCCTGGTTTGTGGCCTCAGATTCTGTATTATCAGCCGCTCCATGGTCTTCATCATGTGCGACGTCAAAGCAGCAGGTCTGAAGTCATTCATCTCCCTTGGTTGTAGTTTCTTCGGTATCGGGACAATACAGGATGTTTTCCACTGTCTTGGTACCCTTCTCTGCTCCAGGCTCATGTTGAAGATGCGCTGAAGGGGTTCTCCCAGCTCAGACGCACAGGCCCTCAGTAATCGTGGGGATACTCCATCCCGTCCAGCCGCCTTGCTGGTACAGATCTTCCTCAGTTGACCTTTCACCTGTGCAGCCGTAATCTTGGGCGTGGGTAAGGTCTCCTGTGAGTGGCTATTTTCCTGAGAGGGAAGTGAGAGGGAGGACGAGTAGAGAGACAAGCTGGGTGTGGAGTTCTGCGGAGAGGATGAGATTGTGCTATCGAACCTATTGAAGAAGTTATATAGATCTAGTGTTATTTAAAAGTTTACAGACTAAACTTTCCTTTTTTACTTATCCCTAGTTAGTTAGAAAACTAAATATAATTCCTTTTCTTAAGTATTATGGTTAACTTCAGTTTCAGTTCCAGGCAGTATATCTACAAGTTTAAATTTAAAAATTATATACACAGTTTAACTTTCACAACAATTCTGCAACATCACAACTTTTAAACAAAGTAAATCTCGTTCAGTAGCTTAGTCTTTGCAAAAATAATCAGTTCTTGCAGCAAATCAAATACAGATTCTTCAAATGGAAATAAACTTGTACATCCAACTGTATTAAATCATCTGCGTTATCACACATTTCACTCCTGTGCTGGTTCATTGAATCTTGAGTAGCTCACCATCTTCTTTTGCTAATTCCACTCTTAATAGTTCACATCTTCAGCTTTTAATCATTTGTGATTTTCTCCTTGTCTGCACCTGTGTCAGCCATACCTCATTCTTGCATAGTTCTTTTATTTTTCAGATTTTCCTTTTTTAAAAAAATATTTAAAACCAGTAAACCTCATTTTCAGCCCTCCACAGGTGGAGTTGTCTAACATTATATCTTTGGCTTTAATTAACCTGGGTTACATTTACATAGAACAAAATATAAAATTCAAACATCAAATTTCAGACCATATACAAGAGAATAAAATTAAACAAAAATAGATAAATGATAAATGGAAATTACAGTGCAGGAGATCCCAATTAAATGCTAAAGCCTCGATTTAAAGAGCTTAAAGTTGGGGCAGACTTCAGATCATCTGGAAGGTTATTCCAGATATGTGGAACATAGTAACACCATGTTTAATTTTGACCCTGGGGACAGTAAGCAGACCCTCCCCAGATGACCTGAGAGCTCAGAAACATTTATAATGCAGTAAAATTTCAGAGATGTATTTTGGCCCTAGACTATTCAGTGTTATATAAACCAGTAGTAATATTTTAAAGTCAATCCTTGGAGGAACAGGAAGCCAGTGTAGCAATCTGAGAACTGAAGTGATATCTTCTTGTCATAAGGCAGGCATTGGGAATGGACCCAAATGCAAGACACAGACACTGAAGTATTAGGAACAGGATTAGGTGCAGCAAGAAAGCAAGGGAAGTGGGGAAGAAATGACGCTGGACAAGACACAGGCCCTGGATGAGACTAGGATACAGGGCCTGGGCTAGGACTAGGCTAGGAAAGTGGGACCCGGACGAGGAACTAGGAACCTGGACAAGGACTCCGAGCCACAGACTGGACAGGGACCTGGAACCTGGGTCTTCTCAGGCTCGGACTCCGGATCCAGGCAAGGACTGGACGTGGGGGCAGGACGCGGGATTCCAGGGCTGGACGAGGACATGGAGCTCAGACTTGGTCTTGATCGAGGGAGAGCAAAGCAAAAGCGGGGAGAGGTGTAGCTGGACATAGACACTAGCCCTGGACGAGACCAGGACTCAGGGCCTAGGCTACGACTTGGACTTTGACACGAACTGGAACCTCATCGGAGCCTTGGACTGGAGCACAGGAACACAGAACACAGAGCCGGGACCCCTCCTTGGGAACAGGACATAGGGCTGGGGCTTTACACAGAGTCAGGACCACTCCTTGGGGACAGGACATAGGGCCGGGACTTATACACGGACACTGAACACAGGGACACAGAGACAGTTCCAAGCTCAATGATAGATAGTTCCTTCTGTTGGTGTGGCAAGGCTCCGGTCTCACTCCGGCAGCTGAACTTGATGGCGGTGCAGGCGTGGGTAGCCGGGACTCTGGCTCGGCAGTGCACATCCAGTATTCGCCGGACGGTGTGAGCTGGGTAGTCGTCAATGATCCGTGTGGGTGGAGGAGGTCCAGCAGGAGGGCTCAAAGGGCTGACAGACACAGATTTCAATTGGGAGATGTGAAATGTGGGATGAACGTGCATGGATCTGGGCAGTTTGAGTCTGACCACCGAGGGGTTGATGACACTCTCAATCTTGAATGGTCCCAGGTAGCGAGGGGTGAGTTTCTTGGGTTCATTCTTGAGGGGGATGTCTTTAAAAGAGAGCCAAACCTTCTGACCAGGCCAATAATTTGGTGCAGGAACTCGATGGTGATCGGCAATCCTCCGGTTGCGCGTGCATCCTTCCGGATCTTGCGGCACCGGCGGAGATGGGCCTGAACTGAAGGCACAGCAATGTCGTCTTCATGGGCAGGAAACAGAGGGGGTTGGTAACCGAGGGAGCATTCGAAGGGCGACATTCCGGTGGCGGTTGCGGGCGTACTCTACCCAAGTGAGGTGGGTGCTCCAGGGTGACGGGTTGTTGGCGGAGATGCAGCACAGTGCTGCTTCCAAATCCTGGTTTACTCATTCTGTTTGACCGTTAGTCTGCGGATGGAAGCCGGAAGACAGACTTACCGAGACTACAAGGGCTTGACAAAAAGATCTCCAGACTTGAGATGAATTGGGGACCCCGGTCAGAAACAATATCAGTGGGAATTCTATGAAGACTGAAGACATGATGGACAAGGAGGTCGACTGTTTCAC
This sequence comes from Hypanus sabinus, assembly GCF_030144855.1. Taxonomy (NCBI): domain Eukaryota; kingdom Metazoa; phylum Chordata; class Chondrichthyes; order Myliobatiformes; family Dasyatidae; genus Hypanus; species Hypanus sabinus. Next base: position 21,768,188 of record NC_082738.1, on the reverse strand, counting down.
AGGCTTTAGGGAGTTTGGGAAGGGCGATGAAGTGCACGGCTTTGGAGAAATGGTCCACCACGGTGAGTTCAGCAGTGCTCCCATGTGAAGGAGGTAGTCCAGTGATGAAATCCAGAGCAATGAGTGACCAAGGGTGGTGAGGGACAGGTAGGGGACGAAGCAATCCAGCAGGTGGTCAGTGGGAGGCTTTTCCATGGGCACAAACAGAACAGGCAGAGTCAAAGAAATGGGAATCAACATCCATGGTGGGCCACCAGAAATGTCGCTTCAGAAGGGACAGAGTTTGATCGATTCTGGGATGGCTGGTGAAACGAGAAGTATTCCCCCACTGGAGATGCTGAGACCAAACCGAGTCAGGCATGAAGAGGCAATTGGGGCGGGGGGTGTCCATCGCCTGGGTCAGGTTGAGTCCGTTGGGCCTCTCTGACTGTGGATTAGATCTCCCGGGTGAGGGCAGCCACCACACAGGATGGTGGAAGGATGGTCTTGGGGTTGGGAAGGCCCTCCTCAGAGATATTGAGGAGAGAGCATCTAGCTTTCCATTCTTGGAACCAGGACGATAGGTGAGGGTGAATTTGAAACGACCAAAAAGTAATGCCCAACAGGCTTGGCGGGAATTCAGGCGTTTAGCAGTTTGGATGTATTTGAGGTTCTTATGGTCCATCCAGCCGATGAATGGATGTTCAGCACCCTCCAGCCAGTGCCTCCACTCCTCCAAAGCGAATTTGATGGCCAGCAACTCCTGGTTCCCAACGTTGTAGTTCCATTCAGTGGCGGACAGACGGCGAGAGAAGGCACAGGGATGGAGCTTATGGTCTAGGAGGGAGCGTTGAGGGAGGATCGCTCTCACCCCAGAGTCGGAGGCGTCCACCTCCACTACGAATTGGCAAGAGGGGTCTGGTTGGACCAGGATGGGAGCGGAGGTGAAATGCCTCTTAAGCTCTGAGAACGCTGAGTCAGCTTCAGGGTCCAGTGGAAGGGGGTCGCAGGAGAGGTGAGTCGAGTAAGGGGTGCTGCCACCCGGCTGTAATCTCCGATGAAGCGACAATAGAAGTTTGCGGACCCCAGAAATGGCTGGAGTTGTTTGAGTGTCGTGGGTTTTGGCCACTCCGCCACCACCCGGATCTTTTCGGGATCCGCCCTCACTTGCCCACTCTCGATGATGTACCCCAGGAAACTGACAGAACGGGCATGGAACTCGCACTTCTCAGCCTCTGAAGAACCTGACGGACATGGTGGGTGTGTTCCTGAAGACTGCGGGAGAAGATTAGGATGTCGTCCAAATAAACGAAAATGAAATGGTTAATAAGGTCCATAAGGATGTCATTCACCAGGGCTTGGAAGTCGGCGGGGGCATTGGTGAGACCGAATGGCATGACCAGATATTCAAAATGACCAAGGGGGGGTTGTTAAAAGCTGTTTTCCATTCATCTCCCTCCCTTATCCTGACCCACAGGTCCAACTTAGAAAATTGTGGCTCCATGAAGGGGCTCAAAGGCAGAGATAAGGAGCAGTGGATACTTATTCTTTATGGTGATGCTGTTCAGGCCACGGTAGTCAATGCTGGGGCTCAGTGAGCCATCTTTCTTCCCCACAAATAAGAAACCTGCGCCTACAAGGGAAGATGAGGATCGGAGAATGCCCGCTGCAGGAGAGTCACTTACTTAAGCCTCCATTGCTTCCCTTTCTGGTCGGGTCAGGTTATACAGCCGACTGGTGGGTAGAGGGGCTCCGGGGAGAAGGTCAATTGTGTGATCGTAAGGGCAATATGGAGGTAGGGAAAGAGCTCATTGCTTGCTAAACACTTCTCCCAGATCGTGATACTCTATTGGAACCTTGGACAAGTCGGGGGGGGTTCAGAGGCAGACGAGGTCACAGTGACCTCCACTGGGGAAAGGGCTGATTGTAGGCAAGTGGAGTGACAGAACAGACTCCAGCTGACTATCTTCCCAGTGGACCAGTCAATGTGGGGGTTATGACGGCTTAACCAGGGGTAACCAAGAACTATAGGAGCTTGAGGAGAGGAAATTAAATTGAATCATACCTGTTCCCGATGGTCTCTGGAGAGGAGGGACAGGGGTTCTGTGCAGTGTGCGACTCGGGCCAGTAGTCTACCGTCCAGGGCCCAGGCTTTCCGGAGGGTACTCAATGGCTCATGAGGAATTCTGGCTTGGAAAGCTAAGTTTTCATCCAGAAGGTTTCCCTCAGCGCCGGAGTCCACTAGTGCTGACAGAGGCAGGGACTGTTGGCTGTAATGTGAAGTGGCTTGAAGCTGCATTCAGGGTCGGGGGGGGCAGAAGGGAATGTTGTCTGTCTCACCAGGGTCCCCCTTTCTACTGGTGGCTGAAGGGGACAGGTAGCAGGGAAATGGCCAGACTGGCTGCAATGTAGACACTCACCCGCTCTCAATCTCCGTAGTCGTTCTGAGGGGGAAAGGCGGTTCCATCTCAGCTGCATAGGTTCCCCTCCCGGGGCGGTGGAAACAGCCGGGCTGGGAGCTAGTCTAGGAGCAAGAGGAGAAGAGAGGTCTGTTCTGGCGGGAGGCGGTAATGAGTGCTGAGGAGTGGCCCAGGGTGGTGGATGACCAGTTCTTTCTCTATGTCGTTCTCGAAGACAATTATCCAACCTGGTGGCCAGGGAGATCAAGGAATCCAGGCTGTGTAATGATTCTTCAGGAGGGACTCTGTTAGGCGTCAGGCAACGACACTGAAAAATATCTTCCCCCCAACGCTGAGCAGCGAGATGACTCAGAACTGCTTGATGTTCTTTGAGTTCTCCTTGGGAATCCAGGCACCATCTGTGAATCTCCATTGGTGGGCCGCACTCCCCCTCCTCCAAACCACCCTGAGGATCCTCCACAGTTTGTACAGAAGTTTGGGACACCACTTGAATACCTTGCATGGTCCACTTGGTCTGAGGGCTGAGCTTGCCCTAACTGGTCTTACTATTTCTTGGACCTCTTTCAAGCTGGGCTCCCTGCTGTCGAACTCAGTGGTGGGTGCTGGTGGACACATCTTGTCCCCAAGTCTTGCTCCCTAGTTCCGTCCTGGAGATGCTGATCAATCTCCTCTTTTGCGCAAGGTGGGTGTCCATGCTGCTTTTGTCCAAGAAGCTTCTTGGTGAAGCCCCACAGCAAACTATATGCATTAAAATCACCCGCACCATACAGCCCTTAATGAGCTACAACTGCATATACTTTCTAGTAAATCAATAGAAAGTTTTTCACAAGGATTGTAAAAATAAACCACTTAAAATGAGCCTACCTGTTGAATCAAATATTTGCACTGCAGGTGCCTCACAAGTTTCATTCACATTCACAACTCCGTACCCTACCCCTTTCTTTATTAAACTAGTGTTACGAAACCCCGTAACTGGGTCACTTACCAGCAAAGATAGAGAGGTCCGTTGAAGTCTGATGGTACTATTTTTAAAAGTATTTATTGATAAAGGGGCACAAAAATAAGATTAATGCAAACATACAGATAATATACGTCATCAATACTAAATCTAAAAGCGTGGTTATAATAATAACCAATAAGAAATAGCTCTATCGTTGTCTAGGGGATAATGTATTGTCCAATGGAAATATAAAAGTCACTGTTAGTTCGTTCAAGCTGCAGTGTTTTGGGTTTTAGAGAGAGACGGTTTAAACTTGCCCAGTCTTTTATGATGCCAATCCGTTGAGTTGGGGAGTTGGTTTCCCCGTTGTTAGCTAAAAGCCGTTTTCCGTGTTACAAGCCACCAGTCCCAGGCAACGGAACTGAACGCACGAGGCCTCCTTCAAATGGCTTCCCGCTATCACGGGAAGTGCTAGCGATTCTTCTGGTGCGTCTGAGGGGCTGTTCCCACAGACCCTCTTTTATCCTGACTCGCAGGGTCGTAGATGTCAATCAGGTTGCGGTGATGCAATCTCTCCCTCAACCAGCCCACTTTGCCTGAGGGCGTCCACGTAGTACAGTCTCCAATCCACAAAATTCGCCTTCCGGAGACAATGGCCATGTCCCGTAGCTTTACATCGCCAGGGGATCGAGACATTCCGCACGTCTCTTTCTCATTCTCCTGGGCCCCCTGACCCAACCCAACAGTGATCTTGCGATTCTCACAAAGGAGGGGGCTGCAGGCGTAACACTGGCAACACCACCTCCTCTACCAACTAACCTATCACACCCAATAAAATATAATCCTGCTAGGAAAAAAATTAAATGTAGTAACAACCAAGTTTCCAGAATACATATATTGAGAGGATTTGACAAATCAGAAATAAACTTTTTAATCTTCCAAACATGCGAGAAACTGCAGATGCTGGAAGTCTAAGGCAACATATAAACTGCTGGAGGAACTCTGTAGGCCAGGCAGCATCTATGGAAATGAATCAACAGTTGACGTTTTGGGCCAAGACTCCCTTAGCCCTGGTACATCTGGTGGCAGGGCAGAGCAGGGGCATCTCTCTGCCACCCCCTGCAGCTTTCAATGGGGTTAGTCAGTCCCCCAATTACTCTTTCTCCTCAACCACAAGCAAAAGCTGCCCTTTTCTGCCTCCTCGGGCATCTTTCTGGTGGCCCTCCTGAGCGTCACTCCAGTCACAGCCATATCACGGAGTAACCCTGTCATCGATGTACCGACAAAGCCCTGGCATCTGACCTCCACAGAGTAGATGATGGTCCTCCGGCTGCCAGGTCTGAGCACTTCAGCTTCTTCCACTCGTGGGCAGCCTCCACTCCTTCCTTCCATGGGATGGTGAGGACCGTCTTGGTGGCTCTGGACCACTGTTCTGTGCCTGGGCAGAGAGATTATTTCAATGGGAAACTGTAGCTGTCTGCTGCAGTCTGCCCTCAAGTTCTACTGCTTGCCTGTGGAGGAGTCCTGAAGGAGCTCTCCTGAAGGGCCGGTGCATTCAGCACTCTTACCAGCCTTAACAAATGGGGTGAGTTGCTGACCCACTGGGGAAAGGCTGCTTCTCGCATCCCGCCTCCAGATCTCTAGGATCTCCGCCAGTTTCTTTAGGACCCAGTCATGCCACCATCTGTAACACCCCTGGGACAGCTCAGTTCTGCAACCTGCCAGGATGTGTTGGAGGTTGGCATTGGTGGTATCCCACAGGGGGTAGCTATCCTCACTGCTAAACCACTGGTGATGATTTCGGGGACAGGGCAAGGTGTCATTGGTTGCCCAGATCAGGAAGCTGTGTCTGGCTTGTAGGACCTTCCACAGGTCAGACCAGCTGAATGACCTGTTGATGATGCCCTCCATGTTGTCCAGCTTCCCTGGAGGCCCTGTGCCACTGCCTTCACCCTGTAGTGCACCTGCTCTGTCCTCAAAACCTCCTCTACTACCATGGCTTTCTTCTTTCTTTGAGCTCTTGGGCCAGAAACATGCTGCCTTCCCCCAGCCAAATCCTGCGTGTCCAGCCTGGACTCTGCCGACAGCCTCTTGGTGCTGCAGCCTAGTCCAATTCAGTTTGAGCTTTCCATTTACGGCCGGTATGGATTGGGGCTTTGTGCCTCCTCACCAGAGGGTCAGTGGACTCCCTCAGCTCAACGACCAGTCAGATTTTCTCCTGTTTGTACCCCAGACTGATGTATCTCAGTGGCAGCTGTAAATGTAAAAGAGGCCAGTGTCTGAGAAGCACCAAAGCTTCCCAGCTATTTCTGATGTACGAGCTGGCTATCCCACCCATCCTACTGGCTGTTGAGGGAATTTTAGGGGGTACAGGGTACATTTTCAGGGGCTACAGATCCCTTTGGTACAGTGTGAACTGTAAGCACCAAACTTTATACTTCACAGGTAGTTGACTCTGGTTGATTCTGGCCAGGCCCTCTGAGCTGTTCGTGCTACTTTTCACATCTGCCTGTCAGAGAGCTCTGCTGTGTACTGTCTCCCAAGGCTCTGCTTGGGCTGCCTGGCCAACAATGGGATTTTCCTCGCTTCCTACAACAAAAGAGAGGTTGTTGCCTTTGACCCCTTTTCAGAGGGTTAGGCTTCGTGACAGAGTGCTTGATCTTCCTCCTTGCCCATGTCACTAACTCATTCAGCCTCTTCAGCAGTCTTCTTGTGCATGCAGCCAGCTGAAGGATGCTTGTGACCTCATTAAGGTGGGGGGTTATATGGGAGGCAGGGTTTGAGGGTCAGCACAACATTGTGGGCTGAAGGGCCTGTGATGCACTGTACCATTCTATGTTCATCCATGTAGCTTCTCAGGAAGCCTCTGTCCTCACTGCAGCTTTATCCCTCCAACCACTGGCCTTGCTCCAATCAGGATGATCTCGAAGGCTGCCACAAACAGATGGGAGAGATGGAACACCCCATTACGATGTCTACTTCAAGCTGCTGCCACCCTGTTGTAAAGTCTCAAAAAGAGAAGCCACTAAAGTAATCACTTTACTTTTAGAGGTCACTAAAGTAATCGGAAACCAGGCCTCTAATGCAGTCAGGAATGTAAAAGAACTCCAACACAAAGTTGACGATCTGGTGAGGCACAGATCCACAGGTCACCTTCTTCATGCTTGACTCGCGGGATCTGGTCCCATATCAATGATGCATGCTCCACACATCCCGAGAAGCCTGGAACTCCTGCATTCTAGCAGCTGGTGTTAATGTATCCATTGCCCATAAGGTAGCTGGTCATCCTCTCAGCCATAACAGAGAAGATGATTTTCCCCTCGACATTCAACAGTGCAATGCTCCTGAACTGGTTGATGGAACTGGAGTTCTGCTATTTGCCACTTTGATAGGATGTTTTTTTTTCCCCCCAGGAAGTTCTCATTAGATTCCATAGGGGCCATACCAGCTGTCCATACTCCAGAGAGTTAGAGTTTCAAAATTCTGGAAGCTGGTGCTATTGGGTACATATCATAACAATGCCCTAAACTAACTTTATCAGAGAGCTTTGTCTCATCAAAATAAATCAATATAGACACAATTCACAATCAGGAATCTTTCTCCTAAAGCCAAAAATCATATATTTGGACTTAGAAGCAGAAATCCTGAAACCTCATTTATTTGCCTAGTTTTCGACTGATCTTAAAGCCTTTTGTACCTGCTTTAATATATACTTGTAATTTCTTCCTCTTTTCCAGATTGCACCATCGTCAGCAAACAATGATTTGCCAAATCCTGTCCCTACCTGCTCAAAGATATTGTTTATCATGACTTTAAAAAGAACTGGACTAATGACACTTCCTTGAGGGATACCATTATCTATCTTAACTGACTTGGAGCTTGTTCCGCCTATTCTTACTTGAATTGTCCTTTCCTTAAGAAAATCTTTGCTCTAATTAAACATTCTATCTCTAATTCCTTCATCATAGAGTTTAATTAATAAACCATCCTTCCATAGTGAGTCATATGCTCTTTCAATATCTAGAAATACACTTACTATTACTTCTCTATTTTGAAACACTTTTTTAATATCATGATCTAAAAGGGCAACAGATTCCATTGTTGATCTTCCAGTTCTAAAACCATTTTGATGGGCAGCAAAATGTCCCCTATTTTCTAAAAAATAAGCAAGTCTGTTGGCGACCATTCGTTCCATAGTTTTACAAAGCACTGACGTTAAAGCTATAGGCCGATATGAACTAGGACTAGACACGTCTTTACCTGGCTTTAAAACTGGAACTACCACCACATGCTTCCATTCTACTGGTAATTTTCCTTCTTTCCACACTGAATTAAACAGAGCTAGCATTTCTATTAATAGAGAGTCATCTAAATGCTTAAGCAATTCATAACACTGCCCATCCCTAGCGGGAGAGGTGTTTGATCCTGATTGGACAGCTTCCTGCAATTCCTGAAGGGAGGAAACGTTGCACGGAGTGAATGAGGAGAACCCAAGTGTGGGACGCGGGCATGAAGATTGAGTTGGGGATGCTGGCATAGACATGAACATTGAACAGCAAACCGGAGGAATCTTGACACGGTGCTCTGATATGGAGTCTTGACACGGAGATGGGGTTTTCATGGAATATCTTGAAACTGGAGCTGAACCTGGAACAAATGATTCTAAGCAGTCAAGAAACAAAGTTATCACATGGGAATAGACAAACAAACTGGCAACCTGTGATAGTGACGCCATCGTATTTATTTCAGTCTCTGATGAAAAGCAGGTGTACTGTAATTGAGTAAACTAGTTGCAATTGGAGATCTAATGTCTGAAATTAGGGCATAATCAGGGAGAAAGGGGTGTTAAAGGAGAACAACCAACTGGAACCATGACAGTACCCCTCCCTCAACAGGAGCCTCCAGGCAACCTCCCAGGCTTGTCTGGATGGTCCCAATGAGAAAAGGGTCCAGGATGGAGGAGAGGGGAATCCAGGAACGTTCTTCCGGTACGCCTCCCAGTCGACCAGGTACTGGAGACCCTGCCTCAACAACGGGCATCAAATAACCACCAGACTGTGTACACCGGATGGTCGTCAATGATCTGGGGGGAGGGGGTTCAGTCGGAGGGCACAAGGTGCTAACAGAAACCGGTTTTAACTGGGAGACGTGAAATGTAGGATGGATCTTCATAGACGTAGGTAGTTTGAGCCGGATTGCGGTGGGATTGATAATGCTCTCAACCTCAAAGGGTCCCAGGAAGTGGGCGGGCGGGGGCGAGCTTCTTGGGCTCATTCTTGAGGAATGTCTCTGGATGAGAGCCACACCATCTGCCCAGGTCGATACTCAAGAGCAGGGGTACGATGGCGGTCAGCAATTTTTCAGTTACAGCTGGCTGAGCAAAGCATGTGTCTTCCCAGATTTTTCGGCACCTGTGTATATGGGCCTGGACTGACAGCACCGCAATCTGCTCTTCCTGGGTGGGAAACAGCGGGGGTTGGTATCCAAGAGAGCCTTCAAAAGGAGATTTTCCGGTAGCATGCTGACCAGAGAGTTGTGGGCGTATTCTAGCCATGCGAGATAGTTGCTCCAGGTAGAAGGGTTGTTGGCTGTTATACAACGTAACGCTGCCTCCAAATCCTGGTTGACCCACCCCGTTTGCCCATTCGTCTATGGGTGAAACCCGGATGACAGGCTAACTGAGGCACCAAGGGCTCAACAAAAAGTATCTCCAAACTTGCGAAATGAATTCAGTCGGAGACAATATCTGAAGGGATTCCGTGAAGTCGCTCTGTGGGAGAAAGACGTCTCCATCCCAGCTGCATTGATTCCTCTCCCGGGGTGATAGAAACTGCCAGGCCGGATGCTATTCTAGGAACAGGAGGAGGAGGGTGGTTAGGGCTGGGAGTAGATGGTAAAGCGTGGCGTGGGGTGGCCAAAGGAGCAGGGCGACCTGTTCTCTCTCTCTCTCTGATGTTCTCGGAGTCAGTTGCCCAGCCTGGTGGCTAGGGAGATCACCGAATCCGGGCTGTTAGTGTCATCCCTAGCCGCCAACTCGTCCTTTACCATGTCGCAGAGGCCTTGCTGGAATACCTCCTGGAGTGCCTCATCATTCCAACCCGAGTCAGCTGCTGGCATCCAGAACTCCACGGGGTATTCGGCAACACTGCGAGTAGATGCTTAGCGGCATGTTTACCATAGTCAGGATGGTCCAAAATCTTCCTTATTTCTGAGATAAAGGTGGGGAGGGAAAAGCAGGTCTCTGGCTGATCCTAAATCGTGGTGGCCCAAGCTAAGGTATTTGCTTGCAACCACCCTATAATGTAAGCTATCTTTGATCTGTCCATGGCGTATGTGGATGGCTGTTGCTTGAACACCAAGGAGCAATGTAGTAGAAAGGCCAGGCACTTCCCCAGATCCCCAGCGTAGGGTTCTGGTTCAGGTACATGCGGCTCTCTTAGCGGTCGTATTGTTGACGCATCGGGCGTCGCCACTACAGGCTGTCTGGGCTGGTCAGGCAGAGTTCCCGGTGTCAACGGGATAAGATGGGTGGATACTCGGTCAACCTGTTCACTGACCGGGAACGGAGGTTCTCCATGACATCCCGGAGCAGCTGATCGTGCGAGCCCAGTAGGGAGCCCTGGCTGGTGAGGGCTTGTTGCAGGGGATTCGTGTCCACTGGGTTCATTATGGCCAGTTTGTTCTGTTGCACAGAGCGACTGAGCAGAACCCAAGTGCAGAACACGGGCACAGAGATTGAGTTGGGGATGCTGGCACAGATGTGAACGTTGAACAGCAAACAGGAGGAATCTTGACAACGAGCTCTGATATGGAGTCTTGACACAGAGATGGGGTTTTCATGGAATATCTTGAAACTGGAGCTGAACCTGGAACAAACGGTACTAAACAGTCAAGAAACAAAGTTATCACATGGGAATAGACCAACAAACTAACAACATGTGATAGTGACGCCATCGTATTTATTTCAGTCTCTGATGAAAAGCAGGTGTACTGAAATTGAGTAAACTAGTAGCAATTGGAGATCCAGTGACTGAAATTAGGGCATAATCAGGGAGAAAGGGGTGTTAAAGTGGAACAGCCAACTGGAACCATGACAGAAAAACAGATTTATGGAGCTATTATCATCCAAACTCCTGTCCAATTTCCAACTTTCCTTTAACATTTTCCTTTCTCAAATCACCTGGCTCTCCGAACTGTAACTCTTGGAACACTTCTACAAACATATCAGCCTTTTCCTTGTCAGTTACAGTTTCAATATCTCCTTCCAGCAGAGCTGGGATAGATGTTTTTCTGTATATCCTTGACATGCTGTGAATGATCATCCATAGCTGCTTTATAGGTGTCTCAGGGCCCAGGGTTCCACAAAATCTTCTCCAACTATCCCTCTTTGCATTTTTAATCACTCTCCTTGCTACTGCTCTTTCCTTTTTATACTCCATAACATTATCTAACATTGGGTACTTTCTTAGCTTCCTGTAAGCTCTATTTCTGTTTCTTACTGCTATATCACAATTTTTATTCCACCATGGAACTAACGCTTGAGCCTTAGGAACATTCCGTAGCAGAATAGTCAATTGAGCAACTTTATGAATTATAGAACAGAGGGATTCATTCCACTCATCCTTGGAGCCCTCGCTATCAAACTCTTCGATTATATCCACAGCTTTCTCCTGGTACTCATTCCAACGGGCCAATGAAAAATTATACCTAGCAACCTTCTCCTCAACTTCTACTATCAAATTTCTACCAATCTACATAATATAGGCTAGTGATCACTTCCTAGTGTGTATCTGTCCATAACATCCCATTCTCCAACCCTGGCTAAGTTTGAGGAAGTGATTGATAAGTCTAAGTGACTACAAGTATTCTTTACAATATTAAATCTTGCAGACCTTCCGTCATTTAGAAGTACCATGTTGTATTCATCTAGAAACTCCTCTACCACCACTCCATTACTATCTTTACTTTCACTACCCTACTTAGGATTAAGGGCCTTGAAATCTCCAACACAAATTACTGGGGATCTTACCTTGTTCATAATTCCATCAAAATCTGATAACGTCATCATATTACATGGATTATAGAAGTTAATCAAAGTTGTTTGACCACGAGAGCTCCAAACCTCCGCAGCCACAATTTCAAGGTTTGATTTAAAATCAAGTCTTCTAAACTGAAGTCCTGTTTTTATGAAAGTTGCTCACCTTCCACCAGATTTACCCATTCTGTTGGCTCTCAAACTATCATATCCAGGGATCACAAAAATCTAAATGAGACATCTAACCATGTCTCCTGTATACAGATCAAATCAGGCTTATCTTTAAAAGTTCCAACAAATCTTCTAAATTCTTGACCATTTGCAATTAAACTTTTTGCATTTGTTACGTACCCCGTAACTGGGTGTCTGACCAGCAGAGAAAGAAGAATCCGTTGGAGTCTGGTGACACTGTATTCAAAGGGGTTTATTAGTAAAATAAGCAAATCAATACCAATAATGCAAATATATAGATAACACAAGTTAGCAGTAATAAACCTAAAAGTGTAGGAATAATAATAAGCAATAATAAACAAGCTCTATCGATGTCTAGGGGTAAATGAATTGTCATAGAAAAGTATAAAGTTCAGTTCAGTTCATGAGTGCTGAGGTAGATGTGGTTGTTGTGTTGTAATCATTGAGAGAGAGAGTGAGAGAGAGAGAGCGAGCGAGATGTAACAGCGACTGTTGCGGCAGGCAAACCTTTTACTCCTTTCTTAATCCGTCATGTCATTGTGGCCATTCAGTTATGACCCCTCTGTCATTCAGCTAGACTGTTCTTCCGTGGTGGACTCGTCACTCTGGACACACACACAAGTCCCCACTGGCCCTGCTGTAACACTGAGTTTTACTGACCGATCTCCTGGTTTGGTCTCCGATGCCCCCACCTTTTCTGTGGGTTCCAACCCTCAATCAGTGTCCACTGGTGTGTCTGAAGGGTGTCTCTCCAAACCTGTCTTTTTATCCCTACTAACGAGGTCTCAGCTATCCATATCTGTTTTGTGGCAGCAGTACAGTATGAGACATAATATTGGTATAAATTACAAAAATAAATAACTTGTACAGAAGATGAATTTTGAGATAGGGTTCATGGACCATTCAGAAATTTGATAATGGAAGGGAAGAAGCTGTTCTTCAAACATGAGTATAGGTCTTCAACCTCCTGTACTTTCTCCCCGTTGTAGTAAGGTGAAGAGGGCATGTCCCAAATGGTGAGGGTCTTTCATGATGGATGTTGCTTTCCTCGGTGAATAGAAATGTATGTTGCACTGTAAAATAATGCAGATCTTCAAATCTTCCAACTGTGTTGATTATTGGGCTTCACTTTGCAAATATAACTCCTGCAGTGATTTCATTGGGTTTTCCCTTGACTTTCTTTTCTACTTTCACCCTTTTAAAATGACAGGAAAATGGTATAGAGACCACATTTCTGATCAATTCTAATAGGCCATGGTCACCCACTAATTACCAACTAAATTCGAACACACAGAGGAAAATACTCCCACAGATTCTTTTGTTCCATGATCAATGTTTTAGTCATTAAAAAAATCCTTCTGAAGAGCAGCCCTTGAGAAGCTACTATAGCTTGCAGTGGACCAATAGCTTGCTGGTGAAAGCTGCGTCTTGTGCTTCAACCTAGATGTAGCATCATGGTTTTTGAAGAGGCATCATCACTGCCTGGAAAAAGCATGATACCTGTCAAAGTCAAAATCAAAGTCAAGTTTATTGTCATATGCACAAGTACATGTGTGCAAAGTTGCAATGAAAACCTGACTTGCAGCATCACAGACACTTAGTATCAGATACACATTAACAAGAAAAGCATAAGTTAAACATGAATTATACACATTTTTTTTTTACCAGAAAGAGCACAATCTCTACAGAAAAAAATAAAACCAAAAAAGAAAACACAGAAGAAGTGAAACCCGTTGTACTGCAAAATGGTCATGGAGTTGCTGTACTAATGTAGTGATTAGGGTTGTATTGGTTGGTTCAAGAACCAAGTGGTTGAAGAGACATGGCTCTTCCTGATTTTGGTGGTATGGGATTTCAGGTTTCTGTGTCTCCTGCCCAATGGTAGCTGAAAGAAGAAGACATGGCCGATAGATTTTGCAAAGGATTTCAGAAATAGGTGTGAAGGTTGATGCTCACAATTTGTATTAAACTTCCTGACAAAATGACTGAAATCTTCACAGATCAGTATATCCGAGCAACCTCTCTATTTATCAGTTAAGCAAGACTCTACGATTTTGTAAAATGATATAGTTTGGACTGCTTTCTTTGTAAAATGTTGAGTTAAATCAAATTGTAGTTGACAGTTCGCAATCTGGTTTAATGTTCAGCTTAGTGAGTGCTGAGGAGTTGCACATTTTCTATGTTAACAGAAGGTTACACAACTTTTCAGCAACCAAAACTAAAGAGACTCAGACTGAAGAACATAATGGGATTTTTACATGAAAATTAAAGCAAAGGGGAAAGAGTGGAACCAAAATGAAAGATTTTCTTTCAGGCCATTAATAAATACATCATTAATTTTTATTTGAGACACCTACTACTTCATTTATGTCATTTACCATTGAATTCAATGCTAAGAAGTTTTTTAAAATTTTATATTATTTCCAGAATTCCTTTTCTTTGACCTAACAACTTGTTTACTGTTTACTTGTTGGACCAAATACGAACAAGGGCAAGGGTTAAATTCTTCATTTAGTATTGGGGTTAATTAGATGTATACTTTGTAAAAAAAAAGCTGTTTTCTAGATCTTCATCTCAATTAAATAACTTTTTTTTAAATTATATATCTTGAACAATGTTTTTACTGCAGTTGCTAAAGGTTTCAATTGCAAAAGGTTTACTTTCCTTAAAGTTCAAGGTCGAGCTTATTTTCATATGTATCAGTATATGTGTGCACAGGTTTAATGAAAAAAATTACGCAGAATCATCACAGGCCTCCTGAGCATCAAATAAGCAGCATTCGCAAGAGAAACATAAATTATACACAATTTTTAAAAGAAAGAACAGAGAGCAATAAAAAAGCATAGTTCATTTTAGTGCAAAATGATCTAAGTGGTCATTAGTGGTCATGCTGAGATACAGGATTTGCTGGTTGCTCAGAGATGAATGGTGGAAGGGAAGTAGCTGTTCCTGAACCAGATGGTGTGGGACTTCAGGCTTCTGTACTTACTGCCCGATGGGAGCGACGCGATGGCATGGCCTGGATATATACTGATGGTAATAACAAATGATTCAAAAATTAGCCAAAGAAGTCATACATACTGATATAAATTGTGTGATAAAATTACTATTTCTTTTTATCGTAATTAAGCTATTTTCTATATTTTTCTAACTTTTGGTACCTGAGTATGTTTATCTTTGGATCTTGATTGATGGGTGTGAACTCTGTACTAAACGTTAAGAGTGAAGTCATTCATAAAACTGTTTACTAACGTCAAATACAAACCAAACCTTGAATTATTGGAAATGTAGGATGGTGAAAGTAGATAAAGCAAAAACCTATCACCATTATAAATTGCCAAAAATTGCCTTGGACTGACAAAATTTTCATCCTGAATACTGCAATGTGATGAATGATTTCATCTTTAGACAGCATGTATTGTATAACAAGCAATCTGTTTTCTCTTTATTGGAGAATTGAATGTATATATGAGGATAAAAGATGGTCAAGTATTAGTTCCCAAAACTGTATTACCTTCAAAAGCATTCTTCACGTTACAGATTCTTCACAGTATCTGTAACAATTTCTACCTCACTCCAATGCTTTCTAGATTAAATATTTATTTCATGTCTTTTTAAATGTTAGCTTTTTTAAAAAAAAAGTTGCTCTTGATTTGCAATGGTCAATCTCAAAGAAACTGGATGTATTTTAAAGCATTGTTACACAGTATTAAAAATACATGAAGTGAAATTGGCATCTTGTCTTTCTTTAATCAGTTGGTATGGGGTGGCAAAAAGTCAACAGGATGAATAAAACAGAATCAGAATTGGGTTTATTATCACATCATGAAATTTGTTGTTTTACAGCAGCACTGCAATACATAAAATATTAGTATAAGTTAGAATAAGAAATCTAGAATATAAATAAGTAGTGAAATGGTGAGGTAGTGTTCATGGGTTCATGGACCATTCAGAAATCTGATGGTGGAGGGGAAGAAGCTTCTGTTGTAAACTAGTTGGTGAGGAAGAGGACAAAGAGGTACATTCTTCATGCTGGTTCAAAGTTCAAAGATCAAAGTAAATTTATTATCAAAGTTCACATATGTCACCATATACAAGCCTAAGATTCATTTTCTTGTGGGAATAGAACCAATGAAAGACCGCACCCGACAGGGCGGACAACCAGTGTGCAAAAGACAACAAACTGTGCATATACAAAAGAAAAACAACAATAAATATCAAGAACATCAGATGAAAACTTCTCAAAAGTGAATCCACAGGTTGTGCGAGCATTTCAGTGATGGGGCGAGTGAAGTTAAGATAAGTTATCCACTCTAGTTCAAGAGCCTGTTGGTTGAGGGGTAATAACTGTTCCCAAATCTGAGGTTCTTCTACCTTCTTCCTGATGGCAGCAGCGAGAAGAGAGCATGGCCTGGATGGTGGGGGTCCTGCAACAATGCTCTGTGTAGATGTGTTCAATAGTAGGGAAGGCTTTACCCACAATGGACTGGCCCATATCCATTACTTTTTGTAGGATTTTCAGTTCAAGGGCATTGTGCTTCCATAGCAGGCTGAGATATGGAAACACCAATCAATATACCCTCTGCTACACATCTATAGAAGCTTGTCAGATTTAGGTGTCATGCCAAACCTTTGTAAACTTCTAAGGAAGCAGAGGCGCTGTGGTGCTTTCTTCACAATGGCACTTACGTGCTGGACCCAGGACAGATCCTTTGTAATATTAACACAGAGGAATTTGAAGTTTCTGACCTTTTCCACCTCTGATCCCCTGATGAAGACTGGCTCATGGATTTCTGGTTTCCTCCTCCTGAAGTCAATAATCAGCTCCTTGGTTCTGCTGACATTGAGTGAGAGACTGTTGTGGTACCATTCAGCCAGATTTTCAATCTCCCTCCTGTATGCTGATACGTCACCCCCTTTAATTTGGCCAACAGCAGTGTTGTTGTCAGCAGACTTAAATATGGCATTGGAGCTGTGCTTAACCTCACAGTATAAAACAAGTTAGGCAGGGGGCTTAGCACATTGCCTTGTGGTGCACCTGAACTGATGGAGATTGTAGAGGAGATGCTTTTGCCCATTCGAAATGACTGGGGTCTGCAAGTGAGGAAATCGAGGATTCAATTGCACAAGGAGGTATTGAGGCCAAGGTCTTGAAGCTTGTTAATTAGTTTTGAGGGGATGATGGTATTGAATGCTGATCTGTAGAGCATCCTGATGTATACATTTTTGCTGTCCAGATGTTCCAGGATTCAGTGAAGAGCCAATGAGATGGCATCTGCTGCTGACTTGTTGTGCTGGTAGGTAAATTGTAGAGGATCCAGGTTGCTACTCAGGCAGTAGTTGATGTGTCTCTCAAAGCACTTCATCACAGTGGATGTAAGTGCTACTGGATGATAGTCATCGAGGCAGGTTACCATGTTCTTCTTAGGCCTGCCTGAAGCAGGTGTGTACCTCAGTCTGCCAAAGTGAAAGGTTAAAGATATTGATGAACACCCTCCTGAAAGATTCTCTCACGTCGGTCTCGGAGACTGAAGTCCCAATGTCATTGGGGGCTCACTACTTGCTGCAGACCCAGTCTGGTGGCTGTGTCTTTGAGGAATGGGTCAACACTCATTATACCAAGACAGGTTGCTGATGCACAGTGACATCCCTCACAGAGTACATCCAGTGTTTTGACATAGAGGAGCGCAAGGTGGTGTAATGGCTAGCACATTGCTTTACAGTACCAGCCACCGGGGCTCAATCCCCACAACTGTCTGTAAGGAGTTTGTACATTCTCCCCGTGACTGTGTGGGTTTCCTCCGGGTGTCCTGGTTTCCTCCCACAGTCCAAAGCCGTACCGGTTGTTAAGTTAATTGGTCCTTGTAAATTGTCCCTTGATTAGACCAGAATTAAATTAGGAGATTGCTGGACGGCATGACTCGAAGGGCCTATCCTGCGCTATATCTCAATAAATCAACAAACATATTCATGAGCTGAGAGTGGATGGAGGTGGGAATCATAAAACCATAAGAATAGAATCAGGCCATTCAGCCCATTGAGTCTGCACCACCATTCTATCATGGATGGTTTATTTTCTCTCTCACCCCTATTCAAATAAAAGAAAAAGAATAAAAATAACAATAAAAGACCAACACTCAATGCACAAGAGAAAGAAAAAAACACAAATCATGCAAACAATTGAATCGAACAACAACAATCCGAACCAAATTGAGTCCTCAGATCCGAGTCCTGGAGCAGCCCAGAGTAGACCCAAAGCTTCACTTATCAGTTCATCATATTAGCAGACACAAAGCACAGTAGCCGGGGCAGACTTCATAGCCTCAGCACCATGGAGAGAGGAATGACCATCGTGGAGAATGAGTGAGATCATCTCTCGTCCCAGATCCCAACACCTTGTCTTTTCAGTCTATCTGGGAGCGTTTAAATTGACAATGAAAGGCTCCGATGCCGTGGAGAGAGGAGTGAACATCACAGAGAGTGAATGAAATCGGCTCTCACTTCCAGACTGGGCCAGCATTTAACTTGTCTAAACAGCAAATCATACCTAGCCCTAGGACCCGGGCACTGCTGCAACGTAAGGCTTTGGGCCTACACCACACCATCCAGCGACTTGCCCGGGCCCAGATTTCATCGCCCAGCCCGAAGCCACTCTCAAGCTCTTTGAATCAGCTTGGTGCCCAGAGTGATACAACCTTGCAACCAAGCCAGTTGAATGAGCACTGAACGTTCTCTGTCCAGGACCCGACTTCTCCTTTCGGCATCCAGAGCGACACATCCAGAGCGTGTGGGCATTAGACCCGCACCTGCAATGATTCTGCAACACACCATCTGGGCTCATCCCTTCAACTTGCCGCACCATCGCTCACCCCTTCTCTGTGGCGATAATTTAACACAAATTACCTCCGGAAAGGTATTTTTAGTGTTTTGTTTTTAGTCGGATTTCTTATCTTTTTAACTACCAGAGAGCTGGCATATGAGTTCAGAAACGCCATCTTAACCACAGGTATGCCAACTCCTGCCATCTCCCGGTAACCTTTGACACCCTTACTAATCAATAAACTATCAACCTCTGCTCTAAATATACCCAATGACGACCTCCACTGCTATCTGTGGCAATGAATTCCACAGCTTCACCACCCTCTGTTATTGTGCCAACCACTCTGGTGGGTCTGTCATGCCAGTGGGAGAGGACATCTCCAGTGATTGGGAAGGTTGAGTCTGGCACAGTATCTGCCATGTCAGGTTCTGTGAGTACGAGTGTGTTGGGCTGCTGATTCATCGGTCTGTGGGACAGTTCTCCTAACTTTGACACCAGTCCCCAGAGATATGTGAGCAGGACTGGGTGGGAGTGATGTTGCTGTATTTGAATTCGGTGCCTCTGTCCAGTTTTATTTGGAGCAGCAATGGACACCTGAGTGGTTCGCTTGGGCCATTTCAGAGGGCGATCAAGACCCAACAACACAAGGTGGCCTGGAGTCACATATGGACCAAATTGGGTAAGGAAAGCAGATTTCACTCCTTGAAGGACACTCATGAAGTGAAGGACTGGGAAATAATGCCACTCCATTTTTCAACCCTCAGTAAACCATGATGTTGGCATCAGGATCAGCTGGCTTCCATCTGCTCACCAACTGCCCTCTCATAACCCCTGTGGGATTAGGATCAAGATTGTTACCAATTGTAGATTTCCTTTCTTTATTCTCACACTGATATGTTTGTATATTCACATGTTTGTAAATGTTCAATGGATGTGCAGTAAATTGTACTGTAGCTGATGCTGTCCTTGCTAATTTACAGACAGCCCTTATCCTTGACTGTCCAGCTTGTGCCAGTTTGCAGTGTAAAAATGAACGAGGGAATTTCTTTGTTACAGTAGAGTGAGTTGATTAGTTAGAGTAGTTATCTGCTGCTGTCCTCCACTGTTATTTCTTTGTTATGAACCTCTAATAAAATGCTTGTAACTACAAAATCTGGACCTCATTCTTGACTTCCTAGCAACCTTCTGGACAAGATCATCTCCAGAGCCAACAGCTCCACCAACTGCCCCCAGTCCTGTGACCTTAACCCTGCTCACCAACTGATTCACCTGCAGATTCTTGCAAGTGCAGCAAACTCATTTGTCTAATATTTATGCATCTGGAATTCACATGTAGCCAGCAAAAAGCCTGAATCTCTTCAGTCTTGGATTTCAACTTGTGAAGGTTCTGTTAAACCTGATGAAATTTCGTTAGAGTATCATATTTTGTGCGCCACAGTTCCCAAGGAGAGTTTGGATTGCATAGCGGGAGACAGAGTTTTCAAAAGAAATGAGTAGGGGCAGTCAGCTGATTTTACACGCCACAGTTCCCGAGGAGGTGTTGGATTGCGTATGATTAGGCACTTGCAAAATCCAATAAAAAGAAGTTAGGTTTAAGCAAACAGGCCATTGTGTGAGTGGGCCAGTGTTAGAGTAAGGAATTGAGGCTTTTGCTCATCGAGGCTTTGGTGAGTAGATGCGAAGGCCGCAGGTAGACAGGACCTGTACAGAAGGGACAGTTTTCACCTGAACTGGAGAGGGACTAATATCCTAGTGAGAAGGTTTGCTCTTGCTGCACTAATGTAGTTTAAACTAAAGTTGCAGGAGGATGGAACCAGAGTGCCAGAACAGATCGTGGAGTGGTTGTTGAGAAAAATGTTGTTAAGCCTATATACAAAGTCAGGAATCAAAAGGTTGAGCATGGTGGGACTAATGTTCTGAGCTGCAAAGAGTATTGTAGGAAAGGCAGATGAGCTTAGGGAATGGATCAGCACCTGGTGTTATGACATTGTAGACTTGCTTGCAGGACTGGCAGTTCAGTGTTCTGGGATTCTGCTATTTTAGACATGATAGAGTAGGAGGGCCTAAAGGGGGAAGGGATGGTATGATCAGGGAAAATGTCATGGCAGTGCTCAGACAGGACATACTGTGTGAAGCTTGTCTTGCATACTATTCATGCAGATCAAATCATTACCACGGTGCATTGAGGTAGAATAAGGTAAAACAATAACAGTGTGATCTCAGTAGATGTGACAGTAATACTAAACCAAACAAAATGAAACTCAAAAATATAAAACCACGGGGTTATTAACAGTAAGGAGATGATATATAGTTCAGCAGCTTATTTATCGATTTATGGATAGAACACCTGCCTGTGATGATACTTTATCAGCAATTTTCATGCAACTGACAGCCTCCCGATCCTGTGGCTAAGAGTTTACTGTAATACTTAGTATGCTTTGTCACCACCATCTGGATGCCTGAGCCATGACATTTTTGAGTTAAACTTAAAACAGTTGCTGGAAATCCAAAGCAACACATGAAATGCTGGAGGAGCTCAGCAGGTCAGGCAGCATCTGTGGGAAAGAGTACAGTTGACGTTTTGGGCCAAGACTCTTCATCAGGACTGGAAAAAAAAGATGAGAAGTTAGAGCAAAGAAAGTGGAGGGAGGAGAGGAAGAAGTACAAGGTAATAGGGGAAACCGGGAATCTGATAAGAGAGGGTAGAAGACCATGGAAGAAAGGGAAGGAGAGGAGCACCAGAAGGAGGTGATGTGCAGGTAAGGAGATAAGGTGAGAGAGGGAAACAGGAATGGGAATGGTGAGGGGGTAAGGAGGGCATTACCGGAAGTTTGAGACATTGATGTTCATGCCATCATCTGTTTGGAGGCTACCCAAACGGAATATAAAGTGTTGCTCTTCCATCCTGAGTGTGGCCTCATCATGGCAGTAGAGGAGGCCATGGACTGACATGTCGGAATGGGAATGGGAAGTAGAATTGAAATGGGTAGCTACCAGGAGATTCTGCTTTTTCTGGCAGACGAAGTGTAAGTGCTCAGCGAAGTGGTGTCCCAATCTACGTCAGGTCTCACCAATGCACAGGAGGCCACACCGGGAGACCGCATACAGCAGATGGCCCCAAACAGACTCACAGGTGAAATGTTGTCTCACCTGGAAGGACTGTTTGGGGCCCTGAATGGTAGTGATGGAGGAGGTGCAGGGGCAGGTATGGGACTTGTTCCACTTGCAAGGATAAGTTCCAGGAGGAAGATCAGTGGGAAGGGATGAATGGAGAAGAGAGTCATGTAGAGAGCGATTACTGCAGAAAGAGGATAGTGTGGGGGAGCAAAAGATGAGGACAGGATAATGTTTTTCATTCCAGAACTAATAAAATATCCTCCTTCTTTAAAGAAAGGGGCTTTCATTCCTCCACCATCAATGCTGCCCTACATGGACCTCTTCCATTTCATGCATGTCTGCTCTTACCACATCCTCGCGCCACCCTGCCAGGGATAGGGTTCCTCTTTCCTCATCTACCACCCCACCAGCCTCTGTGTCCAGCACATAATTCTCCAAAACATCTGCCGTCTCCAACAGGATCCCAGCACCAAGCACATCTTTCCCTCCCCTCCACCCCCACTCCCCCCACACTTCCTGCTTTCCGCAGGGATCGCTCCCTACATGACTCCCTTCTCCATTCAACCCTCCCCACTGATCTTCTTCCTGGTATTTATCCTTGCAAATGGAACAAGAGCTTCACCTGAGTCTTTGGTCAACGGTTTCTCTTTGGTGGGAGCAAATTTAGCAATGGTAGTGCCACTAAATATCAAGGATGGCTGGTCACTTGTTGGGGATAGTCATTGCCTGCGACATGCTTGGTTTGAGTGTTACTTCCTACTTATAAGCCCATGCTTGAATAATTTCAGACAGGGGCTGTTTCATTTTCTGAGGAGTCATGAATGGAATTGGGCATAAAGCAATCATCGTGTTTGCCATGATGGAATGAAGGTAACTGATGAAGCAGCTGAGCCGAAAATATTGCCCCGGGGAAGTTCTGCGGCGATGTCATCAGTGGTGTTACCAAGCTAATCGTCGTGATGGGCATTAACGTCTCCCACTTAAAGTACACTCTTTGCTCTTGCTGTTGCTTCTTCCAAATGGATAGCCAGAGAAGGGTGAGGAGTGGGCCACTGGCGTACCTCAGAGTGCATGAGAGTACATACGGTTCTCAGGTGTGTCAGCCAGAGTAGGCTCATGTTGCAGAGCATGGCAAATCTGGTTCTCAAGGTTCCAGACAATGGGGGCAAGGATGGAATGATGGGCTGAGGGTCGATCCCCATTTCAGCTGGGTCGAACTGTTGTGACAGGGAGTTTGCCTTAGTGTTCTTGGAGTCGGGTCAGTTGGAGATGGTGAAGTTGAATTGCTCGAAAAAGAGGGCCTGAGGGGTCGAGGTGAGGTAGGTTACCTGTGAGGAACAGAAACAGGAAGTAGGCCGGTGTTCTGTACTGGGTCTGTGAGGATGGTGTTCTGCACTGGGTGTCAGATATGGGATCCGTGCCACATCCGTGCCAGGTGCGTCGAGCTGCAGCTCCTTAGGGACCGGGTTAGGAAATTGGAGCTGCAGATCAATGACCTTTGTCTGGTCAGGGGAAGTGAGGAGGTGATAGAGAGGAGCCATAGGCAAGTAGCCACACCGGGGCATCAGGAGACTGATAAGTGGCTAACAGTCTGGAGAGGGAAGAGCAAGATTCAGATACTAAAGAGTACCCCTGTGGCTGTCCCCCTTAACAATAAGTACTCCTGTTTGAGTACTGTTGGGGGAGACAGCCTACCCGGGGGAAGTGGCAGTGGCCGTGCCTCTGGCACAGATTCTGGCCCTGTGGCTCAGAAGGGTAGGGAAAGGAAGACTCTATAGTTGGGGGTCATACAGGCGATTCTGTAGACGCAGGAAAGAAGCACAGATGATAGTTTGCCTCCCAGGTGCCAGGGTCCGGGATGTTTCTGATCGCATCCACAATATCCTGAAGTCGGAAGGTGAATAGCCAGAGGTTGTGGTACATATTGGTACCAACGACATAAGTAGGAAAAGGGAGGAGGTCCTGAAAGCAGACTACAGGGAGTTAAGGAGGAAGTTGAGAAGCAGGACCTCAAAGATAGTCATCTCAGGATTACTGCCATTGCCACGTGACAGTGAGTACAGGAATAGAGTGAGGTGGAAGATAAATGCGTGGCTGAGGGATTGGAGCATGGGGCAAGGATTCAGATTTCTGGATCATTGGGACCTCTTTTGGGGCAGGCATGACCTGTACAAAAAGGGCAGGTTGCACTTGAATCCCGGGGGACCAATATCCTGGCAGGAAGGTTTGCTACGGCTATTGCGGAGAGTTTAAACTAGAATTGCTGGGGGTGGGAACCAAACTGAAGAGACGGAGGAAGGGGCGATTGGCTCACAAATAGTGAAAGTTTGTAGGCAGTGTGAGAGGGAGGATAAGCAAGTGATAGAGAAGGGATGCACTCAAACCAATGGTTTGAAATGTGTCTATTTTAATGCAAGAAGTATCATGAACAAAGCAGATGAGCTTACAGTGTGGATCAGTACTTGGACCTATGACGTTATGGCCATTACAGAGACTTGGATGGCTCAGGGACAGGTTTGGTTACTTCGAGTGCCAGGTTTTAGATGTTTCAGAAAGGGCAGGGAGGGAGGCAAAAGAGGTGGGTGAGTGGCACTGTTGATCAGAGATAGTGTCACTGCCGCAGAAAAGGAGGAAGTCATGGAGGGATTGTCTACGGAGTCTCTGTGGGTGGAAGTTAGGAACAGGAAGGGGTCAATAACTTTACTGGGTGTTTTTTATAGACCACCCAACAGTAACAGGGACATTGAGGAGCAGATAGGGAAACAGATTCTGAAAAGGTGTAATAACAACAGGGTTGTCATGGTGGGACATTTTAATTTCCCAAATATTGATTGGCATCTCCCTACAGCAAGGGGTTTAGATGGGGTGGAGTTTGTTAGGTGTGTTCAGGAAGGTTTTCTTGCATAATATGTAGATAAGCCTTCAAGAGGAGAGACTGTACTTGATCTGGTATTGGGAAATGAACCTAGTCAGGTGTCAGGACTCTCAGTGGGAGAGCATTTTGGAGACAGTGATCACAACTCTATCTTCTTTACCATAGCATTAGAGAGGGATAGGAACAGACAAGTTAGGAAAGCGTTTATTGAAGTAAGGGGAAATATGAAGCTATCAGGCAGGAACTTGGAAGCATAAATTAGGAACAGATGTTCTCAGAGCAATGTACGGCAGATATGTGGCAAATGTTCAGGGGATATTTGCGTGAGGTTCTGCATAGGTACGTTCCAATGAGACAGGGAAAGGATGGTAGGGTACAGGAACCATGGTGTACAAAGGCTGTTGTAAATCTAGTCAAGAAAAAAAGAAAAGCTTATGAAAGGTTCAAAAAACTAGGCAATGATAGAGATCTAGAAGATTATAAGGCTAGCAGGAAAGAGCTTAAGAATTAAATTAGGAGAGCCAGAAGGGGCCATCAGAAGGCCTTGGTGGACAGGATTATGGAAAACCTCAAGGCATTCTACAAGTATGTGAAGAGCAAAAGGATAAGACATCAGAGAATAGGACCAATCAAGTGTGACAGTGGAAAAGTGTGTTTGGAGCCGGAAGAGATAGCAGAGATTCTTAATGAATACTTTGCTTCCGTATTCACTGCTGATGCACCATCAATAACTCTTGGAGACTGGAATTGAATGATAGGCTTTTATTAACAGCAAAAGGGAGCACGACATGTCGGAGACTGAGGAAGGAGCAGTGACCCAATCGCCTTTATACAGCAGTCTGTGGGAGGAGCCACAGGAGCAGTCAGCAGAGGGGCGTGTCCAGACAGGTATACGTAGATTACCACGACGACGGAAAAGGATCTTGGCAATTGTAGGGATGATTTGCAGTGGACTGAAAAGCTTGAGCATATAGATATTAAGGAAGAGGATGTGCTGGAGCTTTTTCAAAGCATCAAGTTGGATAAGTCTCCGGGACCGGATGAGATGTACCCCAGGCTACTGTAGAAGGCGAGGGAGGAGATTGCTGAGCCTCTGGTGATGATCTTCGCATTATTAATGAGGGTGGGAGAGGTTCCTGAGGATTGGAACATTGTACATGTTGTTCCCTGATTCAAGAAAGGGAGTAGAGATAGAGAAAGGAAATTATAGACCAATGAGTATTACTTCAGTGGTCGGTAAGTTGATGGAGAAGATCCTGAGAGGCAGGATTTATGAACATTTGGAGAGGCATAATATGATTAGGAATAGTCAGCATGGCTTTGTCAAGAGCAGGTCGTGCCTTACGAGCCTGATTGAATTTTTTGAGGATGTGACTAAACACATTGATGAAGTTAGAGCAGTAGATGTAATGTATATGGATTTCAGCAAGCCCATTAATAAGGTACCCCATGCAAGGCTTACTGAGAAAGTAAGGAGGCATGGGATCCAAGGGGACCTTGCTTTGTGGATCTAGAACTGACTTGCCCACAGAAGGCAAAGAGTGGTTTTAGATGGGTCACATTCTGCATGGAGGTCAGTGACCAGTGGTGTGCCTCAGCGATCTGTTCTGGGACCCTTACTCTTTGTGATTTTTATAAATGACCTGGATGAGGAAGTGGAGGGATGGGTTAGTAAATTTGCTGATGACACATAGTTTGGGGGTGTTGTGGATAGTGTGGAGGGCTGTCAGAGTTTACAGCGAGACATTGATAGGATTCAAAACTGGGCTGAGAAGTAGCAGATGGAGTTCAACCCAGATAAGTGTGAATTGGTTCATTTTGGTAGGTCAAATATGATGGCAGAATATAGTATTAATGGTAAGACTCTTGGCTATGTGGAGGATCAATGGGATCTTGGCATTCATGTCCATAGGACACACAAAGCTGCTGCGCAGGTTGACTCTGTGGCTAGGAAGGTGTATGGTGTATTGGCCTTCATCAACCATGGGATTGAGTTTAAGAGCCAAGAGGTAATGTTGCAGCTATATAGGACCCTGGTCAGACCCCATTTGGAGTACTGTGCTCAGTTCTGGTCGCCTCACTACAGGAAGGATGTGGAAACCATAGAAAGGGTGCAGAGGAGATTTACAAGGACATTGCCTGGATTGGGGAGCATGACTTATGAGAATTGGTTGCGTGAACTCAGCCTTTTCTCCTTGGAGTGACGGAGGATGAGAGGTGTCCTGATAGAGGTGTATAAGATGATGAGAGGCATTGGCCGTGTGGGTAATCAGAGGCTTTTTCCCAGGGCTGAAATGGCTAATACGAGAGGGTACAGTTTTAAGGTGTTTGGAAGTGGGTACACAGGAGGTACTTTTTTTTTTATGCAGAGAGTGGTGAGTGTGCGGAATGGGCTGCCGGTGGCGGTGGTGGAGGCGGATATGATAGGGTCTTTTAAGAGACTCCTGGATAGATACATGGAGCTTAGAAAAATAAATGGGTAAGCCTAGGTAATTCCTAAAGTAAGTACATGTTTGGCACAGCATTGTGGGCTGAAGGGCCTGTATTGTACTGTAGGTTTTCTATGTTTCTATATTTCTATGACGTGGGTTGAGTTGGTGGGTCTGTTGCATGGATATGAGGTTCTGGTGGTCAGACCAGATCAGGAAGGACTCGGTGTTTTCCATTCCTCCAAGGCCCATTTAATAGTGAGTAACTCCCTGCTTCCTTCTCCATCATGGTGTTGTGTATGGGTGAACTTGCGCAATAAAAAGGGACAAGGGTTTGTCTTTTCTGGGAGAGAATGGCCCTAGCAACCATATCAGATATGTCTACCTCCACCATAAAAGGTCCAGAGTGGTTCGGATGGCAGAGAATGCGAGCAGTGGTGAAGCGTCTCTTGAGCTCCACGGCAATAGACCACATTATCTATGAGGTATGTGACATGGTGATGGAGGTGAGAAGAGCAGTGATTTGGCTGTAGTTTCTAATGAACCAGGGGTGAAAGGTGGAGAAACCAAGAAAGCACTGTAGTTGTTTGAGGGAGCGCAGTTGTGGTCATTCAAAAATGGCGCTCACCTTCTCTGGGTTCATGGTTATGCCATGAGGTGAAAGGACATAACCCTGGAAGGAAATAACTGGAGTGGGGAACTGGCGTTTTTCTAACTTGCCATATAATTGGATTATATGGAGGGTACTAAGGGAGTTCTCCCTAACTGCCTGGGTTCTCCTGGGTTCTGGAGGCATTGCTGACGAGGGTTCTGCAGCCTGAAATGGCCCTAGGAACAGAATTGGTTTCTGGCTGGTGATCTGAAGGGTCCTTCTATATGAGGCTTGTCAATTCGGAGGGCCAGAGTGATGAAGCTTTTGAGGTCGGTGGGTGTCTCCAAGGTTGACAGCTCATCAGGTTGTGCTGGTAGTGGGCCAGTAGTACTTCCACATTCCAGCTGCGTTCTGCCGTGAGGGTCCTGAATTTCACGGTGTAATCCAGCTCCTTGATCCTTGATGCAGGCAAAGTACCCAACCTACTGCCTCCCTTCCACTTCCCAGATGGTCAAAAACCCTGGCACATCTCAACGGTGATATCCTCGTACCTGTTGCAAATGGAGGTCTTATTGTCCCAGTTTGTGGCTTGTCCAGTTAAGGGACAAAGGCAATGTCAAAGACAATCTTGACTCAGTCTGTAAAATACAGAGATGGCTGGAGCTTGAAGTGCAAAGTGCACTGGGACAGTAAGTTACGGTATTGTTTTGGGATCCGTCAAAGCAATCGGGGACTGGAATCTAGTGCTCCAAGGGAAGAGGTTGACTGGTGTGTGCTTGCTGTAGCAAGATAGAGCGTTAGTTGATAGTGGTGAGAAGATAGTCAATGGTTTCTTGCTGCTTCTGAATCATGTGCTCATGTTGAGGGATGAATTCCTTTAGGCAAGCAATCACTGGTTCACCCAATCTGTCAGGAAATGTTTGAGGTCGGCTGGTTTGATGAGTGAAGAAGGATTGTGGATGAGAGTTGGGTTTAAATAGATTGCAGGCGATGAGTTCGAAACTAGTGGCAGGTGACTTCTTTTAGCTGGATGGAGATGGGAGGTGCCTTCCTGTGTAAGCCCGACAAGGAAAGGTTGTTGTCAAGACAACGTGTCCTTTCTGTCTCCTTTCTGTACTCCAACTTGCTGTTACTTGAGATTTGGATCAGTACAGTGGAATCATTTGCAAACTTGTAAATGGGATTAGAATACAATCAAGCCACACTTACGTGTGTATAGGGAGTAGAGTAGGAGGCTGAGAATGTAACCTTGTGCAGCACTGACGTTGAAGATGATAATGATGGAGGTGATGCTGCCTAACCTTACTGATTACAATCTGTTGTCAGGAAGTCAGAGATCCACTTGCAAAGAGAAGTGTTGAGTCCCAGGTCTAGGAGTTGGGAGATATGCTTGCTTGGAATTATAGACTTGAAGGCAGAGAAGTAGTCAATAAACATTATCCTTAAGTAGATGTTGTTACTCTCCAAATGCTCCAGAGATGAGTGTAAGTCCAGTGAGATGGCGTCAACCATGGATCTGTTTTGCTGGTAGGTGAATTGCGGTAGGTTGAGGTTGTCAAGGAGGAGTTTGACATATTGGCTATAAGGTCTGATCTATGAACTTAACTGTGTTGCCTTGATGTTGGACCAGTCCCTGGGATAAATTTCTCAAATTTGAGAACAGTTCACAGTTATTTGTAATGAGATGCTTCAATGATTGACTGGGCTTGATGTGAATTTGCCATTTTCAAATCCGTTGCCAAGGTTGATGCTGGTCTGATTAGTTTCATTATTTTTGTATTTCAATCTAGCAGTTTTCACACAAATAAATGGTTTCAGAGGGTGGTAAGGGTGAACTGCACTGCTGTGGGTCAGAAGTTACATAAAAACCAGACTGGGTAAGGGCAGTAGTTTTTCTTACTTATATGGCTTTAATGAATAAGATAGGATTTTCTGACAATCTGCTAAATTTATGATCAATATTTCTGACTAAGCTCATCATTAATTGACTGTAGAATAAACATAATGAGAGAAATAGGGATGTTATTTTTCCTTCAGCGCAGTTTGAAAACCCCCAAATTACAATCAGAGACAGGAATGAAAAAGAATCCATTCTCAGGTTCTGCTTTGCATTTTGCATCAATAGATGGTGCCATTGCTCAGTTTTAAGAAGATATTTTTAAAACTTTGAGAAGTTGCATTGAATATTTTGGATAACCAACAAAATCTCCCAAAGAATTTTAAAAAAGGAAACTGGAATATGACAAAAAAAGTATCTTTAAGACCTTAAAGTTATCAGTGCTCCCAATTTGTATTTCACTCATTTAATTATGTTCAAGTTCAAGTTTATTGTCATTTGACTATAGATATGAAACAACGTTCCTCTGGACCACGATGCGCCCACAAAATATGTATCACATATAACACATAAACCAAAATATTATAACATAAGTGAATATAATATAATTCAAAATGCACATAGTAAAGAGCAGCACAGATAAACAGTAAACATTACAGTAAAGAGCTCGCTGTCCTAGTGATGAGACCTCGGTGGTGGCAGCGTATTCATTAGTCCCACAACCTGAGGGAAGAAGCTGTTACCCAGTCTGGCAGTCCAAGTCCTGATGCTTCTGCACCTCCTTCCTGACGGCAGTGGGCCAAAGAGATTTTAGAGTTGTCATGGTGCATTCAAGGAGGACTGAGGCAGGTGTGGAAGAATGGCAAAATCCCCAGGAAAAGACGGAAACAAGAGGTTAAACATTGGAATCAGAGCCTCAGAGGGGCGACTGAGTGACACCACGAGGTAATTAATTCTCTGCAACATAATGACCCCCCCCCCCCCCCCCACTAAGGCACTGAATGAGAGTCCTCTTTAAATAATCATAGACTGCAGGAAACACATGCCAGTCAGAATTAATGTGACAGGATTAAAACAAAAACACAAGGTTTTATCAACTCTGGTTAAGACACTGATTAGTAAAATCAGGTTCTCAAAAACCCCTGCGGCTCAACGCTGTACAGAAAGCCACAGGGCTCATGACAGGACTTCCCCCCGAGGCCGATACTGGATGGCCCAGGGAGCTCTCGAGGCAGACCTGAAAAACACAAGGTAGTTCTGGAGCTCGAGCCTCCTCAGGCAGGTCTGAAAAACACAAGGCAGACTTGGAGCTCAAGACAGGAATAGGTGGTAGGGATCTTCAACAAAGATTTGGACCCTTCATCTGCTACGCTCCCAAAAAATGGCACAAGTAGGTGGGAGGGAGACCTCCCCCCTAAATAATTAACTACTTTGGTCCCTTTTCTGAAGGACTGCATTTGTCAATGATCTCTATTTCCTGCAATGGATCCTGCCTCACAACCAAGAAGATGATATTTCCAGCTAATGAAGCAAGTTACTTTACAGTTACCTGATATTAAATGGGGCACATTTTATTTTGTGTAGTAAGTTCCAACAGAGATTTTAATTTGACAAAGCATTTCCGAAACATCAGCACACTTTTTACAAAGGATTATAGCTACCATTATGTTACAGGCGAACAAGTTATGTAGCACACAAAGTGGACTCTGAGAAGCCATCATTCTGGACTGATGCTGAGGAGTAAATGCTTCTCAGTAACTCTGACCAGCTCCTACTGCCTTATAATTTTTATACTTTTTCTATATTTGTCTTTCTATCTGTGAAATATCATAACAACATCATCTGTATATGATATTCTGCGACTGCTGCAGTCTTTTTGTGGAATGGTTCCTCTTAATCAGGTTGACATATGTTGTATTCCAGCCCAGAGAATGTACCTGACTAAGTGCTGAAGTTAACTGGCTGGAGTATTTATGGACATCTTCAATTACTCATTTGGCAGTCTGAGGTCCCCGCCTGCCTCAATTCCAGCAGCACTTACAGTCACCATGATGAAATGCATCAAGAGGTTGGGCATGAAGCATATCAATTCCTACCTGATCTGCTCCAATTTGCCGATCATCACAACAGGTCAACAGCAGATGCTATTTCATTATTTTATCACTCAGCTCTTGAACACCCAGACAATGAAGATGCAGGATGATTTTCATTGACAGCAACACAGCATTCAAGACTACCAACCCCTCGAAAGTCATTACTTAGCTCCAAGACCTGGCCTCAGTACCTCTCTGTGAATCCTTGATTTCTTCACTGGCAGACATATACATATTGACAACATCATTTCCTCCAGAATCACCATCAGCCTAGGTGGTACAGCATAGCTCCCTACTCTACTCACTTTATACTTATGATTGTGTGGCTACATACAACTTCAATGCCATATTTAGACTAAAAGATATAGGAGCAGAATTGGGTCATTTGGCCAATTAAGTCTGCTCCACCATTTCATCATGGCTGATCCATTTTTCCTCTCAGCCCCAATCTCCTGCCTTCTCCCCGTATCCCTTCATGACCTGACTAATCAAGAATCTATCAACCTCTGCTTTAAATATACATAAAGACTTGGTTTCCACTGCTGCCTGTGGCAAAAAATTCCACAGTTTCACCACTCTCTGGCTAAAGAAATTACTCCTCATCTCCATTCTAAAAAGATGCCCCTCTGTTTTGATACTGAGCCTTCTGGTGTGAGACTCTCCCACCATAGGAAACATCTTTTTGACATCCACTCTATCAAGGCCTTTCACCTTTCGATAATGAGGTCACCCCTCATTCTTCTAAAACCAGTCAATACAGGCTCAGAGCCTCCAAACGTTCTTCATGCGACAAGCCATTTAATCTTGGAATCAATTTTGTGAACTTCCTTTGAACCCTCTCCAGTTTCAACACATCCTTTCTAAGATAAGGGGCCAAAAACTGCTCACAATACTCCAAGTGAGGCCAGACCAGTGCCTTATAAAGTCTCAACATGACACCCCTGTACTCATATTCTAGACCTCTTGAAATGAATGCACTTGCCTTCCTCACCACAGACCCAAATTGTAAATTAATACAAGGACTTCTAAATCCCTTTGCATCCCATATTTTTATATTTTCTCTCCATTTAGAAAATGGTCAACCCTTTCATTTTTTCAACCAAAGTGTATGACCATACATTTCCCAACACTGTACTCCATCTGTCCATTCTCCTAATCTATGTCCGTCTATAGCCTCCCTATTTCTTCAAAACTACCTGTCCCTCCACCTATCTTTGTATCATCTACAAAATTTGCAACAAAGCCATCAATTCCATCATCCAAATCATTGACATATAACAAGAAAAAAAACAGTCCCAACACAGACCCCTGTGGAATACCACTAGTTACTGGCAGCCAACCTGAAAAGGCTCCCTTTTTTTCCCACTCTTTGCCTCCTGCCAATCAGCCGCTGCTTTATCCATGCTGGAAGCTTTCCTGTAATATCATAGTCTCATAGTTTGTTAAGTAGCCTCATGTATGTCACATTGTCAAAGGTCTTCTGAAAATCCAAGTACACAACATCGACTGATTCTCCTTTCTCTATCCTGCTTGTTATTTCCTCAAAGAATTCTAACAGATTTGTCAGGCAAAATTTTCCCTTGAGGAAACCATGTTGACTTGAGCCTATTTTATCATGTGCCTCCAAGTACCCCAAGACCACATCCTAGACAATCGGCTCCATCTTCCCAACTGAGGTCAGGCTAACTACCCTATAATTTCCTTTCTTCTACCTCTCTCCCTTCTTGAAGAGTGAAATGATATTTGCAGTTTTCCTGTCTTCCAGAACCATTCCAGAGTCTAGTGATGCTTGAAAGGTCATTACTAATGCATCCACAATCTCTTCAGTCACCTCTTTCAGAACCCTGGGTGTACACCATCTGGTCCAGATGACTTTTCTATCTTCAGATCTTTCAGTTTCCCAACAGCCTTCTCCCTAATAATGGTAACTTCACCCACTTCATGACCTCTGACACCTTTAACTTCCACCATAGTGCTCATGTCTTCCACAGTGAAGACTGATGCAAAATACTTATTCAGTTCATCC
Organism: Hypanus sabinus; assembly: GCF_030144855.1. NCBI lineage: Eukaryota > Metazoa > Chordata > Chondrichthyes > Myliobatiformes > Dasyatidae > Hypanus > Hypanus sabinus. Next base: position 21,734,833 of record NC_082738.1, on the reverse strand, counting down.
TCCATTTCCTTGTCCCCATTACTACCTCTCCAGCATCATCTTCCAACAGTCTGATATCCACTCTTGCCTCTCTTTTGCACTTCATATATCTGAAGAAACTCTTCATATTCTCTTTAATATTATTGGCTAGCTTACTTTTATGTTTCATCTTTACCTTCTTAATGACTTTTTTAGTTGCCTTCTGTTGGTTTCTAAAAGCTTCCCAATCCTCTAACTTCCCACTAATTTTTGCTCTATTATATGCTCTGCCTTTAGCTTTTATGTTGGCTTTGATTTCCCTTTAGAATACTTCCTCTTTGGGATGTGTATATCCTGGACCTTTGGAATTGCTTCCAGAAATTCCAGCCATTGCTTCTCTGCCATCATCCCTGCCAGTGTTCTTTTCCAATCAATTCTGGCCAATTTCTCTCTCATGCCTCTGTAATTTCCTTTACTCTACTGTAATACTGATTCACCTGACTTTAGCTTTTCTCTTTCAAATTTCAGGGTGAATTCGATCATATTATGATCACTTGTCCCTTAGGGTTCTTTTACCTTAGCTCTCTAATCAATTCCAGTCCATTGCACATATTTAAGTTTGCTGACAATACTACTGTTGTTGGTTGAATCACTGGTGGTGATGATCATGATATAGAAAGAAGATTGAAAACAACAATCTCTCAACTCAGTGCCTAAACAACTCAATGTCAGCAAAACCAAAGAACTGATCATTGATTGTAGGAGAAAAAAGTCAGATGCCAATGAGTCAATCCTCATTAGGAGAATGGAGGGAGATGGGGGTCAGTAGCTTTAAATTCCTTGGTGTTAACATATCAAAGGAACTGTCCTGTGGCCTGCATGTAAGTGTCATCACAGAGAAGACATGACAGCATCTCTCTTTTCTTAGAAATTTATGTACTTTTGGCACGTCACCAAAAACTTTGACTAACTTCTATAGATGATAATGAAAAATATCCTAATGAGTTGCATCATGGCCTGGTATAGACATATCTACAGAAATTTGTGGATACAGCCCAGTCCATCAAAGGCAAAGCTCTCCCCATCATTGAGTACATTACCTGGAACGCTAGTGCAGGAAAGCAGCATCCATCATCAAGGGTCCCCACCATCCAGGACATGCTCTCTTCTTGCTATTACCATCAGGCAGGAGGTACAGAAGCCTTAGGTCACACACCACCAGGTTTAGAAACAGTTATTACTCTACATCCAACAGGCTCATGAACTGGTGTAGATAACTTCACTCTCTACGACTCTGAACTGATTCCACAACCTACAGACTCACTTTCAAGCTCTTTTTACAAACTCATGTTCTCAGTATTATATTTTATTTACACAGTTTGTCTTCTATTGCACATTGGTTGTTTGACTGTCTTTATGTATAGTTTTTCTGTAAATTTCTATTTTTTCCTGTAAATGCCTTCAAAAAAATGAATCTGAAGGTTGCTGATGGTAACATAGTTTGATAAATAAATTTACTTTTAAGTTTGAACTTTGTTCCTCTTAATCATATCAAGTGGGTGTATAAAGGGTAAAAAAGTCTTTCTACTGTTCCACTGTCAGTATTTTGGACCTTAGACTTTAATGTTCTGCTGTGCATATAAATTGAGGTAAGCAATAAATATTTTGGCCCTGGGTGGTGAATATCCACCACAAGTAGTGGAGGAACTCCACAGGTTAAGCAACATCTGTGGGAGGGAGGGATTTTTGATATCAATAGCAGCTACTTCCCATCTACAATTTGGCTCTTGAACCAAACTCTGCAGCTTGAATCACTATTGAGACACCATATCTTGCACTACCACAGAACAACAAATTTCACAATATATGCCAGTGATAATAAACCTGATTCTGACTTTTATTCTGTTCTAATTGTGTTGTTCTTGTAAAAAATTGTGGAAGATTTATGTTCAATTTATGTTTTTCTTATGAATGGTATGTCTCTCATGCTATGTGCCTGTGATGCTGCTGCAAACAAGTTTTTCACTATGCAGGTGAATTAATCGGTCGAGTTTATTGTCAGATGCACAAGTATATGTGTGCACAAGTGCAATGAAAAACTTGCTTGCAGCAGCATCACAGATGCATACAGTAGGATCCACAATGACAGCAAGTGCTATCTAGTCTGCCCGAAAAGTATTTGCAGAGTTTGCTTTCACTGCTGTTGAGACAGAGAATTACAAGCAGTCATTACCATCTGAGAGAAAATGATTGGCTTCATCTCTGTTTTAAATGGGCATCCTCTTCTTTTAAAACAGTCATATTCCTGGTTCTAGATGCTCTCATTGGCCTCTCTCTTTGGCCACCTTCAGGAAATTATATGCATTATTCATCCTTTCCAATGGATACAGACCCAGCTTTTCCTAAGAAGATGCACCCATTCCAGATGGAATGTGGAAATTCCAGTGTCCTTTTCCCATTCCAGTGGAAAATTCTTGCCCATATTCAAAGGCATTTTCTCCTCACTTTCACTTTGGCTTCCCATAATTCCCTTTTTCATACTGTTTTTTCTTCTCCTGGCTATGTGCCCTGACAGATTATTTTAGTTGAAAGAACATGTAATGCTAAATCTCAACTCAACATTGTAATGCTTTCCACATTGGTAACAAAATCTGGACGTCTTCAGCCTTGTTTTGTTTTTCTACTCTTCCTCCAACCCGCTGATTCTCCCTCTTTCCTTTGCAATACAGTCTTGCTGCAATATTTGATGAAGTAGTCAGTCTTGACACTTGAGTGTAACTAATGAGAATTGGTAAGCAATGCAGCCTGTTCAAACCTTTTGAACATTTAGACAGTTGTGCTATTACATTATCTCGTATCCAGGAGTAGTGGACCGCATGACTCCATCTACATCGGTGGTGCGCAGGTGGAACAGGTCAAAAGCTTTACGTTCCTCAGGGTGAATATCACAAATGACCTGACTTGGTCTAACCAAGCAGAGTCCACTGCCAAGAAGGCCCACCAGCGCCTTTACTTCCTGAGAAAGCTGAAGAAATTTGGCCTGTCCCCTAAAACCCTCACTAATTTTTATAGGTGCACCGTAGAAAGCATTCTTCTAGGGTGCATCACAACCTGGTGTCCAAGACTGGAAGACGCTGTAGAAGATAGTGAACATAGCCCAGCACATCACACAAACCAATCTTCCATCCTTGGGCTCACTTTACACCACACGCTGTCGGAGCAGTGCTGCCAGGATAATCAAGGATAAGTCCCACCCATCCAACGCACTTTTTGTCCCACTTCCCTCTGGGAGAAGGTTCAGGAGCATGAAGATACGTACGGCCAGATTTGGGAACAGCTTCTTTCCAACTGTGATAAGACTGCTGAACAGATCCCGACCCGGATCTGCGACTTTCCAAATATCTGGACCTGACTTGCACTACCATACTTTCCCTTTTCTATTTACTAATTATGATTTATAATTTAAACATTTATTATATTTACTTTGATTTGTACTTCAGAGAGCGCAAAGCGCAGAAACAAATATCACTGTGATGATTGTACGCTCTAGTATCAATTGTTTGGTGACAATAAAGTATTTGTATTTGTATTCTTTCTAGTAAATCAATTACTTGCAATCATTAAGTCAGTAAGTGCACCACATGATAAAATTATGCCATACAAACAGAATTCGTTGTTTGATCTGTGCTGTGTCAGTTAATATCGTTCCGTATTGCTGGACACCATCTTGTAGTCATGAAAGAAAAAAGTTGGCTTGGAATCTTACTCTCAGGCACTCTTAAATTGCTCTTGGAGGAAAATATATGGACAATCAGATTAAAGGTAGATGTTTTCTCTCCCTTGCAAGGTTAAAATTATCCATTGGTTCTCATTTTGGCTGTGGGTAGTGAACATCCACCACAAAAAGTGGAGGAATTTGAATTTGAATTTATTTAAATCTTACATCCATCCCACAACATGAGGGAGTAAAAATCTTTGTGTAATGACTCCATTGCAATGTGTAGACATATGAATTTAAAAATCTAATGGCTTGTAGAAGGAAGCTGTCCCCGGAGCCTGTTGCTCCTGCATTTAATACTGTGGCACCATTTGCCAGACGAAGGCAGCTGAAACAGTTTGTAGTTGGAGTGTTTGGTGTCCCCGATGATCTTCCAGGCCTTCTTTACACACCTGCTGCTGTAAATGCCCTCAGTGGAGGAAGGTTCACATCCACAGATGCACTGGGCTGTCTGTACCACTCTCCGCAGTGCCTAGTGATCAATGTTGGTGCGGTTCCCTTGCCAGGCAGTGATACAGCCAGTCAGGATGCTCTCAATGGTACCCCTGTAGAGGGTACCATTGAGATTTGTGGTCTCATGGCGAACTTCTTCAGTCGCCTGAGGTGGCAGAAAAGCTGTTATGCCTTTTTTTGCCACACAGCCGGTGTAGACAGTCCAGGTGAGATCATAAGTGATGAGTGTACCGAGGAGTTTGAAACTACTCACCCTCTCGAGAGCTGTCACATTGCCTGTCTCCATTCCTCCTGTAATCCACGATCAGCTTTTTTTGTTTTTTGGACATTGAGAACACAGCAGGTCAAGCAACATCCATGGGAGGGAAGGAATTGTTGATATTTCAGGTTGAGACATCAGTAACAGCTACTTCCCTTCAACAGTCTGGTTCCTGAGCCAAGCTGCACAGGTTTAATCGCTTCCTGTGTGTGCATCTTCTCCCTGTGACCATGTGGGCTTTCCCCCAGATACTCCAGTTCCCTCCCAAACACGTGCAGGTCAGTGGGTTAATTGGCTGCTGTAGATGCCCTCTAAAATTAACATTATATAGGATTAGTATAAATGGGTGGTTGGCTTGGACTCGCTGGGCTGAGAACCCTGTTTTCATGCTCTACTTCTCTATGACACAGTGATTCTAGTCCTCTCTGGATGCCAAGGAGAATTATGTCATACAGCCTGACCACAACCACAACCTAACAACTGTCAGCACCTGCAGCAGCAAAAACTGTGGAAAAATAAGTCCAAGCTGTTAAAGTATTGACCATTCTTTGAATCAATTTAATTTTTTACAGTTTAATCCTTCTCTGAGGATTGTCATCTTATCGTGGTAGTGAGGCCTATGAGTTCCTAAGATCCCAATAGCGTTGCCATCTGGACTTTACCCATCTGGCACTTAGCTCCTGGCAGGGTCACCAATGGTGGTAAGGTCAAGGGTGAATTTCCAGGCAAAGAGCGATCCAGCCAAGACTTCAGTGGTGGAGCTGGCGAAAGGTGATGATGCATCACGACAGCAGTGAAGGCAGAGGAAAGCTAAAGTAGTGAAAACCTGACCTCATCTGTCAAGGACCGTGTGATTGGCTGCCTGTACATCAAGCTCCCCATGTTAAGCAAAGTCACATACAGGCGTTCTCAACCCGAACATCCCAGCTATGTGGATCCCAGATCGGACTCTACAGCCACATGAGGACCAACCAATAGACAACCCCTTAGGAGAACATCATACTGGGCTCGAGTGATGGCACTACCACTAATTATTCAATCAGAACTGACCCCATTATCAGTTAATTTATCGATTAAAATGGACAGATGTTCCACAGAAACCCTGTTATACTGGGAGGTGTGAGAGAGTGGGTAAACCAAAAGATTTCTTTTTTGATTATTTGTCATTTAATTTTAGGACTTGAAGTGTTACATGTTATGATAATTAGCTGTCTCACAAGTTGAAGGGCTTTGTATTAATAGAAATAGGCAAAGGTGCCTTGAAAAATGGCATTTGTCAAAAAGCATACAATCTTGGGTGAAGAATAATTTAACACCCACCCACAACTGATAGAACATCTTTGGCAGTGTGTGAATTTCTCTATCTTCAATCTAAAGTTCTCATTAACAGATTAGACACAATGCATAAAACTGAAGCTATTAATATATAGTACTAACATATACACTCAGTGGCCACTTTATTAGGTACACTTGTACACCTGGTCATTAATGCAAATATCTAATCAGCCAATCACGTGGCAGCAACTCAATGCATAAAAGCATGCAGACATGGTCAAGAGATCCAGTTGTTGTTCAGACCAAACATCAGAATGAGGAAGAAATGTGATCTAAGTGACTTGGACTGTGAAATGATTGTTGGTGGCTGACAGGGTGGACTGAGTATCTCAGAAACCATTGATCTTCCTGGGAGTTTCACACACAACCGCCTCTGGAGTTTACAGAAAATGGTGCAAAAAAACAACAAAAGAAATATCCAGTGAGTGGCAGATCTGTGGGCAAAAACACCTTGCTAATGAGAGAGATCAGAAAATGGCCAGGCTGGTTCAAGCTGACAGGAAGATGATGGTAACTCAAATAATCACACATTAGAACAGTGGTGTGTGCAGAAGACATTCAACATGTCAAACTTCTTGGCTCTGTGGTTCTGTTAGGTGAATCTAAAATCTGGATTTTATAAAAGAGCAAGAGGAGGAAGATTAACTCATTTAAAATGAGGTGCTGAGAAAGACTGCACAGTGATGCAGCCAGTATCAAGCTGCATCAAACTTCAGAGAGAAGGGTTCTATCCCGATCTGTGGCGCTGTCTGTGTGTGCAGTCTGCATTTTCTCCCCATGACCATGTGGGCTTTCCCCCAAGATACTCCAGTTCCCTCCCAAACATGTGTTGGTTGGTGGGTTAATAGGCTGCTGTAGATTCCCTCTAGTATGTGGGTGAGTGGTAGAATCCAGGGGGAGCTGATGGAAACATGGGGAGATTGGAAAATTAAGGTTATATAGGATTAGTATCAGTAGGTGATTGGCATGGACTCACTGGGCTGAGAACCCTGTTTTCATGCTCTACTTCTCTATGACACAGTGATTCTAGTCCCCTCTGGATGCCAAGGAGAATTATGTCATACAAGCCCATTTATTCCTTTGAAGCTATGATGTTAAAGCAGACATGGACATATTTTGAGTTCTGATGTGGCTGAACAATGAAACAGAGAAGATAATCATACTGGATGTAACAGAAGGAAGGACAGTGTACAGGGATAGATTAAAATAGCTCCTCTTTGTGCCTGCCAAATCTGTGGGATGCACTTGTAGGATTGAATAAATCTATACATTCACTAGCAGTTGACACCATTTTGGTGAGATCTGATTAATTGGAATCTTATGGTTAGCACAATGAGCTTAATTTCTGATTGGATTTTCGCTGGATGATTCAAAATGCAATCAATGCAACATCACGAATCTGCTTAATTTGATGCCTCCGTCCCCACCCCACCGTCCATTCGTTTCTCTTTGCTTTTACAAAAAGGACAAAGAGACCAACAAGAATGCAAAGAACAGAAGTGAAATGAGAGACATGCTAAGCAATTGCGTTCTCCTCAATTCAAGTTCAAGCTTATTGTCAGAGGTGTACGTATACAGGTTATTTTGCGGCAACAACACAGTACATGACAAGATGAGGTTAAACGTAAGTTCATATACACTTAAATTAATATAAATTTTACCTGGATATTCTAGATGTAGAGGAGATACTTCCACTACTTGGAGAGTCTAAGATCCCAGGGCACAGCATCAAAATAAAGGGATGTCCCTTTAGAACAGAGATGAGGAGGATTTTCTTCAGCTAGAGGGTGGTGAATCTCTGGAATCCATTGCCGCAGAGCATGGTGGAGGCCAAGTCACTGGGTGTATTTAAAACAGAGGATAATAGAATCTTGATTGGTAAGGGGTTAACAGTTATGGAGAGAAGATGGGAGAACGGATTGAGAAACTAAATCAGCCATGATTGAACAGTGGAGCAGAGACAATGGGCTTATGATGCCGAGATAGTGTACTGGATAGAGTGATGTTATTACAGCTTAGGCCATTGAAACTTGGAGTTTAATCCTGGAGTCATAGAACACTACAGTGCAGAAACAGGCCCTTTGGACCATCTAGTCAATGCTGAACAATTAATTTGCAAAATCGACCTGCACCTGAACTATAGCCCTCCATACCCCTCCAATCCATGTATCTTAAATATTGAGATTGAACCCACATCCACTACTTGTGCTGGCGGCTTGTTCCACACTCCTTCCATTATCTGAAATAAGTTCCCCCTCCTGTTCTCCTTAAATATTTCAACTTTCACCCTTAACCCATGACCTCTAGTTGTAGTCTCATCCAACCTCAGTGGAAAAAGACTCCTTGCATTCACACTATCTATACCCCTCATAATTTTGTGTACAGCTATCAAATGTCCCCTCAATCTTCCATATTCTAGTGAATAAAGTCCTAACATATTCAACCTTTCCCTATAACTCAGGTCCTCAAGTCCCAGCAACATCTTTGTAAATTTTCTCTGTACTCTTTCAATCTTATTTACATTTTTCCTGTAGGTAGGTGACCAAAACTGCACACAATACTCCAAATCAGGCCTTACCAACGTCTGAAACAACTTCAATATAACATCCCAAATCCCAACATTGAATTATGAAGGTCAATGTGACAAAAGTTTTCTTTATGACCTTATCTACCTGTGATGCCACTTACAAGGAATTATGGATCTATATTCCCAGATCCCTCAGTTCTGCCACACACCTGTCATTCACTGTGTAAGACCTACCCTGGTTGATCCTCCCAAAGTGCAACACCTCACACTTGTCTTCATTAAATTCCATCTGCCATCTTTCCAGCTGGTCCAGACCCTGCTGCAAACTCTGATAGTCTTCCTCACTGTCCAATACATCCACAATGTTGGTGTCATCCACAGATTAGTGATCTATTTTATCACATTATCATCCAGATCATTGGTGTAGATGACAAACAACAGATCCAATACTAGTCCCTGCAGCACTCCACTAGTCATAGGCCTCCAGTCAAAGAGGCAACCATCTATTACCACTCTCTGGCTTCTCCCACAAAGACAATGTCTAATCCATTTTACTCCCTCATCTTGAATGCCAAGTGACTGAACCTTCTTGACCAACCTAATATGTGAGGCCTAGCCAGGAGAACACTTAAGGTAAATGCAGATGCAAAAATCTATTTAAGATCTCCCCCATCTCTTTTGACTCCACACATAGGTTACTACTCCGATCTTCAAGAGGACCAAATTTGTTCCTTGCTATCATTTTGCTCTTAATATATCTGCAGAAGCCCTTAGGGTTCTCCTTCACCTTGTCTGCAAGAGCAACCTCCATATTTTCTTTTAGCCCTCCTGATTTCCTTCGTAAGTGTTCTCTTGCATTTCTTATACTCCTCAAATATCTCATTTGTTCCGACCTGCCTAAACCTGCTATGCACCTTCTTCTTTTTCTGAACCAGAGCTTCAATGTCTCTCAAAAACTAAAGTTCTCCAAACATGTTACCCTTGCCTATTATTCTGACAGAAACATACAAAGCCTGTACTCTCAAAATTTCACTTTTGAAGGCCTCCCACTTACCAAACGACGGAACCCTAGAACAATGAGCTGCCAGTACTGCCCTTCTTGCAACCAAGTTTCACTCATGGCTACAATGTCATAATTCCATGTGTGTTTCATGCCCTAAGCTCATCCATCTTTCCTACAATACTCCTTGCATTTAACTATACACAGCTCAGAACATGAGTCCCGTCATCCGCAACCTTTTGATTCCTGACTTTGTATGTAGGCTTAGCAACATTCTTTTCCACAGCCACTTCTGGCATGCTGGTTCCCAATCCCCTGCAACTCTAGTTTAAACCCATACCTCTCCCTCATGCAGCACTAGCAAACCTTCCCACTAGGATATTAGCCCCCCTCCAGTTCATGTGCTAACCATTCCTGCTGTACAGGTCCCACCTTCCCTGGAAAAGAGCCCAATGATCCAAAAATCTGAAGCCCTCGCTCCCTGACCCTGGCACCGGAAAGGCAACAAACCATTCATGAATCTCATTCTTGTCCCCAGAAACTCCTTTCTGTCATCCTAACCAACAAATCCCCTGTCACTACAGCTCACCTCTTCTACCCCACTTACCTTCAGAGATGCAGAGCCAGGCTCAATTCCAGACACCTAACCACTGTGACTTTCCTTTGCTAGGTCATCCCTCCCTCATCCCCCCCATCCCCCAAACAGTATCCTAAGTGTTGTTAAGGGGAATAGCCATAGGAGTTCTCTGCACTTGCAGTCTATGCCCTTTTCACTTCCTGATGGTCACCCAGTTACCTGTGTCCTGCACCTTGGATGTAATTACCTCCCTGTATGTCCTGTCTATCAATCCCCCAGCCTCCTGACTAATCAAATGTTCATTGATTTCAAAGTCCAACTTCAACTCTGTTAGAAGGTGCAGTTGGATGCAGATGTAGTCATCGGGAACATGTAGGGTCTTTCTGTCATCACACATCCCGGAAGAGGAACGTACCACTATCCTGCCTGGCATCCTGACTGCTCTAAATGTGCAATATGAAAGAAAAAAAGAATAAATAATGAAAAAAAAGATCTACTTACAGCCTATGCCTCTCTTTGTTGAAGCCTCAGTGAGCCAAAGCCTCAACTCCCCACTCTAACACTGGCCCACTCACACAATGGCCACTCTGCTTAAACTTAACTTATTTTTATTGGATCTTTCCAAGTGCCTAATTATGCGTAATCCAATTTCTCAATGGGAACTGTGGTTGCAAAATGTTCTGACTGACCCCACTCACCTTTTAAACTCTCTCTCCCTCTATACAATCCACTATCTCCTTGGGTTTAGTGCCACACTAAATATGTCGACTGCCCTGCCTGCTTCTTTTAAACTCTCTCTCTATGCAATCCCAATGTCCCCTTGGGAACTGTGGTATGCCCTCTGTAAGGAGTCTGTATGTCCTCCCTGTGGAATGTGTGTGTTTCCTCCTACAGTCCAAAGATGCACTATATAGGTTAATTGGCCATCGTAAATTATCCCATGATTAGGTTAGGGTTAAATCGGGGTTAATGGGGTGGCACAGCTCAAAAGGCTGGAAGGGCCTACTCTATGCCATATTGCTAAATAAATAATTTTACTCCTATATCTTATGGACTTATGGTCTTACACTTAAACATGTACAAAATAAACATAGTAACGTAAGTGCAAGATCGAGCAAGAGAAACAAAAAAATAGTCTGAGGTTAGGGTTTTTCAGGCGGGTTCAAAAACCAGATGGCAGTGGGGAAGAAGCTGCTGTTGAACCCTGTTGGAGGGAAAATGGATCAGCTATGAAGAAATGGCCTAATTCTGCTGGTGTATCTTATGGTCTTATCACACAACCTTGAGATGTGGGTCTTCAGGCTCCTGTACCTTCTACCTAATGGCAGCATTGAGAAAAGGGCGTGGCTTTGATGGTGGGGGTTCCAATCTCTAATCTAATTAGAGGTAGTGGGTTCCTAATCTAATTTAATCATTTTTAAATTATTGGTATTCTCATTTGTTTCCTTTAATTTGTGCTTGTATATGTTTCATTGAACGAACATGGGATTTATCTCAGTGCTATGAATGCTTCCTGAAATATGGTAGGAGTTGTTGGAAGATGGTGGAATATTAATTGGTCGGTTATGTAAATACGTTTTGCTGGCAGGATGATGGCTAATTAATATTGAATGGCTTCCTTATTTTTTTCATGAATAATTGAATTATATGCTTATTCCAGGAATCAGAGTGATCTAATGATTATGCAAATTTGTTGATTTCAACCCAGCATTCTCATCAGGTAAGTACCAGCACCATCTGAGGAGCAGAAGTTTTGTCAGAATTTCACCTCCCTGAATGGAAGTGGCACTCATGGTTTATGAAGCCATTTCACTTTGGAATATCAGGAAATCTGGATAACAAGTGGTCAAGAATATAAAAGCAAGGATGAACTGCTGAGACTTTCTAAGACGTTGGGCAGATCACATTTAGAATATTTTGAGCAATTTTGTCCCAGTATCTAAGGAAAAATGTGTTGCCCCGGAGAGGATCCTGAGGAGGTTCACAAGAATGATCCTAGGAATGAAAGGGTTAACCTATGAGGAGTATTTGATATCTCTGAGCCTGTACTCGAAAGGGCTCAGAAGGATGAAAGGAGAGTTTATTGAAACCTATTGGATGCAGAAAGGCCTGGATAGAGTGGACTTGAAAAGGCTATTTCCATCAGTAGGAGAGTCTAGGATCTGAGTGCACAGCAACAGAACAAAGGGACATCCCTTTAAAACTGAGACAGGGGACGGTGAAAATGTGGAATTCATCGTCGCAGAGGGCAGTGGAGACCAAGTGTTTGGGTGAATTTAAAGCAGAGATTGATAGGTTCTTGATTCATAAGGGAGTTAAGGGTTATAGAGAGAAAGCAGGAGAATGGGGTTGAGGAAAATAATCAGCCATGTTTAAATGGCAGAGCAGTCTTGATGGGCTGAATGGCCTAATTCTTCTCCTATAGCTTATGGTTGATTATCATCTTATGTGGTTCATTGTTTTCCCTGGGTTATCATTTCATGGATCAATTACAAATTATCAATAGAATATTAAATCCAAGCTCTTTTTGCAATGGCTTCTCTTAACTGCCTGTTGTGCAGTAGGAGAAAAAAAGCAGAATAGAACCTTCATTCTACTTGGCCTTTCAAACTGTTGAATGAAAATATGCCACAATTTCTGATTCCAGTGCCCTATGTAGAAGGGGCAGCATGGTGGGAAGTGGTGTTGGGAATGATAAAATAAAAATAAGCAGGAGAAGTTTAAGAGATGGAGAAGGAAATGGATTTAGTCCAACATTTAGCCAGCCAGAAAGAGAAAGGAAGCATGTACAGGGTTTTAAAAGCTAAAATCAGACTGGGCCCTTGTGGAATATAAATACAGCAGGAAAGCGCTCGAGCAGGTGATTAGGAAGGACAAAAGGGGCCATGATATGTCTTTGGCGAGCATGGTCAAGGAGAATACCAAAGCATTTTATACTTACGATCACAAAAAGTGGATAATAATGAGGAAGGTAGGTCCACGCAAGGATCAAGGAGGGAATTTGTGCTTCAAATCAGAGCAAGTGGCTGAGGTACTAAATGAGTACCTTGTGTTGGTTAACTGAGGAGGATTTAGAGGATAATGTAGGCAGATTATATGCTGGGACAGTTTGAGATCAGGGAGGAGGCAGTGCTGGGTCTTCTGTAAAGCATTAACTTGGATAAGTTCCCAAGGTCTGATGGCATATATCCTAGAATATTGAAATAAGCAAATAAGATTGCTGGGGCTTTGACAAATATCTTTGTGTTATCACTAGCAAAAGGCAATGTCCCAGAGGACTGGAGAGAAGCAGATGTTGTACTTAGTTCAAGAAGGTAAATAGGGATAATACAGGTAATTACAGGGCACTGAGCCTCACATCAGTAATAGGAAGTTGTTAAGAGTTTCATTCCCAGAATCATTCTCGTGAACTTCCTCTGGACCTTCTCCAATGCCAGCACATCTTTTTTTTAGATAAAGGACTGCTCACAATATTCCAAGTGTGGTTTGACCAATGCCTTATAAAGCCTCAACGTGCATCCTTGCTTTTATATTCTAGTCCTCTCAAAATGAATGCTAACATTGCATTTGCCTTCCTTACCACTGACTCAGTCTGCGAGTTAACCTTTAGGGAATCCTGCACAAGGACTCATTCCCTTTGCATCTCTGATTTTTGAATTTGCTCCCCTTTTAAAAAATGATCTACAATTATATTCCTTTTACCAAAGCGCATGACCATCCAGCTCCCCGCACTATATTCCTTCAGCCATTTCTTTGCCCATTCTCCCAATCTGTTTAGGCTGAGTAACCAAATGACTTAACTGTAAAGATCCCAGAAGCACTGATGTAGGAAGTGTTATGATCAGGAGGGATTCCACAAAGCCGGAAAAAATGGGAGGATGTAGTCCTTAAACAATTTATAGCAGCCCATTAGCCTCTAACACGGGGGTTCCCAGACTTTTTTATGCTATAGACCCCTACCATTAACCATTAACCCGTAGACCCCAGGTTGGGAACTTCTGCTTTAACGTGTCTTTGGAATATGGGAGCAAATCCATAGGGATAGCTCAAGACATTGAATAATAGTTGGGAGGTTATGGTGTGGTTGTACAAGAAGTTGGTGAGGCCACACTTGGAGTGCATGAGAACTCCATGCAGTCACCACTCAAGGTTAGGTTTGAACTCGGGTTCCTAGAACTGTGAGGCAGCAGTACTACCTGCTGCGCCAGTGTGCGGCCCATGCTAATTGAAGAACTGATATCCCCAATGCTACCAGTTTAAATTTTGACTTACCAGCACTGAATATTGAACAGTCTGCCAAAGTAAAGGCAGTGAAGAGTTGAGCAGTGGAGATTTTAAGAAATAATGACTTGGCATATTTGTAAATTGCTCCACAAGATAATGGGCCTAAGACATTCAATAGTTTTCATAGGAATTAAACACGCAATGACTACTATTTGCAATTACGCATGCAAACTAATAGCTAAAGGTAATAAATTGTTACTCATATACTAGGAATCACATGGTACTGTCATCTAGACAAGTTCTCATGTTACATTCCCTGAGCTTTAATGTATTGGTTGATTAGATTTTCAAATTTGAAATATAAGTATCCATTTACAACACTTTTATGAACCATCCCTGTGGTTATATAACTAATTTCATTCCCTACAGATCCATCTCAACTTAGCACACTGAAATCAATGGTACTGAATTTTGAAAGCAGATAAAAATACAGCAATACTGGTCTATATACATTAATGATTACCAACTAGGTATACATAGATATCCAGACAGATGGTTCTATGTTAAATCATCCACTTAGTTACCATTAACTCCAATTTTAAAAGAAATCATTGCCCGTACTCTCAGTGCTCCAGGAGGAGTTACTATGCAGAAGAAAAACTAAAATATCTGGAAGCCAGAACTAAGGCAACACAGCTGAATGCTTTCACGATAATCAAAGCTCCCTTTAAAGCTAAAGGTGGTTTGGATTTTCCCGCATAGAGCCTGCTATTCATGCACTCACCAGTCAGCCTTCCCTATTTCCTTACAACCCATGGACCCAGAAGGGTGTTCTTGTTCATCCACATGGCTCCAGGCTTGAGCAGTGTCAGGGACTTGTTGAAATTGGTGGACGTAAGTAGACCTGAATAAGGCCTGCCAATTAAGCTCTTCTGAAGTTCTGACGGCCTGATGAACAGTCTCGACCCATAATGTCGACTGTTCATTTCCTTCTATAAATGCTACCTGATCGGCTGAGTTTCTCCAGCATTTTGTGTGAGTTGCTCAAGATTTCCAGCATCAATCTTGTGTCTTCGTGTGGTGAATCTCCAACTCAGCTTTGTTTTCTGTTAAGAGTTGTTGAAGTATTTAAATAATTCTGAATATTCCTGAAACTCAAAAACTAATAATCGATGAAATGCAATAAAAGATTTATAAAATATTAAAATAATTTTTTTTATTATTCAGAGTTCGGAGTTAATCAGGTAAGTGAAAGACGTTGCATTTTGGAAAGTCAAATCCAGGTTGGACTTTCACAATGAATGATCAAGCCCTAGGTAGTGTTTTCAAACAGAGGCACCTTGGCATTCAAATACATAGTTCTGTGAAAGCAAAGTCACAGTTAGTCCGGAAGGTGAATAAGGGTTATGGCATGCTGGCCTCCATCAGTCAAGACATTGAATAATAGTTGGGATGCTATGGTGTGGTTGTACACGAAGTTGGTGAGGCCACACTTGGAGTACTTTGTTCAGTCCAAACTGCACTAAATTGGAAATAGTGCAGAAAGATTTACAAGGATTTTACCAGGACTTGAGGGACTGGGTTACAAGGAGAGCTGAAAAAAGGGGGAGAAGTTTTGGAGATGTGTAATTTGCAAACTGGTCAAGGAGGTTGAGGAGGAAATGCACCACAGTTATGGGCATTGCAATTTGTGAACATTGACAGGAGCTAAGCAGACACATTCATGACTAAGCTGCACAATGCACAAATGAAATCTTGTCCATTCTGTGAAGGTGGTAGGAATTGCTCAGATATTAAAATTATCAGATTAAGTGTTTTTATTGTGAATTATATATATTTGGGGAGGGGGCAATGGACACCACTGGCTAAGCCAGCTCATATTGTCCTACGCCCCCAGATGCACTTCAGAAGGTAGGTTGAGTTAATTTTTTGAACCATTGCAGTCTTCTGGTGAAAGTGGTCCCATGATGCTACTCGGCAGGCAGCTGAGATTTGGGCCTGATGACGGTAAAAGAACTGTGATTAATTTCCAAGTCAGGACTGTATGCAACTTAGAAGGGAACCTGCAGGCATCTACGAGCAACAATAAGTGCAGTGAAAGGAGCTCAGGTGAGTAGATGGTGTAGATTGAGTTACAGTGTAGCTGTGATGTAGGTCATGAATGTTTGGGGTGGGATAGGGTGCTAATCAAGCAGGCTGCTTTGACCTTTGTGCTTAAGCTTCTCAGGTGCTCTTCAAGGTGGATTGATCTAGTAGAGAGCATCATGCTCTTGACTTGTGCCTCATAGATAATGGAAAGGCTGAGTGGTGTTAGAAGATGAGTTATTGATACCCAGCCTCTGATCTCTTGAACCCACTGTTTATGAGGCTGGTTAATGATGATCAGAACTGATGGATCATCCACTTGGCACTTCAACGTAGTAGCAAATGTTTCAGCCTTGTCATTACTGAGGATGGGGATACTGAAGCCTTCTGCTAGCTGTTTAGAATTGCCCACTGCCATTCATGAGATGTAGTAGGGCCTGTGGGCACTTTTGATCTGATCTGATGCTCTATTAAGTGTTACTTTTGCACACATAGTCCTGTGTTTCAAATGAAAGTAGTAATTCATGTTGCAAGTAGCAAGAAGATAGGGATAGTGTTTGGTGAATATGCCCACAATACAAATACAAATTCAAATTAAGCAATAATATTGTGTAAATAAGCTTAATAATCTGGACCAGGAAGCTTTGGAGGATATGGAGTTAAATATTTATTGATGTAATTAAATATCAAAACTAACAAAGCTCTAATGTGATGCCACAAATGGACCATGTACCTCACTTGATTACATTTGAAAAAAGTTATACAGAAATTTCTCTCTACATGACACAATTTTAAAAGATTCACTTAAAACTAATCTAAACCACAATTACAGGTCGTCCTCAAGAATTACCTGCCGTAAGTACAGTCTGTACATATGATCGAGTGTTTGGCAGACCGGTGGGATGGATTTGCTGGCCGCTTTTTGCCAGGTTGGAACTCAGTTTGTGGCTGCTTTCCCTGCTCACAAACTGTTTGGATTATGGATGGTTCTCAGGAACGGAACCCTGCTGTAACTTGGAGAGGACCTGTAACTTCTAAGATTCATAAACTTAAGGAATTCTGCTGATTCTGAAAATCCAAAGCAACACACATACACAAAATACTGGAGGAACTCAGCTGGTCAAGCAGCATCTATGGAAATGAATGAACAGCCGATGTTTTGTCCTGGCCCGCAATGTCGACTTTCATTCATTTTCATATATGCTACCTGACCTGCTGAGTTCCTGCAGCATTTTGTGTGTGTTAAATCTATTATTTGCAATGACAGCTATAGAAGAAATTTGTAATGCATAATCAAAAGACAATCATCTGAGATATGATCTCCCAGTGACTAGCTTCTCATTTAACTCCATATCCAACAACATGGTTATAAATCAAATTGAATCCCAAGGGCTCACAGATATGCTTCATATTCAACTTTGAGAATTTGGCTTTTTCGAGGTTTGTCCAAGTTTCACTGGTCAGAAGGCACCCATCCCCAAAATAACGCCACGCTGGCTGGAATACATGTTGAAAGAAGTGCCGCCACTTTGTTTTCTCCGCAACCACGTGCTCAATAAAGAAAAATGCACCGCCCTGCAGGAATAAAATAAAAACTTATGAGCGATCCAAAGAAACCAAAGTGAACAGGTAGTTAAATAATTTGCAGATTATAATCCATCAGTTTTAGACTGCAATTAGTATAATATCTTAAACTACAAGAGTAATTTCTGCAGACTGATGTGTGATTTTGCGACCATACATAGATTTTGGTACTTTGCTTGATGCTAATACCAAACAAAGTGAAATCATACCACACAACACTTAATTCCTGCTGAGAAAGAGAAGGTTCCTGTCTTTAAAGCAAGCCGTAAATGGTTCTGTTTTTGAAATCAATATGCTCATCAATTTAAGGTAGATTGATTTTAGGCGTTGGCAAGGAGTAGCTGGAAAATTTCAATGTCCAACTCTATGCATGTTTGCTGAGAAAAGGCTGGTGTATATAACTGTCCTGCTATCGCTCTCCAAGCTTCTTTCCAGATCTACACTCAGTGGCCATTTTATTAGGCACACCCTCTAATCAGCCAATCAAGTGGCAGCAATTCAATGCATAAAAGCATGCAGATATGGTCAAGAGGCTCAGGTGTTGTTCAGACCAAACATTAGAATGGGGAAAAAATGTGATCTAAGTGACTTTGACTGTGGAATGATTGTTGGTGCCAGACAGGGTGGTTTAAGTATCTTAGAAACTGCTGATCTCCTGGAATGTATTTATTTATTTATTTTTACATACAATAACCCCGAGTTTACAGGGAATGGTGCAAGAAACAAAAAATACCCAGTGTTCGGCAGTTCTGTGCCTCATTAATGAGTGAGCGAGGTCAGAGAATAGCTAGACTGGCTCAATCTGACAGGAAGGTGACAGTAAATCAAATAACTATGCGTTACAAAAGTAGTGTGCAGAAGAACATCCCTGAATGCAAAACATGTCGAACTTGGAAGTCAATGGACTACAGTAGCAGAAGACCAAACTGGGTTCCACTGCTGTACCTAATAAATTGGCCACTGTACAATGGATCTCCATCCTTCTGAAAGGTCTATTTCATTTACACCTGTCTTGATAGGCACATTTTATGATGCTTTACTGAAGTGGTGACTAATTATTATGAAAGTTGGCTTCCAAAGTTAATTGTATGTGATTTTTAAAAAAGCTGTTTCACATTACATTATTAACAATAGCTTTAATACACCACCTTCCTAAATAATTAAGCATACATTTGGGCTGACTAAAATCGGTTCCAAATACATAGCAAGGCCTGAAAAACTGTGCACCTTTGAAGGGAGAAGGAAGAAGTAAGTGGAAAAAATTCCAGTCTGAGAAATTCTTATTAATTTCATTCAAGCTGAAATTATCAAAACATTTTTGGACGCTTCAGTAAAAATAACATGCTTCTGATTGTCATTAGTGACCAACTGAGGCTACTCTTACCTCTACCCTGTGTCATTCATTCTCTTTTGGTCTTCACTCTCTCAGACATTCCCTGTTCTTTCTATTCCTCTCCCTTTCTGCGCAACATAAAACATTGCTGCATTTCCAGTTTCTAATCCTCTGAAAGGTCATCAACCTGAAATCTAAACCCCATTTCTTCTCCATAGCCACTTACTTACTTACTCTGCTGAC
The DNA here is from genome assembly GCF_030144855.1 of Hypanus sabinus. Lineage (NCBI taxonomy): Eukaryota > Metazoa > Chordata > Chondrichthyes > Myliobatiformes > Dasyatidae > Hypanus > Hypanus sabinus. The sequence continues at coordinate 21,715,477 of NC_082738.1, read as the reverse complement.
ATTTGGAGTGGCAATGAAGATCCTCCATTTCTAGTAGTGTTCAAAGCTTCCTTCACTGTATCTCAGTTTTCATTACTGTCAGTCACACACATCCTAGGTAGAGACTCAGGAATACTGTTGCACTCAGATTGCTGTTTCTGGAACAATTTTGTTTTACCAGTCAGGGTTATTAGCCCTGAGCTAAGCTCTTAGGCTACGTCCACAATAGACCGGATAAATCTGTAACCAAAGCTTTTTCTCTTTGTTTTTACTCTCAGTCCACACTAAAACGGCGTTTTGGTCCCCCAAAACTGGAGAATTTCAGAAATGCCCTCCAGGGTGCGTAATTTTGAAAACGCCGGATTGGCTGGAGCAGTGTGCACGGGGTAACCAGAGAAATCTAAAAACGCTGTCATGACGTGCCAGGACAGACGGTGATGGCAGCACGCCATTTCATTGTTTTCTTGAACGCAACCTAACAATTTCAGAACAAACGGCAACAAGACTGAAGCCAGAAGAGCTAGAAATGTACTCACCAAATACTTTGACCCATAACTTACTGAAGAAATAGGTATACTCACTTTGTCCTGTTTTCTGTCCTTGCTCGTATGACGGTGGTTTACCTAGTTATGCAAGTACTTCTCTGACAATAGATAGAAACATAGAAAATAGGTGCAGGAGTAGGCCATTCAGCCCTTTGAGCCTGCACCGCCATTCAGTATGATCATGGCTGATCATCCAACTCAGAACCCTGTACCTGCTTTCTCTCCATACCCCCTGATCCCTTTAGCCACAAAGGCCATATCTAACTTCCTCTTAAATATAGCCAATGAACCAGCCTCAACTGTTTCCTGTGGCAGAGAATTCCACAGATTCACCACTCTCTGTGTGAAGAAGTTTTTCCTCATCTCGGTCCTAAAAGGCTTCCCCTTTATCCTTAAACTGTGACACCTCATTCTGGACTTCCCCAACATCGGAACAATCTTCCTGCATCTAGCCTGTCCAATCCCTTTAGAATTTTAGACGTTTCAATAAGATCCTATTGGAGTATAAAAGTTGAAATTGTTTGCTGTGTAACCAAAACTATGTAGTCAGCTTTGTTGCTATTTGCTATGCATGTACCCGATTTAGGAGGAGAATGAAATCTTAAGAATGTAGAAGACAATGGTGTGTTAATGATAGGTAGCTAAGAGATGTAGATTAGGCCCTTTGAGCCTGCACCGCCATTCTGAGATCATGGCTGATCAATTCCTATCAATACCCGGTTCCTGCCTTGTCCCCATATCCCTCGATTCCCCTATCCATAAGATAACTATCTAGCTCCTTCTTGAAAGCATCCAGAGAATTGGCCTCCACTACCTTCCGAGGCAGTGCATTCCAGACCCCCACAACTCTCTGGGAGAAGAAGTTTTTCCTTAACTCTGTCCTAAATGACCTACCCCTTATTCTCAAACCGTGCCCTCTGGTACTGGACTCTCCCAGCATCTGGAACATATTTCCTGCCTCTATCTTGTCCAATCCCTTAATAATCTTATATGTTTCAATCAGATCCCCTCTCAATCTCCTTAATTCCAGCTTGTACAAGCCCAGTCTCTCTAACCTCTCTGCGTAAGACAGTCCAGACATCCCAGGAATAAACCTCGTGAATCTACGCTGCACTTCCTCTACAGCCAGGATGTCCTTCCTTAACCCTGGAGACCAAAACTGTACACAACACTCCAGGTGTGGTCTCACCAGGGCTCTGTACAAATGCAAGAGGATTTCCTTGCTCTTGTACTCAATTCCCTTTGTAATAAAGGCCAACATTCCATTAGCCTTCTTCACTGCCTGCTGCACTTGCTCATTCACCTTCAGTGACTGATGAACAAGGACTCCTAGATCTCTTTGTATTTCTCCCTTACCTAACTCTACACCATTCAGATAATAATCTGCCTTCCTGTTCTTACTCCCAAAATGGATAACCTCACACTTATTCACATTAAACGCCATCTGCCAAGTATCTGCCCACTCACCCAGCCTATCCAAGTCACCCTGAATTCTCCTAACATCCTCATCACATGTCACACTGCCACCCAGCTTAGTATCATCAGCAAATTTGCTGATGTTATTTTCTATGCCTTCATCCAAATCGTTAATGTAAATGGTAAACAGCTGTGGTGCCAATACCGAGCCCTGTGGCACCCCACTAGTCACCACCTGCCATTCTGAGAAACACCCATTCACCGCTACCCTTTGCTTTCTATCTGCCAACCAGTTTTCTATCCATGTCAATATCTTCCCCCCGATGCCCTGAGCTTTGATTTTACCCACCAATCTTCTATGTGGGACCTTATCAAATGCCTTCTGAAAATATGCATCCACTATTTCTTGGGCTATTCCCTTAAGCACTCTGGGATGCAGACCATCTGGCCCTGGGGATTTATCTGCCTTTAATCCCTTCAATTTACCTAACACCACTTTCCTACTAACATGTATTTCCCTCAGTTCCTCCATCTCACTAGACCCTCGGTCCCTACTATTTCCAGAAGATTATTTATGTCCTCCTTAGTGAAGACAGAACCAAAGTTGTTATTCAATTGGTCTGCCATGTCTTTGTTCCCTACAATCAATTCACCTGTTTCTGACTGTAAAGGACCTACATTTGTCTTGACCAATCTTTTTCTTTTCACGTATCTATAAAAGCTTTTACAGTCAGTTTTTATGTTCCCTGCCAGCTTTCTCTCATAATCTTTTTTCCTTTTCCTAATTAAGCCCTTTGTCCTCCTCTGCTGGTCTCTGAATTTCTCCCAGTCCTCATGTGTGCCGCTTCTCTTTGCTAATTTATATGTTTCTTCTTTGGACTTGATACTATCTCTAATTTCCCTCGTCAGCCATGGGTGCACTACCTTCCCTGGTTTATTCTTTTGCCAAACTGGGATGAACAATTGTTGTAGTTCATCCATGCGATCTTTAAATGCTTGCCATTGCATATCCACCGTCAACCCTTTAAGTATCATTTGCCAGTCTATCTTAGCTAATTCACGTCTCATACCTTCAAAGTTGCCCTTTAAGTTCAGAACCTTTGTTTCTGAATTAACTATGTCACTCTCCATCTTAAAGAAGAATTCCACCATATTATGGTCACTCTTACCCAAGGGATCTCGCACAACAAGATTGCTAACTAACCCTTCCTCATTGCTCAATACCCAATCTAGAATGGCCTGCTCTCTAGTTGGTTCCTCGACATGTTGGTTCAGAAAACCATCCCGCATACATTCCAAGAAATCCCCTTCCTCAGCACCCTTACCAATTTGGTTCACCCAATCTATATGTAGATTGAAGTCACCCATTATAACTACTGTTCCTTTATTGCACACATTTCTAATTTCCTGTTAAACGCCATCCCCAACCTCACTACTACTGTTAGGTAGCCTGTACACAACTCCCACCAGTGTTTTCTGCCCCTTAGTGTTATGCAGCTCTACCCATATCGATTCCACATCCTCCAGGCTAATGTCCATCCTTTCTATTGCGTTAATCCCCTCTCTAACCCGCAATGCTACCCCACCTCCTTTTCCTTCGTGTCTATCCCTCCTGAATATTGAACATCCCTGGATGTTGAGCTCCCATCCTTGGTCACCCTGGAGCCATGTCTCTGTGATCCGAACTATATCATTAATAACTATCTGCACATTCAATTCATCCACCTTGTTACGAATGCTCCTCGCATTGACACACAAAGCCTTCAGGCTTGTTTTTACAGCACTCTTAGCCCTTATACAATTATGTTGAAAAGTGGCTCTTTTTGCTTTTTGCCCTGGATTTGCCTGCCTGCCACTTTTACTTTTCACCTTACTACTTTTTACTTCTACTCTCATTTTACACCCCTCTGTCTCTCTGCATTTGTTTCCATCCCCCTGCCACATTAGTTTAAAGCCTCCTGAACAGCAGTAGCAAACGCCCCCCCTAGGACATTGGTTCCAGTCCAGCCCAGGTGCAGACCGTCCTGTTTATACCGGTCCCACCTCCCCCAAAACTGGTTCCAATGCCCCAGAAATTTGAATCCCTCCCCCTTGCACTATTTTTCAAGCCACGTATTCATTTGAAATATCCTCCTATTTCTACTCTGACTAGCACGTGGCACTGGTAGTAATCCAGAGATTATTACCTTTGTGGTCCTAATTTTTAGTTTATCTCCTAACTCCCTAAATTCACTTTGTAGGACCTCATCCCGTTTTTTACCTATATCGTTGTACCTTTGTGCACCACGACCACTGGCTGTTCACCGTCCCATTCCAGAATGTCCTGCAGCCGCTCAGAGACATCCTTGACCCTTGCACCAGGGAGGCAACATACCATCCTGGAGTCTCGTTTGCAGCCGCAGAAACACCTATCTATTCCCCTTACAATCGAATCCCCTATCACTATAGCTCTCCCACTCCTTTTCCTTCCCTCCTGTGCCGCAGAGCCACCCATGGTGCAATGAATTCAGCTGCTGCTGCCTTCCCCTGATGAGACATCTCCCCCAGCAGTATCCAATACAGTATATCTGTTTAGGAGGGAGATGACCTCAGGGGACTCCTACACTACCTGCCTACTGCTACGCTGTCTAGTGGCCACCCCTTCCCTTTCTGCCCGTGCAGCCTTTACCTGCGGTGTGGCCAACTCACTGAACGTGCTATTCACGACTTTCTCAGCATCGCGGATGCTCCAGTATGAATCCAATCGCAGCTCCAGACACTCAATGCGGTCTGCCAGAAGCTGCAGTTGAACACACTTCCTGCACACATAATCGTCAGGGACACAGGAACTATCCCTGATTTCCCACATGCTGCAGGATAAACAAACCACAGGGCCGATCTCAGCTGCCATGACCTACCCAATACTTGCCTCAACTTTTGAAACTTACTCCTTTGAAAGGAACTTACCTGGCCTTACCTCACTTGGAGTGAAGCTCGTCCTCAGCCTCTTCCTGTCGAAGCCTCTCGAGTCAAAGCCTCAAATCTCCACTCCTTCACTGGCCCACTCACTCACTGGCCACTCTGCTTGAGGTAACCCTCTATTTATTTGCTTGAGCTTTTCAAACTGCTTGGTCACCTGACCTCGACTGCCCAATCAGCTGCTTTCTGCTGAGTCTGAGCTATTTAAATCTTGATGTGTAACAGCCTAATGTAACATTGTATGGAAATACAAGATGACACTGATGCAGACATGTTTTATACATTCAACAAGGTGCTTTATTAATGCAACAGTTAGTCAGTTTTTCAATATTCATCATCAGCCAGATCATACTGTCCGTAAACTCCCTGTTGGTTGCCTCCATACGCTCCAGTATTAGTATATAAATTAAAAAAAAGGAAAATAAAATCCTCGGATTTTTTTTTACTTTTAAGTCCTCCTGCATGAGAGCCAATAGCTGTCCATCGTTTAAGTTTTTCTAGTCTGTAACTGCACAAACGCACACTTACACAGCAATACCAAACATGTCGCTTGTTTTCGGTAGATGCGTCCTGCGCATGCTCAGTAGGAGGAGATTCGCCGAAATATCCGTCTTAATGTGGACAGAGATATTTTTAAAAACGCATAGTGTGGATGCCTATCGATTTTACGTGAAATCAGCGTTTTCAAAATTATCCAGCCTAGTGTGGATGTAGTCTTAGTCTGGCCTCTACCCTTTGACCTGGTTGGCATGGGTGCCCCTACCAAGAACCAAGGCCAACATTGTTCTCTGGGTCATGGCATCAAAGGTTACAGGGAGAAGACTGGGAACTGGGGTTGAGGAGGAGAAAGAAAAAAAGATCAGCCATGATTGAATGGCAGAACAGACTCGATGAGTCAGATGGCCTAATTCTGCTATGTCTTAGGGCCTTATGGGTCATTGGGGTACACAAGCCTCCAAAACCAACAACAAGGTTGTGGTCCTCTTGAAGGCCATAGCTATTGCCTGGCCTAAACAATTCCAGCATTTTTTGTTTTTAACTTAACAAGCAATATGTGTATACTGTGGCCACACACTTCAATTCCACAGACCACTCCCACTCCGACATGTCTGTCCATGGCCTCCTCTAGCGTCAAGATGAGGCCGCGCGCAGTCGATGGAGCAATACCTTATCTCCCACCTGGGTAGCCTCCTACCTGCCGGCATGAACAGACTCTAACTCACAGACCTCCGTTGATACCCCTGCCCCCCCCCACCCCCATCCCTGTCTATTATTTCAGTCTGGTTCTCTTTCTCTTTTCCCCCCCTCACTATAATCTCCCCCCAGCCCTACCTTTCTTTCTCTTTTATTTCCCATAATTCTCCACCTTCCCCCTAGCCCATTTCCCTCCAGCCCATCACTTCCTAGCTCTCTACTTTATCCCTCCCCCCACTTCTTATCCCCCCCTCGACCATCCCACGTTACTTCACACCTGATGAAGGGTTTCGGCCCGAAATGTCGTCACTACCTCCGCCCATAGATGTTGTCTGGCCTGCTGAGTTCTGCCAGCATTTTGTGTTTTTATTTTACAGTATAATCAGTTTATTTTTGAAAGGACTTGAGCAGGGTACAGCATGATTAAGAAGAAGTGATGGGAGAAATTTAACTGCTGTAATAAGGAAAATCTTCTGGCCATTACGAATAAACTTAGAATGGGTTATAAATAATAATAAAGGTTCATAAAGATAATCTTATCTGTATGCTACTTATGATTCTCTTTGTTAGGAGCAGGTAAGTCACCTTCTTAGGCATGTTTCAGAATAGCTTTAAGTATTTGTTCACACCCTGTCCGCTGGCAGCTTGCGGTTCTGCTCAAATTAGTAACACTTCAACAGGATTCAGGAAACTGGGGTTCAAATTTATACCTGCTTAATCCTGCAAAGAGTAATATTGGTACTGGAGGTACTTGAGTAATTATGTAGGTACTTTAAAAATAGCTGCAACTCACTGCTCTGTGCAATCAAAAATACCTTCTGTTCTGCAATTAAAATGCACCAGTAACACTGGAAAAAGTTTCATGCTTGTGATGTCATCTGAACTATTGATCTGTTCTCACTGTATGGAAACTTATTTTAAGACAGATTTAATTTCTATACAATCTATGAGTCTGAGCCATGGTTCCACAACATCTATTTTAAACGTCATATCAAGTTCATTACTTTTAGTCTTGAGTAATTTGTTTAATCCCTCTTTCAATCATTGAATACATATTTTTTTAGTTTTCAATTTACTATCAGCTTGTATCTCAATTTGTGTGTGACCTGATGTATGGAATGCAAAGTCAAAATCCATTGTGAAAGTAGAAATGTACAAGTGCTCTCCTCCTGGTGGTCAAGATCCAATACAAAGCATGCTGTCCGTTCTGTTCCCAGAGATTTTGAGGTGATCTGATAGAGGGGTATAAAAGGCATTGATAGAGTAGACAGGCAGAGACTAGGGCAGAAATGGTTAATATGAGGGCTAGAATTTTTAAAGCGATTGGCAGAAAATATAGGGATACGTTAGTAGTGTTTTTTACAGTGGTGGTAGGAGAGAGAGCGACAGAGACATTAGGGATATTTAAGAAATGCTAGATAGGTACATGGATGGTGTGCGAGGGGAGGGTACTTGGGGGTTGATGTTCTATTAGTTTTTGTGCAGGAGGGTTTTTTTTGGGGGGAGGTTCAATGTTCCTGTTCCATTTTGTACATGGGGGGGTTAATGATCAGGATGCTGTTCTTTACTGCGCGGGGGGGGGGGGGGAGGGGGGTGGTTGATGTTTCTTTCTGAACGACTTTCATGATCTTCGTTTGGTGGCTATCTGGAGAAATTCAAATTTCAGGTGCACGCTTTGATATTAAGTGAACCTTTGAACCTTTTGACTATTCACAGTTGTAGAACATGCTTGTTGGGTTGCTCTGCTAATAGCTCTGATTGGCCACTGGTTCTGCCAATACAGTGCTGAGTTCGAGATCGGAAGAAATGCAAATTAATTAACTGCCGCTTCACCTGGAAGGGGTGGGACCCTGGATAATAGTAAGCAGAAGCATAAAAGAATAAGTATTACAGCTGGTGAAATTGAATGAAGTCCTTGCAAGTATAGTCAAGTCAGCTGCAAGAGTCTGTAGGTTTGCAATGAACGTGTTGCTGGTCTATTCCCTGAGAGAAACAGACCTGGGAAAAGCCACATAAAAAGGATAAAATTAGTAATAAATGCAATTAAAATATTCAGGAAGCAGAGTCAGAATGGCAATGTACTGGAAAAGGGCTGAGGAAGTTTCCACATATCTCACAAGACAGAACTTGCAAATTCCTTCCCACATGGAATGGATCAAAGGGACACCTTCAACCTGTAGAGAGGGTGGTAATAAGAGAACTGTTCTTAAAAAAATTTCCAGCTCCTGCAGTTTTGTATTTCAAAGTATTTAATTTCCTAAGCCATTTGCTTTCCGGCGCATTCTCATTCTTTTACCCCTACCCCACATTTCTCAACAGCCTTCCATACACCTCCTAAATCTGCCCCCATCCTGATGTAGGCAAGAGCAGAGTAACCACTTCATTCAGGAGCCACAAGTTGTTGGAAAGTGGAAGGAAACCACAGAAACACAAGATCGCCACAGAAACTAAAGAGATGCTGGAAATCTGTTGTGTGTGTGTGTGTGTGGGGGGGGGGGTGTTCGTTCTGCACATATACAATGTTTGCAACGGAGCACTTCTAAATCTGTGCATCTCTTTAGCAACAAGTCTCTGGAAATAAAGCCAGAACAATGCCACTAATTTAAAGCAACCATTCAAAACAACTGATTCTAAGACCTCCAGACGCTTTCAAGGACTACACTCGTACTCTCGGTATTTCTGAAGTGCAGTTTGTCTTTTGCAATGGGTTGTTTATTCTGCAGGTTGAAACTTTGCAGGAGTACTGAAGGGAGATCCCCAGTGAGCTAGAAAGCAAGCTGAGAACAAGAGCCCACAGACACATATAGTTATTGGGTAAAGAAGTACCTGAGTGCCGAGTCACGAGATAAGAGGAACTAGCTCAATCTGACTCTCATCCTTCACCCCTACTCAGTGCACAAATCACCCACTGCCCTCCTTTTTACTCGCTCTTTGCCCTCTCCCTACTCAGTCTTCGACCTCACACAACGACGGTCCAGAGTTACTTCAGCAGACTGATTGTTTCTCCCGGTACAATATCTGCCATCTCTTCTCCGCGACCCGTATAGAAATCAGTTGACCCTTTGCTCACATTAACTACCTCGGAATCCCCCTGCCCCCTCCCCCAGATTCTTGACTTCTCAAACACTAGCTGATCCAGGATTTAATAGTTTACAAATTGAACATTGTGTGTTTGCATTTCTTACCGGTTTCAGCACGCGTATAACCTCTTCCAACACCAAGTCAATGTTTTGAACGCTGCACAAGACCAAGGTACAGACCACAACATCGATCGACCCACTTGCCACTAGGCCCATGTCCTCGCCGCTTGCCTGAATAAACTTTTCCATCCTAATGTGCTTGTTCTCGGCTGCGCTTTGTTTCAAGAAGCTCTTGAAGTTGGGATTCACATCGACGCATATGACTTTGCTGCCCCAGGGGAAAAACTGAAAGTTAGCACCAGAGCCGCAACCCAGTTCCAAGACAGTGAGTCCCGAGGAACTAGCGAATTCTGGCAGCTTGTCGAAGAGTTCCTTCTTAATTTTGGCCATCTTCTTGTTTATGTCGATCGTGAATCTGTACATGAGATTCGGGAAAAATTTTTTGTACAGCGGGTCCCATATTCCAATGCACTGAAAAACAGTCACCGGGAACACGAGAATCTCAACGAGATATTGCAGCACAAGTCTGACCAACGCCATCTTTCAGAATGAAGCGTTCCCGAGCCCTCCGCTAGATGGAAAGCAAGTTCACTCAGTTGAACTTCCAAGCCGCTGTTATAAGCAGGTTTGAAACGTTACGATAAAATCGGTTTGCAACATCAGTTTCCGGTGAATTGTTTAATGCTTTAAAAGGCGCCTAGCTGGAATTCTGCGCCTTTTGCAAATCAACACACACAAAAAGTTGGAGGAACTCAGCGGGTCAGGCAGCAACTGGGGAAATGAATACACAGTCAACGTTTCTGGCCGAGACCCTTCATCAGGACGACTTTATTCATTTCCATAGGTACTGCCTGGATGGGTTCCACCAGCATTTTGTGTGTGTTGCTGTGGATTTCCAGCATCTGCAGATTTTTATCGTGTTTGTAGAACTTCTTGCAAATGTTTGTGTTAGAGCCATAGAGAGTCACAGCACAGAAAAAGGCACTTCACCCCCATTCATTCCATGCTAACCTGATCTTCTGCCTAGTCCCATCTACCTGTAGACCTCCATTCTGCTCTCATCCGTGTACCTATCCAAACTTGAATATTGAAATTGAACCCACATCCACCACTTCTGTTGGCAGCGCTTGCACTGCCTTCTAAATGAAGAAGTTTGGATTCCCCTTCAATATTTCACTTTTCACCCTATACCTATGACCTCTAGGTCGAATCTCAATTAATTTGAGAAGGGAAAAGCCTGTATGCGTTTACCCGATCTATCCCTTCATAATACAGGTGCCCCCCCCTTACAAAGTTAGAGTGTTCCTGTGAAACCTTTCTTAAGCTGAAATGGTGTAAAGTGAAGAACCATTAATTTATATGGAAAAAGTTTACGTAAAAGCAAAAATCCTCTTTATAATGCAAAAACAGGTTACTAATGTAGGTCTTTAGTAAAAGCAAAGTGGCGTAAAGCGAGCATTCATAAAGCGGGGGACACCTGTATTGTATTCCTCTATAAGGTCTTCCCCCCATTCTCCTGCACTCCAGGGAATAAAGTCCTAAACTTTTCAACCATCTCAGATAAATCTGGTCCTTGGGTCCTGGTAGCTTCCTTGTTTTCTGCATTTTTCTTTTCTGTATGTGCGTGACTAGAATTGCACACATTGTGGAAAAAGAATGGAAACATTTGAAGAATGATTATTTAACAGATAAGTACAAATGGGGAGTTAGCATTGAGTAACCTGGACTTGGCCTGCCATCTAAAAGACTAGAAGATATTGAAGCCAAATGAGGCCATTTGGCACATTTAGACTGCTCAACCATTTGATCATGGCTGATTGATTCTCCCCTTGATCCCATTTTCCTGCTTTTTCCCAAAAACCTCCACTTTAGATATATCCAATGACTTGGTCTCCACCTGTGGCAATGAATTCCAGAGATTCACCACCCTCTGGCTAAATAAATTCTTCCTTATCTCTGTTCTAAAGGGATGCTCTTGTATTCTGTGGCTGTGCCTTCTGGTCCTAGACTCCGCCACTATTGGAAATATCCTCTCTACATCCATTCTATCTAGATAGGTTTCAATGAGATTCTTCCCCCCACCATTCTTCTAAACCTCTGTGAGTACACTTTCTGAATTCACTACTCACTTCGAAAATAGTCTGCGCCTTTATTCCTTCTACCAAAATGCCTGACTTTCCTACACTGCATTCCATTTTCCACTTCTTTGCCCATTCTCTTAATCTGTCCAAGTCCTTCTGCAGACTCCCTGCTTCCTCAACTCCACCTGCCCCTCTGCCTACATTTGTATCATCCACAAAAACATAAATTCGCAAACCAGAGTATCAACATATAACATGAAAGGTAGCAGACCCAATGCCAAGCCCTGTGGAACACCACTGGCAACCAATCAGAAAGGGCCCTATTTATTGCCACTCTTTGCCTTCTGTCAGTCATCCAATCCTCTATCCATGCTAGTAGCTTTCCCATAACACCATAGGTTATTATCTTGTTAAGCAGCCTCATGTGGCAAAGGCCTTCTGAAAATCCAAGTACACAACATCTATTGACTCTCCCTTGTCTATCCTGCTTGTTATTTCCCCAAAGAATTCCAACAGACTTCTCAAGAAAGATTTCCCCTTAAGAAAACCATGCAGACTTTGACCTATTTTATCTTGTGCCTCCAAGTATCCTGAAACCTCATCCTAAATAATGGACTCTAACATCTTGCCAACCACTGAACTCACACAGATTAGGCCCTTCTGGCCCTTTGAGCTGCACTGCCCAGCAACCCCTCACTTAACTCCACGGGACAGTTTCCAATGACCGATTCACCTGCAACCAGTATGCCTTTGGAGTCTGGGAGGAAACCAGAGCACCATGAGGAAACTCACACGGTCAGGGGGAGAACATACAAACTCCTCACAGGACAGCGGCGGGAATGGAACCTGGGTCACTGTAAAACATTGTGCTAACCACTGCACTACCGTGCCGTCCCCAATTTCTTGTACTTTGCCTCCCCCCCCTCCCTTAGAGTGTGGAGTTACATCCCAATCTTCAATCGGGTGGATTATAATGATATTGGTTTATCATTATCATGTGCACCAAGATAGTGGAAAAACTCATTTGCTGGCCAACCAACCGGATTTAATCCCTATATAAGTACAATTTGGGTATTAGAAAGGAAAACAGAATACACAATAAATTGTAACAGTAATAGGTTATAATACCACACAAGGGCAGGCCAGCACAGGTTCCAGCCTTGAAGTGGTTTAAAGAACCTAAAAACCTTTTGAGCCACATCCCTAGCTTTGTCATACATTAAAATTCAAAAGCACTAGCATGGTCACACTGGTCACAGGCACCCAGTACCTAACCTGGGCTGATCATACAGACCCTTGTTACTGGCCTAAAGTGTTCTGGTATGAATATTAGAGTTGGGATGTTATCTTGCAGTTGTATAAAACCTGGAGTATTATGCACAGTTTTGGTCTCTTTGGTGTGGAAATGATGTCATTAAGCTGGAAAGAAGGCAAAGAAGATCTACAAGAATGTTACTCAGACTGAAGGGCCTCAGTTATAGGGAAAGGTTAGCCAGGCCTGGTGGACTGGGATGCCTTACAGAGGTGTGTATATTCATGTGGGGCATAGATAGGATGAATGCAGTTTTTCTCTCCCATAGTTGGGAATCAAAATGTAGAGGGCATAGGTTTCAGGTGAGAGGGAACTATTTTAAAGGGAATTGAGGGATTTTCTCATGTTTTAGGTATAGTAATATTTTAGAAGGTACTTGGACAGGCGCATGGACTGGAAAGGTTTACACCAGCTTTCCCAACCTGGGGTCTACAGACTCCTCAGTTAATGGTTCTGACCATGGAATAAAAAAAGGTTGGGAACTCCTGGTTTAGATGGATATAGGTCAGATTTAGGGAAATGGGACCAGCTTAGGTGGGAATCTTGGTTTGGCAGGAGGGCCTGTTTCCATGTTGTATGACTCTAAGGATGAGGCATTGAATAATGTAATAGAAATCTACCCTGCCCTTCCCTCACACATAGCCCTCCATTTTTCTATCATTCAAATGCCTATCTAAGAGCTTCCTAAATGTCCCTAATGTATCTGCCTCTACCATCACCCCTGGCAGTGCATCCATTGTACTTACCACCCTCTGTATTTGAAGAATATAAAAACTACCTCTAACATCCCCCCCCCCCCCATACTTTCCTCCAAAATCACTTTAAAAGTATGTTTTTTTTTCATATTAACTGTTGGCATCCTGGGGAAAAAAGTGTTGGATGTCCACTCAATCTATGTCTTTTATCATCTTGTACATCTCTATCAAGCCACCTCTCATCCTCCTTCACTCCAAAGAGTAAACCCTAGATCACTCAAACTCTCCTCATAAGACATGCTCTCTAATCCAGGCAGCATCCTGGCAAATTTCCTCTGCACCTTCTCTGAAGTTTCCATGTTCTTCCAATAACGAAGTGACCAGAAACCATTCATGTACCAGTGAAATTTAGGAATTTATGATAAATATTATGTACTACATGATAGTCAATATAGCATAGAAATACACTCAAATAAGTTAGTCAGTCTGACAGCCTGGAGGAAGAAGCTGTCCTGGAGCCTGTTGGTACTGGCTTTTATGCTGTGGTACCGCTTCCTGGATGGTAGCAGCTGGAATAGTTTGTGGTTGGGGTGACTTGGGTCCCCAATGATCCTTCGGGCCCTTTTTACACACCTGTCTTTGTAAATGTCCTGAATAGTGGGAAGTTCACATCCACAGATGTGCTGGGCTGTCCGCACCACTCCCTGCAGAGTCCTGAGATTGAGGGAGGTACAGTTCCCATACCAGGGAGTGATGCAGCCCGTCAGGATGCTCTCAGTTGTGCCCCTGTAGAAAAGTCTTAGGATTTGGGGGCCCATACCAAATTTCCTCAACATCTGAGGTGAAAGAGGTGCTGTTGTGCCTTTGTCACCACACAGCTAGTGTGTACAGATCACGTGAGATCCTCGGTGATGTTTATGCTGAGGAACTTAAAGCTGTTTACCCTCTCATCCCCAGATCCATTGACGTCAATAGGGGTTAGCCCATCTCCATTCCTCCTGTAATCCACAACCAGCTCCTTTGTTTTTCTGACATTGAGGGAGAGGTTGTTTTCTTGACACCACTGTGTCAGAGTGATGACTTCTTCCCTGTAGGCTGCCTCATTATTATTTGATATTCGGCCAATCAGTGTAGTGTCATCAGCAAATTTAATTAGCAGATTGGAGCTGTGGGTGGTGACACAGTCATGGGTATACAGAGAGTAAAGAGGGGGCTTAGTACACAGTCCTGAGGTGGGCTTAGTACACTGCCCTGAGGGGCATCTGTTTTAAGGTTCAGAGGGGTAGAGGTGAGGGAGCCCACTCTTACCATCTGCTAGCAATCTGACAGGAAGTCCAGGATCCAGCTATACAAGGCAGGGAGAAGGCCGAGGTTTCTGAGCTTCTTGTCGAGCCTGGGGAGAATTATGGTGTTGAATGCTGAACTGTGGTCCAAGAACAGCTCTCTCACATAAGCATCCTTCTTCTCCAGATGTGTAAGGATGGTGTAGAGCTGTGGCTATTGCATCATCTGTCAATCGGGTGTGTCGGTAACCGAATTGTATGGGGTCCAGTTTGGGTGCTAGCAAGCTGTAGATGTAGTCCTCGACCAGCCTCTCAAAGCATTTGCTTATTATTGAGGTGAGTGTGTCAGGACGCCAGTCATTCAGGCATGTTACCTTGTCCTTTTAGGTACAGGGACAATGGTGGATGTTTTGAAGCAGGAGAGCACTCTACACTGGGAGAGGGAGAGATTAAAAGTGTCAGTTAACACATCTGCCAGTTGTGCCGCACACATCCTGAACTTCAATAAGAGTCCAACATAACATAGTCAGTAAAATCCCAGTTTCGAGCCTCCAGCCAATTAGGTTCTGCATTCCTGTGGGATTTCTGGACCTGTTGTGGGCAAAGGCCAGCAATTGAGTGGCAAATTGCCAGAATTTCTTGGCATGTTTGGCTGTATACATGTTCTCTGTGCATGCTGTTAATTGATTGTGGCTTGAGCTGCAGAACTGGGGTCTAGCTCCGGGGCAATCTATCACTGTTAAAATCAAAAACGCTGGAATTGCTTGTGGTCAGCTAGGCTCTGTGTAATGAAACAGTATTAACCTTTCAGGTTTTTGACTGTTCATTGGAACCTTTCTTCAGAAGTGGACCTAGATGCTGTGCACTATTCTGTGATTAAAGATAGTGGGGCTATAAAACTATCAGCTATAAACTAGCTTGTAACAAAGTAAACCTTTTGCTCCTTCCTGGACTCTGCACAGTTCAAAGTACTTCTGACAAGAAGACCCGCTTTTTCATTAAAATGGAAGCAATATAGTTTTTGGAAAACTAAAATTAAAATAAGTATTGTGTAGGAAGCAAATCAATGAAATGTGTGACACAACCAAACTAAATACCCTCATGGTTTGAGAGCACACATTTAAATTTCTTTCTATATATACAGTGGTATGCAAAAGTTTGGGCACCCCGGTCAAAATTTCTGTTACTGTGAATAGCTAAGTGAGTAAAAGATGACCTGATTTCCAAAAGGCATGAAGTTAAAGATGACACATTTCTTTAATATTTTAAGCAAGATTACTTTTTTATTTCCATCTTTTACAGTTTCAAAATAAAAAAATGGAAAAGGGCCCGAAGCAAAGTTTGGGCACCCTGCATGGTCAGTACTTAGTAACACCCCCTTTGGCAAGTATCACAGCTTGTGAATGCTTTCTGTAGCCAGCTAAGAGTCTTTCAATTCTTGCTTGGGGGATTTTCACCTATACTTCCTTGCAAAAGGCTTCTAGTTCTGTGAGATTCTTGGACCGTCTTGCATGCACTGCTCTTTTGAGGTTTATCCACAGATTTTCGATGATGTTTAGGTTGGGGGACTGGGAGGGCCATGGCAAAACCTTCAGCTTGCAACTCTTGAGGTAGTCCATTGTGGCTTTTGAGGTATGTTTTGGATCATTACCCTGTTGTGGAAGCCATCCTCTTTTCATCTTCAGCCTTTTTACAGATGGTGTGATGTTTGCTTCCAGAATTTGCTGGTATTTAATTGAATTCACACTTCCCCCACCAGTGAAATGTTCCCTGTGCCACTGGCTGCAACACAAGCCCAAAGCATGATCGATCCACCCCCGTGCTTAACAGTTGGAGAGGTGTTCTTTTCATGAAATTCTACACCCTTTTCTCTCCAAACATACCTTTGCTCATCATGGCCAAAAAGTTCTATTTTAACTTCATCAGTCCGCAGGACTTGTTTCCAAACTGCATCATATAAGAACATAAGAACATAAGAGATAGGAGCAGGAGTAGGCCAATCGGCCCCTCAAGCCTGCTCCGCCATTCAACAAGATCATGGCTGATCCAATCTTAACTCTAGTTTTCACCGAATCCCACAAGGCAACAGTGCCAACCAACAGGGCACCATGCCGCCCATTTTATTTTATTATTCATCCCACCCAAACCCATGTGATCACCTGGAAAAAAAAACGATTTGCCAATTGAGGAGAAAAAATCTGGAAAATTCCTCTCCGACCCATCCAGGCTATTGAAAACTAGTCCAGGAGATCAGCCTTGTTTAGATGTTCCTTTGCAAACTTCTGACGCTGAATTTTGTGATGAGGACGCAGGAAGGGTCTTCTTCTGATGACTCTTCCATGAAGGTCATATTTGTGCAGGTGTCACTGCATAGTAGAATAGTGCACCATCACTCCAGAGTCTGCTAAATCTTCCTGAAGGTCTTTTGCAATCAAATGGGGGTTTTGATTTGCCTTTCTATCAATCCTAGGAGCAGTTCTCTCGGAAAATTTTCTTGGTCTTCCAGACCTCAACTTGACTTCCACCATTCCTGTTAACTGCCATTTCTTAATTACATTACAAACTGAGGAAATGGCTACCTGATAATGCTTTGCTATCTTCTTATAGCCTTCTCCTGCTTTGTGAGCATCATTTATTTTAATTTTCAGATTGCTAGGCTGCTGCTTAGAGGAGCCCATGGCTGCTGATTGTTGGGACAAGGTTTGAGGAGTCAGGGTATTTATAAAGCTTTGAAATTTGCATCATCTGGCATTTCCTAACGATGACTGTGAACAAGCCATAGCCCTAACAAGCTAATTAAGGTCTGAGACCTTGGTAAAAGTTATCTGAGAGCTCAAATCTCTTGGGGTGCCCAAACTTTTGCATGGTGCTCCTTTCCTTTTTTTCACTCTAAAAATGTACAAAACAAAAATAATGCACTAATCTTGCTTAAAATGTTGAAAAGAATGTTTCATCTTTAACTTTATGACTTTTGGAGTCAGTTCATCTTCTACTCACTTAACTATTCACAGTATCAGAAATTTTGACCAGGGGTGCCCAAACTTTTGCATGCCTCTGTATATGACAAGGACAAACAGGGAACAACATCCTTTTTTTCATTGGTCATTCATTGCAAACTATTGCACAAAATTACTTGGAAGCTATTGTGCACCAGCTTTAGATTGCCAATGTGCAGAGTGAAATTAAAAAATAATAAGAAGAAAACAAATCTGCATTGAATGAGTGCCAAGGTAAGAACAAATAGACGTTTGTGTTAGCTAATTCATTCCAGTATGAATGCTGATGCAGTTCAATGCTAGTTAATAGTTGCCATGTTCAAAATATTTTTCTTAGGCGTGAGGCAGTATTTTTTATTTTGAATGGGGTTCCATTAATTTTCTGCATCTTCTTTAATATTTTCCTAATGTCTTTGAATTATTTAATTTTTTTCATCAAATTGAGAGCATAGTGATGGAATTGTGATCATGTTTTTGATATAAATATTATGTTGAAATGTTTCAACATACTTAGTCAAATATTAACTGTTACGTTAAGTATAGGTGCAATACTTAAAAGTTTATAAATGGTAAAGTGCGGAATGAGAAATTAATTCAGTTCTTGGTGAAGTTAAACTTGGTTAAAGTTTAATGCAAGGCATATCATCATATCAACCACTTGAGTTTTACTTGCATGATTCAGCATCTTGTGTTGCAGGACTAGATCTTGATCAACTGGTAACAGATTTGCAAATACACTGAAAATTTTGCTAGTTTGTCATCCAATTGCTACCAACCTTGTTGCATTATTGGAAAATATAATCACAGCAACACAAAGCTTCCTTTCATATCTTTCAATGATGTTGCAAATTACTTCAGATACATTGAATTACTTTGAAGGGCATCCGGAGTTTTTGCATGGAAAAAAAGCTGATATTACCAATTCTTTCATTTCGAGATGTTGAATAAGGTTGGGAGGGGGGGGGGTATATTGTCCTGAAGATCAGATGTACAGTACTCACCCCTTCAAACAGGGCTATAGAATAAAGAGAGCAGTAGTTGAATTTTGCACCCAGATAATAACACATGACAAGACGATTCATTAATTAAACCAGCTGAGATTGTCTGCTTAAATTCTGGATTGGAATAATAAAGCTATAACCTTCTGCTTCAAGCAGGAATGCTGCTAACTGTGCCAAGTTGACAAAAAAAGATACAAATGTTGTCTTTGGTTTATAATCAGGATGAACTATTAACATTCAGGGACATCATTGACACATTTTTCATTTTGTTAAAATTACCCCTCTTTGGGGATTGCTGCTGAGTCTAGCATTTATTATCTGTCTGTAGTTGCCCTTGAAGATGGGCTATCTTCTTGATCTGCATGGTGCATGTGGCACAGATGCTCTGCAGTACTAATAATACACGATTTTTTAGCCCAGTGATGACGAAAGTACAATTTTTGTCCCATTTGGAGAGTATGACTTGTGAGAAAATCTGGAGGTGATGGTGTTCCCAGGTTGGGGCTACTGAAATATGTTACTTGCAGCATAGAAGATCTCATCTGGTACCTACAGGTAAGATCAAAGCTCATAAAACAACTCTGTGAGGGAGAGAAATTGAAGGAGCTATTAGTACCACCTAATCTTTTTTAATAAGACATTTAAAATTTATTTATTGAGATACAGCGTGGAACAGTCCCTTCCAGCCCTTTGAGTCACTACGTCGACTCAGGCCTAGGGGGTCGGCGTCGGGCCACTTAGAGTCACGCCACCTAGCAACCCTCAATTTAACCCTAGCCTAACCTCAAGACAATTTTATAATGACCAATTAACCAACTAACTGGACTGTGGGAGGAAACCGGAGCAAATCCACGCGGTCACAGGGAGAACGTACAAACTCCTTACAGGCAGCGGTGGGAATTGAACCCGGGTCACCTGTACTGTAAAGCAGTGTGCTAAACACTGCGCTACCGTGCTGATCATTTGCAACATTTTAATTAAAACAGAGTTTGCTGGAAATACCCTGCAGGTCAAGCAGCCCCTGTATAGAGAGTGTGAGAGATATGTTACAGGACAGTGATATGATGACCTGTGTTTCTTCACAGATACAGGCTGACATGTTGAATATTTTCATGTTCTGTTTTTGTTTTAGTTCTGTAGCTTCTGGCATTTTAGTTGGAACTACTTTATTATTGTCATAACCAGTGTGGCATGGTGGCAGAAATATTAATTTTAAATGCTTAAGCTAGGCTAAATTGGTTTAACATTGTCACATGTACCAAGACCATGGAACAACACAGATTTGCAAGCCATCCATACAGATATTTGAAAGCATCAGTACATTGAAGTAGTACAAAGGAAAAACAATAACAGAATGCAGAATAAACTGTTACAATTATTGCAAAAAGAGCAGTTCAGGTAGACAATAAGGTACAAGGGCCATGGCAAGGTAGACTGTGAGGTCATATATTTATCAATCATTAACGTTCAACAGTTCCAATCAAGTTTCTGCAATAATGGGTTAGAAGCTGTCCTTGAGCTTGGTGCTATGTGTTTTCAAGGTTTTGTATCTTGGGGGGAGAAGAGGAAAAGACCAGGGTAGGAGGGATTATTGATTTTGTTGGTTGCTTTCCTAAGGCAGACAGAGCCCATGGAGGGGAGGTTGGTTTCTGTGAAATGTTGAGCTGTGTCCACATCTCTCTGCAGTTTCTTGTGACAGACAGACATACTTTATTGATCCCAAGGGGAAATTGGGTTTTGTTACAGCCGCACCAACCAAGAATAGTGTAGAAATATAGCAATATAAAACCATAAATAATTAAATAATAATGTTAATCATGCCAAGTGGAAATAAGTCCAGGACCAGCCTATTGGCTCAGTGTCTCTGTCACTCTGAGGGAGGAGTTGTAAAGTTTGATGGCCACAGACAGGAATGACTTCCTATGACGCTCAGTGTTACATCTCGGTGGAATGAGTCTCTGGCTGAATGTACTCCTGTGCCTAACCAGTACATTATGGAGTGGATGGGAGTCATTGTCCAAGATGGCATGCAACTTGGACAGCATCCTCTTTTCAGACACCACCGTAGAGAGACCAGTTCTACCCTCACAACATCACTGGCCTTACGAATGAGTTTGTTGATTCTGTGGGTGTCTGCTACCCTCAGCCTGCTGCCCCAGCACACAACAGCAAACATGATAGCACTGGCCACTGGCCATGGGTAGAGCAATTGCCATGCCGAACTGTCATCCTGATAGAATGCTTATTAGAGTGCACGTGTAAAATTGGCGAGGGTCAAGAATAAGTGTGCACAGGTGTGCTATAATGTCATGTAGGGCAGGGGATGGGGAAGATATAGAATAATGAATTTTCAGATTGAAAAGAACAATAACAAAAAAAGTCAATAAATTATCAGCATTATTAAAACAGAGCTGATTTTCATTTGCCATCATTAACGAGGAAATGTTAGAAAGGATTATAACTGTTAAAAATAGGATGTCAATTTAAATAAGCACAAGGCTATAGAAGGGTATATAATGGAATGACACCTCTGGGTCTGCATATGAGTCCAGCCCCCTTTTCTGCTGTAAGGATTGTATATTTATATGTCCAGTGAGATGAGCTACCAGTTCATATTGATGGCAAAATTCCCTGTGAAATTGACTGCAGTGAGGAGAATGTGCAGTGGGCAAGAAAGGTAGTCCTTTGTTTACTCGAGTAAAGCAGCCTTTGTTGGTGTATTGCATTGAATTTTCCAATAGAATTGGAAGTGCTTTATCAAAGATCCCTCCACGCCAAACATTCTCTCTTTTCCGCCCCTCCATCAGGTGGAAGATGCAAAAGCATGAAAGCAGGTACTACCAGGCTAAAGGGAAGATCCTATCCTGCTGAACAGTCCCCTAGTGTGGTAAGATGAACTCTTGACCTCATAGCCTACTTCATTGGAGGTTTGCAACTTATTGTGTACAGTTCTGGTCACCGAATTATAGGAAAGATGTCAACAAATTAGAGAGAGTACAGAGAAGATTTACTAGAATGTTACCTGGGTTTCAGCACCCAAGTTACAGAGAAAGGTTGAACAAGTTAGGTCTTTATTCTTTGGAGCGTTGAAGGTTGAGGGGGGACTTGATAGAGGTATTTAAAATAATGAGGGGGATAGATCGAGTTGACGTGGATAGGCTTTTTCCACTGAGAGTAGGGGAGATTCAAACAAGAGGACATGATTTGAGAGTTGGGGGCAAAAGTTTAAGGGTAACTCGAGGGAGAATTTCTTTACTCAGAGTGGTAACTGTGTGGAACGAGCTTCCAGTAGAAGTGGTAGAGGCAGGTTTGGTATTGTCATTTAAAGTAAAATTGGATAGGTATATGGATAGGAAAGGAATGGAGGGTTATGGGCTGAGTGCGGGCCAGTGGGACTAGGTGAGTGTAAGCGACGGCACGGACTAGAAGGGCCGAGGTGGCCTATTTCTGTGCTGTAATTGTTATATGGTTATATGGTTATAGTCGCCTTGCACTGCACTTTCTCTGTGGTGGCATCCATTAGTCTCGTGGGACCATGGATCTGCGCCTGGATTGTTTCCAGGGCGCAGGCCTGGGCAAGTTTGTATGGGAGATTGGCAGTTGCCCATGTAGCAAGTCTCCCCTCTCCACAACACCGATGTTGTCCAAGGGAAGGGCATTAGGACCCATACAACTTGGCATCAGTGTCGTAACAGGAGTTGCCAGAACAAGGATGAAGGCAACATCAGACTGCCTTAGGGACTCCAGCTCTGGATTTGTCCTCAGGGTTTACTCCCAAAGCCTTTCCCATGAGTGCTTTCTCTGTAACTGTAAATGAAGTGATGAACTGATCTGTATGGATAGCATGTAAAACCGTTTCTCCACTGACCCTCAGTACAAGCGACAACAATAAACTAATTTTTTTTCAAAATTATTCTTCCTAGCACTGTTCACTTCAATTACTGGCATATTTTGTCCACAAAGTTAATCAAGTTTATGCAAATATAAAGGTGAGATAATTACAAGTACAGACTTATGTTCAGGCAGACTAGTTGTATTAATCAAGATCTTAAAGCTAACACAGAGCATGTGGATTTCTGAGCAGCAGTGATCCCCACATTTCAGTATGAAGTAGGCATCTTGATGCACTTGAAGAAATGCTGATGTTGTCTCTACAAAGATTTCAAGCATTGAAACTTTAATTGCTCTAAGGCCTCAATCAGCTGTCTCCAATGGGCATGCCCTGCGATTTGCATATCCACCACCAGATTCCTGAACTTTAATCAAACCGCCAGCATGAGATTACAAGGAGGATAGAAAATATGTTTCAGTGATGTTCTCAAAGCCTCCCTCCAAACATGGAACATCAACGCATGGGAATCTTCATCCCATTAATCCTTGACATGGAGGAGAAGCATTTGGAATGGCACCTCTAGTCCATGCAGCAGGAGCACAGAATCCTAGTGTGAATGGCAGAAAAAGTGCATCACAAGCTGCACACCTCCCTCAAACTTCACCTTCCTTGTCTACAGCAGAATGTTTAGGTCCCACATTGCCCTTCTCAGGACCTACGAAGCTGTTGTAGAAGCAAGTTATCTTTGACCCAAAGTGTTGTCTGAGAAGAATAATCTATATTGCATGAAATATGGTTGATGTTGCATGTAGTTATTTTTAGAAGGTGTCATAGAATAATACAGCACAGAACCAGGGTCTTCAGTCCAACACCTCCATACTGACCAAGGTGCCTGCCTCAGCTCATCCCATTTGCCTGCATTTGGCCCATATCTCTGTGAACCTTTCTTATCCATGCACCTATAAGTGTTGTCACTGTAACATTTTGCAGGCTTTCTTTAAATTATTTTAAACAATTTACTGTTTTATACAAAATTGCAGAGATTTTCTGTTACACAGTTCATTTCATATTTAGCCTAGATTTTTTTTATATCTCTTTGGAATATACTTGGCAAAACTGCAATATTATTTAAATTTAAACAAAATGATGGTACATCGAGGCTTCCCTTTAAACAATGAGTAAGATGCCTTCAAACTAAAATGTCTTTTAAAACTTAAAAATCCATCATTTTCTTTCTTGTTCACTATTTTAAACAATCTTAAAGAAATATATCTGCACAAAAGAAGCAGTTGACATATTGCATTTTACCCATATTTCTAATAGGCACTTATTCCTACGAAAAGAGTTATTTTTTTCATGCGAGTGATTTAGAAATGCACCAGTTGTTTTAAAGTTAAATTTTTATTTTGATAGAACATAATTAAGGTAAAACTGCAAGTCATGTTGAGAAACTCCAGCCTTGAATTTGAAGCTGAAGAGATTTTGCAACCAGACAGGATGTAGTTAGGGATCGGGTGAAAATTGTGATTTTTCTGAAAAAAGAAAAACAACAAAGCTGGAAAATTACTGTGTGTTTCTTAATGATCTTTAAAATTATGTTTCTGTTCTCTTTTTTTGGAACTGAGACACTCCTTCATGGAGAACTAGTCTAGAAGTTGCACCCTTGAGATATTGTGACTTTTAAAATGACACTCCAAGTTGTCAGGGTGGGCTGGTGAAGTTGTAAGAGA
The DNA here is from genome assembly GCF_030144855.1 of Hypanus sabinus. Classification (NCBI taxonomy): domain Eukaryota; kingdom Metazoa; phylum Chordata; class Chondrichthyes; order Myliobatiformes; family Dasyatidae; genus Hypanus; species Hypanus sabinus. The sequence goes on along the minus strand of NC_082738.1, from coordinate 21,691,315 downwards.
TTGGCAATGTTGTCAGTCATGCAATTGGTTTGGGTGGTTATAGTTAGGAGGCTGGAGGGCTAGATGGTGTAAAGTAGAGATTATAAAGTTGGTATTCTAGAAGGGTAAGAGTTGGCTAACAAATGGATCACCTTCATTGGAAACCCAGTCTTCTTTTTCATTCCTGCTGACAATTTCTTGCATTTTCTGCATTTCATGATTACCGTTAACTTGAAATGTAATAATTGATCGTCATATTGGACATTCCTGATTTCCTTCATCAGGAATGTCTGACAAGAAAAATATTTAATTATTTGAAAACTATTTTATTGTTTTCCTACGTCTCTCTAAACATCACCCTCAAAATTCCTTCTTTCCTTTCTCCCCTTTCTCCTGTCGCTGAATTATTCCATCTACAATCTGCCACAATAATTTTACCTTCACTTTCAATGTCACCCTTCTTATTAAGGTTTGCTTATGTTTCCCCCTACTGGGGATCATTAATAAATATAATGCTGGAAGTACTTAATCCTATTTAAACAATTTGAGGAAATTTGAAAATTCATCTGAGGAAGAATGGAAAACAGATTCAAAGATCAAAGTAAGTTTATTATCAAAGTACATATATAGAATGATAGGTAGTATATGTCATCATATAAAACTCTGTGATTTGTTTTCTTGCAGATGTTCACAGTAAGTACAAAGAAGCACAATAGAAGAATCAATGAAAGACCAACCCCAACGGGATGGACAAACGGCCAATATGCAAAAGACAGCAAACTGTGCAAATACAAAAAGGAAAGAGATAAAAGTAACAAATAGATAAACAATAGATATAAAGAGCATGAGATGAAGAGTCCTGAAAAATGAGTCCATAGTTTTTGGGAACATTTCAGTGATGGGCAAGTGAAGTTGAGTGAAGTTATCCCCTTTGATTGAATTGACTTTATTTCTTACATCCTTCACATACATGAGGAGTAAAAATCTTTATGTTACATCTCTGTCTAAATGTGCAATGTGCAATCTTTTTAATTTATAAAAAATAGAACAGTCAGTGTAATATAGAGTAACACACTCAAATCAGTGTGTGTTCATCAGCCTGGTGGAAGAAGCTGTCCCGGAGCCTGTTGGTCTTGGCTTTTATGCTATGGTACTGTTTCCCAGATGGTAGCAGCTGGAATAGATTGTAGCAGCTGGAATAGACTCGGGTCCCCAATAATCCTATGGGCCCTTTTAACACACCTGTCCTTGTAAATGTCCTGAATCACAGCTACAGATGTGCTGGGCTGTCCGTACCGCTCTCTGCAGAATCCTGCAATTAAGGGAGGTACAGTTCCCATACCAGGCAATGATGAAGCCAGTCAGGATGCTCTCAATTGTGCCCCTGTAGAAAGTTCTTAGGATTTGGGGACCAATACCAAACTTCCTCAGCTGGTGTGTACAGACCACGTGAGGCCTTAGGTAATATGGATACCGAGGAACTTAAAGCTGTTTACCCTCTCAACCCCAGATCCATTGATGTCAATTGGGGTTAGCCCGTCTCCATTCCTCCTGTAATCCACAACCAGCTCCTTTGTTTTTGTGACATTGAGGGAGGGGTTGTTTTCTTGACACCACTGTGTCAGAGAGATGACTTTTTCCCTGTAGGCCATCTCGTTATTGTTTGAGATTCAGCAAATCAATGTAGTGTTGTCGGCAAACTCAATTAGCAGATTGGAGCTGTGGGTGGTGACACAGTCATGGGTATACAGGGAGTAAAGGAAGGGATCAGTACACAGCCCAGAGGGGCTTCGGTATTGATAGGTGGAGGTGAGAGAGCCCACTCTTACCACCTGCTGGCGATCTGACAGGAAGTCCAGGATCCAGCTGCACAAGGCAAGGTGAAGGCCGAGGTCTCTGAGCTTCCTGTCGAGCTTGGATCCTTCTTCTCCAGATTTGTAAGGATGGCATGTAAAGCAGTGGCTATTGCATTGTTTGTCAATCGGTTGTGTCGGTTGGTTCAAAAGCCTGATAGTTGAGGGGTAATAACTGTTCCTGAACCTGGTGGTGTGGGTCCTGAGGCTCCTGTACCTCCTTCCTGATGGCAGCGGCGAGAATAGAGCCTGGCCTGGATAGAGGGTGCCCCTGCTGATGGATGCTCTTTGCCTGCGACAGGACTCCATCTTGATGGTGGGAAAGCAAGTGCTCATGATGGAGCTGGCTGAGTATATAACCCTCTGCATCCGTCCACAACATTATTTCTAGTATTCCTCAAAATCCAATCTTTTGCACCCTTTTATCTTCCATAGTATGTGCCCCCTCTTAAGAACATGATCAGAAAATAGTGTCAGTTTCCATATCTATTCTCAAATTAACTTCTCCAACCTCTCTTGAATCTGCCACTGTCCAAATTGTCTATTTGCTTCTTTAATACCCCTTCGCATCAGATTTCTGAACAGTCCGTGAAACACCTCACCATTTTGCTTTCTTTTTCCACTACTTATTTACTTCTTATACTCCTTTTTGTAACTTCCAGTAGTTGTTATTATTATGTACTGCTGTCACATAGCAACAGATTCCATGCCATTTGTCAGTGATAATAAGCTTGATTCTGATGCTGGAAAGGAAGCCATTCTCAGGCTAGACCTAGCAATGTCTGTGTGGCACCAGGTAAGTGCAATCTGAATGAACTCAGCAAACAGGAAAAATGTTGGAGTTCAAATATCCTAAAGCCTGTAGATGGACTGAAAAGGACAAGGAAGCTAAGTTATCTTTGCCACAATCATCTACGGTGTAATTAGTGACCCTGAGATCTGTTTTTGACATGTTGAAACTGGCAGAGGCAGAACCCCAGTCGAGGGATTCTAAAAAAATGACTCTGGTCATCAGCTTAGGAGTACAAAACTGAAGGATTTTGGAGGGAGAATGGAAGGTGGAGATGAGATGATAGTTTTCAAGGTCAGTGGAGTCAAGGTTAGGGACAGAACAGAAGCCATGGAAGTACCTTTCCTGTTCAGGCTCCTCGAATGTTTTTAGTCTTCTAAGTTCTTGCCTATCTTTTCCCCAAACTGCCTGTTTGAATTCCTCCATTGCAATTTCTGACACTGCTACAGTTTCAACAGCTGAAGTGATTTCAAAATGTGTCAAAGGAGTAACTTTTAAGCAGTGCCATAAAGGAGGGAGAATTAAAAATAAAGTGTTGGAAACCTTCAGCAGGGCAGGCAGCGTCTGTGGAGAGGCACACACAGACATAATGCTTCAGTTCAAAGGCCTTTCATTAAAACTGGGAATGGTGATGTAGATTATAGAGAGAATTCCAGAATGTAGGGCTAAAGGAATTGATGTCAATGGTAGATCAGTAAATAGTGGGAATCCTGAAGAGGATGGCTTTAATCAATGCAGAGATTTCCAACAGTTATAGGATTGGAGGTTGTGGAGGCTGAAGAAGTATGATCCCTGTTCATAATTGATCTATTTATTGTTCACTAATGGAACACTGTTGCATCTTTCTCTAAAAGCTCATTATCATAGCATGTCAAGAAATTATTATCTTTTCTTTCCAAAAATATGATTAGATAGGTTAGAAAAATAGAGGGCTATGCGGTAGGGAAATTCTAGGTAGTTTCTAGAGTAGGTTAAATGGTCGGCACAACATTGTGGGCTGATGGGCCTGTAATGTGCTGTAGATTTCTATGTTCTACGATTAGCTTTATTTCCCCACTGATGATGTGTCCAGAGGCATCAGTAGATGTATGCACACAGCCCCTCAGGAGGGTAGAAGAAAGAGAAAAAGTATAAATCTGGCAATTCTTCATTTGCTCCATCTCATCTCCCACCATTGTAAATTTACAAGAGAAAACAACTGCCAGTGTTACAGCAGACTAGAGACACTGAAATAAACAGTACAATATTCAACTAGGTATTGACGCTGGAGAAAGAAATCACCTTTTATTATTAGCAGGTCTTAACTTTCCGAATGAAGCAATCACCAAACTATAAAAGTGTGAGATGTGCTTCGGAAACTGAAAGCATACACTCAACAATTCAGGAACAGCTTCTCCCCCTCTGCAACTAACATTGAACCCATGAACACTACCTCCCTACTTTTTTATTTTTATTTTTGCACTACTTATTTAATGTAACTATTTATATATTTTTCTGTTATTATGTATTGCAATGTACTGCTGCTGCCAGTGACATTAAACCTGATTCTGATTCTGATTAATTTTCAATAATCTTGTCACACACTTGAGCTTCTCCCTTTATGTTTAGAATATCACATATTCTAATCTTTACAGATTGGTATCGGCCTTGTTAACACATACTCATTGTTTAACTGTGTTAAAAAGTGCAATAAACAAATGCAATAAGTTTGCTGAACTATCAGATGATAAAAAGCAACTGAATAAAAACAAAAGCTGAAGTCAGGTGTACTTTGAAAAAGGTGAACTTTCAGAAAGTGGCCGGACTAGATGGAGACCTTGGGTGGGTTCTGAATTTGTGTGCCAATCATCCAGCCACTGTCTTTGCTGATATCTTTAACCTCACGCTCCAACAGTCTAGTGTTGCCGTCTGCTTCAAGGAAGCTTCCATCGTTCCAAGAGAAGTAAAATGTCCTGTTTCAATAATTACTGACCAGTAGCTCTAACATTAACAATGATGAATAGCTTTAAGAGGTCGGTAGTCACCCGCATCAGCATCATCCTCCCTAGTCCAGACAAAGGGTTTTGACCAGAAACATTGACTGTCCATTTTCCTCCATGGATGCTGCCTGATCCACGCGTGCCTCCAGCAGCAGTGTATTGTTACAGGTTCAGACACCTGCGGTCTCTTGCATCTCTATGTAAAGTAAGATATGCATTTTAATAACTTCTCATAAAAAGGACAGAAAAGGTGTTGCTGACTTACAGTAGCTGCTCATCGCATCACTTTCACACACAGCAGCAAGGTTATATACAGTATATTTGGTTAACTGGGGATCTCAATCAGGCTTGTTTGAAGAAATCCTTACCTATTTACCATCATTACTACTGTTATACTAAGATAAGAAATACCTTCCGTTCCGTGCCCAGACAGCATTTCGGGAAATCTGATCACTTGGCTGCCCTTCTCCTACCCGCATTCAGGCAGAGGCTGAAGAGCAAAACTCCGGAGATCAAGACAATGAAGGGGTGGTCATGGGAGGCAGAGGAGTGGCTACAGGATTGTTTCGAGTTGGTGGACTGGGCCGTGTTCGAGGACTCATCTGTGGATCTGACTGAATACACCATGGTTGTCAAAGGCTTTATTAAAGCAGTTGTAGATGAGCGTGTCCCCACAAAATCAGTTAATGTCTTCCCCATCCAGAAGCTCTGGAAGACCCATGAAATCTGCAGTCTGCTGGGGGCCAAGTCAGTAGCATTCAAAGCTGGTGACCAAGAAAATTACTTGAGGTCCAGGTATGATTTCCGAAAAGCCATCTCATGGGTGAAGTGGTAATTCTGGACTAATGTTGAATCAACAAAGAATGCTTGACAGTTGTGGCAGGGCTTGGATGCTTTTTCCACTTATAAAGTAAAATCAAGCAATAAAGGCAACAACAGGGCTTCACTTCCAAATGAGCTCAAGGGCTTTTATGCTCACTTTGACTGTCGAAACATGGAGGAGCTGTCATGAACTCCCACAGCCTCTGATGATCGTGTGATTTCTGTCTCTGAGGCCGACATGCAAGCAACCTTCAGAAGGGTGAACCCATGGTAAGTATCTGGCCCAGATGGTGTACTTGGCCAGATACTAAAAACCTGCGCTGATCAACTGGCTGGTGTATTCACTGAGATCTTTAACCTCTCACTTCAGTAGTCTGAGATATCCATCTGCTTCAAGGAGGCTTCAATTATACTGGTGCCCAAGAAGAACATGCCTCAATGACTATCCTCCAGTAGCACTTACATCCACTGTGATGAAGTTCTTTGAGAGGTTAGTGATGAAGCATATCAATTCCTGCCTGTAAAGTGACTTGGATCCACTCCAATTGGCCCACCAGAGCAACAGGTCACAGCAGATGCTATCTCATTGGCTCTTCACTCAACCCTGGAACATGTGGACAGTGAAGATGCATACATCAGGATGCTCTTCATCGACTGCAGCTCGGCATTCAATACTACCATCCCCTCAGAGCTAATCAATAAGCTTCAAGACCTTGGCCTCAATACCTCCTTGTGCAATTGGATCCTTGATGTCCTCACTTGCAGACTCCACTCAGTTTAAATTGGCAACAACATCTCCTCCACAATCTCCACCAGCACAGGTGCAGCACAAGCCTGTGTGTTTAGACCCCTGCTCTATTCGCTTTACACATGATTCTGAAGCTGAGCACATCTCTAATGCCATATTCAAGTTTGCTGATGACACCACTGTTGCTGGCTGAATCAAAGGTGGTGATGAATCAGCTTATAGAAGGAAGATTGAAAATTTGGCTGAGGGGTGCCACAACAACAACCTCTTACTCAATGTCAGCAAAGCCAAAGAGCTGATTATTGAGTTCAGGAGGAGGAAATCAAAGGTCCATGAGGCAGTCCTCAGTGGAGGATCAGAGGTGGAGGGGGTCAGCAAATTTAAATTCCTCAGTGTCATTATTTCAGAGGACCTGTCCTGGGCCCAGCTCATAAGTGCAATTACGAAGAAAGCACAGCAGTGCCTTTACTTCCTTCAGAGTTTGCGAAGATTCGACATGATGTCTAAAACTTTGGCAAACTTCTGTATATGTGTAGAAGAGAGTATATTGACTGGTTGCATCATGTCCTGGTATGGAAACACCAGTGCCCTTAAATGGAAAAACCTACAAAAAGTAATGGCTACAGCCCAGTCCATCATGGGTAAAGGCCTCCCCACCATTGAGCGCTGTTGCAGGAAAGCAGCATCTATCATCAGGAATCCTCACCATCCAGGTCATGCTCTCTTCTCACTGCTGCCACCTGGAAGAAGGTACAGGAGCCCCAGGACCCACACCACCAGGTTCAGAAACAGTTATTACCCCTCAAACTTCAGGCTCTTGAACTGAAGCAAATAACTTCACTCAACTTCACTTGCCCCATCACTGAACTGTTCTGAAACCCATGGATTCATTTTCAAGGACTCTTCATCTCATATTCTCAATATTTATTATTATTATTTCTTTCTTTTTGTATCTGCACAGTTTGTTGTCTTTTGCACTCGGGTTGAACGCCCAAGTTGGTGCAGTCTTTCATTGATTCTATTAAGGTTATTATTCTATTATGGATTTATTGAGTCTACCCACAAGAAAATTAATCTCAGGGTTGTATGTAGTGACATATATGTGCTTTGATAATAAATTTACTTTGAATTTTTAGGGGTCTCAGCCCGAAACGTCAACTGTACATTTTTTCATAGATGCTGCCTGGCTTGCGGAGATCCCCCAGCAATTTGTGTGTGTTGCTTGAATTTCCAGCATCTGCAGATTTTCTCTTGTTTGTGGTCTGATTACTTTGAATTTTAATTGTATTCTGTTGGTGTTGGTGAAGGAAGGATATTGACCGAGGGTGTCGGGAGAATTTCTGCCCTTCAAATGACGCTGCTGAATTTTTGTCTCCATTTGAATGAGCAAATAGTTTGTTGTTTAATGTTTCACTTGTGGAACAAGCCTATCAACAACACAGCATTCCATTACTATACAGATGTGTCAGCTTAAAATACATGCAAATATAAGAATGCTGCTTAAACCACAACCTTCTGACTCATGTGTTGAAGTGTTTTGAAGTTGACATAGCACCATAAATAGACAATGCCCTCGATTCCACAATGAAAATTAATGCCTGAAATAAAAACGGGGCAGTTCGCTGTCTGAACATTAATATGTGAGTTGTTGTACTTAATGAGGAAGAATTTATAGCAATATGTGTAAGCATTGAAGCATATCTGTCTTTGAAGAATTAGTAACAAGACAACAGGAATCAAAAATAATAAAAGAACTGCAGATGTTGAAAACCTGAAATAAAAGTGAAAAATGCTGGATAAAACTCAAAACTTTAGACAGTGTCTGTGGAGACAGAAACAGGTTGGCAATCTTTTAACAGCTCAACATTCCCACTCTTATACCAGATATGCCCAAACTGGTCAGGCTGTTTATCTGAAGTTGTTGAATTCAAGTTTGGGCTGTAGAGTCGCAGAAGATGAAATGTTGTTCCATGAGTTTACATTGGATTTTTGTTGGAACAATGCATGAGGCCAAAGACAGGGATTGCAGAGTAGGAGCGGAACAGCTCATTAAGGTGACAGGAAAATTGGTATTTGAAGATCAAATTTGCTAACTGAAGGGTTTGTTCTGCAGAAGGATTGCCCTATCTGTTTTACGTGTTTTGAATGTAGAGGAAGCCATATCATGAATACCAAATGTAGTTCATTAAGTTAAAAGAAGAGCAAGTGACAAGTTGGTTAACCTGGAAGGAGTGACGTGGTGTATTAGATAAGCATAACTTGGAACAATGGAGGTTCCACTTGTTACACTTTAGATTGTGCAAAGTGATGGATGTTAAAGCAGAAATTGTTCAACTCCTTAAACTCTACTCACTTTCTCCGAATCAAAATCATAGCAGTGGGTACTCCTATTGATCTCCTTGTGGGATACATGGTAAAGTGCCTGATATAGTCCACCCTGGGTGCATTCACTTTTTCTGGAACATTCATGACTGTATCGATGCTGCTTTCCTGCTCCTGTGCAGAAGTTCATCAACTTAGCTCTCAATTTCCAGCCTAACTTCACTTTCACATGGTCCACCTTTTCTCTTCTCTTCACTTTTTTTTTTGATTTTGCTGTCTCAATCACAGTGGTGGGTTAGTGACAAGTTAAAAGCCCACAGACTTCCACAGCTATCTAAATGATACCTCCTTGCTTTCTGCTTTCTTTAAGGAAGTCATTTTATTCACTCAGTTTCTGTGACTCATCTGTTCTGAGAATGACCCTTCTGGGATGTTTTCCAGTAGGTTAACTGTTGACTGTAAATTACCCCTCAATGTAGGCTAATGTCAAAAAGAATTAAAAGTGAGATGGTGAGTATACGAGAGGGAATAAATCGCACAGGTACAGGGAAATAAGGAGAGGGGGAATTAGTAAAGGTGTCAAAGGTTGTGGGAAGAAGGCAGGAGAATGGGTTGAGAGGGAAAATAAATCAGTCATGATATAAAGGCAAAGCAGATTCAATAGATTGAATGGCCCAATTCTGCTCCTAGGTCTTGTAGTTTTAAGGAATGAGATTAGCCCCTTGGAACACAACATGAATGTGATAGGCCAAATGTGTTGTAAGAAGGTTATCAAAAATCAGAGGGGATTTCGATCTGTGAGGTAAGTGGGCCAAGAAATGGAAAATGATGTTTAATCCAGTAAGTGCAAGGTGCTGCATTTTGGAAAGTCAAACCAGAGTATGGGCTTCACAGTGAATGGTAACACCTGGTGAGCGTTGTAGAACAGATGGAGCTAGGAATACAGCTACATAGTTCTCTGAAAGTGGCATCACAGGTACACAGGGTGATGAAGAAGGTATCTGGCCTTCAGTCAGGGCATTGAATACAGGATTTGGGATGTTGTGATGCAGTTGTACAAGGCATTGGTGAGGTCATACCTGGAGTATTGTGTAGAGCTTTGGTCATTCTGTTATAGGAAAGATGTTATTAAGCAGGAAAGTGTGAAAAGAAGACTTAGAAGGGCCTTCTCAAGGGCAACTAGGGATGTGCAATAAATGCTGGCTTAACTGGTGATACCCACATCTAATAAATGAATAAAAAGGAGAATATTGCCAGCACTCAAGGGCTTGAGTTATAGGGAGAATAGTGTAGAGTGTGACTTTATTCACTGGAGTATAGGGACTGAGGGATGACCTATAAAGGTGTATAAAATCTTGAAGGGTGTACAGTAGATGAGCTGGCTGGTGGTGGTGTGACATCAGCACAGGGCTTCGAGGTAGGTCCTGAGTTTGAATCCGGCTGGGTCCTGGTCTGGGCAGCAGCAGTATCTGTGTGGAGGACAGGCCTGGCATCTACTTCCATATCTTGCGACAAAAATCCTATGGACCACTACACTATCCGCAGTGTACTCCATAGACGAGTCGACGGCACTCAACAACATACAGTAGACAAGGTGAATGCACAGTATTTTTTTCTGGAAAAGGGATTCACTAACTAGAGGACATAGGCTTAGGGCAGGGGTCAGCAACCTTTACCACTGAAAGAGCCACTTGGACCCGTTTCCCACAGAAAAGAAAACACTGGGAGCCGCAAAACCCGTTTGACATGTAAAATGAAATAACACTGCATACAACGTTTTGTTTTGCCTTTATGCTATGTATAAACAAACTATAATGTGTTGCATTTATGAAATTGATGAACTCCTGCAGAGAAAACAAAATTACATTTCTGCATGCAACAAAAACATTTTGAACTCCGAAAAAAAGAGGTTGGGTTGAAGGTTACTTTTAAGTAAAATACTCAACGTCTATTTGAGTCCTTCTTGTATTTATGAAAAACGCCAAACTTAAATTTGCCGCCAGCAGCAAATCAAAAATAACGTCAGCCAGCTGTCAACCTGAAAAATAAAAGGACTATTTCACTGAACAATGAAAACATATGAATATACGTAAAATATTAGGCAATTAAAATATTTATCATACTTGGTCAGGTTGACTCACACCTGACAATGCAGTCGAATTCAGTAGGGATGGATCGATGCTTAGGGGAGTGACCGGGAAGGATAATGTGTTTTTTTCCTCTCTGAACTCACAGAAGCGTTTCCCAAACGATGTTTGCATTGCGATGATTGCAGAATGTAAATACTCCGAATTTATCATGTCGTGACCTTGTTTGAACTCTCTCAAATTGGGGAAGTGAGACAATGTGCCTTTCTGTAAATCTCTGGCAAGCACTGTCAACTTGAGCTCGAATGCCAAAACATCCTCCAACATGTGCAGGGCTGTACGTCCTTACCCCGTTGAAGAGCTGTGTTCAGCGTGTTCAGGTGCGCTGTCATGTCTACCATGAAGTGTAGCTTTTCCAGCCACTCTGGCTGTTCCAGCTCAGGAAAGGTGGGCCCTTTGCTACCCAGGAAAGTTTTCACTTCTTCCAGACACGCGACAAAGCGTTTCAGCACCTCCCCTCTGGACAGCCAGCGATAAACTGCAGTCAAAGATAGCTTTATTCGAACTAAACAGCCTTGCTTTTAAGCCTCCCTCAACCCACCCCCCATGGGCGCGGATGCTGCAAAAGACACGTACTCACAAACCCCCGTAGGCTATCTCCCTTACCCTGAACATTGGCTAATTGTGAGCCGGTTCGGATGTGTCAGGAAATGGGTCGCCACAACGTCTTAATTAGATTGTACAAGATCACCATAATCTTCAAATTTAGAATTACATTTCAAAAACTAACAAACATTTTAATTAAAATACATTTTAATTAAATACTGACCAATTATTTCCCAAAGCAACAGGGAGCCGCAGCACAGACGTAAAAGAGCCACATGTGGCTCCGGAGCCGCGGGTTGCCGACCCCCGGTTTAGGGTGAGAGGGAAACAATTTAAAAGGGATCTGAAAGGATATAGCATCTTCAAAGGAACGAGCTGACAGAGGAAGCGGCTGAGGCAGGTAAAATACCTTTAAAAGACACTTAGATAAGGAAGGCTGAGAAGGATATAAACCAAATGTAGGCAAATGGGACTAGGCTAAATGGGCCTGGACGAGTGCTATAATGCTCTATGATTCTAAATACGTTTTCTGTTTTTACATAACTGTGGCTTCTCCTTGACCACAATTGACAGGGCTGTCAACCACATCTGTTATATTTCTTGCATTTCTGCTCCCCTCGACACACCCCACCCCCACTCTCCATCCCACCAGCCTTTACTTTCAATGTACTGGCCTCTGTAATTTCTGCCACCTCCAACAAGTTGTGACCACCAGGCACATCTCCACTTGCAGTATTCCAAAGCAACCATAATTCAGGAAGCTATGCATTAAAATAAAAGTGGAATTAACTTTTCACCTCCTAAAACATTAAATCTGCTTCCCTCTCCATGGATGCTGCCTGATCTGCTGAGTGTTGCCAACATTTTTTATTTCTATTTCAGATTTCCAGCATCTGCGATTCTTCAATTTTTGTCTGCCCACCAGGTGCCATGTAATTGCAGTTGATTATATTAGAATACATTAAGGTGTACAGTACTCCATTTTTCTTGACCATGCACTCATTAACTTCAAATAATGACCTGGGGCATGGTAACTCCTGGAATTGTGCTGTTACGTAAATGGGAAATTTTCATGTGGATCATGAATTAGACCTATACAATTTGCTCCATGACAATCACAGTCATTATACTCAACATGACACTAGATTACTCCTGGATTGAACTCTTCTCATAGAGTCAAAAAACTACAGCACAGAAACAGGTCCTTTGACCCATCTAGTTTACACCAAACCATTTAAACTGCCTAGTCCTACCTACCTGCATCGAGACCCTAGCCCTCCATACTCTTCCCATCCATGCACTTATCTAAACTTCTCTTAAACATTGAAATTGAAATCCCATCCACCACTTGCGCTGGCAGCTCATTCCACACTTTCACCACTCTCGGAATGAAGAAGCTTCCTCTCATGTTTCCCTTAAACATTTGACCTTTCACTTTTAGCCCATGACCTCTAGTTGTAGTCTCACCCAAACTCAACAGTAAAAGCCTGCTTGCCTTTATCCCATCTATACCCCTCATAAGTTTCTATACCTCTATCTAATCTCCCCCAGATCTTCTACATTCTGAGGAATAAAGTTCTAATCTATTCAATCTTATAACTCAGGTCTTCCAGTGTCAGCAAAATCCTTGTAAAGTTTTTCTGTAGTCTTTCAATTTTATTTACGTCCTTCCTGTAGGTAGATGACCGAAACTGCACACAATACTCCAAGTTAGGCCTCATTAACATCTTATACAACTTCAACATAACATCCCATCTCCTGTATTCAATACTTTGATCTATGAAGGCCAATATGCCAAAAGCTTTCTTTATGACCCTATTTACCTGTGATGCCACTTTCAATGAGTTATGGGTCTGTATTTCCAGATCCCTTTGTTCTAACACATTCCTCAGTGCCCTACCATTCACTGTGTAAGACCCACCCTACTTGGTCCTCCTGAAGTACAACACCTCATACTTAAATTCCACCTGCCTTTTCTCAGCCCATTTTTCCAGTTGATGCAGATGCCTCTGCAAGCTTTGATAGTCCTCCTGACTGTCCACTACACCCTAAATCTTGGTGTCATCCACAAGTTTGCTGATCCAGTTAGCCACATTATTGTCCAGATTGTCAATATAGATGACAACAACAGACCTAGCACCAATCCTTGAGTCACTCCACTAGTCACAGGCCTCCAGTCAGAGAGGCAACCCTCTACTATTTCTCTCTGGCTTCTTCCACAAAGCCAATTTACTATTTCATCTTGAATACCAAGTGATTGAACCTTCTTGACCAACCTCTCATGCTGGATCTTGTCAAATGCCTTGCTGAAGTCCATGTAGACAACATCCACTGCTTTGCCTTTAACTTTCCTGGTAACTTCCTCAAAAAACTTTATAAGATTGGTTGGACACAACCTACCATGTTGACTATCCCTAATCAGGCCCTGTCTATCCAAATACTTATATATCCAGTCCCTTGGAATACTTCCCAATAACTTTCCCACTATTGATATCAGGCTATAATTTTTGATAATATTGATATCAGGCTATAATTTTTGATAATATTGATATCAGGCTATAATTTTTTGGCTCATTCTTAGGGCCTTTCTTAAACAGTGGAACAACATTTGCTATCAACCAATCCTCCAGTACCTCACCTGTCACTAAGGATGATTTAAGTATTTCTGCTAAGGCTCCTGAAATTTCTGCATGCCTCCCACAGGGTCCACCTTGTCGGATCCTGAGGATTTGTCCACCCTAATTTGCCACAAGACAGTAAACACCTCCTCCTCTGTGACTTGATGCTGGTTTGACTCACTTCTGTCCATCTCTTGAGTAAATGCAAATGCAAAAATCTATTTAAGATCTCCCCCATCTCTTTTGGCTCCATGTATAGATTACCTTTCTGATCTTCCTTCCAACCTTTTTGCTCTTAACATATCTGTAGGAGCCCTTAGGGTTCTCCTTCACCTTGTCTGCAAGAGCAACCTCATGACTTCTTTTAGCCCTCTTGATTTCCTTCTTAAGTGTTCTCTTACGTTTCTTATACTCCTCAAGTACCTCATTTGTTCCTACCTGCCTTTACCTGCTATGCACCTCCTTTTTTTTTAACCAAGGCCTCAATATATTTCAAAAAACAAGTTTTCAGAAACCTGTTATTCCTGTCTTTCATTCTGACAGGCACATAAAGCTTTGTACTCTCAAACTTTCACTTTTGAAGGCCTCCCACTTACTAAGTACATGTTTGCCAGAAAACAACCTCTCCCAATCCACACTTGCCAGATCCTTTCTGATACCATCAAAATTGGCCTTTCTCCATTTTAGAATCTCAACCCAAGGACCAGACCTAACCTTCTCCATAATTACCTTGAACCTAATGGCATCATGATCACTAGATGCAAAGTGTTCCCCTGCACAAACCTCTGTCACCTGCCCTGTTTCATACCCTAATAGGAAATCAGGTATTGAACACTCTCTCGTTGGGACTTCTATGTACTGATTAAGGAAACTTTGCTGAACAGACCTAATAAAGTCTATTCTATCTTGTCCTTTTAAAGTCGTGTGCAGAGTGTCTGCGTACTGAGATGATAAATAGGCTTAAATTTTAATCTACTCCTGAACATTCCAGCCTACACAAGTGGAGCTAATTTAGTACACAAATCAAACAACATGATCACTATGGTACTTTTGGTTAGTAAGTACGTTCACTGGTGTTAATACAATTTCATCATTCTCAGCACATAGAATTGCTTCCCAGCTAATTTATGACTCTATTGAAACAAAGAGATGGGAAGGATGCTGAAGTTAAAATATAAAACTTGAAATTATGTGCACAAATATTAGCATAGAGATCCTCACTGTGTGCATGTGCAATCGTTTTGCTGGCTCATTGAAGAGTCTGAAATGTCACAGTGTAACTTCCAAGCTGAGAGCATTGCAATTAATTCTCTGAAGCCTTATATTGAATATAGTCTTAAGGTTCCTCAAACGTCCTTTCTTTAAAATGTAGCATCTTCAATATTAAGTTCCATCTCAAGCTGCGCATGTGATATTTTTGGGATCTTTGCCAGCATCCCTTCTACACAAGTTTGGAAATTTTGTGTCAATCTGTGCCTGACACCAGTCAGTTTAACCCTAATGGTTTGGCATGAGACTGACCCCAATGTGGTCCTTCATTGTGGTCCATTGCAAGCCCTTGTCCAGACCAAACTGGCAATAAATCAAAAAAAAAATTCCATGGGAACCTTTATGTTAATGAAAATCAGACAGATACAGAAAATCAGTTACTTATGGCTCCCTGCATCTGTTTATGATGTAGGTGTGTGTATGACAGGAGGAATGCTGCATAAAAATTTCCCAGGCATTCTATTATTAGGCATTTTGAAATACTGAGCAAATTTTCAAAGACTGACATACCATTTTCATTTCCTAGTTGTATTATTTGGTTGTGAAATTGGAAACTCTTTTATAGGAATTTTGCTGAATTAATAGCTTACTTTTATCAGTGATCTAATTTACACAACAATCTCATTGGCTTCAGTGCTGTTGATGTTGGAAAATCACAGGAAATGCTGGGATCCCCTATGGAAATATAACTAGAAATCTCTGTTTGGCCCATTATTTCATTTCACTGCCTCTTTGTGACAATTAATATCTCGAGTGAATTAAACCACTGGGAAAACTTGCAATTAGAAAGATTCCCTGACCTTTGAAAGCAATGGAGCAAAACTTCAATGAGATTGATCGGAAGTCAATGTCTACACTCTGGGCATAGACAACATATTCCACAGTTCATGCTTCTAAAGTTAGAACAGCATCATTCACAGAATAATTGTAGTCTCCTGAGCATTGTATCTTTTAGGTCTATATTTTACTTTGTAAATGCTTAATTATCTGCTTTTTTTTCCTGAAGGTGATTCTCCCTGATGTTTCTATGCCATTTTTCATTATGAATGTCTAAATGACATGAAATTTCAATGCAAACCGAAGTACTGTTTATGAAAGCATATACAATGCACCTAAATAGTTGGTCTCAGTTTATCAATACCAATCTCACCAGGAGGTTGTGGGCTCAAACGCAACTTCAGATACTTGGTCACATGACTTTGACTGATCTTGATTGAGCATCCTTTGAGAGGAGTTGTGAGAGGAGCTGCCTTTGGGGTGACGCGTTAAATTCAGGCTTTATGTGCCTGTTTTGGGTAGAAACCCCTTGACAGTCACAGAAAAGAAGCAGAATGTCCTGGCTAACTGTTAACACCACATAAAAAAATAACCAGACATTTATCTTCCAGTTGCATTAGGAGCATTACTACTTGCCAATTGAATGTTGCTTTTACCAACAAAGCAAAAAGATTACACTTCAAAATAATGAAATGCTGTAAAAGCAAACATGAGGAAATCTGCAGATGCTGGAAATTCAAGCAACACACACAAAATGCTGGTGGAACGTAGCAGGCCAGGCAGCATCTATAGGAGGAAGCATTGTCGACATTTCGGGCCGAGACCCTTCGTCAGAATTGTAAATGCTGTAAAATCCTTGATGAATATAAATTCTTTCTATCTGTAGTAAAAAGGCATTTTTTTAGGACATAACCTTCTTATACTGGGCAGCATCTGTTAGTTGACGTTGAGTGATTGAAGTTAGTCCTTTCCTAATAATGTGAGGAAGCTTACAAAGTCTGAAAATGATTCTTTCTGTCCTTTTTTGTTAATACAGTTCTTCATAGGAATTATGGAAGACCAAAATAGATCTCAATCTTCATCTCCATCTGACCAGCTAAACAGGGATAATGTTCTTTTCCCACAAGGTCACTGACTAAAATAATAGTGTTAATTATATACAACTGTTAGAAGGATTTGAAAGCTATCTAAATGTTCACTGTTGATTGATTCAAATGGTATTTAATCTTACAAAATATATCAGTGTTCCATATTTTGGTAGAGAAATTGGGAAAGTATGTTGGAGTTGTACAAGACATCGGCATTTGGAGTATTGCATTCAGTTTTGGTCAGCCTACTATAGGAAAGATCTAATGCCCTTCCCTTGGACATCAGTGGCATGGAGAGGGGAGACTTGCAGCTTGGGCAACTGCCAGTCTTCCATAAAAAAGCCTTGCCCAGGCTTGCGCCCTGGAAACTTTCCAAGGTGCAAATCCATGGTCTATTGAGACTAACAGAAGCCTACCATAGGAAAGATACCATTAAACTGGGAATAGTTCAGAGGAGATTTACAAGAATGTTGCCAGGACTCGAGGTATTGAGTTATGGTGAGAAGCTGAGCAGGTTGGGATATTTTTCATTGGAGTGCAGGAGAATAAGGGATAATCTTACAGAGGTGTATAAAATTATGGGGATCATAGACAGGGTGACTGCACACGGGACATAGGCTTAAGGTGGGAGTGGAGAGATTTATTAGGAACTTGAGGAGCAACCTATTTCACTCAAGTGGTGATAGGTACCTGGATATGGTTCAGTAACTTGGATAGGCACATGGATAGGAAAAGTTTAGAGGGGAATGCCAAATGCAGGCAAATGGCAGTGTCTTAGATGGGCATCTTGGTCAGTATGGTCTAGATGAACTGAAGGGCCTGTTCCCATGCAGTATGACTGTATCTTTAACAGTGATTAATTCTTCCACATTTGATCGATGCTAACCTGACAGCCATCCTACACCATTTTTGAACAATACATGTAGATACACATCGCACATTTCTTCTTACATACTTCAGAGATGATTTCATCTGCTTCTATTCACTCTCATCCAAATAATGTCATACTGATGCACAATGCAAAATATATTGAAAAGCTATTTTACCACAAAATATAAAGATTAACAAATACCTTAAAGCAAAACTGATAGATGCTTCAGAACCAATCATTTAAATGACTTTTTTTTTCAATTCTGTGTTTACCATCCTGCATCTGGGGCAAATGATTTCATTCAAAGCAAATTTAAGAGCTGATTGTGGACTTCAGGAAGGGTAAGATGAGGGAACGCAAACTTATCCTCATAGGGGGATCAGAAGTGGAGAGAGTGAGCAATTTCAAGTTCCTGGGTTGTCAAGATCTCTGAAGATCTAACCTGGTCCCAACATATTGATGCAGCTATAATGAAGGCAAGACCGCGGCTATATTTCATTAGGAGCTTGTGGAGATTTGGTTTGTCACCAAAAACACTTGAAAACTTCTATGGATGTACCAAGGAGAGCAATCTGACAGGCTGCATCACTGTCTGGTATGGTGGGGGGGGGGGGTTGGGGAGGGTGCAGGGGGCTACCGCACAGGATCAAAAGAAGCTACTGAAAGTTGTAGACGAAGTCAGCTTTATCTTGGGTACTAGACTCTGTAGTATCCAGGACACCTTCAAGGTGCTTCAGAAAGGAGGTGTAAATTATTAAGGACCCCCACCACCCAGGACATACCGTCTTCTCATCATTACCGTCAGGTAGGAATTACAGAAGCCTGAAGACAAATACTCAGTGATTCAGGAACAGCTACTTCCCCTCTGCCATCGGATTCCTGAATGGACATTGAACCCTTGCACACCCTCACTTTTTTATATTAGTTCTGACTTCGCAATATTTTAATTTAAATATTTAAAATACATACATATATATATATATATATATCCACTTATTTACTTTTTTTCTATATTATCATGTATTGCAATGTACTGCTGCTGCTAAATTAACAAATTTCACAACGTTAAACCTGATTCTGACTCTGAACTTGATGGAAAACGGGATAAGCTTCTGCACAAACTGTAGTGTATGTTATGAAATTGAACACTGCGATGTTATTTTATGCAACACTAGGTGATTGAAAATTAATTGCTTCCAGGGCAGTTGTGGCTACTTTTGAACCAGATCACACTGCTCTTTAAATTTGACCTGCTACTTCCAATTGGAAATCACATTTGCTCTCTCAACTTGCTGCTTTTGACACACTTGGATTGACACATCAGCATTTATTGCTCATGTCTAATCGATATTGTTGAAGCTCCTTGAACTGCTCCAGTCCTTCTGATGAAGTCTTCTCCACAGTGCTGTTGGGTAGGGACTTCCAGGAATTTGACCTTATGCTGATGAAGGACTAATGACGTAGGTCCAAGTGAGGATGGTGTGTGAGCGGGAGGGGAAACTGAAGTGCTTGACTTCCCGCACACCTGTTACCCTTCTCCTTCTTCGTGATGGAGGTCATGGGTCTGAAGATGCTATCATGAGAGCCAAGACAAGTCTTGTATTCTGTGGAGGGGGTACTCTGCAATCTCTGTGCATCAGTGGGGAGGGAATTAATGTTTAGGATCGTGGATGTGCTGCCAATCAAACAGGCAGCTTTGTCCTGGATAGTAGCAATCTTATTAAACATTGGAACTGTACTCATCCAAGTAGATCAGGGGTTCCCAACCTGGGCTCCACAAAACTCTTGCTTAATGGTATTGGTCCATGGTATAAAAAAGGTTGGCAACCTTTGAAATAGATGCAGTTTATTATATCACACACCTGAAAGGTGCTTTGTAGATGTTGGAAAGATGCTGATGGAGGTGAGTCATTCACTCAGCCTCCAAATTTCTCCTGTATCCGTGGTATTTATGTGTCTGGTCCGCCTGAGTTTCAATCACATCCCTTCCAGATGATGATGGTGGGGAAGCTGATGTTAATGCCATTAAAGGTCAAAGGTAGTGGTCTGATTCTCCGTTGTTGGTGATCATTATTACCTTTTGCTCTACTGGCCTTAATTTTACTTGACACTTTTCAGCCCCGAGAGGTCAAGGTTGCTACCACAGTCAATGTCCTAGTCTCATGATCATTCCAGGTGTTCATAGAAGATTGTTGTTGTATTTCCCAGCTGATGACAAGAAGAGATGTCACTGATTCTGTCTCCACAAGGAAAGTCATTAATGCTATCAAACCGAGGAAAGGAGAACTAAAAAATAAAACCAGCCTGTTGGAGGAACTCAGTTGGTCAAACAGCATCTATTGAAGGAGATGGACAGTTTATGTTTTGGGTCTGGACTGCGAGATAGAGGGGAGATACCCAGTGTAAAAAGGTGAAGGGAAAGGGCAGACCAAGAGTTAGTAGGTGATGGGCAGATTCCGGTGAGGAGGGGCAATAGACAGATGGAGGAGAGGAGAGTGGAGATAGTGACAGAGGCTGGGAGGTGAGAGGTGGAGGTGACAGAGGGTTGCAGGTGATGGGCAGATTCCGGTGAGGAGGGGCAATAGACAGATGGAGGAGAGGAGAGTGGAGATAGTGACAGAGGCTGGGAGGTGAGAGGTGGAGGTGATGGGATCTGATAGGACAGGAAGGTGAAGCTTGGAACCAAATAACGGATGTGGGGAGGGCAGATGGGAACAGTAAAGGAGGGGACCCGGTGAAAGGAATTTGTGGGTGATGGGCAGATAGAGGAGGGGAAAGGCACAGGTGATCAGGGTGGGGAGAGGGAGGTTTTTGTGTGTGTGTGGGTAGGAGGATCAGAAGGAAGGAGAATCTCAAGGAAAGAAGCTTTCTCTGGCACAGAAGATGAGGCTGCAGTAAAAGTCACCGGCTGCCGAGCGCATTATTGGAGCCTCCCTGCCCTCTATTGTGGACCTGTACTCTTCCAGGTTGAAGAAGAGGGCGGGGAAAATCATAAAGGACTCCTTCCATCCTGCGCACGGACTGTTTGAACTGCTTCCGTCTGGTAGGTGCTTCAGATCCCTCCAGACTAAGACTAATAGGCACTGGAGAAGTTTTTTCCCTACTGCGGTCACTTTGCTGAACAGTTAACTGCCGATTAACTGTCGGCTAACTGTTACTTGGATTACACTACCTGTATGTATAATCTATATTTTCATTTATATTTATCATTATTATTGTTATGAGCAGAGAGACAACATCTGCCAGAAGTAAATTCCTTGTATGTGCACAGGTACTTGGCGATTAAAGTCTGATTCTGATTCTGATTCTGATTCTGATACTCTTTTTGAAAACACCATCAGCCCACTCAAGATGAGATCCTGCTTGGTGCATCAATCCGAAGGTGCTCTGTAACACCTACCGCCTTGTCACGGCCAGCTGCACTCAGCACAACACAGTCAATAGAGAGACCAGCCCTTGCAAGAGGTGGAAATGGAGGATCAGGTACAACCAGCATCGGGTACACGTGCAAGTGCACATCGAACTTGCAATGTAGGAAGGAGAGCTTCTCTGAGATTCCCCCCACAAATCATGCTGTCAACGCCAGTGAATAACTAATTGGCTGCACACTCTACTGCAACCATCAGTTCCCAATGGATAAAGGACCACAGCAAAACATTAACTCTGACTCAATTCCAACTGACTTGTACAAAGTCAAAGGAAAGCTGCCTTCTTAGACGTGGCTACACATAACTAGGTTTTTCTATCAAGGATGTAGTATGATTGTGCAAAGGAATGAATGGGGAAAAATGCTCTCCACAATCTTGCAAACAATATCTTATGTTGAAGAATCCAATGTTGAGATTGTTTCAGATTCTTTTGAAAGGTTTATCTCAAGGCATATTTTTGTGAACGTACAGCACTTGTAGTTATTTCTGCCACTCACCGCTGAAGGAGCGTCACCTTAGGAATAAGATGTTATCATCAAAGATTCTTTAGTGCTCCAAATTATTTTTTATAGCAATTAGTGACAAAGACTCCTTTATTGATAGAAGTTTGTGCAATAGTAAGTTAACATTACATGTTACTGATAATATCATAACACTACAGATGTCCATTCCATGATGTGTATTCGATATAGTTCTGGTTATGGAAACTGTGTGATTATATCTCAACCTACAAGAGCATTAACTCTTTTCTCATTAAGCTGCTTGTTACCCTAGCTTCATTTTTGCTGCTACCCCTTGCTTTTGATTCATCCATAGAGAGCAATGCATTGAATACTTGGCCTCTGCGTATTCACAGTATAAGGCCTGGGTGAATCTTACCTCACTGTGTCATGAGGTCATGTGATCATGACAGACTGGATTCTCACTTCATTGGCCATACGTACAGGGCAGCCCACGAGTACTGTCACACGTTCTGGTGCCAATGTAGCATGCCTACCATGCTGGGCAGAACAGCACAGAACATAGCAAAACAGAACATAAAGTGGCAAAGCAACAACAGCAAAACAAGCCCTGTCCCTCCTTCCCACCATCTCATCCGCCCACACACATGCACAGTCCTCTATCCACAGGACAGGCTGCCTTTGGTGTCCAGCCTCCAGCGCACTCGTGAATTCACAGACAGTTGGGCCTTTTTGACTTCTCCAGTGGACTTGCGAAGATTCCCAGACTCGGGGCTCCAGCCGTTGGGCCTCGACTTCTAGACTTCCGATCGACCCAGAACTTGCAGGTGATGTTGAATGAGGACCCGAACTCCAGGCCTTGAACTCCAGTCTCACTGATTCGTGCACCTAGGAGGTCACAGGCCCCCGTGCCTCCTGCCCACATAGAACTCTAGTTCCTGCCAACAAATCGCTGAGTGGGGAAACCACTAACCTTCAAACTCTTGTTGAATTTATTGCACATCACTCGCTTCAACTTAGTCATCGTGAAGCAAAGGTGATAATGTTCATTGCCATGTCTTGAAGGTATCAAGCTCTGATCTTCCATTGATAAGCGTCTGAATGAGAGGTACTGTATGATGATCAGACAACATACTGATACTTCTCACACTCGTCTGCCCAACAACTTCATTGCTTCATTAATATGATTTCCTGGTGAGGCAGAGTACAGTCAGAATTATTTTAATTAACATAAACATTAATTATTTCAAAATGAAACTTATCATGTGAGAAGATATGCAATTTCTTGATGAGTGTCTTTGAGCTTGGTGTGTCTTACTGGTTTGCTGTGGCGGAGTTCTCCCTGTTGTGGGGAGATCAGGCAACTGTGATGGACACTCGAACCCTCTGCAATGGCTGTGTGTTGCCATGAACGATCATGGCCTGTCATATCTGGGGCTTTGACCCGCATATTGCCCGAGGCTAGTTGCAGACCAGGCAGCTCAATTGTCTCTGGAAGTGCATCAGTTAACACATTACAGCAAATTTAAACTACTTTTAGATATCTTGTAATAAAATAAGAGGCTAACCAATGTGCATCTGAAGAAAATGAATATCTTGATGTAAACTGCAGGTTATGGGTACCCCCTCGGATGATAAGTTATTTCTTTCTAACACTAAGTGAAAGGATATGTAGGTCATGTACGCATATAGCTGAAAGATGAATTAAATGCAGTATGATCATCTTAATCGCAGTATGGGGTGTGCATATGAACGCCAGTCTTTAATAAGACCTGTTTTTAGATTAAAACATCCAAATATATGGGTGTTTCAATGCAGGATAAATAGAAATTGCTGGGCAACTTTAACTGTAAATCTCTGATGTAAATTAGTCTGGAGAGTCCTTAAGATTGGTTGCAGGGTTTGCCCACTGCTGTACCACCTGGTTCTCGCTATCATCAGTGATAACTTACACTTTCAAATTTATTGGGTCCTGATCGGTGCTGTAACTGAGCAGAATGGCTGTTGTGCCCTTCTGCCAGGTGACAACAATGAAATCAGAACAGAGCAGGCCATTTCAGAAGCTTTTTTAAAAATATTTCATTCTGATCTCAAGAGGTACCAAGAGTACCTCCTGGGTCCCACTTTGGAGACTTGGGGCCCCGCAGAATTCTTTTTGTGGGACGTCCCCAAAGTTCTTCTCCCACCACCTTAACTTTTCTTCTGCCAGCACGTCCTCTTTTGATGCCGGCTGACCATCTGATCTTCCGCGGCCAACCACCAAGCAACTTGATGGTGTGAAGATGAGAACTAGAATTTCCTTCAGGTGATAAATACAAGACTTGTTGCTTACCTGTGACTGAGAGATCCAGTATCCTTCATAAATGCATACATTTAATTCAGAAAATGGTTCTGTAGTGTCCTTTTCCTTTGAACTAATGATCCAGAATGTTGGTGAGCAACACCTTTATTGATGAAGTTCATCATTTAATTTTATTCAGAAAGTAGTCCTTAAACATTTGGGGGAATAAGCGACATTGCAGATTGTAACATCGGAACAGTGAGCTATTGGCCTTTCCTCTCACTTCCTTGTTAGTTAGAAAGAGGGTCTATTGAGATAG
Organism: Hypanus sabinus; assembly: GCF_030144855.1. NCBI lineage: Eukaryota > Metazoa > Chordata > Chondrichthyes > Myliobatiformes > Dasyatidae > Hypanus > Hypanus sabinus. The sequence goes on along the minus strand of NC_082738.1, from coordinate 21,667,017 downwards.
CGAGGTGTTCGGATGGGTAGCAATTTTTGATGGTTTATAGATCATGGTCTCTTGGGAGCTTGATGGGTGGTGGGGGGAGCCTGATGCTTTCTGCTGGAACAAGTGGAGGGAGGGTTGATGCTTTGCTGTTGCTTGTGCGTGGGAGGGAGGATGGAGGCTTTGGGGTTCTAATGTTTTTCTGTCATTCATTTTTTGTTTCTTTTTCTTTCTGTTTCATGGATGTCTGTGAAGAGTAAGGATTTCAGGTCGTATATTGTATACATTTTCTGATTAAATTGAACCATTGAATTGCACTTCACAAGCTAGTTCTATTCCTGTTACCCCAGAATCCTAAGAAGGTGTTTATTCAAATGATGTTGCTATGGTTATAGTTATTCTTTTCTGCTGATGTGAGTAGAACTTTTATTTTCATTATTGTGACTGGTTGATGGAAATTAGTTAGAATTGAGTCTTATTTTGTTATATGGAATAATTCCACATCAGTTATTAGATTTCTAAAGCCCAATATTCATTGTGTGAAAAGGTGTCCCCATTGTAAGATATATATTAGTAATGGGGAATGGAATATTTTTGTACATTAGTCATCATATTACATTCAAGAAGTCCCAAAACAGATATTGCAGAGCCAAATGAAGGATGAAATTCTGCAACGCTACCCAATACATTAACTTTTAACTTCAAACTCAGAGGGTTTCCTCTCCACTGCAAAGCTCTGCCATCTCCTCTGCCCTAGACCAACCATTTTATTTTGCAACTCTCTGAATAAGATGAGCAGTTATTGCAGAAGCAAGGGTGGGTTGTTTTGTGGGCCTTTGTTATCAAGTCTGAGCCCATCTAAATCTATTTTACGCCAGATTCTTGAAGTCACAAATAAGCAGGAACTAAAGCAGATAAGCAATGTTATATGGTGGTCATCTAACCCCGTCCAAAGAATAGGTGGATAAGGAGGGTAATGGGATGATTTTCTTGTTCATTTTCACCTCATATGTGTTCAGAAGCGATGCAGTGGCAGAAACAAGATCTTGTCCAAAAGTAGACCATAAGACCATAAGATTTAGGAGCAGAAGTAGGCCATTCAGCCCATCGAGTCTTTCCGCCATTCAATCATGGGTTGATCCAATTCTTTCAGTCATCCCCACTCCCCTGCCTTCTCCCCACACCCTTTGATGCCCTGGCTAATCAGGAACTATCTACCTCTGCCTTAAATATACCCAATGACTTGGCCTCCACAGCCACTCATGGCAACAAATTCCACAGATTTACCACCCTCTGACTAAAGTAATTTCTCCGCAGCTCTGTTCTAAATGGACGCCCTTCAATCCTGAAGATGTGCCCTCTTGCCCTAGAATCCCCTATCATGGGAAATAACTTTGCCATATCTAATTTGTTCAGGCCTCTTAATATTTGGAATGTTTCTATGAGATCCCCCCTCATACTCCTGAACTCCAGGGAATACAGCCCAAGAACAGCCAGATGTTCCTCGTATGGTAACTGATGCACCATCAATAACTCTCTCTGAGACATAAAGGCGAGATATCGGCTTTTATTGACTGGAAGAAGGAACAAGTAGTGGTTGACCACCATACTAAATCCTGGAGACAGAGAGGCCAGGCTCAGACCTCAATCGCCTATATAGAGGGGTCTGTGGGAGGAGCCACAGGAGCAGTCAGCAGGGGGCGTGTCCAGACAGGTATATGTAGTTCACCACAGTAACCCTCTCATTCCTGGAATCCTTCTGCAAACTGTCAGTTTAAATCACTGGTGTCATAGTTGGTTTGGCTTAGTGCTTGCCTTCAAAACTATCCTGGGATGGGTTTGAAGATGCAGAGCTAAGTCAAGCTTACTACATTTGATAGGGGAACCTTGGGTTATCAGATATTCCATTTTGAAGGCACTTCAAAGTTTGATTCACGCAGATGCATTTCACATCCAGCCACCTTAGTCATATGCCAGAAAGGACTTACAGTATGTACAAACAGCAACAACCTCCTTTTCCCCCACCCTTCATCCTTTTAATTTGAACGTGTCATTGATCCAATGTATAAGTCCTAGGGTTATTATACTTTAACAATTGTAATTATTTGTTAATATTCCATTGCTTTTTAAATTCTTTACAATTTCCATATTTTTAAAATTATTTATTGGAATAATTGATATATTATTCCTGACTATCAGTGATACTTAAAAACTGTTCAAAGGCCTTTGATAGTAGTGAGGTGCCAAAGGCCACTGTGAAATTCTGGGGTAGTTTGCCAGGGTAACACTGACTGAGGCCAAGTCGTTGCTTGGAGTCTGGTCTTGGGTACGGATTGTCAGTCTGCTTGCCTTTCTGCATTCCGGGCACTCACCACTCTCTGTGCAAAAACAAACTTTCCCTACATATCTCCTCTGAACTTTCCCCCCTCACCTTAAATGCAAGTGGAGTATTAGACTTTTCAACCCTGCAGAAAAGATACTGGCTGACTACTCTATCTATTCCTCTCATAATGTTACAAACTTGTATCCCACCCACCCAGCTCCACCTATCAATATCCAGCTAGCCTCCTTCCCCTCTCCACACCTTTTTACTCTGGTGTCTTCCCCCTTCCTTATCAGTCCTGAAGAAGGGTTTTGGCCCAAAACGTCAACTGTTTATTCGTTTCCATACATGGTGTCTGACGTGTTGTGTTAGAAACATAGAAACATAGGAAACCTACAGCGCAATACAGGCCCTTCAGCCCACAAAGTTGTGCCAAACATGTCCCTACCTTAAAAATTAGTAGACTTACCCATAGCCCTCTATTTTTCTAAGCTCCCTGTACCTATCCAAAATTCGCTTAAAAGACCCTATTGTATCCGCCTCCACCACTGTTGCCGGCAGCCCATTCCACACACTCACCACTCTCTGCGTAAAAAAACTTACCCCTGACATCTCCTCTGTACTTACTCCCCAGCACCTTAAGCCTGTGTCCTCTTGAGGCAACCATTTCAGCCCTGGGGAAAAGTTACTCCAGCATTTTGTGTGTGTTGCTTTGTATCAGGTCTGCCCTCAGCATCTGCCACTCTCTAAAGTCTCAGCATTCTTCCTATAGTGGGGTAACCAGAACTGAATACAATACTCTGGATTGGGCCGAACAAGCATTTCCAGACTCTTGAACTTAGTGCCTTGACTAATAAAGGCAAACATCACCCTATTGACTTGTGTAGGCACTTTCAGGGAGCTATAAGTAGAACTCCAGATCCCATGTTGGGTTACAGTACTGTGGATCTTCTATTGTTCAGCACTGTCAATGTCAATGGGGCTTCTGGTGTCAGGATATTGTAGAGTTTTTTTTCAGAAGAAACCACTGTCCAAAGCCTTTACCCCTTGTTCAACCAGCGATCCCAATGTTTGTGATAACAAATCACATATTGTTCACATCTCACTTTTTCAAGCTAAAGCTGATTTTATATTGAAAAGGGCCTCGCAGCATGGGCTGACCAGAGAGAGCCTGCTGTCAGCACAGATCGGGAAACTGTACACAGCTGCATCTTCTGAAGATTTCTATTTTTAAAATGCACTGTATGTGCTCTCGCAAGCCATTCTGCTGTAGGAAAGCAGAGAAAGAGTGAAGTAAATGGAATGATCTGTCATATATGGAACAAGCTGTGAGAGGAAGTGGTTGAGGCAGCTACATTAACAACATTTACGTCTATGGGTACGTAGATAGGAAAGCTTTAGAGCAGGGGGTCCCAACATTTTATATGCCATGGACCAATGCCATGAAGCAAGGGGTCCATAGACCCCAGGTTGGAGACCCCTGCTTTAGAGGCATATGGGCCAAACATGGACAAAAGTGACTGGCTAAGATGGGGATCTTGGTCAGGACAGACCAATTAGGCTGAAGGGGCTGTATGACTTTGTAAAAGGCCTTCCTTTACAGATATTTCAATGGGATAGGATGCTGTAGGGTGAAGGGGAACTTTTTATTCTTTTTATTCACTTACACATGTGGATATTGTTGCAAATCTAGAATTCATTGCCCATCCCTAATTGGCCTGAAGAAGATGAGGGGGTAGAGTGGGGTGAGTCGCCCTCTTGAACCACTAACTGTCCTTCCAGTGAACATGCTCCCTCACTGCTAATGGAGAAGGAGTTCCAGGAACTGGAACCAACTGGAAAGAATAGTCACATATTTCCTTTCCAGAAAGGAATAAGGACTTGGAGGTGAAACTTCAAAAATACAGCAAAGAAATAGTCTCTTTGGCCCACGATGTTGTGCTGAACTAATTAAACTAGTAATTAAATGTTTAACTAAGCTAATCTTTTCTGCCTACACAATGTTCGTAATCTCTTCATTCTCTGCATATTCATGTGCCTTTCAAGAGCCTCTTAAATACCTCTATTGTATCTATCTCCACTATCCACCCCTGGGAGCACATTCGAGGTACTCACCACTCTCTGCAAAAAAAAAATTGCCCTGCATATCTCCTTTGAAGTTACCCCCTCTTACCTTAAACTTGAAGGTCATGTTGTCCCATGTGAGTTTGCAAGGAAGAGTTTGTTCCAGAGGTGATGAAGAAAGTTTGGGATCAAAGAGCCACATGGCTGGAGAAAGTATTAGAAAGAAGTTGGTTTATTAGTAGAGCCTACAGGAGCCGCAAAGTGTCCACGACTTGAGGGCTGCCCTGGAGTCTGCACATGTGAAGATGTTCTTGGCTTTACTAACAAGAAAAAACAGGACAGGATTGGTAAGAAGGACCAGGGGATCCAGGAGCTAATTGAGTACAAATATAGGGTGTTCCTAGATTGGGAGCATCACCTTTCCTCAAAGGAAAAGAAACAACCTTACATGCACCTGGTGTGGCGTGTGGCCAAGTGGTTAAGGCGTTGGACTAGCGATCTGAAGGTCATGAGTTCGCACCCCAGCTGAGGCAGCGTGTTGTGTCCTTCAGCAAGGCACTGAACCACACATTGCTGCAGTCCACCCTGCTGAAAATGCTGGGGGTTAACCTCGCGAAAGACTGGCGTCCTATCCGGGGGGGTGGGGGGGAGTCTTGTACTCTCAGTCGCTTCACGCCATGTAAACTGGCATAAGCACTGGCCTAATGAGCCTATAAGGCTTGGGACAGACTTTAACTTTAACCTACATGCACCTGAAGGCAGAGGTTTAGAGGCAAATCAGGACATAGAGAGTAGATGAGAAAGAAGAGGAGGCTCAGCTATTTGTCAACACTCTTAACCTGAATGGTTTCTCTAGGACAGGGGTCAGCAACCCGCGGCTCTTTAATCTCTGTGCTGCGGCTCCCTGTGGCTTTGGAAAATAAATGATGAGTATTTAATTAAAATGTATTTTATGTTAGTTTGTTATTTTTTGAAATGTAATTCTAAATTTGAAGATTATAGTGATCTTGTACAATCTAAATAAAACATTGTGGCGACACATTTCCTGGCACATCCGAACCGGCTCACAATTAGCCAGCGTTCCGGCTAAGGGGAGATAACCTACGGGGGTTTCTGAGTACGTGTCTTTTGGAGCATCCGCGCCCACGGGGGGGTGGGGGGGCGGGTTGAGGGAGGCTTAAAAGCAAGGCTGTTTAATTCAAATAAAGTTATCTTTGACTGCGGTTTACCGACTCCGTGTCGTTATTTTAGCGCTGCGTGTAGCACACCGCTACAACGTGTTTTTTATCGCTATTAATATATGTCACCACTGCCAATGCCTGACACCCGCCAGTGCGCGATTTCTTTTAATTTTTCGATCCAAGGTAGGCTAACTATGGAGTAACCTTCAACCCAACGTCTTTTTTTCAGAGTTCAAAATGTCTTTGTTGCATGCAGGAATGTAATTTCGTTTTCTCTGCAGGAGTTCATCGATTTCATAAATGCAACACATTATAGTTTGTTTATACATAGCATAAAGGCAAAAAAACGTTGTATGCAGTGTTATTTCATTTTAAATGTCAAACGGGTTTTGTGGCTCCCAGTGTTTTCTTTTCTGTGGGAAATGGGTCCATCTGGCTCTTTCAGTGGTAAAGGTTGCCGACCCCTGGTCTAGGATAAAAAAAAAATCACCAATGGCTCCATTCCACCAAGGGCCAGGAACAGGCTGAACTCATTAGAAAGAGAGAGGGTTTCTGCCAGGAATTTTTCAAAAACCTCCTCACTGCAATGCTGTCCTTGTTGTAAGCACACTTGACTGTTCCACTGCAGCCCGTCCCGGTATGTCTCACTCCCACTTCTTACTGGTAAGAAGTTCAGGGGCCTCATCCTGACTCAAAACTAATAAAGCCTCAGCAGCAGCCAGTATCTGTCTTGAATTCCTAAAACTTGATGATGAAGTCTTTCAGTCGCAAATCCACAATCACACAATCTGAATCTGGGAAGAAGAGGCTACAATTGGGATGCACTGAGATACTAACATTAAAACCACCTTCAAGAAAAGAAAAAGGTCAGACTGCAGTAACTACAGCAGGATTTCCAGGGCATGGTGCTCATGATTTTCAACACTAACCCAACTGCAGAGAACAGGACCAGCCCCTACGCCCCACCCATAGCCTTCAACACCTGCTGGGAGGGTCAATGGAATACCCTCCTCAGATTCAACTGCCCACAGAAACTTGACTTCATGCAGCAAGTCTGTTTATCTGATGTATGTTAGTCTGGCTTACATGTTAAAGTTGAATTTATTGTCATATACATGTGTGCACAGGAGTCACGAAAAATTGACTCACAGCAGTATCATGGGTACATAGCATCAGAAACACAACATTCACAACAAAAACACAAGTTAAGCATAAATTATACAAGAAATAACACAATTAGAACCAAAAGATCCTAAGTCCATTGTCGTGCAAAGTGGCCATTAATGTTGCTGTACTGAGGTAGTGATGATGGTTCTGCAGATTGGTTCAAGAACTGAATGGTTGAAGGGAAGTAGCTGTTCTTGAACATATTGGTGTAGGACCTCAGGCTTCTGTACCTCCTGCCCAATGGCAATTACAAGATGATGGTATGAGTTGGATGATACATTTGATTAGTATTGTAGATACTATCAGTGGTGTGGAGGGAGGTGCCCATGAAGTATCGAGCCAAGTCTACTGGTCTCTACAGCTTCTTACATTCCTGCACATTCAAATTGCCATACCAGACCATAATGAAACCAATCAGGTAGAAGTGTGCTAATGTTTAGTGACAGGCCAAACCTTTTGACCTTCCAAGAAAGTAAATAGGCTGGTGCACCTTCTTTGTGGTTGCCTCTGCTGTTGGTAACTGGTCCCACAATAGGTCATCTGATATGTTAACCACCACCCCTGCCCCCGGAATTTAAAGCTGCTGACTCTCCCCACCACCAATCCCCTCAATGTAGGCTGGTGCATGTTCATCCTCTTTCCCTTTCCTGAAATCAAAAAGCAGTTCACACACAAAGTGCTGGAGGAGCTCAGCAGGCCAGGCAGCATCTATGGAAAAAAGTACAGTTGACATTTCAGGCCAAGACCCTCCAGCATTTTGTGTGTGTTGCTTGGATTTCCAACTTCTGAAGATTTTCTCTTGTTTGTCAATAAGCATATTTTTGGTTTTAGATTTGTTGTTGCTGTAATACTCAACTAGATGTCCTATTTTGCTCCTGAATGCTAACTCATCATCGCCAGTGATTTGTCCAACAACAGCAGTGTCGCCAGTGAATCTGAATATGGCATTGGAGCTGTGCTTTGCCACACAGTCCGGTGTATAACAAGTAGATGTGACTCCAATTCTGCATTGTGTGACTAACTACACAGCTATTTCACACCAGAAAAAACCATAAACAGAGCATCCATGGCATTGTCTAGCCTTGCCTGTGTCAACGTGAAGGGTATCCAACTAATGTGGCATTTAGATAAACGTGGCAATGGAATGCAGAGTTGCATCAACTTGGTGCGAGAGGAAGCCCTTCAATTATTGTAGTAGTCTATCACCCCAGGGGCCACATGAGTGGCAGCAGTGTTATTGGTTTTAAGAAATGTAATACAATGCTACTTAATGCATTTTCCATGAATGTAACAATGTAAAGACATTGCACGGTTTATTTTTGTAAATAATGTTTTATTGTGATTAAAGTTTATTTTGTTATAGAAATAATAATGTGATTGGGATTAGTAAAACCAAGGCTGATGAGAGTACAAATAATCTGAAGGACAATGGGGAAAGTTACTGAAGACATGCTGGAAGCCTCGGGGTGACAATGGATGGTGTGAGTGGGATGTATCTGAATTTAGAAAACATCGTCTGCTGACTGAACATTTCTGAAAATGGAGATGTGAAGAGTATTGTTACAGCTTGAGGAAACAGTGAAGGATAACAATTAAGATGCAGAGGGAATCTCCAGGCTTACTTAAAGGGGTTGAGCCTAAAACGGTGATTGGAAAGGAGTGAGTTCTTTTCTCAGACTAAAGAGGTTGGAGTGTAAAAAGAGTCTTGGATCCAAACAGAAAGAGAAAAGCCATCTGAGCAATGGGGAAGATATCGGAGATGCTGCTGAGGAGCGAGAAAGTTAATTAAAGTGGAACATTCTTGTTTTACAGAAGTTTATTCACTAACAAAATACTATACAATAATCAGTGCTTCATAAGCTATTCACAGTTTCAAATTAAAATATGATTATTACTATCTATAACACATTTGAGTCCCTAAGAGGGGAACATCATTCTACACCCCCCCCCCCCACCCACCGCCCCAGCTGCTGTTGCTAAACTGATAAAGGTTCAGAAAGATCGTATTGACAGGCTATGCCACTGCGTCAAGCTGCACATTTCTAAAGCACAATCCAGTGGAAAACAAACGAGATTGTTATTATTTATTAGCGTGTTATTATTTAAATCCTTTCACATGGAATGTAAAACCCTTTCCAGGAGGTAATCTTGCACCAGTTTGCCTGAAGTTTGTTTACAGTGTGTTTGCAGTGTGCTTATCCTGATTTCTTTTAGATACAGACGTGTGTGTGTGTGTGTGCGTGTGCACCCTTAACTCCTGGTGGAGTCGTCGGGGCACCCTCATAACAAGTTTTTTGCACTGATCTTTTTGGTGATTGCTCATCGTATGGCGTGTCTTGGGCATCTGAAACCTGGCGGAGCCCATCTCTCTCCAGATTTTTTTTTACGAGGTCAAGTTGCTAGCTCAGCACTCAACCCAGGCACGGATGGAGAGCATGCAAGAGAGCCGGCCGGATTCGAGTCCAGCGCTGATGCCACTACACCACCAGCCAGCAGAAAACGACTACAAGGAAACAAAATTTCCCTCCTATATTCTTTTCGCATAAATAGACATTGGGAAATCAGGAAAATGCATAGTAGATTGGAAATCACTGACAAAAATAATCATTTTTTTCCTCCTGGTCCTTTTACACTTTGCAATTGCTGATCTTATCAGAATCAGGTTTGATATCGTTGACATGTTGTGAAATTTGTTGTTCTGCAGCAATCAATACACAAACAACTATAAATCATGATGAGATATATAAAATAATTAAATTAAATTAAGTAAGCAGTGCAAAAAGAGAGCAAAAAGTAGTATTCAAGGGTTAGTTTATTGTCCATTCAGAAACCTGATGGCTGAGCAGAAGAAGCCGTCTCTAAAACATTGAGTGTGTGTCTTCAGACTCCTGTACCTCCTCTTTGATGGTATTAATAAGAAGGGGGCATGTCTTGGGTGATGGGGGTCCTCAATGATGGATGCTGCCTTTTTGAGGCTTTGCCTTTTGAAGATGTCCTCAGTGGTGGGGATGGAGCTGGCTAAGTTTGCAACTCTCGGCAGCTTTTTCCAATCCTGTGCAGTGGCCCCTCCATACCCAATGTTAATGCAACAAGTTTGAATGCTCTCCTATATAGGTATTTTATTATATATATATATATATATATATAATGCTTTAGGTTGGGAATATAGTATAACTGTGCCCTTTAGTGAAATAAAACATTCATTTCAATTCATCTGTGCAGCTTTATTGAAATTGCACAATCAAGGCTTAGTTCTCTGATCACTTGATAATCATGAATGATAGTGCATGTATATAACATGCATTGTTTATATACCCCTCCAAAAGCACACATATTTAAGTTCTTCTAAATTATCCTCTCTGCAAATTAAACAGGAAGCATTACATTGAGGTCTGTATCCTGGTGAACAAACCTATTGTGAATAGAAACACTTGAGGTGTTTTCTAGTCACACTTGGTCAAAGGGAATGTGACTTAAATATTTGGAGTTTTCTAGTTATTTGCTTAAAATTCAAACTTACTTTTTAATTCCACATATTAGCTCTCATGCATTGAACTTAGTATCATTTTAGAATAAATATTCTGTGAACATTTAGGAATCTGCTGAGTTCCTCCAGCAGGTTGGCTGTAGTGTGAACATTTGTGTTGGTGCGAGGTATGTTACTGTTGAGAGCAAGAAGTTCAAAGCTGTAAAGCAAGTTGATGAAGGTTATTATTATAATATAAGAGCTATGGTGGAGGAAAGGTAGTGGCTAACACAAAATAATAGCACAAATAAAGCAGAACTATAGACATAAGAAAATTAATTTGGATGCAAGGTTTGGCTAAATGGTGTAATCCTGTTTTCTGTCAAGAATGAGAAACAATGAATAAACAATATATATTTAAATGGCTCCCTTTCAAGCAGGACATTCCAAAGCACTTTGTGCCAACAATCTGCTTTCTGGTTTGTAATCGTTAAAATGCAGGAAACAGAACAGCCAATTTGAACAGGGCAATGTTGGTCAAAAAACGATGAAGACAGTTTTTGTAAATAAAAAGGTCAAAACTAGTGATAGAAACTTACAGAATGTCCTGTACATACCATGTTCATTGGAACCAGGCAGTTCATCTGGTACACCAATGTTTTAATTGCATTTTTTAATCAAGAATTAATTGCCTTTTAGTCAGTAGTACAGAGATAACAAAGCGCATTTACTTGTAGAATTTGGTAATCTCACAGACCAAAACTGTAACAATTAAATTTAAGGTGTGCTGTTAAAAAATAATCTTATTGCACTAAAGATGCCAACAATGAAATACCAAGATAAATGCATGACATGCTTGTGATATTGCTTTGAAATCTTCCACTGTTTGTAAATATGTTACAAACAAGGAACAAGAGACTGGATTTGTTTGTGGTAGTCCTTCGGTTTGGAAGAAGGCACACTGTTGTGCAGTTCATCGGTGAGCACGGAGGTGGCTCTGCAGTCCCAGTCTGAAAGCGCAGAGTCTAGCACAATGGGGGCACTGGAAGTCCACTGTTGTAATAATTGTGGCTGCTGTTCTGTGATGCCGCTCACGGTTTTCCTTCAGTTTTTGGCAGCACCCGTCTTCAAAACTGGTGAAGGCTCCATAGCACAGGGCTCACCAGCGGGTTCTGTCAGCAGCCGCAGTTTCTAGTTCCCCTGGCTGGATGTCACAGTAGCGTAGGGTTTCCTTCACAGCATCTTTGTAGCGCTTGCATGGACAATCTTGAGGTCTCTTTCTGGTCTCCAGTTCACCATAGAGCAGCTGGCGAGGCATATGGTGGTCGTCCATTCTGATGACGTGTCCCACCCACCGCATCTGGGACTCAATGCTGGTGGACTCTGCATGATCCAAGACCTCCAGGTTGGAGACACGGTCTTGCCAACGAATGCCGAGGACGGGGTGGAGGGCGTGCATGTGAAATTTCTCCAGTTGTTTGATGTGTCGTCGGTACAGAGTCCAGGTCTCACATCCATATAGAAGAGAAGGGATGACCACAGCTCTGTAGACTTACAGCTTTGTGGAAATGCGGACATTGTGTTGATCGAGCACTCTGGTACGCAGCCTCCCCAGAGCCTGGTTGACCTTGCTGATCCTGGAGTCGATTTCTTTGTCCAAAGACCCATCACTCGAGATGATGCTTCCCAAGTATTTGAAGCTGTTTACATTTGTCAACAGGGTGTCGTCAACAGTCTTCAGCAAAGAGGGTTTCTTGAATGACTGTGTGGAGGCACTTTGTCCGTGCATTCAAGCGGCGACAGTCAAAGAGAGAGCCATCCAATCGGTACCTGATGTACACACCCTCCTTCAGACCTTGGGCAGCACGTGACAACATGCAAGTGATGAACAGATTGAACAGGACTGCGGCTAGTACACAGCCCTGCTTCACCCCATTGCAAAATGGGAAATGCAACTGACGTATCACCACTGCAAAGGACCTGTCCTGTCATTCCATCGGCGAGCAGCTGAATCATCTTCACGAATTTCCTCGGGCATCCGTAATGTCTCAGGATGATCCAGAGAGCCTCCCTGTTTACAGTGTCAAATACCTTTGTCAGGTCAATGAAGACAGAGTAAAGAGGCTTGTTCTGCTCGATGTACTTCTCCTGGACTTGCCTCACGGCAAATATCATGTCTACTGTACTCCGTTCTGGCCGAAACCCACGAACCCACAAGGTTCCTTTCCGAGACAGCGACAAGTCTGTTCAGGAGAATGCGGGCAAAAACCTTGCCTGTGATGGACAGCAGTGAGATACCCCTGTAGTTTCCGCAGTCTGATTTGCTTCCCTTGTTTTTGTAGAGAGCCACGATGAGGGCATCATGGAAGCCATCAGGCATCTCCCCTGTGATCCAGGTGTCTTGGAATGCCTGTGAGACATTTGGGCCTAATGCTTTGTAGATCTCAGCAGGAATGCCATCCTGCCCTGTTGCTTTATTTGAGTTCATCCGCGAGATCGCTTTCTTGATCTCATCAGTAGAGGGAGGCAGGTCTAGGTCATCCAGGACTGGCTGCTGAGGGATCTGCTGTAAGACATCAGGATCAACTGTGGACGGCCTATTGAGTGGGTTGGAAAAGTGTTCAGCCCAGCGGTTTTTCAGTCCTTCCTGGTCTTTGATCAGGCTTGACCTGTCAGATGACAGCAAGGGGAGGCATCCTGATTTAGAAGGACCATAAACTGACTTTACGGCGCTGAAGAATTCTCTGATGGCATGCATGTCTGCATAGCGTTCCACCTGCTCAGCCTTTCTCTGCCACCACTTGTCCTGCATTTCTCACATTCTCTTATTATTGTGTATTTGGAAAGCATTCTTATCTATTCCCGGTCTCACCAGGAACATGTCCAGCATGTCCAGAGGGTCCTCAGGCAGCTCCTCGAGGACAAGCCAGAGGAGTGTGAGCAGGTGGGCTACACCCTCACTCCTTCCAGTGTTCAAACGGACCCTTGTAAAGTTCAGGCAGTCACAGACTGGCCCAAACCATCTACTGTCAAACAGGTGAGGCACTTCATGGTGTTTGCAAACTTTTCTCACCGCTTCATCAGAAACTTCAGTTCCACCGCGGCCCCTCATGAATGCACTCACCAAGACGACCTCTGCAGGATTCCCAAGGACAAGTGAAACAAACCAAGCATTCTCAGAGCTAAAGTAACACTTCACCACTGCCCCAGTGCTGCAGCATCCAAACCCATCCCGACCATTCATCGTCAGGGTTAATGCATCAGATGTTGGCATTGGAGCTATACTCTTCAGTCGATAATCGGCTGCACCTGTGTACTTTTCTTTCCTGTCGTTTGACTCCTGCAAAGTGCAACTAAGATGTTGGGAACCGAGAACTTCTGGCTGTCAAGGAGGCCCTGGAGGCATAGCAACATTGGCTGGATGGAGCAGAGGACCCCTTTCTGGTATGGACAGATCACAAGAACCTGTCCTACATCCATGACACCAACAGACTTAACTCCTGTCAAGGCCATAGAGTTTTTCTTAACCCAGTTTAATTTCATCCTCACCTACCATTCTGGCAGCAAGAATACCAAGGCCGATGCTCCCTCCTGCCAGTTTGACATCTCTGAGGACAATGCCAATCCAGAGCCCATCCTTCATCGCTCGTCCATAGCTATGCCAGTGATTTGGAGCATAGAAGCAAGGTGCGGGTTGCCCAATAGTTGGATTCGGGCCCAGGTGGGGGATCTCCCAATCCACTGTTTGTCTGTTTGTCCACGCCACTGTGCAGCCCAGAGTGTTGGAGACTTCTCCTGTCTGTTTGGCCATCTGGGAATTCAACGGGCCCTGAAATTTATAAAGAGACTATTTTGGTGGCCATCCCTGGATATGCATGACTTTGTTGTTTTCTGTCCCACTTGTGCCCTGAATAAGACACTAGTTAGCTCTCTGATGGTCCGCTCTACCCACTACCTGTGCCCCACTGCCCCTGGCCCCACCTCTCAGTGGATTTCATCACTGGCCTGCCTCTGCCAGAGGGAAATATTACCATTCTGGTAGTTGTAGAATGATTCTCCAAAGTTCCCCGTTTTGTTGCTCTCCCTGAGCTCCTATTGACGCATGAAACTGCCAACCTCATGGTTCAGCAAGTGTTCAAGCTGCATGGCATCCCTCAGGACATAGTGTCTGATTGAGAACCACAGTTCACGTCCCATTTTTGGAAGGCCCTTGGTTCTCTTATGGGAGCAGCAGCTGGCCTCTCATCAGCTTTTCATCCCCAATCTAATGTCCAGACTGAGAGAGTGAATCAGGAGCTGGAGACAACCCCGTGCTGCCTTGTCTGTCCCAACTCCATGACCTGGAACTCCCAACTGGTCTGTGCAGAGATTGCCCACAGTAACCTCCATGTTCCCCTTTGAATGCTAAAAGGGATTCCAGCCTCCACTCTTCCCTGACCAAGAGATTGTGAGAGTTCCTTCTGCTGGGCAGTTGGTTCGGCTCTACAAGAGTACATGGGGATGGGCTAGGGCTTCTCTGCTACGCAATCAGAAACAATTTGCCTAGGTAGCAGATCGTTGGGCGAAGTCCCTCAAGCCCAGGTAGAAAGTATGGCTGGTGTCCAAAGATCTTCCTTTGCAAGGTCAGGCCCTATGCTATGAGGGACCATTCATAGTGGAGAAGGCTATCAACAGAGCCTTCTATAGACTGTGCCCACCATCATTATGAAGATTTACCCAGTGTTCCATGTTTCCCAGTTCAAGCTGGTGACTTCCTCTCCCCTTGCTCCAGTTATTTCTGTCCCTCTCCTCCCTGCTTGGTGTATGGGTCCCTGGACTATTCTGTGCCCTGCCTCCTGGCATCTCGCTGGGTGTGGATCACGGTCCTGTGTCTTGTGGACTGGGAGGGGTATAGCCCTGAGGAATTGGGTTCTTGAGTTCCATCTCATGACATCCTGGACAAGTCTCTCATCTGGGACTTCCAGCAGGCACAGGTCTTGAGCAACTCAGGAGCTGCTGCTTTGGGGGGGAGGGCCCTTTCACAACCACGAACCCTGCCACGGAGTCGGGGCACCCTCACAAGTGGGCAGCTGAAAAGGATTGGCAATTACGCTCTTGAGTTTGCATGTGCCAGCCAATTAGGGCTTCTTTGTGGTTGCATTTAACTCCCTTCCTTTCGCTTCGGTTTTGTCAAGGACCACAGTACCGACATCTGTAGAACTTTGCACATCTGGTTCTTTTGATGGAGAGGCTAGGGGGAGAGAGAGGCAACAACATGTATGGAAGAATATAGAGGAGGGTAAAGTGAGAGTAAGTAAATTCCACAGAATAGCTGGCTGAAGGACTTTATCTTTTACAATGTGAAATATATTTGCTGGAGATGTGAAAAGTACTGGGCAAATGCATACAGAAAGCTGTAACAAACAGCAAAGAAAAGACTCTTGTTTGGTGGCTATGGTTGTGGAGTAAATAGTCTCCAAAACAATAAGTGAACTTCTTTCTTCATAAAAGAATGCACTGTATTCTTTTATTGATTGATATATTCAGGATGCCAGTCAACATCTTGGCATTATGAGTGAATCCCTTCTATTGTTACGATTAAAGTGCTTGGTTTCTTCAGAATTAATTTGCTTTTAGAGGTGGGAAGTCATGAACGTTACAGATGGCACAGTAGCATAGTTGTTAATGCATCATCTTACAGCTCCAAAGAGCTGGGATCAATTTCAGACCCTGTCTATAAGGAATTTATATGTTGCACCCATGATTGCATGGGTTTCCTTCCATAGACCAAAGACGTACAGGTTAGTAAGTTAATTGGTTACATGAATAGAATTGCGAGGCTTTGCCCCTTTGGGCTGGAAGGACCTGTTACTGTGCTGTATCTCTAAAATAAAAAAATTATGAGCAACGAAGATTTTTTTCATTCCCCTTCACACAATATTCTGCATTCTGTTTTTCTATTGTACTACAAAATGAACTTATGTATGGAATGATTTGCCCGGGATGTGCACAGGCAAAAGATTTTTGCTTTATCTCAGTATATGTGACAATAATAAACCAGTATCAATTATAAAATATAATAAATGAAAAAAACAAAAGTTCTTGATCACTGGACGAACAAAAAATCAACAAAATAAAAACACGCAAAAGAAGTGATTTTTGTTTCCTTTTATTGGGTTGCATGAAGGTGCTTTAAGGCTGGATATATTTGTGATTTAATGTTCCCTGCACACTCGAGGAGTGCAGTGGTTACCTACTAACCAATAGATTTTTCAGCTGAGAAGAAGGCTTTCAGCTTATTGTGTCTGTATTAGCTTCATAAAAGAGCTTTGTCCTTTAAACCAATTTTACTGCAATTCTTCTTCCCCTGTTATTCTTGAAGTGTTTATCTAATTCCCTCTCCAGTGCTATGATTACCATTTCATTAGCCAGTGTCATTAGCCATTTCTCCAACAACAGATCCTTTACTCCCAGTTGAATGACGGTCTGCAAGCCCCTGGTGAGCAAAGGAAACATCAAAATCTGCTTGAAGAAGTTCAACATTACATCTAAAAACTGGGAAGACATTGCACTCAATGGATACACCTGGAGGAAATCTGTTCAAGAGGCTGCTGCTCTACATGGGATCCACAGAGGACAAGCAGCAGCTGTGAAATGGAAGACTGAACAACTAAAAGACCCAATCAATCACTAATAAAGCCACCACTTACTCTTGCCCACACTGCACCAGAACATGCGGATCCAGGAATGACCTCTAAAGCCACCTGAGGGCCCACCAATAACTTTAGGAGAACATCATACTCGACTTGAAGGATCACACTACCTACGCAGTAATACAGTTAAGTTCTTTAATAATTTTTTTAAATAAAAACATTCCTTCCAGCTTTCTTTAAGCTACTAGCATTTATCCAGAGTTATACCTACTCCTGTTAATAATTCAGCTGAAATTGTTACCCCTTCCAAACTTCCATAAGTTTGATCATCTTTGAGATTCTGTCACCTTTCCTTCCCCAGTTGTGGTACAACTCTTAACATCAGCTGTTTATTGGCAAGGATTGGCTGCATTCAAGAGCTACCAGTCCTAATGCTGTGCTAATGTTAATACCAATTGAAAGAAAAAGTGGAAGAAGAATCTGTACATCTGTCTCAAGGATTATAAAATAACCTTAGATATGTTCGATATGGAAACCTGTGGAGTATGATCTGAGGGTTGGTGTGATCAGTCACAAGCAAGTTCAATGTGAGTTATACTCAGTGTAACTGGAAACTTATAAGTTGCATATACATTGCGCCTTCATACTGTTTATACTTCGCAAGTCTCTCAATCTGCCCAAGACCATGCTGGAATAACTACGCTGGCTCTCAAAATTCATGACGTGCCTCCCACTTTATACTGCTTCATTATTCCATCAGG
This sequence comes from Hypanus sabinus, assembly GCF_030144855.1. Taxonomy (NCBI): domain Eukaryota; kingdom Metazoa; phylum Chordata; class Chondrichthyes; order Myliobatiformes; family Dasyatidae; genus Hypanus; species Hypanus sabinus. The sequence continues at coordinate 21,649,447 of NC_082738.1, read as the reverse complement.
AAATCTGCTGACAGCATTTAGAAATTGGAACTGATGAACTAGACTCCCCCAGGTGATTTACGAGGTGAGGATTTTACACAGGAATATGGCAAAGTAACCAGCTAGGTTAACAAAGTAAAGATAAAGAAATACTCATATTGACATAACACAGCATCATGTTGCTAATATCTGAAGTAATTTTATGCATAAAAATCAATTTGAAATGCAGTAACTTATGTAAGCAAACACAGTAGCCACTTTGTACTCAGCGAGATCTGAGAAAATGTTTTACAGCATTTATATTTTGAATATTCACTCTTAATATGATACTTTTTATTATCAAAATATAAAATCTATATGGAAGAGACACACACAAAATGCTGGAGGAACTTGGCAGGCCAGGCAGCACCTGTGGAGAGGAATGCACAGTTGACGTTTTAGGCCGAGACCGTTTATCAGGACTGGAAAGGAAGGGGGATGAAGGTGGGTGGAGGGGCAGGAGTACAGAGAATGCTTCATTGAAATTACCTCAACATATATGGTATAAATGAGGTATTAAAACATGTTAGAAGTCAAGCAAGTTTTAAAAAAACTCTTTATTTACATTGAAGCTAGTGTCTTATCATCCTCCTCTAGTTCTTTTACATGTTTCTTTCATGATTGATTGTTGGACCAATGTGGAACACAAAAACAGAAGAATTTGATCTTTTGAGAATGTTTCACCATCTAACAAGATATTGGCTGATCTTACATCTCTACACCATTTTCCTCCCTTACTCTATCTCCCTATCTCTTGATTCCTTTCACAATCAAAAAGTCGATCTGTTTTGAATGTGATCAGCGACTGGGCCTCCACAGTCCTCTGGGCAGAGAATTCCACCATCTGAGCTGCGTAGCCATTTTTGACTCTATTTCTACAAGATCCTCAAGCAGTGGAAACCCTCTCCCTCATCTACCTTGTCAAGCCCTCTCACAACCCTACAACCAAACAGAAATGAAACTTCAGTGATAAAATTTTAAACATAATAATGTTAGATATAAGGTTTCTTCTTAATTATCTAACTGATAAATACATCAAGTCTTGTTGTGAAACCAAATGGCCTTTATCATCGTACATCACTATGATTCAGGCTCATAGATAGTTATGCATGGTCTGGAAAACTTTAGAACATGTTTAGATCTGAAGTCAGATCCCACAGCAGTAAGAGAGCTGATTTGAAAAGGAATTCACTGATGTGTGTTTTTTTTTGAAAACCTAGATGACAAGCTATGGTCCACAGTGTGGGATGTCAACAAGGCTGAAAGGAGATGGACTAGGTGATGCAATGCTTGTTGTTGTAAAGAAGCTTGTCGAAATAAAAAAGAACGACTGACAAAGGAAAATGCCTATTGCTAAATGTCAAATGCAATGGGCACATTGTATCATTGGCAATCCAAAGAAATCACCAATTGAACTTCAAGCACAGGAGACTCATTGTTGTAGAAGTAAAAATGTACTGTGTAGCAATCCTTTCTGAGTGTGGGCTGGAAAGGTTGTTGGAGATGAGCTGGTGGCCACAAGCCCCATTGAGCCTCTGCAGTGCTGATGGTAGAGGGAGGTTATCTGACTCTGAAGGCAGAGTTTGGGATTACGTCCAGCATTTGTAAAGTCAAGAGAAAAATAACGGACCGGCAAAATAAATGGTTGGTGCGGAGAGTAGGGGTTTGGTGTTAGGTCTGTGGACTGGACCTGAGATGGGAGGTGAAGTAGGGTGGTTAACACAGTGCATGCTCGAGAAGGGAGTTCCCAAAGTAAATGAGTGACTTAGCTCAGGCATTCCAGTTTGGCATTGTTTTGGGAAAATCAAATTGTTGTAGGGATCTCTAATGAAAGGCTTCCTTCCAAAGGAACATTTTTTGGACAATAGTATCATCTCATGTTCTCCTGTTGCAGAAACCCCATCAGGAGGACCAGGTTAACACATGTTAGAAAGTGCCCATCATATTTCCAGACTGATGCCAAATAACCAGAAGGGAATTTTCTCCTATTTTACCCAAGGAACGAAATTGTGTTTCTATTGAAGTACGCCAAGACAAAGCACTGTTTCGCAAATGAAGTTCTTTGTACAGGATTTCTGCAGTTTGTCGAAGAGGATACGATGAACCTTGACATACTTACTCTATTTTTTACTTGTTAATAGTTGCAATAATTATGAGCAATGACTTCACGATTTTTAATCCCTCTGTTGTCACCCTCTTAACTAAGGTGCACTGGCCATTAGCAAATCCTATGTTAAACCCGATTGTCAAAATGGTTCCATAGTCAAATAAAATAGTTATTGGCAGATATGTCATGGTCATAGAGTCATAAAATGGTACAGCACTGAAACAGGACCTTTAGCACAACTCATCCATGCTAATGGCGATGCCTCTCTATGCTAATCCCATTTGCTTGCATTGGGCTTATATTCCTCTATTCCTTTCCTCTCCAAGTATCTGTCCAATTGCCTTTTGTACATTGAAATTGTTTCTGCCTCCACCACCTGTTTGGCAGTGCTTTCCATACAAACACCTTTCTATGTGTGAGAAATTGTCCCCTCAGATCTCCATTAAATATCTCCCCTCTCACTTTTGTTTCAGACTCCCTTACTATGTGAAAGTGAATTTGACTATCTTTCTTATCTATACCCCTCATAATCTCATAAACCTCTATTAGGTCAAAGCCAGCTGTCCCAGGTAAACCTTTTCTGTACTCTCTCTAATGCTACCACACCCTTCCTGTAGTGAACTGTACATGTTATAGAAATCCATCTATCCTGGACCATCTGTAGAAATGTATTCTCAGATTAGAGTTTGTCTAATTTGTTAACCTCTTTTTACCTTCAGTGCAGAATACTGCTTTACACTCATTCAAGATCTCCATTAGTTTCTAGATAAACTAATAACAGATCAAGTACAATACAAAAACTTTCATATGGTGTGGGTAATGATTATAAATCACTAGCTTTCCTCTGAAATTGCATGGCAATATTTGCATAACCTTAAATTAAGTTCGTGTTATTTTTATTACATGTTCATCTTCATGCACAAGTCACATTGAATTGGTTTCAGTTTTTGGGAGACCATCATCTGACCTCAGAAGTGACACTTAAGAATTAGGCTAAAACCTGTAATTCAAAGTTCTAAGTTCAAAGTAAAATTTATTATCAGAGTACATACAACCCTGAGATTCCTTTTCCTGCAGGCATACTTCACAAACCTATGGAGCAGTAACTGTAAACAGGATCAATGAACAACAAACTGTGCAGATGCAACTATAAATAAATAGTGATAAATAATGAGAGTATGAAATAACAAGATAAAGAGTCTTTAAAGTGAGTCCTTAAAGTGAGGAAATACAGGATCCAATTGTATAAGGGTTACTGAGGCCCAGGTCTTGGGGTTTGGAATTCCTGTTGCAATGCTTCACTCTAATGATTAAAACTGCCTGTTATTCCTTCAGAAAGTGTGCAGACTTTCTTCGCCAAGCAGTTATTTGTTTTGAAACTTGATTTTACACATAAACCAGGAATGCAAGGTTGATTCCTAGTTTGTGCCAAGTTATTTAATCTCAGTCAGCAGCAAAGTAAGAATGCTGCAAATGCTTAGTATCCCTGGGTCAGGAGTGGGGGGAAAATCTGCCAGAATTTCTATCTTTCTTCATCATCAAATGATACTTGAATGTAAGGACACAAATGGATGTCACTTGAGGGAAAGTTCAAGTTTGGAGTTTGTAGGTTCATGTAGTTTAAGAAAATCCCATATTGGCTCACCATTTTAAAAACGTCCACCCTGGTGGAACAGTCAAAGATCCAGAAACCCTCATGAAACAGTATAGTATAGAAGCAGGCAGAAGAGGAAATGCAACCAACCAAGCACCGGAAAGCAACACACAAAAATTGCATTAATTAACATTTTAAACTGTATGTCACTTATCATTGCTTTGAGAATACTTACTTCGGCCAGAGTAGCAAGAAATTTAAGAAAAAACTACCTTTGGTCTTCCTCATGTATCATTATTCTGCAGTGTAAGCTAATTTAATTACAATTAAAGAGATAATTTTTGAAAACAAAGTTTCTTTTGCTGACCTGCTAACCTAAACCACTTAACCTACTTTATAAGCATTAGAGTATGCATGAAGCCTAAAATAATTCACTGCTCAGCCACAGATCTTTGATAATCAAAACCAGATAGCCTGTACATGAAGTTAAAAATTAGTCTGAAATTTATCTTAGCAGAGTTAATGTACATTTGCACTTTGCTTTTAATGCTCCTACTTCAGTGTTCTTTAACTTAATTGCTGTCTTAGCTCCCGAGCCCTCACAAATCTAGGCATTAGTTATGAGAGACTATTCCAGATCTCGCTTTTCACATCCTCTCCCTATGACCCACAATCACTTCCCATTTCTGATATTTCAGATATTTGGATATCTGTCACTTCTCTTCTTAATATTAACTTTTCTTCCAACTTTCATTATTTTGGCAGTTTAGGTGCAGAGGAAATTACCATCAGATTCTCTTGCTCCCTTCTTACTGTTTCTTTCCACTGAATGCATTTTATATTCTTAAAATGGACACTGAAAGCCAGGAATGAGAAATAGCAGAGGAGATACATGATAAAATTTATGTACAATAACAGAATTGTTGGAAAATACAGCATGTGATAAAAAGGAATAAAATACTGAAATCCACAAAAGCCAAATATTAGTATTGCACAATATGTCAGTCTGCTACTGAAAAGAAAGAGATTAACTCTCAAAATGCTCCTCAATAATTCCTAGTTATCCATCTTATTGTGGTCACATGTTATGCAGGAAGGGATATCAGATATTACACTGATTTCTTTGAGCTGATCTGAAACCTTTCAGAAGCAGCTGTAATTAACCTCCTAAGTTGCAATTTACAGTAATTAAATTTTATTACCTTAAAGGGCAGATAAAACAAAGCTACCTGTATGACAAAGTAATAATATTATGCTTTATGTTGTAAAAGGAAAAGCAATTTGCCTTCTGACTTTCTGATATCATAGTAAACCAAAAAATTGTTTTGTTTCCAAATGTTGATGTAAAGACTACATTTCCAACAATATATATATATATATATATACACATATATAGAAGCCATAGAACAACTAAAGAAAATATGAAGAGAAATAAGTCAATTGAAAAATAATTTCTTTATTCATTAGTAGCCAGATATTATAAAATCAAGTCTGTCATTTTACTGAAAAAGATGGACATAGTTTATCAGATCAAATTTGTGTTACATTTCCTTGATAAAACATATTTTACATATATTACAGAGAACCTCACCAATGCTAGAAAAAAGTTTTTAATCTTCAGGGTCTTAAAAAGTGATTGTTACAAACCAAATCACTCTTCTAAGGGAGTTGTATTTATTAAACAAGCGTGCAAAAATAAAGACCAGGAGGAAAATAAAGGCATGGCTCCTTTGCAAGTTCCAGTTTTAGACCTGAATTCTAACCCAGGCGCTTTAGAAAAAAAAGGACTCTTTGGACATGATCCCTAACATTCTGCTGAGAGTCATCAATTATGCAAGGTAACGGCACGCACTGGTAAGGGAAGGAAGCGCTCCAATATGGCGACAACCGCAGTTTCTCCTGCATCCTTTCAACATCTGCAGTACAGCAACGCCTTTCGGGATTTGTGTTAATGCACAAAATGTAAGTGAATTCCTTCTTTTTCTACAGCGGCAGGCCATTTTTATGAAATAAGTGGCTTTTTCAGCTGCTATAGCCCAAGCAAGTCGTTGCCGCAGAGCAATTTTCCAGCTGTGAACATCGTCTGCATTTCTGAGTAGGTTGTCTGCTGGGGTACCCCGAAACTGCAGATCAGTTATTAAATATCAGCCTGCACCCCTCCCTCTTGCTTTACCTTGTATTTCGTATTGGATCTAGTAATTGCATCGATGTTATTCTATATTTAAATGTCAAATGAGTCTCCGCTATGATATTAGTCCAAAATAACGTTTGGGGATCCCGGAAATTCAAATTTGAATTAAAAGACATCGTCTCTCCGCGTGGAGAAACCGGATTTTAAATGCATTTTATTGAGAAGCCTATATAGTTCCTTCACAGAGGCTAGATTGGTATATGGCTGGTTCTTTTAAAAATAAGTTATTTTCGACGCATTTCAAATATACGGTTTAGTGTTATTGCAGTTGGAAAGTCAAATTGAATAGTGTATGGAGCTGTGTGAAGGTATTCCGATCTACATTTGGCTGAAAACCTGGCTTGCGATGTGAACATAGTGCCGATCTCTCCTCGCTACCCCCCTCCCTCCACCCCCTTTCCTAAACTGAGCAGGGCTCTCTCCCCGGCTGTTTGTTGATTAAATGAAAATTGTTATTGCGGGTGTGGTGCTGTGGATCAGTCCGATGGTTCTAATGTTTGTATCGCCTGCGAATTATTTTTTATAATATGGCACGCGTTATTCTCTGATTTGAGAGAGGTGAGTCAGACTGGGACTTCTTTAAGGAATGGCGTGAAGGTACTGGATGCCCGAGTACTGCAGTGTTTTTTTTCTTGGAATCCAGTGAACCTAACCCTATATAGTTTAATATTAATTATTTACACACATTGCACTCCTGTATGTACCGACGATTACTGTTTGAGTCGAGGTTTCTGTTCATCTAGAAACCATATGCACAAATGAGAACTTCAAGATCTGCGGTTGGTTTTTCTTTTTAAAAATAAATGGTATGGATGTACTGGCCGAACCAGTTGCAAGGAGTAACTGTTCATATTTTTGGGTAGGTGTGTTGCAGAGAATGTTCACAAGGCGGTGTGATATAATGGATGGTTTTCAGATCTTAGAATCTTTGTGTTTTTTAATGAATGCATTAGTAACTCGAATCTGATTTAGTTTAAATAACCCTAATAAATACTCGTCTTGGCTTTTTGTTGCTAGCTGCAGATAATCAGTAAAACGTCACACCAAGTGTTTCGTTGGCCTACCTTCTAGCCTATAATATATAATGATTCCAATGTGTTGAGGATCTTTGTTTTAACATATTGTCAAAGGTATCATTTTCCCCTGGTTTCTTTGGAGAAGCTGCTTCCTGGGTTACTCTCAGAATTATAATTAAGTCTTCCGTTCTTGTTTAATAGTTTAGAAACGGGGCTTGGGAGGCCTAGATATTTACCGCCCCCGCTCCCCAAAACCCCGAGAGCTGCGTTTTCAATCCATTGCGTTTGCCTGGCCCGCGATTTAAAATACAGGCTGATGAACCAGATAAGGTATTTGTTGACTGTGTGACGTCTCCCTGAAAATGCATCTAAACGTGATATATAAGTGCTTTTTAACAGTACATAATAATCTTTGGCCCTTAATCCCTCTTGGGTACATTGACCTGCTTGCGGGTGCTGAAAGAACAGCGCCAGGTGCCGTTTTTTTGGCTTTTCTGTCTCATTTGAGCATTAAAATCCTATATTTTGGTGTGGGGTGCGTTATAGCATACAGTACTTCAAATAAAAGTATATTCCCTCTCCTTAATAAATCTACTTTGCCCTTTTAAACAATCTAAATGATCTGATACGTTATTGGTGCCCAATTCACCTGTCTTAGCTTGAAACCGAGCGCTTTCCACCACAGCCATGTTCTGAAACACTGTTTTTGTCTTAAATCCGCCTGTTTCTTTTTTCTTTAATTATACCGTTTTAAAGGACACGCAATATTTCATTGTCGGGTGAACACTCGGAACTATTTGATAAAGCATTAGGCAAACGCCCTAAATGGGTTCACCTGTATAAGTGGTCTGCTTGCGGGATTTCTGTTTGGGTGTGGCCTTGCTCTCTATGTATGGTGGATTTTCCATACTGCTAAAATCCATCTAATTGTACCAAGTACACAACTGCAAGGCGGTAACCACATTCTGCTGTTTAAATTAAAGAACTTGAGCTGCGCAGCCATAAACGATCGAAAAAAATGGCATAAGGGCCGACGCTGCTAATTACAGCATAGAACAGCAGCGCAAATGCGATCTGTTAAATACGTGTACTGTACCAGGCGTTGTGTGGTTATTTTGATTTGAGAATAAGTGAGGTATCTTGCATCTTTTCGGCATGTTTTTTATCACCTTGTACAGCAAATCAGCAATGTCATATTTTTAATGCTTGCCGTTGGTGTACTAGTCCCCCCTTCCCGCCCCCGTTGCGTTTTAACGTTAATATTCTATAATAGAGATTTTAAAAAGTGCATTTTAAATTTTCAGCTCGTGGCCTCTTCTGGACACGTGATTCTCATTCATTATTGATTCATTCCTGCTGACGTGGCTGAAATTGTCATTGGAATAAAGAAATAACCCCCTCCCCCCAATCGATGGCTTATTGATCTGAAAAGGATTTGCAAAGGAATGTCCAGTGTCTTACCATGATATAAAACAAAATTCAGAAGGTAGGTTCATGGCTTTTTCATTTAATGCTGTATTCTGACTGATTTGCCGCCTAAACTTGCCCAGTTATTGGAAATGAAAAATGAGAAAGTTGTTTTTGAAAGGGGTATATAGGGTTATATTCTTACCAATAGGCGTGTTAAACGTTTGTTATAATCATGAATGTGGTGCTTGTTTCTTCAGTGTACTATTTAATTTATTGGCTTAACACTGGAAGGTGTAAATTGCATGCACTGGAAGGGCATATCAGCTTTTGCTGTAATTCTCTAACTGACAAAGCTAAAATGTTAAAACTCCAAATACTTACCTTGAGTGAGTTACTTGGCCTTTTATCTGAATATATGAATTTAACTAATACCTATAGTGCCATTATTTTTTAATTTTCCCTTTAGAAAGGAGACACTGCACACCTTTGTAATTTTTCCTCTTAAAATTGGGCAGCAAGATTTTAAAATCAATTGGGTACTTGTTTCGCCATAATACTCAAATGTAGTGAAAGTTTGATAGATTGAAATGGACAGTGTGAACCAAAATAGAGATATGTTCTTAAATATTAAATCTTAAATAAAAAAGTTGTGTGTTTGAACCTGCAGTGATGGAGAAATATTTATAAAAGAAGTTAATGGCAGAAAGTTTGGGCTATTTCAATATCAATGGCTGTACTGAGCACTTTGAGTTGTTAAAAGTTTGAGATGGCCTAATTTAGCTGAAAAGGACAGTTAACTTTGCATGTATGATGTTTAAATAAGATCTTGAGGCAAAACACTTTATTTAAAAAAACATTAAAGCTCAATTCAACTTTTCTTCATAAATAGCATTTCATCCCTTATTTACAGCCAGCTGGGCATAGACCTAAACACAAATTCAGATTATGTAACCGGTTCAAAATTTTTTAATCCTTTGAAATGGGACAGCAGAATGTAAATATGTGGTTGAATTGTATTGTAAAATTAACTACCCTCAAACACTTGCAAAGAACTTAAATGTTTAAGAGCAAATTTGTAGAACTGAGCATTTTAGTCTGCAGATCTGCATCAAATAAACAACTGTGAAGTGGACCTTTTTAAGTTTAAGTACTGATTTAAATGATTTTGCATTATTTTAGTATTACATGTGTCACATTGTAATAATTGTACAAATAAGCATGATTGGGACATTTCATTTGCTTGCCCACTATCATATTGGAACATTTACTATGGTAGTTTGTTATGTAGCTATGTTTTTGTGGATGTATTTTAAAAAATCAAACTTCAAAACTGTTTTAAAATATTATAACCATTTTAGTGCATTTCAGTGTGATCACTTGTATGAGAGTGGTTAAGGTTATCTTGGGAGCTTCATAAAAGTCAAGATCCTTTATTCTTTGGGTGAAGTTTTTTTGCTAGTGATTTTGGTCAACTTTTCATCTCTATTTTATTTTACAGTTTATTTTTAAAGCTTGTTGTATTTTTATTCAGACAGAATTGTCCAATCTGGAGGCTACATAATTGAAGACGTTGTTGCAGGATGAAAATATGGCAGCGCATATGCTTGCACCGCCAGGCCCTGACAGTTTTCGCCTTTTCACCCGTGAGTCTTTGGCTATCATTGAGCAGCGGATCGCTGAAGAGAAGAACAAAAAACCTAGCAAGCAAGATAGCAGCCACCGAGATGATGATGATCAAAATAAGCTTAAACCAAACAGCGACCTTGAAGCAGGCAGAAGGTTGCCATTTATTTATGGCGACCCCCCTTCTAAATGCATTGCTGAACCATTGGAGGACTTGGACCCTTTTTATATAAATCAGAAAGTGAGTGCCTCGGACAACCAGTTATTAGCTGTTTTTTTGCAGGGGAAAACTGTCAGTAGAGGTTGAAGTAGTGGACCTGTGGTTGCAAGTTTAGTTTGATATTTATGATCTGCAAAAGTTAATTGCTTTATTATTGTTTTGGGTGGGGTGGATGAAGATAATGGGTCATATTTTTTAAATTCTATATTAATCTTTTGATTACTTTAGCAATTTTGAACATATTTCCCTTTTCATATTGGGACCCATAAACTAATTTTCATCCGAACAAGCTTTGTACAGTGCCCCAGTGCCATCATATCTGCATTGCAATAATAACGTACTTGTTTTATTTTAAGTTAATTGGATAATGACTACCAATTCACATAATTTACAGAGCATTTGGTTTTTCTGCTCAAACTGATTTTTATGTGGTTCTTATAGGCAGTCACGTAATTGTCTCAGCATGGGTTAAGGTGGGTGGTCATCGTAAATAGTTTAGTGACTGAAATAGGGATAGGCCACGAATACACAGATCCGTCACCACTTCATGCCACGAACGTTCCAGTAAATTAACGTACTAATGCAAAGATGCAACAACAAGAATGGGTGGTTCTTTCTGGTTAAGTGTGCCAGGTTTTCTTTTGCTAATTCCCACTGTTTGATAAGGTGTATGCTTTTGTTTGCTGGTAGGAATAAAATGTTTTATCTCTAAAATTATAGGTTCTCCCAGAAATAGTGTCTAACGTGCAGTACAGGATGGAAAAGGATTGGATAGTGCTCTTTGTATATTAGTGTATTAGTGTGTATTAGTTTGTATATTAGTGTTTGCCCATATAAATATTTAAAAACTGTTTGATTTAACCCTGACACTATATATAATGATGTGGGAAAGCAGAAAGGAGAATAATTGCAGGCTAGTTTCTCATGTGCCCCAGTTTTTCCTTCTCAGATGACCCTTGTGGGAATATTTGGAGCAAACACAGGCTGATGCCAATAGAATTGGCAATTCTCTGGATTGAAAAGAAGCCTCACATTTTCATTTTTCATGACTGGGCAACCATAACATGCAAGTTGTGGAGTTGATAGGATTTGAAAAAACTTAAGTTGACAAACTGAGAGTTCTTGTCTGAAAGGTTATCTCTTTATATAACTTCAAGTTCATGAACTGTTTGTAACCGTGTACCCTTAAAATATTTTCTATATATAATATATATAAAATTGACTTATATTTTTGTAAAGATGGCTCAATTGAACAATTGCAAGGACAACTGAGCACTGTGATTGTGGTTCTCTTGGGCTGTTAATTCATTATCTCTGTTTGGGACTGAGTGGAAACCCAGGTGGTACAAGAACAGGTTTGTGAGGATCCAGAGTCATTCTGTGTGAAGAAAGGGTTACGTATTTGTGAAGTTTCTGTTCACTTTGCTTTTGATCAGAGCAAAATTGGTTTTAGGACCACTGGTACTACAGGGGCAGATAGAACTCCAGCTTAGGATGAGTAATATTTCTAGTTGGTAAGTGAAAGATTTAATCTTATTTCAGCAAATGAGGTGGAACAGGAGTTGAGATGGATGAGAACAAAGGCTCGTTTGCAAATCTCTTCCCTCAGTGACACATCATTATTAGGAATGAGGTTCTTTAACCTGGGTTCAAATCCAGTCATACTGATGGAGGACTAGTCTTTGAACTGTAATGGTGCAGATTGGAATGGATTTGGGCAGTCACTACTCAGTTCTGTGTGTGCAAGGAAACGCGGCATAAAATAGTCCACAACTTGGGAATTCTTCAAGTTTGTTCCCAGCGACCACTGGTGTGATGTGGAAGTCTGTGCCAGTAATTTAACCTTGATTGTGAGGCACAAGATGGATGTAGAGAGAGGATTATTTTATTAGCTGATGAGAAATTGGGGAAGATGTCCACCTTTGAGACATTTGAGTCTTATTTTTTGTAGCTTGGCTTTCATATTTGTTCACTAATATTTGTGCTTGTAGCTTTTTCATTGTGGAATATTGTGGAAAAATGTGCTGCAGCAAACCAGTCTTCCAGTGTTATGAATTAGGCACTAGCAAAAATGTGCCAATAAGAAACAGATATTTCTCCATTCTTTTTAATTAATCCTTTTCATCTGAAGTGACGGATTCTTGTAAATGTCACAGAGAAGCATAACAGTGTTCTGCAGTCTGTCTTTATTTTCCTCAAATCTAATGGTCTGATGCAGCTGATCTTTTGTGTGCCATCCTTGCTGTAGTGATGCTGTTGGCATTCTCTGATTACGTTCTGTAAATGGGCAATACCATCTACATGTGGTCAGTTTTCTATTCACAGTAAATGAAAGGACAAGATCTGTGGTCCAGGGCTCCACTAATCCTGACTAAGTAGAAGTAAGTCAGTAAGAAATGCTTGATTGATGTTGAACTTGGCTTTTGGAAGTTTGGAGCAGTTCTAAACTTCAGATCTGGAGATCTAAAAGAGCAAATAACCTGGGCTGCTGAGCATATATTTCTATTTATCCATACTGCAGCACACAAATAAGCTATCACCTGAGTTCAAGAGTTGCTGCTGAGTAGTGGTCTGTTTCTAAATGCTACTGTTCACAGAAAAAGAGACCCTTAAAACAGTAAGTTTATTGACTTTGTCCTTGCCATGGTTTAAAGCTCTGTCTCTTTGATTTCCCCCAGAGCTACTTGCGTTCTGGAGTGCTCTCCCCAAATGTGTGAGCCTTTTGCTGTGCATTGTGTGATTTGTAAACTGTGACTTCAGTAGAATTGCCCTCAAAATTCATTTTACTTTTATTTATTTAGAGATACAGCACAGAGTAGGCACTTCCAGCCCTTCGAGCTGTGCCACCCAACAACCACTGATATATATCTAGCCTGATAATGGGACAATTGAGATGTGAAGAGGATGTCTCATTTAGTGGGGGAGTCTAGGGCACAGCTTTAAAATAGATGTCCATTTAGTACAAGGCAAGGAGAAATCTCTTAGCCAGAGGGTGGTGAATCTGTGGAATTTGTTGCCACAGGCAGTGTGGAGGCCAGGTCACTGGGTGCATTTAAGGTGGAGATTGACAGGCTCTTGATTAGTCAGGGTATGAAAGGTTATGGGGGGGGGTGTGAGAGAGAGATTTGATGGGCTGAATGGCCTAATTCTTCTCCTATGTGTTATGGTCTTGTGGTTGAATTTACAATGACCAATTAACTTACTAATCCATATGATTTGGACTGTGGGAGGAAACCCACTCATTCCATGGGGAGAACACACAAATCCCTTACAGAGGTCACCAGGATGGAAATTCAAACACCAACGCCCTGAGTTGTAATAGCATTGCACTAACTGCTACACCACTGTGGTGCCCAGTCCCAGTCCCATTTTTAATAAGTGTGAGCCCACAGCACAAGTTTGCCAGAGTCAGCTGCTGTAGAAATTGGGAAATGTCACATTGAATGCAGTAGGTGCTCTTGGATGGGACCGATGTCTGTATAGCACCAACATTGGATTGCATACCTACAGATGAAATGTGTGACCTGATATTTGATAATGATGCTGAGTATCTTAAATGAGAGATTATTTCATTCTGTATACAAATATCTTGTGCCTCAATTAGCACAGAATGCATCTTTTTGAAGACTGTCTTCAACCAGTTAGTGCACAGATATGGGAGGAGCTGGTTGACTTGCGGGTGTTTCCAGATGTCAGCAGTAAACTTCTTTGATAGAGTTACTAAGTAAACACGGTTGGTGGGAACTGTCAATTTGGTCCAGCACATTGTCCATAATTCTCCCATTTACGTTGTCCAGGAGAAAAGCTGAGTAAATGACCCCATAATGTTGGCTAGAAATGCTTCTATAGAGGCTGGTGAATAGGATTTGTTTGATTAATTAATTGATTATTGAAGGGTAAGCCACTATCCTTGAATTTGTTTATGCCAAAGAAGAATAATGGTTCATGTTGAAAGGATAGTTATTGGTATTGTGGCCAGGTAAGTTTTATACATGTTGAACAGTTCCATTGCTTTCCTGGGTTTGCTCAGCTTAAACTGTATATGGGATGTGGAAATTTAATTGTTTGGGGTTATGATGCTGAGTAAAATTAAAATTTCAAAAATGGTAAAAGAGTAAAGCAATCAGGCCAAGAACGAAATGTGTTCGTCAATTGCTGATGGTTATGTCCCTTTGTTTATTTACCCGTATGCACCAGTGAAATAGCATCACTGGCATTTGGCATCATATAAGCAGTATTCACAAAAAAAAAACAAATTAAGCATAAATCCTATTCTTGCAAGAAAGAGCACAACTGGAGCAAATTTAGAAAAAAGGAAGAAACATCTGTTTGGTGCAAAGTGGTTATAGTGTTGCTAAACTACTGATAAGGATTGTGAAGAGCGGAATGGTTGAAGGGAAATAGCTGTTCCTGAACATGGTGTGGGGTTTCAAGCGTTTATACCTCCTGCTCAATGGGTAGCAGCAAGAAGAGGACCTAGTCCTGGTGGCGGGGTTCTTTGGACATTGCTTTCTTGAGGCAGTGCCTCCTGTAGCTACTACAAATGGTGGGGAGGAATGTGCCTGTGATGTGTTGGGCTGAGCCCACTGCCCTCTGCAGCATCTTGTGTTCCTCCTCTCCCACATGTATTGCTTCTCTCTTGTGTTATCCTGACTATGCTCTGTTACCTAAGCCATTGATTCCATTCTCAAGGCAATCCTTCATATTGTTTCTGAAGCTTCTGCACCCTTTCTTGAACCGCTGTCACTTTTGCTTGCCTCCTTTAAGCTAGTTATTTTCTCAATGAGGCTGCTTAGTTACAGTTGCTATCAGGGTTGCCATTTCTCTCTGTAGTGGCTTTATTCCTTTCTGATGTTACCCTTCTGTTTATTGTCTTGCCTGTCATATCCATAAGATTGTCAATTTGCTTCTCCAGAAACACCCAGCAGGTCAGGCAGCACCTGTGGAGAGAGAAACAAAAAGAACCAATTCAGATCAAAAGTCCTTTCATCAGAACAGTTAAAATGAGGACTTGGGGCTTTCACATGAAACATTTTGCTCTCTCAAGTGCTGCTCGACTTGCTGAGTATTTCCAGCATCTTCTGGTTTTATTTGGAGTTTCACTCTCTGCAGAATTTCATTCTTGTCTACCTTAATTTCCACAAAACAACAGACATAATTTTGGTGGGTACTTCATAAATCTTCTAATCTTAACTACTGCAAGTTCAGGCCAATGCTTAATTCCATCTCATCCATGACTTCTCAGTAAACACATTTGTGACTTCAATTCTACTTGCATTATTGAACTACGGGAGTAGGGCTAGTTTTGATTGAGGAATGGCGATCTACCATGTCTTGGGGAAAAGCTCTGAGGAAATAAAAACAATGCTTATATTATTTTTGCAGGAAGATTTATTTTCATAAGTTCAGTCACCCAGTCGTAATATTTCTAGTTGTCTATGTCTTGTAACTACTTGGAGGTCAACTAACTATTTGGGGGACAAATTGTTGTTCATAAAACCTTTCTGGGGTCCTGTGGCTTAACCATTTCCACATGAGCTCATTAAATTAGTGAGAGATTTACAGGACATCACACATTTGTCTTTTTATTGTGATGCTGGATGTATTGCCATGCTGCTAAGTAATTATAATTCTAAAGTGGTGGGAGTTAACAGGCTCAAAGTTGTCACTTTCATGTCCATAAACTGAAGTGATAACCAAGTGTCATCATTTCAGAAGATTTGTGCTGGGTCCAGCACGTAAGTGCCATTACAAAGAAAGCACAGCAACGCCTCTACTTGGAAGATTGCGAAAACTCAGCATGACATCTATAACTTTGACAAACTTATATAGATGTGTGGTGGAGAGTATATTGACTGGTTGCATCATGGCTTGGCATGCAAACACCAATCCCCTTGTACGGAAGAGCCGACAAAAAGTACCGGATGTGGCCCAGTCCATCACAGGAAAGCCCTCCCACCATTGAGCACGTCTACATGAAGCATTGCCGCAGGAAAACAGCATCCATTATCAAGGACCCGCGCCATCCAAATCATGCCCTCTTCTCGCTGCTGCCATCAGTAAGATGGTACATGAGCCACAGGACCCACACCACCTGGCTCAGGAACAGTTATTACCCCCCACCCATCAGGCTCTTGAACCAGAGGGGAAAAATTCACTCAACTTCACTTGCCCCATCACTGAACTGTTCCCACAGCTTATGGACTCACTTTCAAGGACTCTACGTCCCACATTCTCGATATTTCTTGCTTATTATTATTTGTTGTCTTTTGCACATTGGGTGTTTGTCCATCCTTTGATTTTTATTGTGGTTGTTGTATTTACTGTGAATGCCCACAAGAAAATGAATCTCAGGGTTGTATACGGCGACATGTGCAGTACTTTAAATTTACTTTGGACTTTGAAAACAAAAAAATATATCTTCCTCGTAGCTTGATTGATTACCTTTGAGATGGTTGCACATTTGTAGAATGCGGTTGGAAAATAGATGAATGAATAGATAATGAATTTGTATAAATGAAGGCCAGTGCTGGCTTAACCCAATGATATCACTCACAGTTTGAGGCCCCTTGAAATGTGCTTTCTGTAATATTCTTTACTCCTAGAATCTGCTGGCCAGAAACCTATTGAGAGTAAAGTTTTATATTTGGTTGTTGGAAGTGGAAAGCCAAGGATTTTAATAACTTTCTTTAGCATTTTTTTCTCTATCAACTGCCACTCCATCACTTTTTGAGATCTTGCTGATTGTAGAGTGGTTGCTGTGTGAGCTTAGAAAAGACATTGAATTTCAGAGTAACTCCTGGTGAGTGAAGCTCTTAAATTTAACTTCAGATGTGATGTCATGGCATATTAATCTCAGTTTGTGAGAACATTGTGTTCTTCTTTGGACCTTGCTGATCCTTGGTGCAGTTGGGCTGGAAGCATATTTAAACTGAGCTGTTTGGCATTTTTATCTACCTGTTCAAGGTAATTGGTTCTGGATTACTGAAGGTGCGTTAGAATTCCTTTACTGGTGGAATCTAAAAAAGAATAATAACCCATGTGCTTGCAGGTATAACATCCTTTGCTGCTTAGACTTGTGTTTAGATTCATCTTCAGTTATTTTGCAGGAGATTTTTAGCTTTCATTCTCATGATAATTTGGCCAAATTTAAATTTGTTCCTTGATGATGCGGCTTGTTTGTTTAATACAACACCTCAAAAAATACAAAATTGTGAAATCAAAGAATCATTTTAGTTTTCATACATTTTGATTACAGTCTGAACTGGTGTTTGGAAATTTAACTGCAAAGGCATGTATCATTCAGAGAAGCAATCCTGTTTGTTCCTATGAATATTTTATTTCATTTAATTAGATGTTTCTGTAAAGTACAATGGAAATGGGTATTTACTGTTACTTAATATTTTGAGAACACTTTTTGGTGTTAGTTTGACCAAATCAAACCAGTAGATGTAGATGGAAAATAATCCTGAAGAGATAAAAGCCCCAATAGTTTAGGAAGTATGATATTATTAACACCAAGAGCCCACTGAACATGATTTTACCCTCTGCATGCAATATGAACAGTAGTAATTTATTTTGAGCAATTGTTTTGCCATGCTAACACAAGTGTGTGTGGGGAAGGGATTAAATGCAGTCATTTGTGCTGTAAAAGTTAGAAGCTGTCCCTTTAAACAAGGTGTCCTTTCAGAAGAGAGGCCATTCGCAAAAATCAGCTATGGCAATTTCTTTCTGCCTGTTACAATGAAAACCTTGCTTGATTTCACTTCCTGTCCTTTGTGTTCACCCTTTTACCCCACCTCCCTTTTTGCTTCTTGACTCTGTTCTTTTTCCTTGTTAATCTCTCATCCACACAACCTTCCTTTCTCTCCCTAGGACAGGGGTACCCAACCTTTTTTATGCCATGAACCTATGCCATTAAGCAAGGGGATCGAGGACCAAAGGTTGACAACCCCTGCCCTCGTCTGATATTCTTGTGTATAGATTCTCACTGCCTAGTTATGTGAAGGCAGTGCAGAGCAAAATCAATCGATTTTATGCAAGTAAAATATTTTGACAAGTGTGTTGGAATTGACGATGTACTGCATTAAACAGCATAAAGAGAGACTAGTGCATATGGGGTATTCAAATTTTTGTAGGAATAAGATCTCGAGAGAGATGGGCTAATGTACTAAACTGGGTTGAAGATTGGTTAGTGGACAAAGCACAGGAATAAATAGATTGTGTTCATGGGGAACTGCAGAAGTCAATATTTATATTGTGCCTAGGTTGATGTTGCTGAATAAACAGTGTAAAATGTCCAAATTCTTAGACAATGTAAAGTGGGATGTAAATGTAAAGCAATGAGCAAGATGTAAGAATGTTAAGAAATACTCACAAATGAATAAGCAAATTGTCAAATGGACTAAGATGCTTGGGATTGGCAAGAAACACGGAAAAGCAGATTTTTTAAAGAATTGAACTTATTATTATCATATTACTCTTTGGCTGGGTGGGGTGAAATTTATTCATCTTTGTCCAAAAGTAAACCAAGCTTAGTTTGCTGTCATTGAATACTCTTGAAAGGAAAATGGCAAGTTGGTCTTCATTGCAAGGAGTTGAAAGCAGCGAAGTCTTGCTGCAGTTGTACTGAGCGTTGAGACTATACTTGTAGCTTTGTGTACGGTTTTGCTCTCATTTAAGAAATGAACTACTTGGAGCAGGGCTTCCCAACTTTTGAATGCCATGGAACTCTACCATTAAACAAGGGGGTTGTGGACCCCAGGTGGGAATTCCTGACTTGGAGAGAATGCTATGTATGAAGTCTTGATTCTAGGATGAAAGGGACGTACTCTAAAGAGAGAATGAGGTTGCACTGTCTGGAACTTAGTAGAATGAGAGATAATTTTGAAGCATATTGAAGTTTTAGAGGACTTGGCTGAGTAAATGGTGAAATGCTGTTTTCTCAGACTAAAACGTTGAGAACCGCTTCAAGATCAGAGGGTGGCCATTCAGGATTTGAGATGAGGAAAATACTGCTTCTATTTGAAGGTTGTGAATCTTTGGAGTTGTATGGGCTGTTCAATCACTCGGTGTATTTAAGACTTGGTTCAATAGGGATTTTGGCCATTAAGGGACTTGGGATGGGGGATCAAGCAGGAAAGTGGAAGTGATGTAAAAGTTAGCAATCCTGAATTCTGAGCAACCTTAAGTCTTGGCTCTTATGTTTGATGTGGCAGAGAAGACTGCAATGGATTTTCTGATCTGAGTAAATCCAGAACAGTTATATTACTCCACACTTATTTCCCTGCTTTAAGGTAATATAATTGTCCCTTAAACAGCACACTGACCTTTCTATAATCTACTAGTACAGCCAAGCACATCAGCAAGTGTGTGCCAAAGCAAATTCCTCCAAGCCTGTCTTCATCCTGTGGCAATTTCTTATAGGTTCTGTATGAAGTAAATTTGTATAGTTACATGTTAATTCCCATGGGCTTGAAGTCATGTTTAGATAGGGCAAGTTTCAGAGGAGGAGTGAGGAAGGAAAATAGACAAACGGAATCAGTTTTTTTTTAAAAAGGACACAGTAAAAAATAGCAAATATATACAGTACTTGTTGGGAGTTTTCTGTTGCCAAGTACAACGGAGGGTAGGAATCAAATGGTTCATTGTTGGAGGTGAACTGGGACCTTGGACTATGGAGTATTGTCAGTTCATAGATCAGAAAATGAAAGTTATTTTGTTAAGTACTTAATTGTTAATGAAGTGACGGTCTGGTATGGGAAATCTGTGGCAGAAATGGAATTTGAAGTTGGTCAAGACAAAGCTGAAGTGTGTGTTGTAAATAGCATCTGTGAGGAGGAACAAAAAGAGTCAGCATTCACAAGAACAGAAAAACATGACAGACAAAACCATTTTTAAAGAAATAATGGACTGGGCAGAAGATGTTTAGACCCATTTCTCTACTCTTTCTTTCCCCCACTGCAGAATCGTACAAAATAGTAATGTACACAATAGGATAGCACACAACAGTGATGTTTTTGTGCCAGAATTCAAGGTAAAAGCTGATCATTACACAAGCAAAAATAGTTTAAATACTAATAGCAGTTTCATGAATCTATTGTCTGGGAACAGTAGTTGTAAACTGAAATTATTAAGCTCCTTGTTAAAGTCAGAATATTTGATAAGATTAGAGCAGCATAGAGAACTTGGACAATGTGGAAGTAATCAAAGACTCGATCATGCTGGCAAATGAGTGTTTTTAGCAAGGAGATCACCCAACATAGGAGATTGTAGGGAGAAGAGTGAATGCACCATACTAAATTTAAAAGTTCCGTTACCTGGTAGTTGCATTATGTGGAAGCAGTATTTCTGGCCCTGAGTGGCAAGGATAAGGCACAGGTATTGTTCTTCCTGTAGTTTCAGAGGAAAGCAAATGAATGTAGAAGACAATATTTGTGGACTAGAATGGCATGGGGGCATTCAGAACATTCAAAGGGAAGGATGTTTGGCATTGATGTTGTGATGGACATGGCAAAAGTAACGAGCTATTGAATATAGAAGCTGGCTGAGTGTTCCTCGAAGTAATGGTGCACCAGAAAAGCAGGAATGATCCCGGACATGAAGGGGTTAATGTATGAAGAGTGTTTGCTGGTCCTGGCCCTGTGGACCTGTACTTGCTGGAGTTTAGAAGAATGAGAGAGGATCGCATTGAAACTTGTCAAATATTGAAAGACCTAAATAGAATAGACATAGAGGATGTTTCCCATAGCAGGCAAGTCTAGGACCAGAGGTCACAGCCTCCGAATGCAGGGACGTCCACATCTCTGCACTTCCTTGTGGTCTTGGGCAGAGCGGTTGCCATACCAAGCTGTGATGCACCTGGATAGAATGCTTTCTGTGCTGAGGGACATGGCAAATTTCCTTAGCTTTTTAAGGAGTATGCCTGTGTGTTTTCTTGACTGTCGCATCACGTGGCTGGGCCAGGACATATTGATGTTTGTGCTGAGGAACTTGAAGTTCTCAACCATCTCCACCTCAGTACCATTAATAGAGGTGGGAATGTGCTCTGCCCCACTTCCTGAAGTAAATGTCACACTGTTTAGATTAATGGAGTAATGTAAGCAGAGAAATAGAGGGAAGAATGGCATCAGAAGTACAAACAGTCCAAGGACATCAATATCCATAGGTTGTTGAAGTTGAAGACACGTGAAGAGAGAAATGAGATAGTGGAATGGGATGGCTTGGCAAAGAGTGCACCTTGGCTCTGAAGCAGAAGCACGCACGCACATGGATGTGTGGCATTCATCATAATCCAATCCACAACCAGAAAAGCAATTGCATAATTGATGATTTCAAGTCACGAGTAGTTGCTGAAAGAAAGGCATTTGCCAATTTGCGAATGACCCTAAATCCCACTGCAATTTTGAAAAGAATTCCCAAGAGTTTAAGAAAATGGAAATAGTGTGCCATTGAGGTTAGTGCAAACCCTGATTAGGCCAAAGCTGAAATGGTAAAATATTTGGATGCGCTTTTTTTTAAATACAAGGAATATAACATGCAAGTGTGGTAACCAATTATTTTAGACATGGGAGAGGTGAGAAAGAAAGAGGACGAGAACAAAAGAAAGGAAGCTTTAGTCATCATAACTTGACATCCCAGACCTCGATATAAATTGCACTTTATACACCAATGATTCTCAGTGATATTTACATTGTTGAAAGATTGCTTCAGTTGTATCTGTTTCAGAGAATTACAAATCTGAGCACAGAAAGAAGAGATTTGCTTTGTGGCTTCTCAATTTCCCTTCCTCTCGATCTACATTTATTATATTTTGTTTACATCTGCTGTTTTGAAAGTTAGGATTGTCTGAATGCTTGTGGAAATTCATTTTATATCTTTGTGCTCATTTGTAACCTGGTAGATAGAGAAATTATCGTGTAACTTTGGCATCCTTCCCCCACCAGCCCAAACACTATCATGCATTCTAAATAGCATCTTGCATTGTATTCTCCTTGTTCATAATTTTTATGTAAAAGTGATCTTTTCATTATTTACAGCACAATGTTTTAGAAAGCTCCCTGTATCTTGTTCTAACCTTTAAGCAAATGTAGCCCTAATTGGTGTTTCTTTTTAGAACTTTGCCCTCATAGTTGTCATTCTAATTACTTACTATGCATTGTGTTTTTCCCTTGATTTTAAAAAATTCTATAATGGCATTTACAAAACTCTACCATGTAAATGTCCTTGATTTTTTTTTAATTCTGTGTTTCATAGAAACTCTTTCATCTTTAGCTTTCCCTCCACACCCTTGGTTTCCTGCACTTTTTGAAATGCTGTTCCCTATACCCTTCCCTCCTGATCAGCAAACCAACAATCTGACAGACTTTTGGACCTCTTTTTTTCCAGCACGTTGCTAAAAATATCACTAATACTTGATAAAGAACTAGTCTGCATCATAGTTCCCAAATTGTTCCAAATTTGTCTGCATTGAGCTGCATTCCCATGTCTCCTTTGGGTCCTCATACTAAAGTCTCATTCTGGCACAGCAATCATCTAGTTTGATGGGTGAATATTATTTTTTGGTCAAGTTTAAGCCAAAACCTTTTTCGTTTCTTGCTCTTGTAAGTAGACAAAACATCTTATAAGCATTATTTTAAAGAGTGAGGGAGTTAACCATGGAATTTTGGCCAAAGTTTGCCATGCAATGTTGCTAAAATGGATTCCATGGTCGTTATCGTATTGATGAGTATGGAAGCTTGCTGTTTGGGCATTTGGTGCTGTGTCCTCCAACACAACAGTGGCTGCACTTCATTGTTTATAAAGTGTTTCTGGACATTCTTTGGTCTAAAGCACTACTGGACCTGCTGAGTTCATCCAGCATTTCTCCCCCACCCACTCCCCCCGTGTTCCTACCTCATCGTTCCCATTTTTTTTTGCACTTTTTTATGGTTTGTAATTTGTAGATTTTTTGCGTCTTTACACTGTACTGCTGCTGCAAAACAAATTTCATGTCATATTTGATTCTGAGGTCATGTAAAGTACTTTGTAAATGTAAACCTTTTATTAATATGTTTCCCAATTCCATGCCAGCACTTTTTGGCCTTAGTTGTGTGCATACATTCAAATTGTCAATATGCAGAATACAACAGAGGTCTCAACAACAATCCAAGTGCGCATCACTCTTTCTGTCTTGTGAACCCTGTAATTGTGTATCTATTCAACTTGTCACTTTGTTGTTAATATCACAAGGCTTAACTGTTGTGACAAATTGGGTCCATCACCAGTAGTGTATTGATAAACCCATAATTTACACAGATGTGTATTGGTAGGTTAAAATTGCATGCTTGTTTCCTTTAATATATTTGCTGCAGTGGTTTAAGGTGATTTGAAGCAGCTTAATGCAAAACAATTTGACTTTTAATTTGTAGTGATTCAGAAAATTAGAGCAGATTTTGGCTAGCAATCCTAGCTCTTGTTAATATTTTATGCAACTTTGTTCAACTCATTTGTAGAGTTGTCATTTAAAGCCGTCAGAACAGAATAGTATTTGGTATTTCTGAAGAGGGCTCTGGTTGTATACAAATGAACATTATGGAAACTTAGAAGGTTGAGTAAAACAAGAGAAAAGCAAAAATTTTTCTGATAAAGAAACAATTCCTTTATTTAGAAACATAGAAAGCGTACAGCACAATACAGGCCCTTCGGCCCACAAATCTGTGCTGAACATTTCCTTACCTTTGAACTACCTAGGGTTACCCATAGCCCTCTATTTTTTTGAGCTCCATGTACCTATCCAGGAGTCTCTTAAAAGACCCTATCGTTTCCGCCTCCACCACCACTGCCAGCAGCCCATTACTTCCTGCTACCACCAACAACAAACACTCAGCACACTTGAAATGCACCAGAAAAGATATTTAATTCATGACATTTGTGAAAAAGGAGTTGATCTTTGGTAGATTAAAAGCACTGGAGGTTTTGTATATGAGGTGGAACAAGGAAGTGGTGGGTAACTGTAGTACTTTCAAACACTTCAAATCTCAACTAAAGCTACCTTAAACTAGATCAAAGAGAGAGAGAGGTCAAGGTTTATGTATAAGGGTTTGGGCAGGTAACCAATATTTTCCTGGTGATGGGTCAGTTGCTGAAGGTTTTCAATATAAGTTGTGCATCACTGTTGTTAATGAAATCTGTTTGGTTTTCCTGCTGTCTATAAACCTGTAACGCACAGAGGTTGGGACTGGAACTGTTTGTGGGGAAGGAGCAGTGGAGAGTGTAGCGAGTTAAGTACTTCTGCCTCAAATGAGAAAGTAAGGTATTTAATCAGGATAGTGCTGGTATTGGGGTTCAGTGTAGTTTTGTTCTTTAATGATGTAATTCTCCTACATTGTTCTTTTGCCATTTTGTTTGATCAGTGAGCACTTTAATTGTATACAATGGCTTAAAATGAATTGTGGTGCTAGGTGTTCCCTGTTTGGCCATCATGAATGGCACTATCTGCCATATTAGACCATAAGGTAGAGCAGAAGTAGGCCATTCAGCCCATCGAGTCTGCTCTGCCATTCCTTCATGGGTGATTTTTTTTATTTTTTCCATCACTGCTTAACCCCATTCACCTGCTTTCTTCCCATAATCCTTAATACCCTTACTAATCAAGAACCTATCAACCTCAGCTTTAAATATACCAAATGACTTGACCTCCACAGCCATTTGTGGCAATGAATTCCACAGATTAATCACCATCTGGCTAAAAAATTACTCTACATCTCTGTTCTAAAGGGATATCATTCTATTCTGAAGCTGTACCCTCTGGTCCTAGATGCCCCCATCACAGGAAACATTCACTGCACGTTCACTCTATATAGGCCTTCTTAAAATTTTTGCTAGGTTTCAGTGAGATTCCCCACCCTTCATTCTTCTAAATTCTAGCAAGTGCCGGCCTAGAGCTCGTCATACCATTAACCCTTTCATTCTCATGAATGTTCTCTTGATCCTCTCCAATACCAGCACACCCTTTCTTAAATCATGGGCCCAAAACTTCTCACAATACTCCAAGTGCGGTCTGACCAATGTGTTATTGAAGCTTCAGCATTACATCCTTGCTTTTATATTCTGGAATTCTCAAATGAATGCTAACACTGCATTTTCCTTCCTTGCTGACGTAACCTGCAAGTTAACCTTGGAATCCTGCACAAAGGCTCCCAAGTTCCTTTGCACCTCTGATTTCTAAATGTTCTTCCTGTTTAGAAAATAGTTTACACTTCATTTTACCAAACAGCATAAGCACATACTTCCCTTCATTATACTCCATCTGCTTTTTTTTTTGCTCATTCTCATAATCTAAGTCCTTCAACAGACTCCCTGCTTCCTTAGCATTCCCAGTCCCCCTACCTACCTTTGTGTCACCTGCAAACTTGGCCTCAAAGCCACAAATTCCATTGTCCAAATCATTGACATTCATCATGAAAATAAGCAGTTCCAACAAAGACCCCTGTGGACCAGCACTAGTCACTGGCAACCAACCAGAATAGGCCCCCTTTCTTCCCACTCTGCCTCCTGCCAGTCAGCCAATCTTCTATCCATGCTAGTATCTTTCCTGTAATACCATGGGCTCTTAGCTTCTTTTGAAGCCTCATGTATTGCACCTTGTCAAAAGCTTTCTGAAAATCCAAGTCAATGCAATATTAGAGAAGCGAATGCTATTGTCTCTATTTTAGACCACATCAAGATTTGATTGATTGCGCTAACCTTGTTCTGAGATGTAGCAATGTAGTTAAATTAGTAGATGAGGAATTGAGGTCTGGAGCAATGAACTGGAGATGCAAATTAACACAATGTTAACTGGAGAATTTAATTTAATTGAATAAATCTGAAATAATGTAGTGACCATTAAAATGACCAAGAATTGTTATTTAGATCTTGTCTGATTCACTGTCCTTTTAGGTAGACAATTTTCTTTTCTCCCCATCACTACAACAAGGTGCTCTTTTGATTGTCATTTAAAGACATCCCATTAGTTCGTTTTTGGCTTAATATTTCTAGCAATTGCTTGGCTTCTATCTTTATCTTTTTACTGTCCTCTATCGTGCCGTGAAGTGGAAAGAATGTGCAGGTGGTCTCCTCATCAGAGACTCCCCCACCCCCCTAGAGTGTAAGATGCTGAGGGGAAACATTATTGTGATTTATAAAATCACGAGGGGCTCAGATAAGGTGGATAATCAGTCTTTTTCCCACCTAAACTGCTGTACACAGCATGGATTTAAGGTGGGAGGGGAGAGATTTAAAGGGACCTGAGGAGCAAGTTTCCCTAATATTGGGTGTTGAATATGTGGCACGAGCTGTGAGAGGAAATGGGGTACAGTTATGAGGCATTTAAAAAGAAACATTTGGACGGGTACTGCTCATGGATGGGAAAGATTTAGATGGATGTGGGCTTAGAGCAGGCAAATGGAACAAGCTCAATTCGGCAGCTCGGTTGGCATAGGCAAGTTGGGCTGTAGATGTTTTCCAGCTGTGCATCTCTGTGACTCTATTACTTGGTGCTCCCTATGCAAGAGATGAGTGTTAGAGCCAGGCAAGCGAGGAGTTTGGAGAACGTGACTATCATGGTTGCATTGTCAGCACTATGCTAGAGAACTGGTTATGTATTATAGTCATGAGATTCTGAGCATGAAAGTTCAAACTAAATTTATTATTGAAGTGCATATCTGTCACCATATACAACCTTGAGATTCATTTTCTTGTGAACATGCTCAATAAATTCAATAAGCATGATAGAATCAACAGAGCAGACAACCAGTGTGCAAAAGGCAACTAATGGTGCAAATACAAAATGAATGAAAAAACAATGAAACGATCATAATAATAAATAAGCAATAAATAGCGAGAATGTGATGAAAAGACCTAGAAAGTGAGTCCATAGGTTGTGAAAACAGTCGTGAGAATAGGCGGATGAAGTTGAGTGAAGTTATCCCCTCCAGTTCGAGAGCCAGACGGTTGAGGGGTAATACCTGTTCCTGAACCTGGTGGTTTAGGCTCTGAGGCTTCTGCACCACATTTCTGATGGCAGCAGCGAGAAGAGGGCATGACCTGGGTGCTGGGGGTCCCTGTTGATAGATGCTGCTTTCCGGTGACAATGCTCTATGTCGGTGTGCTCAGTAGTAAGGAGGGCTTTACCCACGATGGACCGGGCTGTATCCACTACCTCTTGTAAGACTTTCCATTCAAGGTTCCCATTCCAGGGTGTGATGCAGCCATCCAATATACACATCTATAGAAGTTTGTCAGAGTTACAGATATCATGCCAAATCTTCGCGAAACTTCTAAGGAAGTAGAAGTGCTGCCATGCTTTCATATTTGTTGCACTTGTGTGCTGGGCCTGGGACAGATCCTCTGAAATGATAGCACAGAGGAATTTAAATTTGCTTACCTTCTCCACCTCTGATTCCCCCAATGAGGACTGGCTCACGGACCTCCAGTTTCCCCCTCCTGAAGTCAATAATCAGCTCCTTGATCTTGCTGACATTGAGGAAAAGCTGGTTGTTGTGGCACCACTCAGCCAGATTTTCAATTTCCCTCCTAGATACTGATTCGTCACTGGCTTTGATTCGACCAATGAAGGTGGTGTCATCTGCAAACTTAAATATGGCACTAGAGCCGTGCTTAGCCACACAGTCATAAGTGTAAAGTGAGCAGAGCAGGGAGTGGGCTACGCACACAGCCTTGTGGTGAATCTGTGCTGATGGAGATTATGGAGGAGATGTTGTTGCCAATCCAAACTGGGGTCTGCAAGTGAGGAAATCAAGGCTTCAATTGTACAAGCTGAGATGTGGGAATATTTGGGCAGTGTTTAAAAATGCTTTGTGTGATTATGGAGACAGTGATTGATGCAGCATAATATACCTTTTGGTGGTCTTGCCTCAGTAACTCCAGTTTGTTTTATCAGGCCTCAGGTTTTCAGACTCAGGGCTATTATCACTGACATATGTCGTGAAATTTGCAATACATAAAAAATACTGTTACAAAAATAAATAGTAAGAGGTAGATTGACTGTTCAGAATTCAAACAGAAGGAAAGAAACTGATTCTAAAGAATTGAGGGTGTCTTCAGGCTCCAGTACCACCACCTTGATGGTGGTAATGGTAAGAGGGTTTGTCCTGGGTGGGTGAGGGTCCTCCGTGATAGATACCACCATTCTTGAGGCACTGCCTTTTGAAGAGGAGGCATGTGCCCTTCGTTGAGCTGCCTGAGTTTGCAATCGCTTGTAGCCTCTTTTGATCCCGTGCATTGGACGCTCCGTACCAGGCTGTGATGCAAACAGTCCAAATGCTCTCCTGGTGCAATTGTATTATTGACAAACTAACTCCATCTGGCTCCTAGGTAGATGCCTGAAGGATTCCTTTGCCCTTAGGACATTGGGGGAAACCATGCACTCCCTCTACCTCTCCCCTCCCCATCATTGACTTTCCCCATTGGAAGAGTATGTGGAAGCCTTGGATCACATTTTCTCTCAGCAATGTTTTCACCCAGAACCTGTATAATTATTGTTGTCAGAATCCACTTCCCATTTAAGAGATTTTGGCTGTCTTTAAGTAGCTTCCTGGTACTGACCTCTTCAATCATCGCACTTAATAGAACTCAGCTGGTGTGGTTGTATTCATCTGTGTTCCAAATCAGCAAGCACCTCGTGGCTGCCTACATTTTCCTAACTGGTATGGATTGCCCCTTGAGTAATCAGCCAAGATTCTCTCCTGTTGGGAAATTTCAATCTTTCCACCTGAAGCATTTCTGAAATTCAAGGTTTGATTAGAGTGCAGGTCTAACAGCGTGAGATGTTGTACAATGATGCCACTCTTGTTTGGGGAAAACTTGAGTAGGTGGTGCTCATTGTGTGTTTCAGCCATAGACTTTACTGTTGCTTAAAGGAAATTTCTTAGATCTTCCGGGTAGTGAATGATATCCTTGTGCCATGTTAAATTATTTCAATCCTCCATTAATATTGGAGGAAGTTGATATTATTGACTTGTGTAATCTGGGGGTAAGATAGTGTCTTGGTTGTTACTGACTGAGCAACCATATTTTTCCATTGATCCAGCAACGTGTACAGGATTTTTGATGGCAGCTGAGCAATTTAACTGTGAGTCATAAATGACTTAGAATGGGTATCTTTGAAACTATTGGATTGCTGATTTTTTTTTAAAAACCCATCTGATTCACAGATCTCCTTCAGGGAAGGAAACCTGCCATTGTTGCTCAGTCAGGCCTGTAGATTACTCTAGACCCAATGATATTCTGTAGCTGTTTAATTGCCCATTCCTAATTGGAGTTAATGAAGATGTTGCCAGCCATGTACACGCCTTCAGAATGAATCAAACAAAATTGTAGGATAAACCATTAAATCGCATTCCTAACAAGTGCATGTAATCTTTCTTCAGCATCCACAGATTTCAGCCAGAAAGTTTCTCTGCTGCTTAAAATGTAGCTGACATTTTCTAAATAGGACAGTCTTAGATGTATAGTACCAGCTGATGTTTTAATCCAAGTTGGTGTTCTTTACCAAAGGGTGTTGTAAATATTCAGTCAAGATACTTTAAAGTTTTTAAATCATTCAGAATTGGTCAGTATTTTGAAAAAGTATTCTTAACTTTGATGTTTGATGGACATTTAAGAGACTCCTAGATAGATAGTCTCAAGGATGTAAGAAAAATGGAGGGTTATGGGCTGTATTGGAGGGAAGGGTTACATTGATCAGGGAGTGGGTTTATATAGGTCAGTATAACATTATGGGTTGAAGGCATTATGTGCTGCCTGGCCTGCTGCGTTCTACCAGCATTTTGTGTGTGTTGCTTGAATTTCCAGCATCTGCAGATTTCCTTGTGTTTGGACTGTTCTATGTTCTTTAAAAACTGAAAATGTTAGAAACACTCAGCTGGTCAAGCTGCATCCATGTGAAGAGAAATGGGCATTTCAGGAACGTGACTCAGGAAGGAGACACCACTACAATGCAGTGAGGATGGGGGGGGGGTCTCTCTAATGGAGTGATCCTGAGATAACCCATAAACAAGGTTAGCTGATCAATGAGTGAATGGGAGAACATGGGTGAAAGAATGCAGGAGCTGGGAAATGCTGAAGAGGTGGATGTACCTGGCAGGTCAGGATGAGAATGTTCTCCACTTCCAGAGGAAAAAGGTTGGCAGGGGAAGAGAAATAAGCCCAGTCAACACCACAGATGGACGATTAGCACAGAGAGAGTAGTCAAGTTACTTGAGGTTGTAGTATTCACTATTGAGTCCAGAAGGTTGTAACATACCCAGGTAGAAGATTCCACCACCGGATACATCTACAGGTTTCTCCCGCTATCTGAAGGTAGCGCATTCCTATGAAACCTTTTGTAAGCTGAAATGGTGTGAAGCGAAGAAGCAATTACTATTAATTTATGTGGGAAAATTTTTTGAGCTTTCCCAGACCCAAAAAATAACCTACCAAATAGCACGTAAAACCTAAAATAACACTAACATATAGTAAAAGCAGGAATGATATGATGAATACACAGCCTATGTAAAGTAGAAATAATGTATATACAGTGTAGTTTCACTTACCAAAATGGGAAGATTTAGCCAAAACCAATTTGAGGAAAAAAATCGGCACGTACACGCAAGCGCACATACCTGCCCGCGCAAGGCTTCACGGTCAAGGTAGTCTTTCTCGAAGTAAACACAAGTTTAAAGCGGGCGCCTTTTTTCGTAAAAAGCAAAATTCCTCTTTGGATTTCTTTTGGCTAGCGAAAACAGGTACTAATGTAAGTCTTTCGTAAAAGCGAAGCGGCGTAAAGCGAACTTTTGTAAAGTGGGGGACACCTGTACCCCTTTCCTTCCTTTTCAGCATTTTGCAGGGATCATTCGCTTTGTGATCCTTTAGTTCACTCTTCCATTCCCATCCACAAATTGCTTCCCTTCCCCCTCTCCCCAATGCACTTTCCTTTGCAACCACAGGCAATACAACACTTGTTCTCTTGCCTCTTCCCATCACCCAGGGATCCAAATCGTCTTTCCAGGTGAAGCAATGATTCACTTGCATTTCCTCCAGTCTACCCTGCTGTTTTTGGCATTCACATCATGGTCTCCTGTATGATGAGGACACCAAACGCAGATTGGGTGACCACTTCACTGAGCACTTGTGCTCTGCCAGCATGAGTCAACCAGAGTGGTCTGTTGCCTGTTACTTTAATTTTTCAATGATGCACAATGCAGTCTTAAGGGACAGGACCTTATCTTCTGTGTGGGCATGTTACAGCCTTCTAGGCTTGGTATTGAACTCTTCAGCATCAAGTAAGTTGAGTTCTGTCTATATCGGTCATATGATATTGGCTCAGGTTTGCTTTTATCTTTTTGGGAGTAAAGGGTGTGTCCAAAGTGACCTGCCAGGCATGTCTTCCTGCTCTGTATTTCACCATTCTCACATTCTTTTGTCTATTTTTTCACTATTTAACTGCTCCCATTCACTCATTGACTTGATAATCTTGTTTACAGCTTAGTCCCATGGTCGCCCAGGTTTTATCCCATCAGAGAATCTCGGTGCTGACCTTCTCTGCAGCCTAACAATCTTTTGTGTCCTGCCCAGCTTTGAAGGAGGGTCTTTGATCTAAACTATTAACTGCCCCTCCTCCCACAGACTGACCTGATTATTTCCAGGATTGTGATGTTCAAATGTCCAGCACCTGCAGCTTTCTTTTGATTTTGCACTTTCGTTTGGCTTTTAACATGGAGGGCAACTTGTACAGTTATACTTTCATAAAAGAATGGGACTTGGAGTATATGATGTCTTTAGTATATAGTGAAAACCTTCCCCGTGGTTCAACTGGAGTGAAGATTTCTGGCATGAACTCTGAATGAAATGTCATGTCGGACTTTGACTAATGTCATCAAACAATGTGTCGTTACTTTTCAATATTGTATCTATTCGTATATACCTTAGATTCTCTTTGGTGCCATCAACTGTCCATTGGATATTTGGTGTTTTTTTTTCCCTCTGGATCTTTTCATCTCCAAGAACCACTGAGCTTGTTAGGAGGCTGCCCGACCCAACAAATACTTTTGCAGAGCCATCCTGTTAGTGTCCATCCCTGACTTTATCCTCGGCCCTTGTAATGTTTTCTCCTCCCAAGCACTTGCCAGATTCTTCCTTGAAATTAAATACTAGAGTTTGGGTCCCATCTCCTTAAACTCCCTTTGCATGAAACAAGTTTGCTATGCATTGGTCTGATGTGCCACTTTCTACTCCCTCTGTCATGTGTGTAATCTTCCTTCGGTTTTTCCACAATATTCCAGGTGCAGTCTCACCATGGAGCAATATAATTGGATCAAGACATCTCTATTCTTGTCCTCAGATCCTCTTAAAGTAAAGACAAATGTCTAACATGCCTTTTGATTTGCATGCTACTCTTCAGAGATTTGTGTACAGGAACATCCAGCTCTTTCCGAACACAGCCTTTAAATATGGGAAGATTCCATTTTCCATTTATCTACCAAAGTAGATGACCTCATTCTTCCACATTAGATTCAATCTACCATGTAGTTGCTGGTCCACTTTATCTCTGTTTCTCCTCACAAACCAAACTACTACCCTGCTTTGTACCAAATTTTTAATACTTTGCACTTGATCTCTCATCTAAATTGTGAACATATGAGACCCCGGCATTAATGCAGTATGCTCTAATTTTCTTTAACATTCTTTCTGTGTAGCACCTTATCAGACCTTTGAAGGTCCAACTATGTCAGTCAGTAGTTTGCGCTTATTCATTCTTGTAGTTACAACCTCAAAACTTGTCAAATGTTATTCTCCTTTCTGCAAATTCTTATCATTCAAGTATATTTTCCGCTACTTACTTAGAACATACAGGCCCTTGGGCTCACAATGTCCCACCCACCTTTTAACCTACTCTGAGATTAATCTAACCATCCCCTTTTACAGAACCTTCCATTTTTCCATCAGTCAAGTGCTTATCTAAGAGTTTCTTAAATTCCCCAATGTATCAGCCTCTATTGCTACCCCAGAGGTGTGTTCTACACACCCACTACTCTGTGTAAAGAACTTGCCTCTGACATACCCCCATGCCCACCCCCCAACACCTTAAAATTTTTGCCCCCTTGTATTAGCCATTTCCACCCTTCAAGAAAGTCTCTGAATTTCCACTCTATGCTTGTACACCTCTATCAAATCAGCTCTCATCCTCCTCCTCTCCAAAGAGAAAAGTCCTAGCTTGCTCATCCTATCTTCATAAGACATGCCCTTTAGTCCAGATAGCATCCTGGTAAATCTCCTCCGCACCCTCTCTCTTCTACATCTTTCTTATAATGAAGCGACCAGAACTGAACACAGTATTCTATTCTCTGTGTGCTCTAAACAAAGTTTTGTTGAACTGCAACATCACAGCTCTTGAAATTAACCCTGTGAATAATGGAGGCCAACACATCGTATGCCTTCTTAACCCTATCAACTTGTGCAGCAACTTTGAGGATCTATGCACATGGATAGATCCTCTGTTCCGCCACACTGCCAAGATTCCTGTCATTAACCCTGTATTCTGCTGTCAAATTCGAACTTTCAAATTGAATCACTTCACACTTTTCAGGGTTGAAATTCTTCTGTCAGTTCTCAACCAGCTCTGCATCCTGTCAATGTCCCAGTACAGCCTACAACAATCCTGCATGCTATTTACAACTCCACCACCCTTCAAGTCGTATGCAAACCTACACTTCCAATTCCTCATCCAGGTTAATTACAAAGATTACAAAGAGTGGGAGCCCCAGCACAGATCTCTGTGGAATACCATGGTCATTAACCTCCTGACTTAATGCACTTCATCTACAAGCACCTGCCTTTTCCAAAGGTTATCCATACTTCCTTTCTTGAGCAAAGGAATAACTTGTCACCCTCCAATCACATGTACTACTCAAGTGAGGATGTAAAGATCATTACCAAAGGTGCCGCAATCTCTTCTCTCACCTCCCATAGTAACCTGAGGTATATCCCATATGGCCTCAGTGTTTTGTCTACCCTCTACTATCTATCTATCTTGTCCATCTAGTTTTCAAAAGTGCCTTCTGCACCAATTCCTCAGCCATGCATTCATTTGCCAAATCATCCTTGCCCTCACTGGCATGAGGCACAGGCAGTCCTGCTTTTCATCTCTCTTCAGGACCTCATCTCTTTTCCTACCTCTTTCATGTGTACAGAATCTCCTGTCTGCTTCTCTAACTATTGGATCCCCTATCCCTACTGCAGTCCTCTTCTCTCTACTGCTCTTTCTGAGCTACTTGTTTAATAGATTCCTGCATTTTTCCAACTAGTGTTGAACTAACTGTGCTATAGTCCCCATTTTATTTCTCTCTCCTTTCTTAAATACCTTGTATTCTTACATTTACTTCCAATTTGGAATTCTAGATGTTAATTAAACCATCCACATCTCTGTAGCCACTACCTTCAACCCCTTTGGATGCAGGTAATCAGTTCCAGGGGATTTATTGCCTTTCATTTTCATTAATTTTTCCAATGCACCTTTTAAAATGCCAATTTTCATTCCACTCATCCTGTTCACCTCTATTTCCAGGAGATTAACTTCATCTTCTGTGAAGGCAGACACAATCTTCGGTTAATTTCTCTGCCATTTCCTTTGTTCCCAATATAGTTCTCCTGTTTGTCAGGAGCCCACATTAACTTTGGTTGTTTATATTTTCCTTTTTGCATACTGTACTTATAGCAGTTTCTACTTATTATGCTCTGCATTCCCATTTTTTTTAAAAATAAATGTATTGACCCTCCATTGCTGATTTCTGTAATTTCCCAATCATGGAGTTGTACACATCGAAGCAGGCTCCGAATCCATGCTGGCTAAGATTCTGATCTAAGCCAGTCCCTTTTTGGCTGTATTTGGCCCATATCTCTCCAAGTACATTTTAGGTATTCATGTACCTGCCTTAACCACTTGCTCGAGCAGCTCATTCCATATATGAGCCATCCTCTGGGTGGAAAAAGGTGCCCCTCAGATCCAGACTAAGTTTCTCCCCTCACCTTAAAGTTACACCCTGACCCTGGAAATCAGACCAACTCAAACCTGATCAATGCCCCTCCTAATTTACAATATCACCCCTCATTCCTCCTGTGCTCCAAAGAATAAAATCCCAACCTGCTCTCCATAATTTAGTCCCTTGAGTCCAGCAACATCCTTGTAAATATTCAATGTATCCTCTAAATCCCTATGCTTGGTTCTTGTTGTTTTTTAGCGATTTGGGGGCACAGGTGATGTTACCCATTCCCTTTTCTTTGATCTAATGCCACAATTGATTCATTTGTGGTTGTTTTGCCTTGTAAAGATGTGTTTTAAGCTATGAATTAATTCTTTCATTGTTGGCTCGTCATTCCGGTTGTACTGTTTTGAATGCAGATTCCCAAGCTACCATAGGAGATCTGTGCCTCTTGACTTTGTAGTTTGCTTCAGTCAGATTTAAGACTCTGGTTTCAGAATGTACTGTCCTTTCATTTCTTTTGTTAGAGAAAATCCTATCATATTCTCTCTTTATAAAGGACTCTGCCAATTCAGCAACCAGCCCTTTCTCACTGGATAATATTGGATGTAAAATAGCCCGATTTCTCATTGATTATTCTGATCTGTTGAACCACCTCTTTTTTTATACTCTGTCCTTCGCATTATTGCTAATTTAGTTTAGCCAAGCTACAGATAAGGTCCCCTCCATGATCATTGCCTTGCACTTGTTACATGCACTTCAGATTTATTGATTTATACAATGCTCCATATTCCCACTACAGTTTTGGAGTATGAAAACAACTCCCACCAATGGTTTAACTTATTACAACAGAGGCTATTCAGCCCATTGATTTCATGCTGGCTTCCAATATGGCAATCTCATTTTCTCTTTTCCTCCAACCCTACAACTTATTTTCTTTTACATGCCCATGAACACTCCTCCGTCTTCTCTCTCTCTCTCTCTCTCCCCCCCCCCAAACTCTTTGGCTATTTGCCTACACTAAGAGGGGTAACTTACAGTTGTTACTTAAACTGCCAGCTCTCTTTTGGGATGTAGGAGGAAAGTGAACCCGTGCAGAGAATGTGCAGACTCCACATGAACACTACCTGAGGTTAGAATTGAACCCAGATTCCTGGAACTGGAAGGCAGCTGCATGAACTGCTCTGCCTGTCACTGTTTTATTGAATCCACCCCATTTATTGCTCTTGCCATTTTCTAACTCCAGCTTGATTTGATTTATACAGCTTTACTTCCATTCTTTAAAACTAAAATCACCTGTTTGCCATTATGAGTCAAATGTCACAGCAGTGTTCACGTTGGTCAGTCTGGAGAGCTTGTCTACGAGGCTGTATGGGTGGATTTGACAAATAAGAAATGGGTGACCACATTATTGGGATTATATTAAAGCCCACAGCAGTCAGCAGGATTTAGAAGAGCAAATTTATAGAGGGATCGCAGACAGTTGTAAGAAACAAGGTTGTTATAGTAGGTGATTTTTAACTTTCTACATTGACTGGGACTCCCAATCTGTAAAAGGGCTGGATGGGATAGAGTTTGCCAAGTGTGTTCAGGAAAGTTTCCTTGATCAATACAAAGAGGTTCCAACTAGAGTGAGTATGATACTGGATCTCCGATTAGGGAATGAGACTGAGCAGATGACAAGAAGTGTGTGTAGAAATGCTTTGGATCTAGTGATCATAATGCATTAGTGTCAAGGTAATTGTGGAGAAGAATAGTTCTGGTAGAGATTCTAAATTGGAGAAAAGGCCAATTTTGATCATTTCAGAAGGTATCTGGCAAGTGTGGATTGGGACAGCTTATTTTCTGGCAAAGCTGGGGAGGTTTTCCAAAGTGAATTTTTGAGAGTACAGCATTTGTTTATTCCTATCAGAATAAGAGACAAGGATAACAGGTTTGGGGAATCCTGGTTAAGAAAAAGATTATGCATAGCAGTACAGTAGCAAAGAACAAATGAGGTACTTGAGTATAGGAAATGCCAAAGAATACTTCAGAGATAAATCAGGAGAGTTAAAAGAAGGCATGAGCTTGCTCTAGCAGACAAGGTGGAGGAGAATCGAGGCTTCTCCAGGTATATTAAAAGCAAAGGGATAGCAAGGGACAAAATTGGTCCCCTGGAAGATCAGAGTGGTGATCATTTATGCATGAATCTGAAAGCGATGGAGGAGATCTTAAATATTTTTTGGCATCTGTACTTAGGAGATGGGCAGAGAGTCTGTTGAATTGAGGCACAGCAACAGTGAGGTCATGTGTTATTCTTGTGGGATAGCTTATTTCCTGGCTTGGGGGGTGCAGAGATGGGTCACCCTGCTTGGCAGGTGAGACTTATGCCTGTGAAACAATCTCGGGTTCTGTGGTCTCCTCCGTGGTGTTTCTTGGAGTTGACTCTGGGACTGCAGAACGTGGTTCTGACATTTCTGAATACCTTTCTTCTCAAACAATTGACTCTGCCAGGGCAATGCAGGCCAGTCTCAGGAATGGAGAGGTGCTGGTCTTGGCATCTTCTGGACATGTTGGCATCCCAAACAGTGCATGGCAAGCATGGCAAGCTGCTCAATCTGCTGATCTATCCCAGGCCACCAGACAAAGCTTCGAACCAGCGTTGTCATTTTGACCATGCCTAGATGATTAGCACATAGCTCCTCCAACACTTTAGCTCTCAGCTTGAATAGTGCAATAACTCCCAATCTCCACACAAGGCAACCCCTGTCAAGAGCAAGGTCATCCTGGCACTGGTAAAAATGGGGAAATGGAATTTCTGCTGCATGTTCCAGCCATTTTGTGTGGCCATGTAGACCTGAGACAGTGTGGGGTCTTTTCTGGTTTCCCTTTGGATCATCTCTGCTGTAATAGGGAGACTTTCAATTTGCCTTGGGGAGAATACATCAAGAGGACTGCCCTCTTTTGTAAATTTTTCAGATATTTCTTTATCCAAGGATAAACAGGACAATTCATCAGCATTCCCATGGTTAATTGTCCTCTTGACTTCAATCATGTACTTGTATCTACCAAAAAACGGAGCCCATCTCTGCATTTGTGCTGCTGCTGTCGCGAAGCACCTTTTTGTGGATTGAAAATGGACACTAGTGGTTGATGATCAGTAATGAGGGTAAACTCTCTTCTGTACAAGTACTGACTGAAACATTTTACATCCCAAACCAGGCTCAAGGACTCTGTCAATCTGTGCATAATTTTTCTCTACTGCAGTATTTTAAGGGAACGTGATGCAAAGGCTGTTGGGCATTCACTTCCATCACTCATAATGTGACATGACTGCACTATACTCTAAGGCAAGGCATTACAGGCAAATTTCACTGGACAATGTGGATCATAATGTGTGAGTACAGTCTGATGTCACAACTTCCTTTGTCTTTTGGAAAGCCACCTCATACTGCTTTGTCCACTGCCTTTTCTTCCTCATCTGAAGGAATGAGTTCAAGGGGTGGAGCACAGTAGACAAAGCTTGGCAGGAATTTCTGGTAATTGACAAATCCTGAAATGGACCATAACTGTGACACATCCTTTGGCCTTGAGGCATCCACCAGTGATTGAATTCTCTCAGCACACTTCTGTAATCTTTGTGCGTCAATGATGTGACCACAATTAGTGGTGATTGTTGCATTTTGTTGCATTGTGCTCTGAGCTGATAATAGTCTAATCTTTTTAACACCGTCTTGAGATATTGGAGATGTTCCTTGAATTCCTTATTGGTAATAATGATGTCATCCAGATAACACTGTGCTTGGGCAGCCTTGTAGCACCTGGTCCATAGCTTTGTTAGATTGCATAAGCAGATGCTAACCATAAGTAACCCTACTGGAGTGATAAAACCCTTTGTGAGTGTTTATGATGAGAAACACTTTGGGCTCATCTTCCATCTCCATCTATAGGTAGGCCTCAGCTAAGTCCACTTTACTGAAGTGTTTCCCTTCAGAAAGGTTTACAAAGATATTCTTTTTCCTGGACAGAGGATATTGATCTACTTTCAGTACTGAGTTGATGGTGACCTTAAAATCATCATAGTTCCTGACAGACCCATTCTTCTTGGCTACTGGGATCACTCACATTGCCCATAGGGTTCATTCAACCTTTGCAAAGAATTCCTTCGGCTTCCTTGTGATCCAGCTTACAGGATACCTCATCACAGATGGTATAAGGAACAGGATTGGCTTGTAAAACTTCATTGTGGCATTTTCATTTAATCCTCTTTTACCCTTGATATGTT
Organism: Hypanus sabinus; assembly: GCF_030144855.1. Taxonomy (NCBI): domain Eukaryota; kingdom Metazoa; phylum Chordata; class Chondrichthyes; order Myliobatiformes; family Dasyatidae; genus Hypanus; species Hypanus sabinus. The sequence continues at coordinate 21,610,003 of NC_082738.1, read as the reverse complement.
TGAGTTTTCCCAGTGCCATCCTTGAACATTACTGTGGCATCGCCCAGTACCTTTCTTAATTCACTTTCAGCTGAATCTATTGAAGGGGATGTGGCATGCAAATTGTGGATAGATCTTCAATCAAGTTATAGTTGTCTTAGCCAATCATGGCTCCACAATGCTGGCCCTTCTGCTTTTGCCTCGTACAAGCCCAATGTGGTTTCCTGGTTGTTGTGTTTCACTGTTACAAATGTCATTCCCACAGGAGTTATCTTTTCTCCAGTATAAGTTCTTAGTTGGATATCTGTAGGTTTCAGTTCAGTATCTTTGAAATGCTGTTCAAACTCATTTTGTGGAATGACTGACACAGCAGAGCCCATGTCCAATTCCATTTTAACTATTTTTCCATTACTTGTTGTGTAAACTCTATTGCTTGTCTCCTGTTAGTTTTCACACTGTAAATCTCAAGGCTGTTCAATGCAGTCCTTCATCACTTATAAGGTTTTTCATCAACAACATGCAGATTAATACTCTTTTTGAAACTTCAACTGACTTTTTATCCTTTTCTCTTCCCTGTGCAGTCCATTTATTTTTGTCTGCCCAACATGCTCTTTATATGTGTCCTCCTTTGTTACATTTTCTGCAAGTTTTGCCTTTAAACCTGCATTTCTCTGGTGTATGTGAGCCCCTGCCACAATGGTAACACAATCTGTTTAGCCAGGCACGTTTCCATTTAGATGTTGCAATTTTGTCTACACTCACTTTTATCCCTGACTGCAACTCAGTTGCATCTTTGGCTGCTGTTTCTATTGACACAGCAATTTCAACTGCTCTTTTAAAATGTGATTTGTGATCAGTTAGGAGCCTTTTTTTGTATACTTTCTTATTAGATTTCACAAACTAAATGATCTTACAGTGTATCATTCACTCCATCACTGAACTGACAATGCTTCGACAATCTCTTCAATTCAGCCACATATGTTGAAGATGACTCTCTTTTCCTTTTGATTCTGCTTTTGAAACCTAAACTGTTCTGCAATCAACAATGGTTTTGGTTCTAAATGTTCCTGTGTTACGTTCATGATATCAGCAAAACTCATTTTGGCTAGTTTGGTTTGAGCAATTAAACTTCTAAGCAAACTGTATGCTCTTTCACCAATTGTACTCAGCAAAATTGACACTCATTTTTCATTGGCTATTCCATTTGCTTCAAATACTGTTCAATTTGTTCAGTATACATGATCCAGTTATGTGTTATGCAAATGAATGTCTGTCTTTCCAATGTAGCCAGCCATTTCTGCTTTTTAAAAATCACCCAGTACTCACTGCTTATGACTCATGAATTTCATCCATTCTTTGTTTTTTTTTAAATAAAATTCAACCATCTCACTCCCCTTGCAAAGAAAACGTTTTGCACTTTAACAGCTAGGTAGTTGTCTCAGGTTATTTTTAAAACTTGTCACTGTTATGTTTTGTAACTCTAGAAAATAATTGAAAGAAAGTCATGGGAGCCTGGGAAAACGTATCCACACAGATTCTCTTTAGTGAGGCATCATTATGATGTGGTGATGTAATGACATATGTCATTCATATACTTCATGCATGTAACCCATAATGAATTATGTGAACAACAAATAACGAATTGTGTAAGCAACAAAGAATGCTTAATCAAATAATATATATTACTGAAATAAATTAATACACAACAGTGTTCACTTTGGACCTTGTGGGAGGCTAATACAGGAATTGCAGGACCCCTAGCAGAAGTAATTAAAACATCCCTAGTCACAGGTGAGGTGCCGGAGGATTGGAAGTTGGTGAATGTTGTTCCCTTGTTTAAGAAAGGCTCTCAGAATAAGCCAGTAGATCATAAGCTAGTGAACCTATAAATTATTGGAAGGTGTTCTAAGTGACCGTATATATCAAGTATTTGGATAGACATGGACTGATTAGGAATAGTCAACATAGCTTTGTGTGTGGAAGGTCATGTCTAACCAATCTTAAGAGTTTTCCAGGAAATTACCAGGAAAGTTGATAAAAGGCAATGCAGTGGATGTTGTCTACATGAACTTTAGCAATACCTTTGATAAGGTC